>NC_059437.1:27169010-27820273 GCF_021028975.2 Sphaerodactylus townsendi | reverse complement strand
TTGCCTTTCAGCATTTTCCAGTTTATGAAGCCATTCAATAGTGGCATCAACAACGATGTTGTCTTGAAAAGGCAGAGGCATAACTACAAGGGGGTGGGATGGGGGGTGCATGATGCGCTGGGTGCGTGCCCCTGTGGGGGTGTGGTGAGGGCATTCCAGGAGTATGCCGAGGCCTTTTGGGGGCGTTCTGGGGGCGTGGCAGGGGCGTTTCAGGGCGGCACAGGGCGGAGGATGCATCAGTGCACCAGGCACTCCCCCCCTTGCTACGCCTCTGTGAAAAGGTCAAATAAAGTAGTAAGAAACATTGACAATTTTAATGTGTGTGTGTGTGTGTGTGTGTGTGTGTGTGTGTGTGTGTGTGTGTGTGTGTGTGTGTGTGTGAGAGAGAGAGAGAGAGAGAGAGAGAGAGAGAGAGAGCAGGACAACCTTTAAAAAGCATCAATAGCTTTTGAAAAACAAAAATGTGGAGAAAGATTGGTCCCTCAGCACTAAGCAGAGAGAGGACAAATTTCATGTAGTGGTATTTTTTCTACCTCTGGTGAATAGACAGCAGCATATGAGATAAGTTGGACTAGGCAACAGAGTGTGTGAGTTGGGGGGGGGGGGCAGAGTTCAACAGCTTTATGTCTCCTGCTTCTCCAGGGGGGGAAAAAAGAAAGAAAAGAAAAGAAAAAGGAAAAAATGGCTTCCTCCAGATTAGTTAGATAAAATTAGGACCATACTCTATCAGCTTTACCAGCATGGCCAATTGGCCATGCTGACAGAGGCTGATGGGAATTGTAGTTCCTGAACATCTGGAGAGCCGCAGGTTCCCTACCCCTGCTCCAGACAGTGCATTTCTGCTAAAGAAAGGTGAATCTTTAATGGATCTCTCATGTTAACATGTCACTGCTCTCTGAGAGTCTCGTTATGTTCAATTCTGTAAAAACAGAAGATATTTATATCATTGTCGAGAAGTCATATTGACTATTCTGTAGCATCCTTGTATGCACATGAGAAGTTGTTTGGCAGGTCTCCAGGTTGACTGTAGTTCAGTCACTCAGTAGCAATCCACTCTGGGGGTTTGATCCACCCTTCTATTATATTTTTAAGATGGGCATCTCAGTGTTGCCTTATAAGCAAGAAGGAATGGTGGCTGTGGGATATGTCACATGCCTTTTGTGCATGACGTCTCAGCTTCAATTCCTGACAGAACTATGCCACGAAAGACTCTCCTCCAGAGCCGTAGCAGGGGAAAATGGCACCCGGAACAAAATGGCTCCCACTGCGCCCCGTGGTAGCTATGCCCCTTGTGCCCCACTTACCTGAGCCTGAAGCAGTCCTGAGCAGACTGGTGGGGCAGGGCTGAGGGTGCTTGGCTGCTACCTCCACCGAGCCCGGCGGGGCTGGGCCAATGGGCGCCCTGCGGCGGCCCCACTATGCCACTCCTTCAGCCTCTGCTGGCTGAAGAAGAAGCCAGGTGGGGCTGGGCCCGGCCAAGGAAGGAAGGGGGAGAGGTGTGGGTGTGATTTTGCAGTTCTCCCCCACAGGCACCAATCCCTCCCCCCCCATGCCAAGTCAGACAAGCCAAGTCAGTGCGGGAGAGGAGGAATGTGGGGGCAATTTTGCACCCCCACAGATGAGATACCCTCCTCTCTCACACTGCCTCAAATGAGCCAAGTCGGTGTGGGGGAGGAGGGGTGTGGGGGGCAATTTTGCACCCCCTATGTGATAGGATGGTGTGCACCCAGGGACATATGACCCCACATATCTCTGTGAGTGCTCCGTCCCTGCTTTTCTCTGCCTTGGACCCTGGAAACTGAGTGGTTCTAAAACAGTCGGGAGGCAAGAATAATGCAGTGGGCCTATGCTTGTGCTCTTTCAGTTGGAAATGGTGTTGGCGGGGCAGTTCTCCTTACTTTTTAGCTACAAATTCACTGCAACAGTTCTGACAAACTTAACAGAATTATGGCTGCAATGAGGATAAAAAGCTTATTGCTCCAATGAATATATCAAATGTTTGGCTGTTGTTTTACACCATTGGCCAAACCCAGTTTATGTACAACCCAGACTTTATTTGTGTGTGTGTATGTATGTGTGTGAGCTGCTTGAAAAAAAGGAAAGCTTAGAGCGGTTCTCAACCTTCCTAATGCCGCAACTCTTTAATACAGTTCCTCATGTTGTGGTGACCCCCAACCCTAACATTTATCCATTTTACAGATGGAGAACACTGATGCAGAGAGTCTTAGGCGACCCCTGTGAAAGGGTCGTTCGACCCCCAAAGGGGTCACGACCCCCAGGTTGAGAACTGCTGAGACTCTGCTTGTATTATGAGCAAGCCTCTAGGAGACAAGGAATCAGATCCAGAGGTTGAAGACACCATGGCTTCTTGAGAAAAGATGCAAGTGACAGAGCCAGCTCCAAACTCTTCCCTGTCAGTCAAGGCAAAGTCAGCAACACAGCCAGATGCTGAGCAGCTAGGAGAGCTAACGGCAGCCTCCGATGAGCTAAGTAAAGAGCCAGCTGCACAAAGAAGGCAAAGACAAAGACTGCAGCTATGTAGTAAAAGGAGAACTTTGCAGCTTGGAATGGCAAAAGGCTGTGTGAGCTAGAAACATCAGCATCAGAAGAGGACTGAGTCTTTGCATGATTCTTGCCCCATTAACAAGAGCGTTTTATATAAGCCTTGGTTGAGCTTGGTTTATATAAGACTTGGCTCTGCTTGAGTGCCTTGAGTGTGCTTCACTGGGAAGCTCCACACACCTGGTTCTCTGCTTGGCTCCAGTGATGGGATTCAAATAATTTAACAACCGGTTCCGGTGGTGGGATTCAAATAAGTTAACAACTGGTTGTTCACAAGCACCATTTTAACAACCGGTTTTGCCAAAGTGGTGCGAACCTGCTGGATCCCACCACTGCTTGGCTCCCCAGCCTCCTTGAACTCCTGCAGTGCCTTGACCTTGAACTGTCTGACCATGCCTGTATCTATGCCCGCTGCCTGCCCTGACACTGGACTGCCTGACCACACCTGTGCCAACCCTGACCTCAGACTGCCTGACCATGGTGTAGCTGATGCCTGCCAGCAGCACAGCTTGCAATTAGCAAGGGGCTTAGGCAAAGGGAATGAATTCCTAAAAAAAACCCCTTTTTTCATATTCACAGCACAACACAATACATTATAGAACACAAATTGTTTCACTAGGCTGGGGCTGTCTTTTGACCCAATGAGTGAGTGTGACTTCAAGAGCAAGAACTCTCCCACTGCTGGGCAGAGGCAGGGACAAGGCAGTACAGGCAGAGGGTAAATGTGGGGGCTGCAGAAGGTCACTTTGTTACCCCAACAATCATTAAATTGTCAGGATTTTCCTTCAGTGGCCTCCTAAACAGCTGCCCTGTCGAATGCCACTGTGTGCTGAACCCAAAGCCCCTTGAAACAGCATTGATTCCAAATTCAGCAAGTAATCAGATAATGTGTCTGGGGTGTTTCTTGAAAGGAAATGGCCATTGCTAAGATGGTATGTTTGCTTTTTTGACATTTTGTTTGTGAAGGCTAGACTGCAGCATCCATAGTACATGCAAGTATCATGTACTAAATGGATGTTAGCAGCCAGGCTCTTTGGCATTTCTAAGTGAGGAAAAGTCAAACTGCAGGCCTTTGATAACTGTTGGTTATTACTAGTCACCACAAGGTGGCGCCGATGCCATTTGAAGGCTGTTTGCCAAAGATTTCATTCCAGAAAATCTTGCCCTGGGAATCTGATCGGAAGCCAAGAAACTTGAGAATGTATGTTCCTTTCACTTCTATAGGGGTTTTCCTGTGCGCTGCAGAAGAGAAAGCAAGGTACAAGCTCCATTGCAGTTTGCATACCCTGTGCTTGCACTATAGGAAATGTGTATTAATCACCTTGCATTTCCTATTCAAGCTACTTTGGGCCTGCAGTACATTGATTTGGGAGAAGGTCCAGTTCTGGATTTTGGAGGGGCCCATGCAAAGTGTTCCCAGAGCCCCCTACCCTCCACTGCTTTTAGCGAGGCACTCATGACCTCCCACCCATCTGCTTGTGCATCCTTTGCTTGTCTGCTCATAAACATTCTCACTGTTGGCATGCTGGCACCAGTGTGCCCTGCTGGAGATCCTGGTCCCCAGCAGCTGCCTCACTTCAGGGTATGCTGATGCAGGGTGTGCTGGGAGGTTACTTCACATTTCTTTCAGTTCCACACTGGAGGAAATGCCACTTTGGAAGTGGACCCTATGGCATTGTGCCCCGTTGAAGTCCCTCCCCTCCCCAAACCTCTCTTTCCTCTGACGCCACCTCCCAAATCTCCAGGTATTTCCCAATTTGGTGCGGGCAACCTTGGGCAAAAGCAACTTGCTCACATTACTACCAAAAGCCCTGGAATGCAACTGTGATCCAAAGGAGTAATCTGCCTGTCCATTGTCATTGCCTCTGTGGATGCCAGCTGCACAGCTTTTTTAGACAGCAAAATTAAGAGCTTTAGGTTGTCAAAAGGTTGCTTCCCTCTCCCCAGTCACAGCCTGGACTAGCCCAGTCTCAGCCCAGGTTAAGTGACTGGGGAAGAGGTAAGCACCCTTCCCTCCGGTTCTTCCTTTGCTGCTGTGAGGAGCCATCCCTTTTGCTTGATGATCGCCCACAGCAGGGATGGAGGGTGGGATGTGTGCCCACACAGAAGACCGCTAGATTAATCACAGTTACAGTAAGCAACACCCTTTCTCATTTTAGGCTTGATCAATACCCTAGACATTTGGTAAAATTCGGATTTGGATTTATTCAAATTTATCTGTATGCCCGAATAAGACAAATAACGTATTTGAATATACCCAAATATTTGGGTATACCCGATAAATTCAGATCCGTCTGATTTTTGGGGGTATTTTTGGTGTTTTTTCAAGTTTCAGCCTGCAGGGGGTGTTTTTTAAAGCTAGTGACACCAAAATTTCACAGTGTCATCAGGAGACTCCATCATCCAGAGACTAGATAACCCTCTCTGAGATCCATGTGTGTTTAATTTGTACTATTAACCTAGAAGAATTTCTGCTGAGAATCCTTTGTTCTTCAATTTTAAAGTGGCGGAGATATTCTTAAATTAGAATGAAAGAGAACAATCTGTGTACTAAGGAAAGGGTTAAAACAAGAGCTGGTCTACTGGCCAAAATTACCACCACGGAGCACTTGCTAAAATCCATGTGCCAGTTGGTCCCAACTGCTGACCCCAGGAGCTTGCTGACCCCAGGAGCTTGCTGACTTCTTATCTTTGGACTTGGTTTGGTCTTCCCTCTACAAGCACGGAGACAGATCAGCCATCATCATTCACTTTGCCTGCTCCTTCTAGGAAGCTACTGAGATCAGGCTTAGTGGGAAAGGGAAAATGTTGTGGAAAGGTCAGGAGGGCTCATTCAGAGAGGATGGTGTATTCGGGGCATATTGGTCAACTCTGCCACTGTACTGGAGGCCAACATTTTTACTAAAAAACATAACAAGTATCGTGGACACAGACCATGACAGGCTGCAAAAGAGGAGGAAATATAAATGGAAGCCATGGAGAAGGGAAAGAGAGTGGCAGAGAGAGTGAAGTGTATATCAAACAGCTACATCAAAAAAACCCCACAGGGAATGGATCTGTCTAATCAGCAATCCTGACTGAAAGGAATCATGTAAATTAGGGTAGAGGAGATACAGAGCAGGGTATGACCACAATGTTCCAGGAAGTATTTACCTCTCCGTTAGATATGTTGGTCAAAGGCAATTTAGAGTCTTAAAAGAGAATAATGACTACCTTTAAAAAATGAAAGTGAAGATGCTCAGTTATATTTGATGCTAGAGCTGAGATCTGGCATTGTGAGACATGCATATTTGAAGGGTATTTGGCGTGTAATTTCTTTTGCAGTTACCTCCTTCAGAGGTTGCAGTTTCTTCTGAGCCTTTCTCAGTATTTAACTTTTCAAGGGTATATATAAAGTTTGCATCTATGAGCAGTAAAACAATAAATGCTCTGTTTAAATAGACTTTCTACGCACTGCCCTTTATGAGCAAAAAGCTACACTTTACGAATGTAATGCAGCTTAAAGTGCCATTCGTGTAAGTGATGGAGGAAGTTAAGTGCCGTGTATCTATCAGCGATGCAGATGTTTTGCAGAAGAGACAGTAAAGAGCAGAACCAATAAAACAAAAATACTGAGCGAGAGCAAAACCAACATTGAATCCAGATTAATTTTTTTAGAAAACCACTGTGTCTTTTTTGAAATCTATCAGCATGTGGTGGAAATAAAGAAGAAAATGAGGAGCATAAAGGAGCATAGCAGCCCAGCATTTGGGGGGGGGGGACGGGACTGTCAGATACAGTAGGACTTGAACTCAGAACCTTGGATCAGAGGCTTCAGATTTGTGTACAATGGACATCCAGAGCAGGCTGCATGCGCAGACAGCTGCTGGTACAGTCTCTTTAGCATCACTCCCAAGATGAACAGCAGGGGAATTACATGTTGATGGCATAGGCCAGTGGTGGCGAACCTATGGCACAGGTGCCAGAGGTGGCACTCAGAGCCCTCTCTGTGGGCACGCGTAAACAGAGTGCCCCCCCTCACACATCTAGGCTAACCTGGGCCGCTGGGCTCGATTATTAGCATTAAACCTAAGACCTAGTTTTGTGAAAGCAGTGTAGGTAGCCCTGTTGAGCACTGTTGAACCCCACTGATTTTCATGTGAAGAACTAAAGCACGATCCTTTACCTAGGAGTAAGCTCGGATGCTGGCAATGGGGCTTGCTTCTGAGTAAACCCTCCTAGGGTCGTGATTCACCCATTGGAAGAGTTACATGGTTGCTTCAAAGCAAAGCCACCAACTACTACCAAGCTTACTTCTGAGTAACGCATGCCTTGGAGCCACTTGTTTTTTCTAAACTAAAACCTCAGTATTCAGGTTAAATTGCCATGTTGGCACTTTGCGATTAATAAGTGGGTTTTGGGTTGCAATTTGGGCACTTGGTATTGAAAAGGTTCGCCATCACTGGCATAGGCCAATGAAATATGTCAGTGGAAGGATAAAGTTGTTGTGTAATGCCTATGACTGCACCTACAGCAGGGGCCCCAGCTTTTTAAGCCTTGGGTACCTTTGGAATTCTGAAACAGGCTGTTGGCCAGAACCTTTCTCAAAACACTTGGTGGGCACCACATAAGGTGTAACCACATACCCACATGTCAAGAGGAAGTCCATGTGCAGGAGGGAAGAAACATAATTTTAGAAATATGCTGGGAAAGAGGAGTGAGAGATAATAAAACCAACACTGGTGGCAGCTGCCACTGAAGCAACATTATCTTTATCAGATCTCCAATGGCCTATCAGAAGATGTTTGGCTCCACCCACTTTCTGAGAACCACTTGGTTCCATTTACTTTCTCAAAACACTTGATGGGCACCACATAAGGTGTCAATAGGCACCATGGTGCCTTCAGGCACTGCAATGAGGACCCTTGACCTAGAGTATTAATGGCACGAGGACTGCCATCCTTGCAAATCTTGGTACCTGACCTTTGCCTGAATTTGACTTCACTTTCTCCTCACAGATCTACCTCTGAACTGGACCATAACAATACTTTTGCTACTCTTCTGACTGCCTCTTTTAGATCCTAACATCTGGCTTGACACTGACCTAGCAACAGCTAATGTCCATGGCAGTCTGCCATGCAGTGCTGAACTAGCCATTTTTTCTTTCACTGTATAGAGAAGGAAGATCAAGTAGGAGAGGAATACTTAACCCTTTACATGCCAGCTGCTCACTCTCTAAAAATAATGACCTCCCCAGACATGGGAAAAAATAGAGATCTTTTGAAACTTGAAGATTAAAAATTGAGAGGGAAAAATTGCCAGCAGGATTTATACGATTTTTCGGGGGGTATTTTAAAATTTCTCTTAAACCTTGCATCTTTTATGCTAACATTACCAAGGCCTTTGGCAATTAGCAGTAAATAAATGATGGCAATGATGTATTTCTATAACATAGAAGAGCAGTCATATACAGAGTTATTCAAGTATAAGTTACTAAAATCACTGGGTTTAAGATTAAAATAACTCTGCACAGCTTCATGGAAGACTGTTAAGCTACATAAATAAAAGTGGTGGGATTGAAAAACTGAAGTCTGTTGATAGTAAACCTACAGTGCAATTCCATGCAGAGTTACATCCATGTTTACAATTGAAGACTGCAGCTTAAGGGCAAGGTGGCAACCAGGAACTTAAAGGAATAGAAAATATGGCTTTTTTTGCATTGTCTCATGACTGCAAGGAATGAAAGAACATGGAAAACATTTTTAAGCCAGTGCAATGTAGTGGCTAGAGTGTCAGACTGGGATCTGAGAGCCCCTGGTTTGAATCCCCACTCTGCCATGGAATCCTGCTGGATGACCTTAGGGCATTCACACACCCTCAGCCTAACCTACTATGGCACATCTTTTCCACTCACATAGAGTGTCTGCCACCCTGCATAACCTCTCTCCCTCAAGCAGCAGTATTTTAAAAGAGGAACCATACCCCCAATGTGAACAGACAAAGAAATACATAGACAGTTTTGATAAGAGCAAGTGTCTGTTGGAGCTGACCTTGGCCAGCACCTGGTGGTGAAAACAGCTAGAAACAGTCACACAATATGTAATGCCCAACCCCCCAAAGCCTGAAGCAGCTAGCAGCTCCCAGCACCCACTAGGCATCCTGACATTCAGGGGGTGAGGAACATAGCAATGTGATAAGTGATAGTGTCTACAAAAGGCTAGAGGGCAAAACACATAAATCCCAGGTTAGGGACAGAGACAGAGTATACAAGTGTCTCTATGCTAATAGTAGAAGCGTTCGACCTAAAATGGGGGAGCTGGAGTACAGAGTTTTGAAGGAGGACATTGATATAGTGGGCATCACAGAGACATGGTGGAATGAGGAGAACCAGTGGGATGCTGTTATCCCAGGTTACAGGCTCCTCTACAGGCTGATGGATGGGACAGGGCGTATAAAGGGTGGGGTGGCCCTCTACATCAGCAGAGCATAGTGTCACATAAAATAGACAATGCAGGGGGAGCTGATTCCTCTACAGAAGCACTGTGGATATCAATACCAGGGGTGAAGCATAGTTTAACATTAGGAATATATTATCGTCCCCCTGACCAAAGCGCACAAGAGGATTCCCGGAGATGGAAAAAGAAATTAGAGACGCCAACAAAAGCAAAAATGTCGTGGTATCAAGCGATTTTAATCATCTCTTACATAAATCCGGAAAAAAAATGCATGTTCAGGTCATAGTATGGAGAGAACATTCCTGGATATGCTAAATGACTGTATTAGAGCAGATGGCTGTAGAACCAACCAGGGGAGATGTGATCCTAGATCTAATTCTATGTGGGACCCAGGACCTGGTGCGGGAAGTCAGTGTTGTTGAGCCTATAGGGAACAGCGCAATTTCACAATGCTGTCAGATTCAGTATCTCTGCATGCTTAACAAGTGACACCCACTAATGTAGCTACATTCGGGCCTTCAGAAAGTGGTAATTTCTCAAAGATGAGGGGGGATAGTGCGCAGGAAGCTGAAAGGGAAACTGAAGAGAGTCAAAAGTTCCCAAGATGCTTGGAGGTTATTTAAAAACACAGTCTTAAAAGCTCAACGGGAAATGTGTTCCACAGGTTAGGAAAGGCAGCCGCCTTCCCAGTCCAAAAGAAAGCCACCATGGTTAACAAGGGACGTTGAGGAAATTATTAGGAAAAAAAAAGAAGTCTTTGAGAAAAAGGAAGTCCAACTTAACTGATAAAGAATACCAGAGAGAACACAAATGGTGGCAAAAGAGAAGCAAGTTAGCTGTAAGGGAGGCAAAAAAGGATTATGCGGGAGGAACGCATGGCTGTGGAACATCGTCCAGCAACAAACAAGCCCTTCAAGTACATCAAAAGCAGGAAGCCAGCAAGGGAAGCTGCAGGGCCCGCTAGATGACAAGCAAACAAAGGGTGTGCTAAAAGATGACAGGGAGGATTGCAGGAAAGTTGAATGTGAATTCTTTTGCATCTGTCTTCACCCAAGAGGAGGTGAGGGAAAATTCCTGCACCTGAACCAAGCTTCTTAGGAGGCTTAACCCAGGAAATCAACTAAGATAGTGGTAGACAAGGAACCAGTTCTGGCAGCCATTGATAAACTAAATGCTAGAAAATCCTCTGGCCCAGATTGCATTCACTCCAAGAGTTCTTAAAGAGCTCAAGCATGCAAATGTTTATGTTCTCACTTGAAGTGCAACTTATCCCTTTGAAATCAGGCTCCATCCCTGAAGACTGGAAGATGGCTAATGTCACACCAATCTTTATGAAAGGATCTAGGGGGGACCCGGGAAATTGTTAGTGGCCAGTCAGTCGACATCTGTTCCTGGTAAATTAGCAGAATCACCATTAAAGATAAAATTATAAAACATGTACAAAAAAGCAAGACCTGCTGAGAAAGAGTCAGCATGGCTTTTGCAGGAGGCAAATCCTGTTCTACAAACTTACTAGAGTTCTCGGAGGATGTAAATAGGCATGTGGATAAGGGGGAACCAGTGGACATTGTCTACTTGGATTTCCAAAAGGCTTTTGACAAAGTTCCTCACCAGAGACTATTGAGAAAAAAACTCAGCAATGAAGGAATAAGAGGGGAAGTCCTCCTATGGATTAAAAACTGGTTGAGAAACAGGAAGCAAAGAGTGGGTGTAAAATGGGAAATTCTCACAATGGAGAGAGATGTGGGGAGTGGTGTCCCCCAAGGATCCGGCCAGATTGGGGACCAGTGCGCTCTTTAACCTATTCATAAAATGACCTGGAAGTAGGGGTGGGTAGAAGCGTGCAGTGGCCAAGTTTTCTTGCAGATGATACCAAATTATGTAGGGTGGTGAGAACCACAAAGGATTGCGCAGGAGCTCCAAGGCGGACCTTTGCATAAATTAGGTGAGTGGGCTAAGAAATGGCAAATGCAGTTCAATGTGTGTGCAAAATGCAAAGTGATGCACATAGGGGCAAAAAATCCAAACTTCACATACATCGCTACAGGGGTCAGTGCTATCAGTCACAGACCAGGAAAGCGGGATTTGGGCGCCTTTAATTGATAGTTCCATGGGAATGTCAACTCAATGTATGGCAGCTGTGAAAAGGCAAACTCTATGCTGGGGATAATCAGGAAAAGGAATTCGATAATAAAACTGCAAAGATTGTCATGCTCTTATATAGCACGCGGTGCTAATTCACACTTGGGAGTACTGTGTTCAGTTCTGGTCACCACATCTCAAAAAAAAGGATATTTTCGAAGAGATAGAAAAAAGTGCAGAGAAGGGCAACGAGGATGATTGAGGGACTGGAGCACCTTTCCTTATGAGTAGAAAGGCTGCAGCGCTTTGGGGACTCTCTTTAGTTTGGAGGAGGAGACGCCTGAGGGGATATGATTGGAAGTCTATAAAATTATGCATGGGGTAGAAAATGTTGACAGAGAGAAATTTTTCTCTCTTTCTCACAATACTAGAACCAGGGGGCATTCATTGAAAATGCTGGGGGGAAGAATTAGAACTTAATAAAAAGCGAAACACTTCTTCACGCAACGTGTGATTGGTGTTTGGAATATGCTGCCACAGGAGGTGGTGATGGCCACTAACCTGGATAGCTTTAAAAGGGGCTTGGACAGATTTATGGAGGAGAAGTCAATTTATGGCTACCAATCTTGATCCTCTTTGATCTGAGATTGCAAATGCCTTAACAGTCCAGGTGCTCGGGAGCAACAGCCGCAGAAGGCCATTGCTTTCACATCCTACATGTGAACTCCCAAAGGCACCTGGTGGGCCACTGCGAGTAGCAGAGAGCTGGACTAGATGGACTCTGGTCTGATCCAGCTGGCTTGTTCTTATGTTCTTATGGGGTCAAGTAGTACATCTAATCACCCCCTTTAATAATTGCTGCCCACTCAGACCCTGCACAGAGCTATTGGGGTTGTGGACTCAAACACTGATTCATTTACATCTTAAAATATTTATAGACTTAAACTTAGGCCCTTTCCACACAGGCCAAATACAGTGCCCTGGGGATGGCAAAAACGCCGTCCCCAGGGAGCTGTTCGCCCTCACTCTGCCCCAGCGGCGCGAAGCCACCATTTTCCCACCATTTTTTGGAAAATGGCAGCTTCCAGCTGCTGCCGTGGCTTCCATCCCTCCCCCCTTTGCCCGATCAACCTACCTTCTCTGCAACTGTCCGGTGCGTTCGCCGAGGCCTGGGGACATGTCCCCTCTGCCCTGCGACTCCGGAGCGGTCACGCAGGGCAGGGGGGGCGTGTCCCCTCGCCTCGGCGACGCACTGGACGGTCATAGAGAAGGTAGCTCGGTCGGGCGCCAATGCTCCGTGACGCTGTCTTCCCTTTCATTACCAGGACCGTTCGTGCGAATGGTCCCAGGGGGGTTGGGTCGGCGTCATGGCCGTGCAGAAACGGCCTGAGTTTCTCTCTGTGTGTTTCTTTCCCCAAGACAACACATTCACAGGGTTAAACAAACTAGAAGTTAACTTTTATTTATGGTTTGAATAAAACATTGAGCAAAGACAGGTAGAAGTTACAAAGCTTCTCTTCAATTGAACTTTTGAACTGTTTCCTTATTCCAGCATTTGAGATTCTTTGGTACAAGCTAACTCCTTTCAGGTAGGCAGATTCCGCATGGGCCAAAAACAGCAGTGTAAAAACGGTGTAAAATGGTTTTCACACTGCTGTTTTTGGCCCATGCAGAACTGCCTCAGCTTTAAGCAGCTCTTCTCCATAGTTTCAACCAGATACCACCTCAGCTCTCTAACTGCTGTCTTCATCTCCCTTAGCTGCTGCTTTCCAACTGTTCTTCTCATGAACTTACCACCAGCTCCCATTGGCCCCTCAGGGAGAGGTGGAACTTAACTGTCACACCTACCTCACAGGGTTATCCAGGGTTCTAAGGATAAAATGTGGAAGAGGAGAGTGATGTACTCTATTGGAGAGAAACAATATAAGTAAACATGTGTAGTAAATAAATGAATACATATCATACATGAATAAAAACTCCAATAGTATCAGGAAATATATTTTTGCTATAGTAAGTGCGAACTATCATCATAATATAGTTAAGAACCGCCATTTCTCAGAAAATTCAGAGAAAAATTAAAAAACACACTCTCATGTCAAACGTCATCCTTTGCCATTTTGAGTGTGGTTGCCAAAACCTGCAGTGTGCTTTTGTGGGTTTGACATATGTTTTCATACAGTCCCTACCTTCCATTTAAGTTCATTGCTTCTGTACCTTTTTTTCTGCGAATAGCTAAGTGGAAACTGTACTACTTCTTGTCTGCCTGAATCCTTGTTTCAAGGATTCAGTGCTTTTTAGGAAGACTGTATCAGTTCAGGCTCTGACCTGTAATTAATTGCCTGAAAATGGACCCTGCCATAGATCTGTCCCAGTATTCCATCCAATAACACTTCAGATCCCACCAAGACTCATGCCTCAGTGCTCAAATGCCTATAATGCTGATGTTGCCCTACAAGTACAGTAGAATTTGGATAAAAAAATAGGGTTTAGACATGTATTTCTGGAGATTTCTCTAATATGAAGCATCATTTTCTACTAACTAAAAAGACAGATATACTTTGGGCACATCCACTTGTCTTATCAGAGTTGTCATAATTCTGGCTGCAAGGAGGACCACAGACTCCAGGGAAGGGGTTCCAGAGGTGTTGTACACGTCCTTTGGTCATGTAACATTCTCCACAGAAGAACTATGGCCCTTTCCACATGGGCCAATTAAACCAGGATAAACCTGGTAAAAAACCTGGGTTGGAGGGGAACTTCGCATGGATTCCGATCCTAACATGGATCCGTTTCACTTTCCCCCCCAATCTGGGTTTCTTGAAAATTGAATTATGTGTGATTCTTTTGTTTTAATGCTGCTCACAGCCACGAATGGCCATGGCTGGGAGCCACGTTAAAACAAGAGAATCACACATAATTCAATTCTCAAAAACCCCTTCTCTGGCTCCCATCTGCACAGCCATGCAGGGGCCACAGGCCGTATCATAGCCCGGGGAGGGGGGGGTGTCAGGCCTGCCTGCCTGCCCTTAAAGCAGCACTTTGCAGGCAGGCAGAAAAAAAAAGGCAGACAGAGAAGTTAAAAAAAGCACCTTTGTGCAAAGATGCGTGTCCCACCCAATGCGCTGGCTGTCCACAGGGGCTGGAGCAAGGGTGGGTTCATGTAACCCATGTTCCCCCCACTTTTATTGGCCCATGCGAAAAGAGTCTATGTGCTGAATTTGATGCTGTAGAAAGCCATTTGGCCAATTCAGAGCTAGGATCTAGCAGCCGGAGATCCATACAGAAGCTCTTGGACCCTTTCCCCCCGAGCCTGAATCCGATAACAAATTATCACACTGATTCTTAAAACAAACAAAATATTTGTCCAAAATATATTGGTGTAGTAAATTGTTGGTCAAAATGGTGTACATTTTGTCGCTTTAATGACCAATTTAAAGTTTATAAAACATTATGAGAATTTCGTTAATTGATTAGGAAGCAAAATATTGTTTGTCTGGAAGGAATATTTCCTTTGAAATACTTTATGAATGCCTAATGTTGTTATCAACTAAGACAATGAAGACAATAAAACTTTTATTTATTTATTTATTTTAAAAGCTTTTTTGAAGGCAATCGTTTATATTAAATCTAAACAAGCACAGAAGACAAAATAAGATAATTTTTTTTAGTGAAAAGATTAAAAAAGATGTATAGTTTGCTTTGTAAGCTGATACTCTGCTTTCCAATTTATATATTCTGGAAACCCAAATAAAAATGCAAATGTAAGGTTGAAGAATGGTATTAATTCAGCAGAAATTGCAGAGAATATTCATAGGTTTGCAGGGGAGGAATTATAAGAAATACAAGTTATATATGGATTAGACTGGGGTTTTTTTTCTCCCCAAAGATTTTTACTTGTTCTATGTGAGCAATGAGCCAGTTTGCAGTGAACGAAATGCCTGCGTTGAACCAGTAAGTCTTGCCTTTGGTGTTGCAGTCTCAAAGAGGCAACTGTGCCACATTTTTCTCCTCTGAAGGTGTTTCTGAGAAGCTTCCTGAGGATAAAGAGCAACTAGATCTCAGATCTTCCTACAAATATACTTCACCCATGTCTTAGCACAAAAGTATTTTGTAAGATGCTTTGCTGAGAACCAATGCTTGTTTAGTACCTTGAATCTCCCTGAATATATTATTCTGTTTATTATGTGAGGGTTTTTCATATTCCATCTAAGAAATTCAACTGCAAAGCAGGAAAGAAAATTACAGACAGCAATATTTATACATTGCATTTTGCTGGTTCAAAGCTCTAACCTGGTAGCATTTTTATTTATTATTCATCCTCACAACAACCTTATTGGGTTGGTTAATAATGCTATCTTCCTGCTGTTGTGGTCTTTGAAGTAGGCCCCAGCATACATATATTGCTGCCTGCCAGGGAAAGGACCATTCTTAATGTAGCCATGATTGCCAAGTTGTGGTCAGTGGGCACATCTATGGCTGGGCCAGTACACACTACCTGGATGGGGCTTGACTGCTTAGAGGTGAGTCAGAATGTGGGATCTGATGTGTTTTGGTGGCCTTGGTAGATCAGGCGGTGAGACAAATAGAAAAAAATAATGTCTCAGGATCAGAGCTTAAGTACTGAAATCTGGGACTAGGGTGCCTGGTGGTTATGGTTCCATGTGGTAGCAGAATATGTGTACTTTGCATATACAATTAATGTCAGATTTAGGTTTCAGCATCTTTCAAATTGAACCCAGGATGGGCATGCTGCAGGACTGAACAGGACCTCTGCTTGGGATTTTTTTTTTCAGACAGAAGCCTTTATTGGCATTATAAATTACCATATTACAACAAAAGGAACCATCCCGAAGCTCCTGAGGCATCTAAAAAGGACAAGGATTTACAACTGCTTCAGCAAGCCTAACAATACACCATACAAAGAAGTCGCTAACGACTCAAAAATAGAGGATACTTACAGTTTGCACAGGGCAACCATGGAAAGCGCAATTCATCAGACTCCCTCTCTTCCAGTTAGAACATCTTTAAGCAACAGCTTGGGATTTTGGAGAACATCTGGCAAGTCAGAATAGACATCATATGGCAAGATAGATCTAGGGCCTAGGGCACAGGTGTCAAACTCGCGTCCCTCCAGATGTTATGGACTGCAGTTCCCATCGTCCCCTGCCAGCATCATGCTGGCAGGGGATTATGGGAATTGTAGTCCATAACATCTGGAGGGCCGCAAATTTGACACCTATGGCCTAGGGGCTTTCTGCACATGCAGAATAATGCACTTCCAATCCACTTTCAATCCACTTTGCAGCTATGCAGAATAACAAAATTCACTTGCAAACAATTGTGAAAGTGGATTGAAAGTGCATTATTCTGCATGTGTGGAAGGGGCTTTCGGCTTTGGATTCAGCTGCAGGCAGTTTTAGGTGACTGACAAATTCTCTATTAACCCCCATGTTGGGACAGTCCCAGCAGGTGACTAGAACAAGATGTTCAACCTGTGTTGGATGGCATTTGGCTCAGTAACAAATGGTGCACATGTGATCTACAGTGATGTCATCCTTTAAACTTCAACCCCCCCAAAAATTTTACCAATTTGCCTGGTGAACAGCAGAAATCAGTGGGGGAGGGGGGCATAGAGATAAGCCATCAGGCCACAGCATGATATATTGTCAGGGGAAAACCAGGAAGGGACATCAGTTTGCTCTAGAAATTGCTAGAAACCCTATGGTTTTAACCATAGAGTACCCAGTGATACCTAGAGAAGCATTATGTCATTTCCAGGTTTCCACCAATAGAGAGGACATGCCATTGCCTGGATTTTTGCCAGTCTCTAAGCCATGCATGGCATCTCTAGGCTAAAGACTCTCTTTCAGCCTAATCTATCTCACTGGGTTGGTGTGAAAAAGAGCCAAAAAAATCAGGGAGAACCCCATTAATTTGGGGAAAAATCTGAATTGTTTGGAAGGAAGGAAAGATGTAAATGTTAGAACTGGATACAAGAAGAAACCAGGTTTTTTTTTCTTTAGAACAATAGCTCTTTACCCCTGTTCAGCTAAGATGTCTCTGAGCGAAAAACCTTATAACACTCTTTAACACAGCAACTCTCCAGTTACTTCAAGGCATGGAGTTCTTCTAATTGTTCGAGCTTTGGGATGGCATGTAAAAAGACAGCAGAAGGGATTAGACTAGCTGATGCTGAAGGTGCTGTGAATTTAATATGTCATCTCCCTGATCAGAACCACATTTGAAGAAAGCTATTTTGGAATGCAAGAGATACCCTCCATGACATCCAGATCTCTCTGAATGATGCAATTATAACAACCACCACCAAAAATATGCAAGAACAACATGACAAGAATTAAACTGAACTCTTGAAGATTTAAGGCATAATTATAATGCTGGAGTAGCGAGTTGGGTGAACTTTTTTAAAAATTCCCCCTTTTGCTTTGGTAAATACTGCATATTGATGGCAACCATTTGTCAACTGAACATGCATTTCTGTGAAGGATACATGTATCTGATAACCAAGTGCACTGTGGCAAAAGAAATCTACCTTGTGGGTTTGTGATCTGCATGATTTGACCAACCACTTGTACACACAGAGGAAAGCCGAGAACAATACCAACAAAGCTTTGGTATATATGGATTTGTTTATCATCTATCTACAAGGCCCTTCTATTGGCAAGCTGAAGGTCTGAGTCAACATGGAGCTTATATATTCCTCTAGAATCATGGCTCTTTAATATGTTTGTGTTCAGAAGGAACCAGTAAATCATGACTGAAGCACAGCATCTGCTTCCATTATTTCTATTTGTACCCATGGCAATGCTAGTTCAGCCACATGATCATTGTTGTTGTCGTCGTCACCGTCATCATTAGCAAAAGTATGTCACTCACAGAAAAGTGAGGAGTTACTATATATTTGGAAGACTACCCAGGCATGCACACAAAAATGATTTAATAAATTAACTCCAAATTTTTTAAAAATGAAAAAAACCCAGTGGCCCCATGAGAATCGAGCATCTTTCAAGAGACAATGCATTTTGAGAACAACTGAGAATCATTTAAAAGAAAAACAAACCAAAATAGAGGAAAAGATTGGGGTAAGGGCCAAGGTTTTTCCAGTGGGTTATTCCTCCACCCCAAGTGACAACCTGGATTGTTCCTTCTAATGGTGAATTTGATTGAATACTCCATTGAAACAGGAAGTCCTCAGGTATGCAGAAAAAAATAACTTTGTAAATAAACCAAAAACATACACATTGTGGAAAAGAACATGAATGTCTCAAAGAAGACTGGGCAAAAGTTTGGATTTACACACCGCTTTTCTCATCCATAAGGATTCTCAAAGTGGCTTACAAACTCCTTCCTTTTCTCTCCCCACAACAGACACCTTGTGGGGTAAGTGGGGTTGAAAGAATTCTGAGAGAACTGTGACTACCCCAAGGTGACCCAGTTGGCTGGGTCACCAGATTAGAGTCTGCTGCTTTTATAGGGGAGCAGGGAATCAAGCTCAGTTCTCCAAATTAGGCTCCACTGCTCTTAACCACTACACCCCACTGGCTCTGAGGCACTGAATGCGAAGGGCAATTGAGAGTCACTTAAGGAAAACAAGAGTGGAAGGAGATGGGAAAATTGATCTGCTCAAGCCACTGAGAGTTCATTCTAATTATTTTGGTCCATACTTTCTTCGAAGAGGAGTGATGAGAAAGCAGTGCTGTGCAGCTTTTTGAATATTTCTGGAGCAATAACATATTCTACTTCTTGTCTGCTCCTTACTAGTCATGGTTGGACCTCAACCATGGCTTCTAAGTAAAGGAGGAGTGTTTAGTCTTGTGAACCTAAGCACCTCATGGCCAAACTACACATTGTGGAAGCCATGTGTCCAACCTGTGGTCACCAATGCCATTTCAGATTAACGTTCTGTTGTTCAAAAGCTGCTGTGAGGGCTGCTTTGGCCCATGCTGCTGTGGCACCAAGCGATCCCCTCATACTTTTCAAGTGTAACCCCCCAGATGTTTTGTCACTTGAAAAGATGTGTGTTGGGGGACAAGATTGCCTGATGTCACTACAGAGTGGGCCCAATCAGGATCCCTCTAAAATGGTACTGGCAGCTAGCAGTTAGACCCATGGCCACCATAACATGTAGTTTGTCTCTCAGATATAAAGTAACGCACAAGAGATCCCTTTTCTCTACTGCCATTAAAGTGGACAGGAATTTTGACACAGTTGGCGAAGAGAGCCAAATGGGACTAATGTTTCTCAGCTGCAAATAACACTGACATTTGTGAAGTGCAAAATCCCGTCAAGTTTGCAAGACAGTCAATTTATGACCTGACCTTAAAGTGGGTATTACTTAGGCTTTATTGTGTTTTAAGCTACTCAGTATAATTCAGTGTTGAGAAGGAAAGCTTAATATACTAGGGTTTTATGTAGCCCTGTGTATATATTAGTTAGCAGAACTGCGAATCCCCTTTAATGCTCCAATAAATATGCCGAAATATCTGTAGCAACCTGCTGTTTCCAGCCCTCAAATTGCAGCTTTGTAAGTAGGTATCAATCTTCTGTACTTGCTGCGTTCTACCTTTCTGAGCCTGTGATCAGGATCCATCTGTCGAGCGGAGTTTGTTAGCCGATTTGGGTATGACACACCACCTTAAAAAATGTTTGTCTCCAAATGATGCCATAATACCTGCTGTGTTGAATTTGTGAGAAGTCATGGTGGCAAGCTCTCATCCACAAAGAGAAAAGGCAGCAGAGCAGGAGGGGGGGACTGTCACGCCTGTATAATAGCTTCTTCACAAAGTCCACAAAAAAGAAATGCGGCAATGATTGCTAGCTAGGCAGCCCAATCCACTGGGGAGGAGCAGTTTTGCAATGGCCAGGAATGGCAAAGCCACATTGCCTCCAAAGAGGAATGGGGAGGTGCAGAAATGAGGGGGAAAAACAAAAAAAACCCCACTCATGGCTGGGAACTCACCGCTGTGTGTCAATGGGTGATGCCTGCAATTTTTTGCAGTACAAGTCACAGGTAGAAAAAGGGGCCATTCCAGGGGGCACAGACTCCTGTATTAAAGGAGCACTGGCACTGGGTAGTCAAAAGAAAGTAGGGGCCTTTCCCCACTCTCCCCTATCCCCCCTATGCCGCGCGGTGCTCTCAGCGCACGGCATCCCTGGCGTGTGCCCCGGCATCCCCACGACCCCGCATTCTGTGCGGGATCATCAAAAGGCGCCCTTTGCAAGAGCACCAGGGATGCCGCGCACTGAGGAGGCGCGACAGCGGCAGCAGCGATGGGGCTGAAGCTCATCACAGCCCCTCATCGTGAAGAGTGAGAGGACCCAGCGCTACTCTCCTCAAATGGCGTGAGGGCTTTCTCCGAAAATAACTTTCTCCAAAGGAATCTGGTGGCCGTTGTGGGAGAACTTTGGACTGAACTAACAAGTCGACTTCTGACAAGGGCTAGTTGATACAATCAAGTGAAAAACCTCGAGATTGCAGGAATTTTAATTCTGAGAGGGAAACCACTGACAAAAAAGGATTCTGTCACAGGTGATCTCACAGTATTTGTTCTTTCTTAGTTTGCTCTCACTCTCTTCACTTTATGAAGCAAGAAAGTCTTTTGCAGGGCTGATTCAGTTCTACACTCTCCTTTTGCTCTTTAATGGATACACAGAAAGAACTACATTAGAAATGGGGTCTAAAACATCTCATCAGTTACAGGCAAGAAATATTTAGTGAAGTTATCACAAGTTTCTACAAGCCAATCAGAATTATTCTGGGTAGCATGCCAACCTCCAGGTGGGGCCTGGGGACCTCTCAGGATTACAACTATTTTCCAGACCATGCAGAACAGTCTCCCTGGAGAAAATGGCTGCTTCAAAGGGGAGACTCTATAGCATCAATCCACACTGAGGTCCCTCCCCTCCTAGACCCCGCCCACCATTGGCTCCATCCCTAAATCTCCAGGAATCCCCCCCCCCTTGGAGCTGGCAATTCTTATGGGATCTCCTCAAGTTGGATAGCATCCCTCTCTGCTGACTCACCCTCTTTCCCTATGCTGCTGTAGCCCCCACCTTCTGAGATGGAACCATTCCCTCAAAATGTTCGTGGATACACTGCTCAAAATAAATGTGAGGTTTAAAATAGAACCAGCACCTTCCTTCACAGGAGAGACTTGAATCAAAACCCTTCAGGGATCTAAAGGAAGCTGCAGCTCCACTTGTCTGGGTCAGCAACTCCTTTTCCCTCATTATCGAAGTCATAACATCGTTCAGAGTCTCTCGACCTTTCATCACAAGCTCTAGTTTTCTGAGGTTTATTATTTGCCATAAAAGATCTTGCCACAGGGAGAAAAAGAAGAGCCCTCCAAAATATTGTATCATGTCTCAGCTAGTTTGGCTCCTGAAGCAGGGCCCTGATCCAACCATGTGCACCTGCTGCTACTGAGGCTTTGAAATGTGCAGCTTTGTCAGGATTGGCCAAGCCACATTTGATTGGGAGGAAAATCCCCCCTCTTCTCCCAAATGCTAGAACTGTACACAGTGATGAATAACAAACAGAAACCAAACCAATGAACTTTCAATCTGGCATCTTCTCCAATGTAACTTTCTAGAACTTCCCACAACCTCTTGCAAGAATGTAGCCTAAAGTGTCTCCCACAGCTACTTAATCCACAGCCGTCTAATGCCTTGGTCTAGTCCTAAGAGATCTCTTATATATAGTGCCATAGCCCCTCCCACTCCACCAAGCAGTCAGGTAATATTGCAGCCTCCCCTGGGTCCTATCATCCCCCAGATGTCAAAAAGTGATACGGGTCCCTGGGTCCTCCATCCTCCCCTTGCTTGCTTGTATAGAATGCAACTGCCTCCCAAACACGTAGTTTCATTATTTACTGGATGTCTCACATCCTGGACTTTAACGCCAGTTGTGCTCACCTGCCTTTTCATGTTAGCCCTTCTCTTCCAGTTCCCCTCTCACAGTTTTTGTGTTTTTACTTCCTCCCAGCAGAGTTATAAAAGCCACATGCATAACCGCCCCCCTTTTCTCACAGCGTTCAGCTAAATATGAATCTCCCCTCCAGTGCAACGTACATATTTAGCTACTCTGTGACTCATGACTGCTGTCTCTGTTTAGTGGCCTGACTGCTGTCTCTATTGCCTTAGCCTCAGTCGATTTCTTTTTCATGTTCTGGCTTATCACCCAGTATGCATTTCCACTCAAAGACTTTCTTATAAAACGATCCCAGTTGGTGTGGGCATGACTCACTTGCTACAGTAAAACTGAGAATTCAGATAGCATTCTAGCTAAGGCAGGACTACAAAATTGCAAGCAACTAGCCTACATACGATGCTGCCTAATGTCAAGTCAGTCATCAACAGGTTCTTCTGGCAGTATTGTATTGTCTCCTCTAATTGGCAGCAATTCTCCAGAATCTCAGGAGAAAATAGTCTTTCCCAGTCCATTCTACTGCAGATCTTATCAACTAAAGAGATTAAACCTGGAACTTCCCACATTTGAGGCATGTGCTCCAATCTTGAGAACCGGGTTTGATTTCCTGCTCTACCACGTGAGCTGTGGAGGCTTATCTGGTAAACCAGATTAGCTTGTGCACCCCATCACATGCCAGCTGGGTGACCTTGGGCTAGTCACAGTTCTTAGGAGCTCTCTCAGCCCCACCCACCTCACAGAAGGTTTATTGTGGGGGGGTGGGGCAGAGGGAAAGGAGATTATAAGTCCCTTTGAGTCTCCTATAGGAGAGAAAGGGGGATATAAATCCAAACTTCTCTTCTTCTTTCATGCAGCCACATATTCTTCCTTAAACATTTGCTATAGTTTTATGGTAACTGAAAGACCATTGAAATCTCTTCCACTGGAGAATTAGAGGGAGAATATCTCAACTAGTTAGATATCCCTTGCAAACTCCAAGGAGGGAAGCTGAATTACTCTGCTGCAGTCAAAATAAGAAATAGCCTGAAAGGAAGAAGAGCTAGAAAGAATTTTGAGCACCTACCCTCAGAAGAGTGGGAAAGAAAAAGAGAAGGGGTGGGAGGGGAATAGAAGAGGGCAGGGAACAGGAAGATGGAACAAATGCTGGGATGGTTCAGAAAAGTGGGAGCTGGCAGGGAGAAGAATGTAATGGACAAAGTACAAGACAGGAGACCACGTCCAACTGATGATGAATGGGCAAGTAGCTTGTGTCCAGAGATGCTAATTTCATGCTAGGATCTCCATCTGAAACTCCTCCAAATAAATGCTGCATCCTTTCAGTCTATCAGTGAATGTCTGGAGAAATTCATGAATGTTTAGGGATCCCCTGCACGTGATTGGGATACACTTTCCATTTACTGCTACAGCCTGGAGTTATAAGTAGCTAAGATAAGTAAATAGAACCTTCATTTTTAGAAGCTGTTATTCCTGATGATGTGAGTATGCCATGAGTTTTCGCTGATGCCCAAAGATATGCCAGGGAATTACACACAGGAGGTGTTTTCAGAAGCAGCACTTCTCCACCCAGGATTTGGTTCCTCTTTCATAGGGTTGACAACTTCAAGGTGGTGCCTGGAGTTCTCCCAGAACTAAAAGGATCTCCAGTCTGTTTAGATCACTTCCCATGCATGAAGTGGCCGCTTTGGAGAGAAGACTGTATGACATCAAATGTCAACTGAGCTCCCTTCCATCCTCCAAATTTCCAGGAATTCCCCAAGCTTGCATTTGGACCCTTTTCGCACAGGCCAATTAAACCGGGATAACCGGTAAAAAAACCTGTGTTGAGGGGGAACTTTGCACAGATCCCAATCCTAACGTGGATCCACTCTGTGTCCCACCCTCCCCCCCCACCTGGGTTTTTCAAGAATTGTGATTTTCATGATTCTTTTGTTTTAATGTGCCTTGCATCCGTAGCAATGTGAATGGCCATGGATGTCAGGCCCATTCGAACAAGAGAATAGGGACAATCATGATTCTTGAAAAACCCTTCCCTGGATCCCATCTGCGGAGCCATGCATTGGAAACGGGCCGTATCATGGCCTGGGGGGGGGGGGTAGTGGTCCTTCGCAAGCAGGCAGGCAGGGAAGCAAAAAAAGAGATGCACCTTCATGTGAAGGCACACGTCCTGGCCAACACGCTCACTATCCATGGGACAGCCAGCTGTGCGAATGAGCCAGAGTGTTCCCCCGCTTTTATTGGCCTGTGCTGAAAGCCTTGGCAAATCTACTTCGGACTCAGACTTTTTAAAAACAGAGTGTCTCTTTTTACTAATGGACTACAATAACAATGGACAGTTGTGATAGTTCTAATTTTTGAATCTACCCCAAGGAACGAGGTGGAATAAATTAATTTAGGATCTCCACAGGTTATACATTTGAGCTGGGCAGCTCGGAGCCTATTAGGGGAACCATTTTATTGAACCTGAAATTAATAAAGTTGAGTCTACCATTGGAACATCATTAACAACACAGTGTCCTTTTGATGAACTCAGACTTCATGGTGAAACCCAGGGAGTGAAAAAGACCCAACGTAGAGCTAAGATATTGAAGGCAGCTGAATGCAAAGTTTTCTACTGCAGTTAAAGACATGTTCTGAGCATGCATATGTTTTATTTAAAACAACATCTGGCTGAATGACCTATGAGACGACATTCTCTTTACCTTTGTTCAAGAGAGAGGTCTTTTGACTCAGAAAGTGCAGGAGCCAAATGAAAATGGCTGAGTCATTGTTCAGTAAGAAACAAAAAACAAGCTGGCCTACTTTGATTGTATGAGGAAAGAAAAAAATTAATTGCTTGAGATAATTATTTCACCTACAGAGCAGCTGATATGGAAAATTGCTTAGCCTGCCAGCAAATTTCCTAGAGAATGGATCCCCAAATCCAAGTATAATGCATCCGATGAGAATAGCGCTAAGAATAGCAATGGAGATGGAAGAGGCGGTCTCTGTGTGCAGCTGGGGTCATGTAAGGACCCTGGAGACTGCCACAAAGGGAACGGTAGGATGCCATATTTCATAAACTTTGCTCAAAGTTGCCAGCTTGGAGATCCCTAATAACATATGCTTGGTCTTTGCCTCAGAGTGTAGCGTTTTCTGCAGGGAATCCTGAGATTCATTAGAGCTGAAATTAGTAGGAAAATAAACTCAAGTGTGAATTTGCATATCCGATAAAGGGTTCTCTTGCATGAAGTAGAATTCCCAGCATTAATTCCAAGGAGCAGTTTTCCTGAGTTCCACTGAATTTAAAGAAGGCATGAAGCCAACTGGGAGGCATGACTTGTGGGCATGTAAGACAGACATGCTTCCTTCAAGAGGGCAATTGCTGCTCACTGCTGCTCTCCAGTCCAATCAGGACTTTTTGGAGCTCCTCCTGATTAGTGCTTTCGGAGGGGGGGGGGCTTTTTCACCTGCTTCATGATGCCTTTTTTGTTTTGTCTTGTTTGGATTGGGTATATTAAATATGCTTGGTCAAAGACTTTGTAGGCATACAAGAATCAGGCAGGCTGGTCACTAGAGGTGGTAGTCTGCTGGAGACTACCAGTTTTCACTTCAGAGGTGGAGACCACCAGTTTTCACTTTAGGACACCCACAAAGCAACCACCCTATGGAATGAAAGGTTCTTTTAAGGAGTTCTATTTTACAAACCCTCTGAAACTGAGAGGGAAATAGGCCTCATTTCCTCTGGAAGACTATTCCATAATACTGGAGTAGTCACAGAATAAGCCTGCAGTCAGGTAGTGGTGGAACATACCTGTATGGAAGTTGAAACAACCAAAGACATTGTGGTGTTGAGCCAAACAGCCAAACAGGCTCATTAATGAAGACATGGTCCTTTGGGTTTGTGCATCATAAAGCCATGAAGGATTTCAAAGCTCTGACACCTTGACGACTCTTGCGATATCTCTGGCATTTTGTGAAACTTAAAATGTGCCAATTCATGGGCTCCTTCCAGTGGTGGGATTCAAGTAATTTAACAACCGGTTCTAAAAGGACTCAGTGGTGAGATTACAACCAGTTCTCTGAACTAGATAAAAAATTAGCTACCGGTTCTACCGAACTGGTGCGACTAGGCTGAATCCCACCACTGCCTCCTTCTGCCAAATCCCAGCAGCCCCAGAGTGTAATTGGCACAGTGGATTAAAACTGGCTTGCAATTTTCTGCTCCCCGCACCCCAAAAATCATGCAAAACCCTAAATATTTTGTAGCTAAGAAATGACAGCAATCCAAGAGGAAACTTTCCTGAGATGTTAAATTCTGGGAACGGCAGTGAATTCACTCTCACATCTCCATTTCAGCTTCTTCCCTAACCCCGAACTAATAACTGCTTCCAAATTTCTTACTTCCCCTAACTGAGTGAAAGTCTATTAGGAGTTGTGTGTGCGATCCTTGAGCCCCTGAGGCATGATTCACGAAGTCAGTGTGCACATAGTCAGCCAGTATTGCAGATCTGATTTTAAATTGCATTCGTAGACTAGAAGGTCATAGCCTCCTTTCCCTGGAAAGGACAGGTTTAAATGCATGCCAATTTAACAGGAAACAAATCAATTTTCTTTTGGTTAATGGAGGCTGTGAGTTTAAATCCTGACTCCAGGAGGCGAGCATGAGCCCTTGTTATTCATTATTGCTGAGTACTACCCGGAGAATTGTGCCAGTGGTTAAAGGGAAATGAATGGGCCATATCTTTAGCACAGGTTTTAATTATGGGAGTTGATGGAAGACCTGATTTTGTTGTATCTTTGTAACATTTGCCACATATTTACAAACCTGTCTGTCAGTCTGAACAGCTTTACTGACAAAACAAGGAGGGGTACAGCTACTGTCCAAGTAAGGTAAATGTTTGCGAAAATATGGCTAGCAGTCAGAATGGACTGAATAAGTTCACAATTTACAAAACTAACAGTATTTACAAAATATTTACAAGAAGCTTCAATCGTCAGCTAGTTTCCACTTCAACAAGTTACGAAGTCTGCATCAGACATAATTCATATTGTAACACCCAAGTCAACTTCAAAAGAACGAATAGCTTGTCAAACGCATGACAAGCTAGGAGTCTCTGATATGATATAGAAAACCCACAAGGTAGCCAGTTTGGGGTAGTAGTCTGGCTTCGACGTAACTTCGGAGGCTCGTGGTATCTTCAATGTTTATCAAAATTCCATATAGTTAACTTTCTCATAGCTCATCTGGGACCGTATTAGTCTCTGCAAGTCTTTTTCTTTCCAAAAAAACTGCAAGTCTTTCTGTTGGGCAGCAAAGATGGGAGGAACAACTGAAACATAACTCCTTGAACAGATTCCTCTTTTCTGCAGCAACTGCTTGGAAGAATAGATCTATTTCCATGAAAAGGTCCCTTTGTGATATCAGCAGCCATCCTAGCACATCCTAACTATATCTCAGGATAAATATAGATGATGATCTACTAATACACATACAGCAGAGGTGTCTGAGATAAGGGTGGGGACTGATGGACTGGCTGATGGAGTGAAGGCTTTCTCTCTCCAGCACAGTCTATATTAAGAATGAGAACAATTTTGGTGAAGTGATTAGCATGCTGGATTAGGATTTGGGAGATTCAAATGTGAATCCCCATTGTGCCATGGAAGAATGACTTTGGGTCAAACACTCTGTCAGTTTAAACTATCCCTGTAATGAGGATAAAATAGAGGGAGGAACAATGCTTCAGGCCACTTTAGATCTCTCTTGAGACAAAAGATGCATTATAAATATGTCTAAATAAATAAAAATGAACTCAAACACCCTGGGAAAATTACATTTCCTTTGAGTCCCTGATGTCTGAGGTGCTTCTGTTGTGGTATTCAAGTATCCTGGGAAGAATCACTAGGAATGCCTCCCAGCTTTAATAGCAGTCAAATCTCTCAGTTAAGGTCTTCTTAGGCAAAACAGCCCTGCAAGACTTGACATCACAGCAGGGAATTGCCCCCCAAAATGGATTCTCTTCAGAGAATTGGGAACCATTTTGTTTCACGCCTGGGCAGGAAGTGGTTGGAAGTTGACCATTTCCCCCTAGCTTAGGCTCATTCCGCACATGCAGAATAATGCACTTTCAAACTGCTTTCAGTGCTCTTTAAAGCTGTGCGGAATAGCAAAATGCACTTGCAAACAGTTGTGAAAGTGGTTTGAAAACGCATTATTTTGCGTGTGCGGAAGGGGCCTTAGAGTTGTGCCTGGCTTAACAATGGGACTAGCCATTGTGTCACCATAAGGTGATTTAATCAGTGCTCTGAGGAGAACTATTACTCACCCTATCCATACCCATCTCTTTAATCAGCACTTAGGGAACAGTTCAGGGATTATCTTCAGACCACACCCTATCAGCCAAAAGTTAACAGCCAAAACTCTTTTGCCAAAACCCTTTTGCCAAAACTCTGGAAAAACAACCAAGTCTTTGTTTTCTGGCCTTTCTGTGTGAATGTCTCATATTGCCTCAGGACCCATTTTAGGGTATAAAAACAGTCCCTTTGCCCCTATTTTGTGTGTGTGTGTGTGTGTGTGTGTGTGATTGTAAAAGCTGTGTTTTAGCAGACTCCTACCATTTTGTGCTTGTCTAAGCAAGCACCAGGGATGCTAATGGCTGCTGAGCAATAGTATCTTTGTGCATGTGCAGTTTTGCAAAAACCTGAAAAAAAACCAGTTTGGCAGATGTTTGGGCTGCTCAGCAAGACCCACCTGAACAGTCTAAGCAATCAGCTTATATCTGACCCTCAAACATGGCAAGTTTACCCTCAAATACACTTGTGATGAAATTGCATAATAGCCTTAATTTTCAAGATGAAATATCTTTAGCATGTAGGGGAAATGTCAGGTACAATTGTGTGTCTGATCTAGTGGCAAGCCTTTCTCCCAGTTTCTCTAAGCATAGAGAAACTTTTCTCTGGTAACTTTTCCCATTGTCTTAATTTTTTCTTAGTGTTATTGTCTTTTTCCAGTGACTCTTGCCATCTCATGATATGACCAAAGTAAAACAGCCTCAGTTTAGTCATTTTAACTTATTGGGAGAATTCAGGCTTGATTTGATCTAGAACCCATTTGTCTTTTTGATGGTCCATGGTATCCACAAAACTCTCTTCCCACATCACATTTCAAATGAATCCATTTTCTTCCTGCCAGCTTTAATCACTGTCCAACTTTCATATCCATACATAGTCATGGGAAATACTGCAGTATGACTTACCTTGACCTCGATTACCAGTAACACCTCCTTACACTTATTTATCTTTTCTAATTTCTTGATATTAGGACAAGGAAAATTGCTCCTTTTCTCTTTACAGATTTAGATGAAAGAAAGCCAGTGATCATATTTTTTTTCCTGTTGTGGGCAAGAGGGTTCATATGTACCACTTGATTCCTCATCATCTCTGATTGACTCCACTCTGCCAATATGTTTGCCCCCTTTACCGGTGCAAGGGGAACTTGCACCAGTAGAGGGGTTGAAAAATGCCATCCACTGGCTGCCGTTCAGTTCTGTGGTGGCAAAAGCCAGATGTCTGGGCTGCTGTGGAGCTGCGCTGGAGTCCCAATCAGATGCCAGCTGCCCATTATACTTTGGAAGATTACTTGGTGAAGGTGTAGAGGGGGAGTACAGCATGCTTCAAAGCTTTTTTTTGAAAGAAGACACATGGATTTCAATAGCGCTTGATGGTATAATGTGTAATGGTGTAAAGTGCAGAGGCGTAGAAAGGGGGAAAAACGCCAGGTGCACTGGTGTGTCCTCTGCCCCCGTCTCACCCCGGAATGTCCCTGTCTCACCCCAGAATGCCCTCACCATGCCCCCAGAATGCCCCCACCACACCCCCAAGATGTCCTCGCCACAACCCCATAGGGGTGCACGCCCAGTGCATCGCACACTCCTCTGCCCCCTTGGAGCTACGTCTCTGGTAAAGTGTAATCACGATGTATCTGATTTATGACAATTCTACACAGTTTTCAAAGGACAAGCTGTTCAGAGGTAGTTTGCCATTGTCTGCCTCTGCATTGCAACCCTGAACTTCCTTGGTGGTCTCTCATCAAAGTACTAACCAGGTTAACTCTGCTCAGCTTCGAAGATCTGATGTGACTGGACTTTCCTGGGCTATCCCGATTAGGGCTCAACAGTGCTTAAACCTGTGTAAATCTAAATAGGACTGTAGCCTTGTTGAAAGGTTGTCTGTGTATTTACTTTTAATGGTTTCTTAATCCCTTGTTAATGTTGTGACATGCCGGCTTAATCAGCAGGTCTGACAATGTATTAATTTTTTAAAGACAACTCTGTGAATTTGATTCTGCTTAATAAGGTATTAAAGCATTGATTTTTGTGCACAAAAATGAGACAACGAACTGGAAAAAATGAGACAACAAACTGGAAAAAAATAGCATTTATTAGAATAATCTATTTCAGAGCTTTCCAGCTACGTTTTCTATCTAGTAGATAGAAGTGTGTTAAAAACAGTTTTGTGTTTGCAAAGCAGATTGGAAATAAAGAGGAACAATTTCTCAAAAAAGTTACAGTTGATTTGGTTTGGAATAAAACTTTTCGGGCGCAGTGGAAAAAGTAGTGGAAGGAAGAATCTATTGTCAAGTTATGAATATCTCAGATTTCAGCAGCTATTTCTGAATAGAGAGATTCATATTCAGATCAATGGGTTGCCAGATGGAGGGAATATTCAGTAAATCAGTCTTTGGCAGGAGACAAATCAAAATGAAACAGCAGCTGTTCATCTCTGTGCACTGTCCTTTTCTCTCTCCATATTGAGAGGACACATGTTATACTTCCAAAGAGTTTTTCTTAATTCCTGCAGTCTTGCATGCTTGAACAAGGACTGATGTTAAAGATCATGCAGGCTTTCAATAGACTTGTCAGACACACAGTGCTTCTACTGATGCTCTGTTTCTTTCCCTTTCATCATTGTCACATCTAGGGGTCTTATCACATGGAGGCTTTCCCATACATTGGATGCACTCATTTTTGTCAGAGAATCATCTCCTTACTTTCCACTTGTTACTCCTTTAAAATTGCCATGTGTCTGTCTGTTGTAGGCAATTCCTCATCCTTAGAAACCCCACACTTAAGAAATTGAGGAATGGGAGAAAAAAGGGGCAGAAAATGTCATCCATAATGAAGCTCTAGGAATTTCACCACTCCACTATGGTCCTTACCATAGCAATTGGGCATTCTTTGAGTGTCACCTGGAAGTTATCTCACATCTTTCCCCAAACTCCACCCTCCACAGGCACCACTCTCAACACCTCCTGGTATTCATTGAGGCAATGCTGACAAAACCTCTGACCTTAAATTTCTGCTGAAGAAACAACATGTGAACAATTTTAGTCGAGTAAATGCTGGTATAGGGTATGTTTCATCTGTTTAAACTATAGAGGGTACTGTAATGTACACTGTTGTCTGTTGGGGCCTGCTAAATATGTCTTTTCTTTACCCTTCTTCTTGTTGTGTATGCCCTTTGCCTATAAGTATATTCTTTTTTTCTGAAGGTCTGATTTCTGTTGGAAGACCTGCAGTTAATAATCTTAACAAAACATATTGTTGAAGTTAATTCTACACATATGGAATTGGATTATTTTCTAACTCTGGTAACAATTTCTTGTTTCTCCGAAGCTTTCTCAAGTTGGATCAAAGGTGGATTGGGACAGCACTGAGAAATGATGAGGAAAATATGGAACAAATGGGGAAAAACTCTTTGCATTGTGGCTTGTGAAATTCCTGAAGATGTGTCTGGGGGAGGGTATAGTCTGGGACTGTTGTTTACAGAGGGAAGGAATTGCTAATTCTATATTGGAAAGTTCCTCGAGATTTTGGGGTACCACCTTGTAAGTGTGGGGTTTGGGGAGGGATGGGACCTCAGCAGGTTATATTGCCATAGATTGCACCCTCAAAAGGATCCATTTTCTCCAAAGGGATTGTTCCCTGTTTGAAGATCAGTTATACTTCCAGGAGATCTTCAGAGGGTTTCTCCCCACATGGAGGGTCCTGTGAGCCCCCAGGAAATGTGGTGAAGGCTGGGAGCACAGTGGTTGCCTGATGTCCACTGCCCCAGCTGGGGGTTGGCAAGTCTAGGAGAGAGTTCAGCAGGAGGGTGATGACCTAAGGAGCAACATCTGAAGCTGCCATTTCCTTTGGGGGAACTCATCCATTTTGTCTGAAGATCAGTTGATGGAAACCAGACCTCACCTGTAGATGGGCAACCCTAGCAAAAAAAATGTGAAAAGACTTTCAGTCAGGGTATACAAGACAAGAAAACTGTGTGGTCCCAAATTGACCTTGATTTGAACTAAGCATGACACACTGTGACATGATATGATCTCATCCCATTGCTTTCTTGAGTCCACCCCCAGAGTAAACCTGCTGAGGTTTGATTTAAATGGGACACCTGATGAAAGAAAAGCAGTTACCATTGGAACTATGCACTTGTAATGTGTCTCAAATTGTCTCAATTTGCACTTGTAACGTGTCTCAAACTGACTATGTGAAGCTACTATGAGTGTTTAATTAACACACTCGTACAATATCCCTATCCTGCTGTGGATGGGCCAGGTTAGTCCAATCTCACCAAGTCTCAGAAACTAAGCAGGCTTGCCTTGGATGGGAAAGCACCAAGGAAGCTCAGAGTCACTATGTCAAGGAAGGTAATGACAAACCATCTCTTGCCCTGAAAACCTCCCGACAGGTTGCCATAAGTCGGCTGTGACTTGATGGCACTTTGCAAAAACACACACAGAATCCCTGCTTTTGGTATCATGGCTAGATACTTAAATTTAGAGACTTCATTTGCTTCCTGGAAGAAGTGGTTAATTCCCCTCACGAGTAATCTTGCTGCTGGTACATCAGTCCAAAATGACATCTTTCTTTCATTCTCTGCTCCCTTCCACAGAAGCTGAATAAATCAAGAAAACCATGTGGACAAATGTGCTTAATGGATGCCATCTTGTTAATACATATATAATTCTTTGCTAATGCCAAACAGCAAACATATTACCCCATACTGGGAAGCCAGTGATATTACTGTGCTAAATGAAGCATAAGTTACACAGCAGAAGTAGCCCGTTTCCTTTCCTCTATGGATTATTTGTTCAAGATAATTTCCTTTATAAATTTGTATTCTCCCCTCCCAGGCTTCCTCCCCTTGTTATTATCATTTGTTACTACAGTCGCTTTTGATGAACGATTCCTTTATGGCCATGTGGTTTGTCAAAAATTGCCCAGTAGTTCAGCTATGGACTTTTCAATAGCCTTGAAGGAAATCTTATCTCTTGTCTGGAAAAACAGTGACCCACCTTAGGACTATTGTCCGGAATGATAGAAGAAATGGGATTTTATTCAGCTCTCTCTTTAGCTATTGTTGATATGACCGATTTTTTAAAAATATATATATTATTGGCGTGAAGATCACAACTGCAAGATACTTTAAAGGTGATAAAATTAATTAAATGGTCAATAAAAAATGCAAAAGCAATGTTCTATTGAGTACATGAGGAATGCATTTAGTCCCAAAATATTATTTATTTATTTATTTATTTATTATTTCGATTTAATATACCTCCCCATCCCCTAAGGGCTCTGGGTGGTGTACAATTTAATACCCAAACCAAATCAAACAATCAACAAACCCCAATAAAAACATAGACTACATCTTTGTTAAAACCGTTTAAACATCCAATAACTCAACAGCTTCAGAATCCAAATATCAATATCAGTGTCAGTATCAGTAGCCCAGCTCAGCGGCGGTCAATCTCAAGGGTAATCCCAAGGATGGAATGGAATACAAGGGATGGCACCTCAACAGCTGGCCTCCCCAAAAGCCCGGCAGAACAACTCCACCTTACAGGCCCTGCAGAACTGTTCTAAGTCCCGCAGGGCCCTAATGGTCAGGGGGAGGTTGGTCCACCAAGTAGGGGCCAGGGCACTAAAGGCCAGCTGGATCATGGAGGGGCCTGGGACCACCAGCAGATTAGCCTCTGCCGAGCGCAGAGGCTGAACAGGTACATATGGGGTTAAAAGGGACCATGATGCAGCAATCTGGCTGGTGCTAGGTGAAGCTTGGTCTGCTTAGTGTTTGCACTGGAGAACTCATGGACTCCCACGTGTGTCATCTTGGATTTCAAGATGGAAGAAAGGTAGGATATAAATGTGATAAAATAAGTGAATACAACTGAGAGACAGATCTCAGAAAAACTGTTGCTTTCATGTCTTGCTTGTTGGTATTCTTGAAACCATGTAGCAGCCCATTTTTGGATGCTGGGTGGAATTTGATCCAGCAAGGCTGTTTTAATGCACCTGATGTGGTGTTTAGGGGTAGCAAGAAAGCCAGCGTGGTGTAGAGGTTAAGAACATCTCCCTGAGTATCTGCCCCCATCTACTCTTGTGCCCAACATACTCCCATCTGACAACCCTATTCAGGGTTGGAAACCTCCTGAGGCAAACTGGAGATCTCCAAGAATTACAATTGAGCTACAGATAGGCTTAGAAAACTAGTGTGCCTATCACTGTTTCTTCCTGCTGGATGTTTATGCATTATGTTACCTGGATCTATTGAAATTTATTTTTACTGCTGATGGCGTTAGCTACTTGGGTGTTTCCTTCTTGTAAGCTTTCTTGAACCTGTCTGTAGAAACACTGGATCAAAAATAAGCAAATAAATGATAACAATAAAATCCAGGTTATTTTGTCTCTACAGAGGCATTTTACAGATGGGAGGATGGGACATAGATCAACTGGTAAATAAATAACCAGAAACTGTCATATGCTGGATGCCTTTACCTATGAGCTATTAAGAGCTGTGATATAACAAATCAAATATATAATATTCAGAAAATGGTTGAACAGATAGTAAATAACTGCAAAACACTACATAACAACACTTGAGAAGCATGAACTCGAGAGGGCAAAATTGGAGTGAATTTTGCTTCCAGACATCAGTTGTGTTCTGCATGAGAAGAACCTCCTGTATTCATTCTGAATTTGGAGCATGTTCACTATTAAGATGCTAAAAGTGTTGTCACATTATAAGGATGGCAAGCTAATGATTGTGGTGTTGGGAAAACCAATTTGGGAATGCGAAAGTAAATTAAACTCAAAATTTAGGTCATGAATTAGCATTTAAGGTTATCTGTGAAATATAGTTTTGTTAAGAATGCTGCCTTGCCTGTCAATAGTTTATTATGAAATTCAATGGACTTGAACAGGTAAAACATAATTGGATTACAGGAAGAATAGATAATGACTCCCCGATAAAGGGCACTAGAGCTATGTTATTACCTTTCAGTTCCAAACTAAAAATGATCAATGGCAGCAAAACAAAAGCGCGTTTGTCATTTGAACAAATTCATTTGCAAACTGAGGCTGCAGTCCAAAGGGTTCTTTCCTGAAAGCAAGCCCCATTAAATAATATAGTACTTACTTCTGGGTAAACCAGCTTAGACTTGCTCCCTGTGATCCTGTGTATGTTAAATGAGTTTAACTTCCCACCTCCCATCACAATCAATTGTTCTGAAAGGGAACGGCTGTTTAATAGATGAATGAGGACAAAAGGATCAATTAACCTTGTGGTAAAAATGTGTGGCGGGATTAGAAATTTCAGCCTTCCTTTGCCATAAAAATATTTTTGCCCATGAGGGAACTGTAGTATCAGGAATAGAATTCTGGCTTTCTCTGCGATATGCTAATTGACAATGTTTAAAGCACTTTTCAGCCTGTGGAAGGATTTGAACATGAACATCCTTTCTCTATTTCAAGAGTAGAACAACCCAGTTAGGAAGATTAGACTAAAAGAGATTGCCTGGTCCAAAGTAACCCAGAGAGTTATAGAACTGTGCTGAGTTACTCCAATCTAGGCCCATTGAAATGAATGAGCATAGACTAGAGTAACTCTTTTGAGTTTTGCATGGTCAACAGAGCCACCTGATGCAGTTTCTCAAATCTCAGTCCTTTGATATCACTTACAGCCCCAGCCAAAGCTCCCAGTAATGGGATGCACTGCTACTGTGGCCCCACCCCACTGCCTCCAAGAGGGCTTCCTGATGGCACAGGGAGCAAAAAATGCAACCCCCCCCCCACCACACCATAAGTAAGCCCACCATAGGGCTTACAGAACTTACACCACCCAAAGAATCTGAACCCCAAACTCCTCACTCATAGTCCAACAAGCTAACCATATCAGTCTTTTTTTTTTAAAAAAAGCAGCCTGGTATAAAATATGTTTTTGCCAGTACAAAAATAAGACTAATACACGTCCAACTTCTGAGCCAGAAATTATGTTTAATCCAATTATTATTTTTTTAAAAATATAAATTAGTATTAATTCCCCTAGTTGTAGCTGCTGGGAAATCATCAAGGTCAGCAGCTGCTAGATGACTGAGCCTCACATAATTATCCCAGACCCCAAGAGTTTCCTATTGTTTTAACATAAAGGGAGCAATCCAGCTCAAACATCATTACCTTCCCCTCTGCGCTGAAGGTCTGTGCTTTGATGAATTACGGGATGTGAAGGGGAAAACAAGTCCCAGAATCTCAATGCACCAAGTATATAATATCAGCTCCCTGGGGGAAATCACCTGCCCCTCCACTTCAGCAAAGAAGGAAGAAATAATAGTCCTGGAGATGCATTTGCCTTGTTTGACTTCATTGTATAAACATAGGTTGAAGAAATGAAGAGGCAGAGAAACCTCAGTCAAGATGGTGCCCTTGTTATTCTAGGCAACTTTGCCATTAATGTGCATGCAGCCCTTATTTCTCAGACTCTTTGGGGAGTTTGGACCTGGTACCAACGTGAAACTGAAAATAGCTAGGAAATCTGCAGAATTCAGTCTTGATGACAAGACCTCTTAATCTGTGATGCACTATGGCATGAAGTCGTATTTTGTTTTAAATATGGTCAATTAGCATAACCAAGAATGGATATGCAAGTAATCATCTGAATCCTGGTTTGCCCAGCATATGCAGGTTTCATTGCCTTAGTTTCCCTTTCCCCCATCCCAAACACCTAGGCGTCAGGAAGCACACTACAATTAAAGAGCTGTGTTTGTACATCACATGAAACCATCATTAAGTCCAGAGATGCTCAAACACCCACTGGTTTGGATCACTAGTTGTGAGCAGGGAATGGTTTTTTTTCCCTTTCAAGCAGCTGCCGTGGTGGCGAACCATGGCACTACAGATGTTCATGGACTACAATTCCCATCAGCCCCTGCCAGCATGGCCAACTGGCCATGCTGGCAGGGGCTGATGGGAATTGTAGTCCATGAACATCTGGAGTGCCGTAGGTTCACCACCCCGGAGCTAGGGCATTTGTGAGCAGCTTGAGCATTTGGGGTGGGTTCAAACAGCACTATAAAGGGCAAATGCATTTCATGATTATGCATGATTTGTACACAACAGCAGAAGAGTTTGTTTTTATATCCCGCTTTTGTGTACTGGAAGGAGTCTCAAAGCAGCTTACAATCATCTCTCCCACCCCCACATCAGACCCCTTGTAAGGTAGATGGGGCTGAGAGAGTTGTGAGAGAACTGTGACTGGCCCAAGGTTACCCAACAACTTTCCTGTGTAGAAGTGAGGAAATAAACCCAGTTCACCAGATAAGAATCTACAGCTCACATGGAGGAGTAAGGAAACAAACACAGTTCTCCAGACTGGAGCCAATTATACCATGGTGGAGTCAATTATGCCATGCTGGAGTCCTACCTGCCCCTCTGTCCTGTTGTTCCTTTGCACTGCTTAGCATTCAATTTTTAAAAAAGAAAAATGAGCAAACCAGTCAGTTTTTTAAAAATCTTACTATACAGGGTACATCTGAGGTATCAAATATTATATCTCAAATGCACATTTTGACACAGCCTTGTGAAAGTTGCAGTTCCCACCCAGCATCATGTAATCACTTGACCTGATCATCCCTTGAGGGGAATCTGTTTAACCTACTGCACAAACATTAAAGCTGCTGCATTGAGAAAGGACACGAAACTCTATGTACACAGTTTACTGCACAGCTGTTTTGCAGCTGCTGGGGTCAGATGGCAGCAAGATGAGTAAATTTGATTCTTGACTCTTGAGTGCTTGTGGCTAGCAAAAACAATGTTTGTCTGCTGAACATGTTTACCCTAAAGTTTGGTGGTGCTTTTAGTGAAGGCTGTTGTGGTTAATAAACATAATTTCAGATACTTCTTTGAAGGTTTCTAAAAACAGTGTTGCTTACTCAACATCAACAACTTGACTCTCAAATACGCTAAGCCCAAGATCATGTCTTTTACTAGCATATGGTATCCTTCAAGATGGGTCATCAATGGTGTGGCCCTAGAACAGGTTAAGTTATTTAAATACCTGGGCCTGAATTACCCTTTTAGAGCAGGATGGTTTGCCCATAGGAATAAAGCCATAGTAACTAGTAAAACTACTACAATGGCAATTCTATGCTTCTTTTACAGAAAAGGACATCAGTATCTCCTTTAAAAAATGTAATGCCAAAGTGTGCCCACAACTTCTCTATGGCATTCCACTGTGGATCCAGGCACGGAGCCAGGACATTGAATGTAATCAGTCTAATTCTTTGAAGATGTCAGCCACAGATGCAGGTGAAACATCAGGAGAAAATGCTACTAGAACACAGCCACACAGCCTGGAAACCACACAACACCCCAGTGATTCTCACCGTGAAAGCCTTCGACAATACATATTTATATTTACTTCCTGAACCCAAACTCCGACATCCAATCTCCTTGGTGAGATATAACATCATGCCATCTTCCCTGAGATCTGGTAGGGAGACGAAAAAACCATGCCGTGAAAGGTTTTGCATTTGTAACATGAATTGTGAAGAGTCAGTTCATCACATCCTACACCATTGTTCTTTATATACTGCAGCTAGGGGAAGTTCCTGGCACCTCTGTTGATTGACAACAGCATTCTCACAGACCAACAGAAAACCCTCTTCCTTCTGGCCAATGGCTCAAGAGAAGTCAGGCCTTCTGCATGGCTGAAAAACAGCTCCCTAGAGACGGTTAAAAACACCATCCCTGGGGCAGTGTTCACTGGCACTGCTGCATCTCAGTAGTGCTGTGTTCGCCCCCAGCCGGCGCGAAAAACTTTTGAGCTCAAGGAGCGATTTTTTCCAAAAGTGATGTCTTCCCGCTGGCACGGTGCGAAGTGCACTGGTGTGAAGGCACAACTTTTGGCCCCTCTGGTGTTCTGGTCACCTACCTCTCTTCCCTGTGCAGCTCTGGAAGGCTGGAGGGACACACCCACACTGCCCTCCAACCCCCAGAGGTCGGAGGGCAGTGTGAGTGTGTCCCTCCAGCTGTCCAAAGCTGTGCAGGGAGGAGAGGTAGGTGAACTGGATGAACCCAAGGCGGCTCCGTGCAGAGCCACCTCTGCGGTTTGCTGCAGTTTTGGGGCCGCCCGCATGAAACTGTGCGAACCAGTGGAGAGCCATTTCTGCCGCTGTGCAGAAATGGCCTTAGAGTTGACTGCCAGATTCCTCTGTATTGTAATTGCAAGTTCTTAATGAAACCTTTGAAACATTTTATTCAGTTTTTAAATTATCATTTCAGAGGATTTTTAAAAATATAGATCTCTATTTTGTTATATGCTCTTCTATAAATTTGTATTTTTAAAGTATGTATTATTGTTGTTATCTGAATGCCGTTAAAGGGTTCAGTTCAGTTCAGGTACTATAACTGTTTTCCATCTACTGGTCCTCTGTGCAGGCACATCTGGGACTGCGCTTGTGCACACCAGCTGCAGAGTTTTTTGAAAGCAAATTAAGAGCTTTAGGACACTACATGAGTGCTTCCCTATTCTAGTTACAGTCTGAGCAAGCCCAGCCTCCGCCCAGGTCACATGACTGGAGAGAAGCAGTGAACCTTTCCCTCCAGATCTTCCTTCACCACCGCGAGGAGCCACCTCTTTCATTTGATGACAGCCCACAGCGGGGAAGGAGGAAGGAATGTGTGCCTGCATAGAGGATCACTAAATAAACAACAGTTATGGTAAGCAACACTGGTTTTCATTGTTATTGCCTCTGTGCAGTCTCACTTGGACAAATGGCAAACTTACATACTGATTGCAATACAGCTTGACTCATATTTGTCTCAGCCCTAGCACTGACGTCCACAGCATAACGCTTGACAAAAGTCAACAGAGCAGACCACATTGTTGCTTTATAGACATCATTAAGGTCCACATGACATTTAAAAGCTATTGAACTGCTAGGGCTTTGTTAGATGGTGCTCTGATGCCAACTGGGTAAGGGACCTTTGTCTTGTGGTAAGCCAACTCAGTAGGAGATGTCATGCCACAAAACAAGGTGGGGATAATGACAATGAAACTTTTCTTGGGTTGCCTGAAACCAACAAGCACTGTAGAGTCCTTCTAAAGGAACTTAGTGTTGTCAATATAATTTGAGAGAGAGCCCTATGCACATTTAGGGAGTGTATCTCTTATCAGGAAAGAACAGTGTATATGGATGGTCACAGCATAGGGTCCATAAGTCACTTGACTCTACATGCATGGGCAATGACCACCAGGAAGGCCATTTTGTAAGACAGAAACTGTAAAGTGAATAAAGTCATGGGTTCAATAGAAGCATGGGTGACATGGTTTAACACGAACGTCAAGCTCCACTGTGGAACTGTGGGTTTTACATGGGGGAACATGTTATTAAGCCCCTTGAGGAAACATTTTGACATCACTACTCTGAAGAATAGCTGAACATTTGGATAAACATTGCAAATAAACTGGGAAGGGATTGTGATTCAATTTATCCCAGTGAACAGCAGCCAAGAAGAAATATCTCTGATTAAATTGCTATCTCCAGCTTCCATTACTTCAAGAACCTCACCTATTAATTTATGAAGTTGTTCACACAAACATGCATTCACACAAACCTCCTTCATGCAAATATGCCAGTTGGGAATTATGCATTGCTCTCAAAAATACCTGTTTACCCATGGGGTTTTAAGGGACAGCGCCAAGAGAATGTAATTTCCAGAATTAGAAGTCTCTTTTCAGTCTGCCAGATCTTGAATATTTCAGGTGAATACATTGATGGAGATGGATATTTCTGCCTTGAGCTTGTTTCCACTAAAAGTTTATTATAAGTCAATGCTGAAATCAGACATTTGGAACATTTGTCTCATCTGGCTCAGATGCCCTTTCATCATCAGTGAATCAGTGGAGATGGAATGCACTCTAAATTGCATTGACTCAGGGGAAGCAAATCCCCCTGTTTGCATTTAAAACACTATAACTGATCCATCTTTCATTTTCAAAAGGAGTGACAGGAAGCCCTCCACTACTGTTCCATTTCTATTTTCTGTGTGTCCGGTCACTGTAAAAAGCACAAGAATAGTAAAAAAAATAATGACCTATTTGGGCTGGTCATGGATCTATGACCAAGAGAATGATTAGAAAAGCAGAAAGCAGAACCAGAAATGAGCTGCATAACAGCTGAGAGAACACTCAAAGCATGTAAGAGGACTGTAGGCATAAACTAAAGTTTGTTAATGAGTATGCCAAAAAGCTGGAATACATAAAGCAGTGATGAATTGTATTCAAACAGATAGGAAGAATGGAGTGAAACCATAGAAGGATGGAGGAATAAGATGTGAGATCCAGAAGAAGTAACTTGCTGTTTAGACAAGAGACCTGCAAGATGACCTGGAAATATTTATATCAATTTATATCATAATATAGCAGAACACATAATAAACCAACCTGGACACAGAATATTATTTGAAAACACAGAAATTCTGGACCATACTGACAACCACTATGTCAGACTACACAGAGAAGCCATTGAAATCCACAAGCACATGGACAATTTCAACAGAAAGGAAGAAACCATGAAAATGAACAGAATTTAGCTGCCAGTTTTGAAAAACACTAGAGTCAAGGCAGTTACTAATCAGCTCCACACAGACACAGGATGACTACAGATAATCAAAGGGAACAAAGGCCAGACTACTTCTACTCAGATGCCTCACCTATTGACCTTGCTATCTCTTTTGTTACTCACATTCTACACTTCATTGTTACTCACTTGCCAGGCCACTCCTATTCAGATGCCCTCACCTATTGACCTTTACTCACAGGTATATATACTCCATTTGCTTTCCTTTCCAACTATCAGATCCTCTGAAGATGCCAGCCACAGATGCAGGCGAAACGTCAGGAGAGAATGCTTCTAGAACACGGCCATACAGCCCAGAAACCACACAGCACCCCAAATCCTTATTGTTTCTAGTCTGACCAGATCAGCATCAGCTCTCCATATTCTCAATCAATGAGGCTTTGTCTCCCAATCCTGCTTTAGATAATCCTTTTCAATTGGGGATGCCAAAAACTGAATCCCATTCTTCAAACAGACAACACATCCAGGGTGTTCCTTAGTGATTAGGTCCCACCCCTCTAGATAAATACATCACTATAAAATAGTGGGGTGGTTTGAGTGGAGTGACTCATTTGCTCTTGACACTAATGGACATTTGAAATATTTATGACTCTACAATCAATGGCATAACTTTTTGTGTGGTTTTTGCTTTGTCCATTAGCTTTTGCACAGCAAGCCACTTCTTCATTTTTTAGATTGTTAGAGGTTGTGTTGTCGCTGTTGCTTAACACAATTAACAGCCCAGTCCTCTAAGAAGCATGGAGTCCATTAAGAGAATGGCACTTGCCCTTCCGGCTGTGATAGAGGATCAGGGTTGAGCCATTTAAAATAGGTATTGATAATTTTTCTACATTAGGGTAAGAGCATGGTATTTCTGTGAATGATTACTTAAAGAGTTCCAAGCTTAATGTTGTGCTCCTAAATGCTGTGACACATCTCTGTCATGGCACCATTACCTCCCGTCTATAGCAACTGCTGTGACTAGCAATTGTGGAGTTTCGAAACTATTTATTCTGCTAAATTCAGTCATTATCATCAAGTGTTGCATTACAGTAATGATGATAATTAATATACTGGAGTTTGGGATATGCTGCTTACTTTATTCTCAATCATGAGTAGAAATCCCAACTAAAATTCACTAAAGAAGGGAATAAAAGGAGAAAAAAGTGCAGAAAGAAAAGCATGGAGGAGATTTAGGGGGGCATTAGCCAAGTTACCAGCAGCTCCATCACTGGATCACCATTGTGTGTGTGTCTGTGTGTTTTTTTTAATTCAGCAAATGGTAATTGTAGGGAATGATTGAGTGGCAAACAGGCTAAGTTACTTCTTTCTCTGGGCACCACTTTCCTATTTCAAAAGACACCCCCTCACACACCCACACACTCCATGGTGATATCCTCACTGGTGATTAAATCCAAAATATCCAGGTTCCCTCGTGATCTCCTCACAACTGAACTGCAGAACACAGATCAGTCCCATTTCTGGTGCTCCCCCCCCCCCTTATCACAGGATTTTCCTGGACCTGCTTGTATATGCACCTTTTTGAAAAAACACTCCAATGGGAGCTAATAGGAGATGGGGGCTACACATTTGAGGGTCCATAACTTTGGCCCCCATGAACAAAACTTCACCAAGCCTGGGTGGTATCATCAGGAAAGTCTCCTAATGATACCCCCCCCCAAATTTTGTGAAGTTTGGTCCAGGGGGTCCAAAGCTATGGATCCCAAAGGGGATGCCCCATCCCCCATTATTTCCAATGGGAGCTAATAGGAGATGGGGCTACACATTTGAGGGTCCATAACTTTGGCCCCCATGAACCAAGCTTCACCAATCCTGGGTGGTATCATCAGGAGGGTCTCCTAAAGATACTCTGAATTTTTGGTGCTGCTAGCTTAACAATTGCCCATGAGTTGCTATTTGCCCCTTGAACAGTGCAGAGAAAATTGGGAATCTGCAAGAGGAGCGGTGAGAGAATCAGCAAACATCTTCCTCCCCTCCACTGCAGACAGAAAAATAATTCCATAAAAGGTGCTGTATTGGTGGAATGGTGCCTCAGGATCCAAACCTAAGGACTATATGAAATGTAAAGAAGTAGGCAAGTCTTTCCCAGTGAACTTGAATTCTGAGACCCAAATAAAATGAAACATAAAGAATAAAAATCTAAAAGCTCATGAATGAGATGGGCCAAAAACACCAAGACAGGCTAGCTGAAATCAAATGAGCTTTACAAAATATGTTTCAAAAAGGAAATCAATTTTGATGCATGTTGGCTGAATCAAAACAGCAGGATGATGTGGCAGAGGAGAGGAGATGCAGAGATTTTAGCAAGTACTGAAGAATCAGGAAGGTACAGTGATGGAAGAGGAGAAAAAAAGGAGAAACTGGAGAGCGAATTCATTTGACAGCAAGGAACAGGATGTAAAATGAGAAAGATAGGCAGTAGGTTAGGAAGAACTCACATTGTAGTCATATTTGCATGCAGAGAAAAAAAGGTTGGTGGCAGAAAACAAAACAGGAACAGGGCATAAAAAGGAAATAAAGAACCCCCTCTCCCCAAGCATTGTTCAAATCCAAACAAAACAAGAGAACACAACCTGGGCAGAATCAACAAAAAAGAAGGATCCCTGGTTAACAACCCTAAATTTAGTTAATGAGGTTAAGTGGAACCAAAGAGAAGAAATGAAGAACACTAAAATCTTTGCCTTAAGGAGTGAGAAGTAAAGAACATGAGAACTCCAACAAACAGAAGGCTGAAGAAGCCATCAGTTACCTTTATCCAACTGAGTCAACCACACACAAAAACCAGTTTTTTTTGTTGTGCATTTATATCTGGATGGGAGAATGATATGCCTAAACATCTGTTGTGTATGTTTGATTCCTCAGCTACACACACAGTCCTTCCTCCAATTAATCTGCTTGTTTTGAAGTCAAACTGTCTTCTCCTTACTCCCTTTCTCACCAAACAGCTACATTTCTCCAGGACCAAGGACTGCAGGTGACATTGGGGGGAGAAAACTCCAGGCGTCACCCCATAGTTTGTGGGGTGCTGCAGGGGCCGATCCTCTCACCGATGCTTTTTAACATCTACATGCACCCCCTGGCAAGTTTGGTCCAGAGTTTTGGGCTGCGGTGTCACCAATATGCTGATGACACCCAGCTCGTGTTCACGATGGAGGGAAGTCCATTTTCGGCCCCTGGAGCTCTCCAGCATTGTTTGGAGGCCGTTGCTGGTTGGTTGAAAGCGAGCCAGCTGAAGTTAAATCCTACAAAGATGGAGGTGCTGTGGCTGGGCCATGAGGAGTGACTGGTGGACTTTTGCCTGCCTCTGCTAGATGGTGAGCCATTACAACTAGTCTCGTCCATCAAAAACCTGGGAGTGATCTTGGACCTGGTGTTATTGCTTGAGGTGCAGGTCGCTCATACAGCTCATGTAGCGTTCCATACCTCTCCCCATACCTCTCCCATACAAACTTAGCCACAGTCATCCACATAACGGTTATCTCAAGGCATGATTATTGTAACTCACTGGCCTGCCTTTGACTGTGATCTGGAAGCTTAAACTCATTCAGCTGCCAGACTTCTTATGAGGACATCCAGTCAGACTCCTTACAAGGACGTCCAGTCAGACTCCTTACGAGGATGTCCATTGGTTGCCCATCGAGTCTGGATCATGTTCAAGGTGTTGGCATTAACCTTTAAGGTCATAAGCTGCCTTGGGCCCATATACTTGAGGGACCATGTCTCCCCATATTGCCCCGTTAGGTCCCTCCAGTCTCCCGAGGAAAACCTGTTAGAGATCCCTGGCTCAAAAGACACCCGGCTGGCCTCTACCAGAGTCAGGGCCTTTATGGCCCTGGCCCCTCTCTGGTGAAACAGGCTCCCTAGAGAGTCCAGGGCCATGCGGGACTTGCAGAGCTTCTGCAGGGCCTGTAAAACAGACCTGTTCTGGCAGGCATTTGGCCAGCTGGGCAGAGTGTGATCTTACCAACTAGGCCTCTGGTGGGCTCAGTTGGGGGGGGGGAGGGTTTTCGCCGTCTGTCTGATATGGTTCCAATTATAGTTATACTGATTATTGTTCTTGGGCTTTAATGTTGTTTTAAATTATTATATTATATTAGTACATTTTCATGTTGTTTGCCGCCCTGAGCCCTTCAGTCTATAAGTTTAAAGTATAAAGAAAATGAATAAATAAATGGTAGGATTTCTACTTTTTGGAAAGGGTTGTGTTGTTCCTTGAAAACCCTGCTGGATCAGGGCCAGTGGCCTTTCACTGTTTCATAGAATACTTGGAAAATATTTGGTTCTTTCAGATTTTCTCACATTGCACCGGCCCCTGAGCTGGGGTTGTCCCAGTTAAATGCCAAGTAACTGTCCGTGGTGCTGAACTGTCAAAGCTGATTGTGCAGCATAGAAAGCTAGCTAATAGTTTCTAGGATTTGGGGAAGCCTGGCTGTGCTCCACAGAGAGTGTAATGATTTTGGCCTTGCTCTTAGACAGGTCTGAAAGTCTATACTTAACCATTGTAACTGAGATAAAAAGCTGTAAGACAAGTGCCTTATCATATCCATCAGCAAAAATGGACTTGGTATGATTTAAAGCAGGTAATGGGATTGCTTACATTTAAGAATACATTTTTAGAACATGATGGTAATAAACATTTAAAAAGTCCTATTCACTATCCATAACAGAGACTACTCTATTGCAGTAGACTTCCCTGACAGTTGACTGTATTTCTCCTGTTAGATTTATTGGGATGAGGAAAATTGATCTTGTGAATAGCGGTAATATAGACATACACTATTACTATAGCAAAGGGTGATATTAATTCATGGCCTCCATCCCTCTTTTCCTGAGGCTCTTGACACAGGAAAAAGTCTATGATATTTTAAAAAATGAATTCTTGATACCAAGGCTAGATTCACCACCAAGCAAAATACTGATGCTTAGTTTGAATCAGGTAGTATCACTGGAAGCAGTAGATGTGTGACACTGAGAATTGTCCAGACATATTGCATTATCACTGCAGCCTTATCTTGCTTGGCATAGGCTAAAACAAATCATGTTTTCAATTCAGAGTAATTTACTCGAAGTCATAAAAAAACCACCACATAATCAAACAACTAAAGCATTGAAGTACTAAAAATCCCCAAACAACTTCCACACAGCTGACAAATGCTTGTTACTATTGGTTGTTGTGGGTTTTCCGGGCTGTGTGGCCGTGGTCTGGTAGATCTTGTTCCTAATGTTTTGCCTGCATCTGTGGCTGGCATCTTCAGAGGTGTATCACAGAGGGAAGTCTGTTACACACTGTGTCCAGTGTGCCAGCTACAGATGCAGGCAGAACATTAGGAACCAGATCTACCAGACCATGGCCGCACAGCCCAGAAAACCCACAACAACTGGTTGAATCCAGCCATGAAACCCTTCAACAATGCATGTTACTATGCTCAAAGGATTACAATTATCTGAAATAAATAGTTCTTACAGACTTTTGTAAAGGCCAAAAAATAGAGATCTTGTGCATACCTTCAGGGTGGCTACATTGATTCTTAGGCTGATATGGCCCCTCAGACATATGGATCTGTGAAAGGCATTAGGCAATGAGGAGCACCTTGAATTGAATGCAGAAACAATATGGAAGTCCCAGCAACTGCTTCATTTGGTGTTTCAGGCTCAAATGCTCCAGTTCTGTAAGCAATTTGCACCCATAGTCTGCATCCACTAAAGCTTCTGAGCTACCTACAAGAACAGCTTCTCATAGGCCCACTGCACACAGGCAAAAACCAGCACTCCTGGAATGGTAAAAACAACGTTGCAGGGGTGCTGTTCGCACGACTGCCACCTCTGCAATGAGGCAGCACCGTGCTTTCCCTCCGCAACTGGTGAGGAAATGCTGTTTTCTGGCCTCACTCAATGAGCAAGGTTTTTGGGAAACAGCATTTCCCTGCTGGCACTGTGCAAACAGCTCCAGGTTGGAGGCACTGCTTTTAGGCACCTCCTGTTTTTCCCAAACTTACCTTCTCTCCCTGTGGAGCTCCACGGGGATGGGGAGACATGCCCACACTGCCCTTTGATGGTCAGGGTAGTGTGGGCATGTCTCCTTTTCCCTGCGGAGCTCCACAAGGACAGGAGGTAAGTTTGGGAAAACAAAACGGAGGTGCCGCCACACAGAGGTGTCTCTGCGGGCTGTGACCACTCTAGGGCTGCCCAAACCTCAGCATGTGAACAGCCCCTGGGGGTCCACCAACATCATATATGCCAGTGGGAATCTGCTTCCCTGGCCCATGTGCAACAGGCCATAGACAGTTCATTGCAGTAGTTGAGCCTACAGATTAACATAGGTCAACATGATCAGATTGACTATAGATGATAGAGCAATAGCGTGATCAAATGTGTTAAAAAAATACTGTTTTGCCATGACCTGAACTTGTTTTCAGAATGGAGCTGAACATCTAATAACGTCAGCTACTTTCAGGCAGCCATCCAATAAAGGGAAATATGTCCACTCTAGAACATCAGCTCTGATGACCAGCACCAACATTGTGTTGTCTGAAGAATGGTGCAAGATGAATCTACATAAAATGAGCCGATTTGGCTGTCTTGGAAGTGACTAACTTTGGTATACCTTTTTTCTAGAATGAAATGGAAGGTAACAGTTACAGTTGCAGGTATATCCTATCTCTAGTAACTAAGGGAGGGGTATTTCAGTTACTTTTCATTTTAGCTTTATAACATATTTTCCAAGCAGCTGTGTGTTTTAAGGACAACTAAGGGCACTGTTAAAGTGATGGCTCAGAAATCTCTAGAAAAAAAAATGTATAGCAAGGTGACATGATAGAGGTTTACTAAAGTAAGCAGAGAAATCTATCTTTCATGGGTTGTATTAATATGACCAAAATTTATGTCCTACCTAAAATAGTTTTTCTAATGAATAATATTCCCTGTCTTACTCCTAAAAAAGTGTTTTAAAAGAATAATTCTATCTAAATCTGTCATTCTAAAAGTTGTGTGGTTGGGAAAAACGGAATAAAAAATGAACTATGTAATAAAAAATGGAATGTGTGATGTGTGTGTATGTGTGTGTGTGTGGGGCAGGGGGGTTGGGGAGGGGTGCAACTTCCCAGATCTGTCTATATGTAATGCAACTTCACAATTGGTTCAATTTTCTACCTGGTTTTCAGATTCCAATGGTAATATACTTTTAAACCTAAAACAAAGCTATGTTTCAGAACTATTACATGCTTTTCTGCACCTGAGTAGGAAGGAGAGAGGTAAATACTATTCCTTGACTAATAACATCAGAAGTCCTCTGATTGTTGGATACTGGGAAACAGTCAACAAGTGAGAGCTGTGGTCTGTGGTCTCTGCTTGTGGAATTCCCTGTGGCATCAGACTGGCCACTGTTGGAATCGGATGCTGGAGCAGATAGAACAGTGATTTGATCCAAATAGGTTACTCCTGTGCTCTTAAAATCAGCTTTGCAGTGAACTGGTGGGAGAAAAACAGACTTACCTGAACCCAAAGGACCATACCACAGAACAGTCAGTCCAAAGTAAAGATTTCTTTATCAAACGGCCACCTGGCAGATTCTATATACTAGCAAATATTGTACCCAGTGTGAGTCTGCCAAATAATTTCAGGCACTTTTGCTCCCATTTACCCGGTTTCCGATTTGCTTGAGCTATTACAGAGCTGTAAATAAAGCATTACCTTTTCAATTCTTCTGCACAGTCCAATTTTTTTTGTATAAAGCATGCCTCCTTGGGCACTTGTCTCTTATCACAATTCCATAAATGTGTTTCTGTCTCTGGGTCACAAAACACTTCCTCTGAAAATCAGTGATAATGTACCTGTTGTTAAAGGAATCTGCTGTTGTTAAAGGAATCTACTTCTCCCTTTATTTTTTGTCTTTTTAATTATAGATCTATTGGTAGCTTTTCATTTATCTCTGAAGCTCAGAACATTGCTTCTAGTCCCTGCTTTCACCTTTGATTAATTCTCCTCTCCCTAAATGTCAGTTTGAATGTTAGAAAACACAAGTCACTGCAATCTTTCTTTCCCTGGGTTTTGGAAACATACCCTCATGGCTCTCAGGCAAATAATTTCATCATTGCAACTGGGCCACACATGCATTTAGTAGCCTGATTGCCCATATGCATCCATCTTAGTCAACAGGGTCAAAGAAAAAGAATATTGTCTCCTTTTTGGGACCTGTGCACCAGCCTTAATTGACCAAGCAGTTCTTGCTCTTGCTGCTCCCTGATGGGAATTTCGATCTGTACCAGCCAGTTGTAGGCATTTTCAGTGATGGACCCAATACATTGGAATGAATTCCCATGAAAGAAAGGAATGCACCTTCTTTACTTTCTTTTAAGAAATGTGTGTAAATCAATACTATTTTTGTGTGCTGATTTCATTGGCCAGGGAGGGATTGCTAGCATGGACTACCTGTGATTGATAATATATTGCCTTATTTGGTTGCTGTTGCATGTGGATGTAAACCTTGTGGAACCTTATAGAGAAAGTTGGGTCATAAATATCTGAAGTACCAATAAAATAAAACTCATTCATCTGGGCACCTGGCCCAAACAAGAAGTGACCACGAAGATACAGATGTAGGAAATGACGGCTGACATGAGAATGGTCAGTGCCTGCATGACTGTAGAATTTTCCAGGGCAACTGAAATACTGTGCCAAAGTAGTTAGCTGGACCAATTCTGGCAGAACCATCTTCTCCTTGTAATAAAGTGGCTGCTCCCCATCAGAGATGGGATGGATACTTCACAAGAGGCAGGTGAGTGGGATCTGTAGCACTTGTGCTGAAATATTCAAACCCTACCAGTCCAAGATGACTTGTATGAAGTTCCAGAGATGAAAGGAAGCAGAGTAATGAAGCAAGAAAACCATATATGTTCTGGAGCTGAAGCTCAAGATGAGATAGGAGAGAGAACCTTCTGATATTAAGACAGAGAGAGAACCTTCTGCTATCAAGGAAGGGGAGACTTAGCATGGAGGTGTAGGCAGAAGTAAGCTTCTCTAGAAGTACCTTCTCTAGAACTCATTTATTGGTATTGATGAGAAGTACCTAGAGAAGTACCTTCTCTAGAACTCATTTATTGGTATTGATGGCATCCTTTTGGATCCAGACATCTATTTGCCCTGCTGGGTTGGGAGCAGCATTGCCACTTTCTAGCCATCTCCCATGGTTGTACTGCAGGGGCCAGAAAGGTGAAATGTTGGGTAATGTAAGCATCCACTGTGGGATATCATAAACCCATCAAAATAGAGAAGTGGGTCTTAGGGACTCTATTAAAATAGTTCACTGAGCCCCAGATTATTCATTTACTGCAAGTTGACAAGAATTTTCCTTCACAAATCATACTTGTTATATGATATAAGGGCAAAATACCTCTAACTAGTCCCTTTGTGATACGCTTTGAAGTGGAAATTCCTTCTTTCTTCTAACTGGAAGCTGGATGTAAGTGTAATTGGCTTAGGGAAGTTAAACAGCACATGTAATGCCATAATTAAAACCAAGGTAGTGTCTTTTAAAAATTAATTTAAAATAATTTCTCCCTTATTATGATACACTGATTAAATACAATACAAATCTCATTTAAACTGCCTTTTTATTCAGTAACAATGGCAGACAGTAATTGACTTGTGTTTGATCTATGCTCTCTGGAAATTAAAAAAAGAACAAAGACTAGATAAAAAGTAAATAGCACAAGAAATATACATATTTCTATCATTGTCTTTGAAACACCAATGCTTTCGAAAGCATTGTTTAATATTCCTGCGATGCATCTTGCTTTTTCTACCAATTGACTGCCATTGTCTTTAAAGTTAATTCATTAGGGACAACTTTGGCATGATTTAACATTCAAGGTATTCAATAAAACTGACATCTTTATTGGGTTACAAAGAGGTTTGACTCAGTGAGAAATAATGGGCTTTAATTACATATCATGAGCCAGATCCTGGTAGCCCCAATGAAACAATATCTCCCTTGTTTTGCAAGGTGCCTTTTAATCTTGGAGGAATTTATAAACGAACATATAGAAAAGGATTTTGAGAGAAAGTCAAGAAAACCTTAATGCCATGAGAATCATATGCCATACATTTTCAAATTGAGGCCCTACTCATTACAGTGAGTGTTTTGTCCTAAGAATGTCAGATTGGAGAGGTCTGGATTCAAATGTCTGTGAAGTTGAGTGAGTGATCTTGGATTCACTGTGAGAATAAAATGAGAATAAAATGTTATTCCTCCTTGGAGGAAGAGAGGAATAAAAGTAATACAGAGGTTGGTCCACATAGCAAATATATAATGGGTTGCAGACGTTATAAAGGAACCTGTTTTCCTTTCTTCCATTCACATGCATGCTGTGCAGACAGTGATTGGAGCCCATGGAAACTTTCGCACCTTTGCATGGAAACACTTCTCTTTTTAAATTTTTATTTGCTGCAACACATGCATAGCTGAGCAGGCATAGTGAAATGAACCTCCACAGCCATGTCAATCATCTCACAATACGATTGGCTGCACTTGCGCAGCTGCTCATGTGCAACACACAATTTTTTTAAGAAGAAAAGAGAAAGCGGCCTACCTGCAATGGCAGGGCAATAATGAATGTATTGCTGTGGCAGGCGGATCCTCCCTGACTGTGGACAGCTTGGTGGAAGGCAGGGAAATAAAATGCCTCCTGCCTGGGTTTTTGCACCAGAGCGGTTCCAACCTGGGATTTAGCAAAAGGATTGTTGTTTTAGCAATTTTCGAATATCCCAGGTTGAGCAACATTAAACAGAGCAGACTCACTTTGGGGACGGGACTTGTGCAAAGTCCCTCCCCTCAAGCGGTTTGTATTGCATCCTATACCCATTATATTTGCCCTGTGTGGAATCCACCAGAGTTTATCTAGGAAATCTGTACCATATCTTTCTTCAAGTTCATTCAAAGCAGTTTCCAGTAATTTTGGCTCATTCCGCACACGCAAAATAATGCACTTTCAAGCTGCTTTCACAACTGTTTTTGCCATTCCGCACAGCTTCAAAGAGCCCTGAAAGCAGCTTGAAAGTGCATTATTCTGCGTGTGCGGAATGAGCCTAAGATTGGGGAGACAGAAGACAAGAAGGATTTAGACTTCAGTCAGACAATGTGTGCGAGAAAAGTTGGATACTAACATTGGATTACACTCACCTGTTGAATTTCTGACTACAGCTCATTAGTAATTGTATTTGATTTTTCTTGGATTTTTCTTTAAAGTTAGATATAGAGTACAAGAGTATGTACATTACCTCATAAGTAAGATGGGGCATTGAAATGATATTACATTTACCTGTTGGATTTCTGACTGTAATTCACAATATCAAAAACATTTTTCTTCATTTTTATGTATTTGTTATGTTGGAGGTTTTATTATATATATTCACATTCATTAAGTTGTATTGGTTCACATTGTTGTATTTCATGTTGGCGGGAATTGTAATACTTGTTATACTACTGAATACATGTTTATTTTATTTATACCACTTTTACATTTTCCTTTTTTGCGCCAGTTATGCAGATGTTGATCAGATAGTTCTTTTTATTGTGAGTTTGCTGTTCTGATCTTCTTTTTGGATTTGATCCAGATCCAAACCAAGTTCTGTGAATTGGGTAGTTGTAGGCCCCAAGTGTTATGTCTAAGTGTGGATTTGAACCCCAAAAAGACCACCATGACAGAATGCCTCTCTACTATCTATATCATTATAGGTTTATTTGTTCTAAGACAGTGTGTCATGTGTTGTATTTCCATAAACTGTCTCATGACCACAGAGTAAGGAAAGGTCATTTATAAATATTTTAATAAAATGTCATATATAGATAGATATATACATACATACATAGACAGATAAATAGATTGTACAAATACTATTGGGAAAGGTTAAGCTGTTCTTGGCTCCAAATGACCCTCATCATTGAGAATTTTGCTTGTTCCCATTTGTGTAGCTTCCTCTTCTATCAGGGTCATGCTACACAGAGACAAGAGAATGACTCAGACGGCTGGAAATTACCTTATACATATATATGGACGGATGGACTCTATAGCACACTTGTCTTAAGCTGTGCCTTGGGCTCTTTTCCACTGTGCTGAATATTTCATTTGTTTCCATTCCATTTTAGTCACCGAGAGCCAATATCTTGGTGGCACATCTTCACCCTTCAAGGGTTTGTCCTCTTCTGGTTATCCAACCATCAGCTGGAACACTAACCTTTTAACTGCAAATCAATCTCATTTATATAGAGTCGCTCAGGGAACTTCCCTATGGACACTGAAGAATTAGTCATTATAGCATGAATGTCAACTTTGTATAACATGGAACACTGAAATGTGGGTCATTGGAGTAATACTACAGCAAAATGATTTAACACTGTGTAGAGGAAAACAAATATTTTCAGATATGTCTGTATATGGGGGAGGGGGCTATGTATTTCTGTCTCTGATAACAAAGTTCTGCATAATGAATGATGTGTACATGCCAATTTACATTAAAATATAGTTTTCCAGATGAAAACCCTTTGCTGTTTCCCCACCCATTGGATCTCCCAGGTCTAAGTCCAGATTCATCCTCAACAGTTTTCTATAATCACCAGCATGGTGTATAAAGCTGCAATTTGAGAAGAACGGATGGCAGGCTTTCCACTTTTGCAACATGAAGAAATAGGAGATCATGATGGTCCCTGGTGGGCTCAGAATCTATAAATGGATGATCATTGGGTTTCCTGGGAAACGACGGAATTATGAAACATGCTGCAGCTGAAAATAGGATTTTGACAAAATATTCAGCTGCAGAAATGATGAGTTTTCACGAAAGTATAATTATTCATCAGCTTTTTTTTCTGTGTTGAAATATATTTCCTAAAGTTGGCATGTATCAGCTTTCCTGCTGTCTTCCCAAGTATAAAAATGAAACTCCTAAAGTAATTTAACATATAGTAACTTGCCACGGCCTTAAGTTACTGTGGGGTCATTGTGCATGCAATGAAAGTATGTCAATGCTTGTTTATTTTTATTTGATGCATTAAGCTAACATCACAACTTTTATGGTGCCGAGTTCTCAAAGCTGTCAAGGATGGGCTGTAGACAATTTAACAGCTTGATGACAGCCCTCTGGGGTTTGGTTGTGATTTCACACACTACCTGTGAAGCTCTGCTAGATTCATAATGTGTCCCTTTTAGAGCCAAACACCCTCTGAACTGCTGTGACATCACTGCATAGTGTGAAACAGTTGGAGTTTGCTGCAACAATATGCAGAGTCAATTCACTGTCAACTTCCTCATGCTTTCTAACCACTGTATTTTTCCCCCTTGACCTCATTTATTTTGATATGCATGCACAGGGTGAATTCTGCTAGCTAAAGTGTCTGCCTTTGTTAAGTTACATTCAGGAAGGTGTGAAAGAAGAAATTTCCTCAATTGAGGGAATTTTGCCATAGCAGCACTTGAGAATCCATTCCATTACTGGGCTTATTAGAGCTGCAGCTTAACTCCTTTTTAATTTTAGGAGCTCTGCTAGCATTGCCAACCTTTTAAATTTACTTATCCTGTTCTGATGTTTGCAAAGGTCTGGCATGCAGAAATTAAGCAGGGTTATGTTTTCTTACTGCTTGGGTCCTATTTAAAGCTTCTGAGCTGACCAAGGGTTGAAATGTTCCCCATCCTTTTCACAACACTCTGTGTTAGGAAAAACTAGGTATTCATATAATCTTAAAACGAACTATCTGAAATTGCTACCAGCATTTATTACACCAGTATGTTATGATTTGATGCCTGGAAAACTGAAATAAATTTTGAATTCTCTTGCAAAAGTATCAGGTTTTCTACAGATGAATTCCTCTCATTGTTAAGTGTCCTTCGTACTTCAAAAGAGCAGGATTCTGACAATTAAGTTGGCAGTGTATCTGTCAAAGAACTGGAGCTGGTATTTTGTGTCACTATTGCCTGAAATGACTGTTCTTCCCTCCAGTCGGCTACCAACCAAAATATTGGTCTCCCTGGAAGGAAGACCAAAGTTAAGAAATTACACACAAAAACACACAAAATAAATACAGATCCTTCTAGCCAGCTTCCCAGTAAAATCAGCATAGGGGAAACTCAAAATGTTAAACTTATTCCTGGCCTTTGGGTTCTGTTTGCATTCTGAAAATACAGTTGGGTCCACAATAGGCAAAGAATTGGAGCAAATATTTTGTGCTTCTATTGGCTGGACCCCACCTTCCAGGCAAAGTCACTGCCTTAGATGGAAAGGATCATTACCGACACTGAAACAATATTCATTGAGAAGAATCCAAAGCAAGTCTGCTCAGAGTCTAAATTCTATTCAGTGGTGCTTACTTCCAGGAAAGTGTCCTTAGGATGGAAATGTTCGTCGTTGATGAAATCTCCTCTGTGAGTGTGGTCTGGAGAAATTTGTCCTCATTTTAAAATTTTCCCCGTACCAAGGAAAGCTCCAGTTTATGTCATTCTCCTTCAAGACAACCCTGCAAGCTGGGAGCTGAGACATAGGTCTGGTGTATAAGGTCTGAAAGGATGGTTACTTCACCAAGTACACATAGAATATATGCTGGGCAGCCTTGGCCATCCATTCATATTCTCCAACATATATCCCTTGCATGTTCCCAAGGGTTTGGATGCAACAGCACACCTAAGCACCCTGTAAAATGTGAATCAGCATGTAAGGGAAAGGCTTGCCTAAGGGCAAGAGTTCACATACGCATTCACACCCCTTGGTGCTTGCAAGAACCAGTCAAAATTTGCATGTGTTAATGGAGACAGAAAATAAGTGAAAACCAGCTGTGAAAAGTGAAAAACATCTGTGATTTGATGGTAAAAAAGTAAAAGCCTGCGTGAAAAAGAGCTACTCCACAACCTGCATACATTTTGCAAATTGAAAGGTTTAACATGATTTCTCTTGGGCTGTTTCCGCACGGGCGGAATATAGCGGCCTGGGGACGGCAAAAACGCCATCCCCAGGCAGCCATTCGCACAGGGGGAGCAGTTGCATCGCAGCCGTGCCGCCCTCGCGCCGCCCGACCGGCGCCAGACCGGCGCCCGACCCGCACCAAGCCGGCGTTTCCAGAGTGCGCTGGGAAGCGCACTTTCCCGGGAACGCCGGCTTGAAGCCACTGCCATGCGAACAGCAGCGGCTTCAAGGCGCCTCCCCCCCACTCCCTCCCTGCACTTACCTTGTCCCCGGGCCTCCGGCGCGTCACTGAGGCCTGGGGACACGCCCCCTGCCCTGCGACGCTGGAGCAGGCGTGCAGGGCCGGGGGGGGGGTGTGTCCTCAGGCCTCGGCAACGTGCCGGAGACCCGGGGACATGCCGGGTCGGCCGGGCGATGGCGCTCTGTGGCACCGTCGTCCCGGCTCTTTCTGGGACCGCCCATGCGGACGGTCCCAGCGTCGTCGGGTCGGCGCGAAATGCGCCGACCCAGCCGCTTCCACCTCTGTGCGGAAACGGCCTTGGAGAAGGCATTATGCTGACTTTGCTAGTTTGCATCCTGTATTCTGGATTTGATACATGACCCAGGGAGGGTCAAAGTCTATGCACATTACTGCCATCCTGCTTTGAAACACGAAGCATTCTACACAGTGCCTGTTTTGCCAGAAACCAGTTTGTTGCCTGAGGCAAGGGTTCTTTCTAAAGGATTTGGGTGGTCTCTGTGTTTCAGAATAGACTGCAAAGAAATGTAGTAACTTAAGGGCAGCAGCATGGCTGCCATCAAAAATAAAAGGAGCTATAATGGACAGTGTTCCATCTCACTCTCTAATAGCTGCAGTGCATCAAATAAGGTGAATGCAGGAAGAGTGACTTACAATCTACACCACTGAATGAGTTTTATGGGCATTGCAATGCAAAGAGACAAAATGCACAGCTGTAACAGTTGGCAGTTCTTCATTCAAAGATTGCACACAGACCAGAAAGAGCATTACAGATGGGCAGTCTGGTCTGCAGTTCCCATGCAGGGAGAACTCAAACCAGATATGCTACATCTGGAGCTTTATCATTTAAATTCAAAAGACCAGTCTGATCATTGACAGGTTATATTTAGCTCTTTTCTGTGATATGTACCTTGGATGATGTGGTTTCTGCAATACTCTGGATTGGTATTAAAAAACTGCAATTAGTCCAAAAAAACGACCAGGATCCTATGACCATAGGGTGACTCTAACACTGAAGGCCAACCTGAACATGACCTGTGGATGCCATTGCTATTTTAAAAAATGCCACAAGGCGGTCAATCCTGATTGAATCTGTAGTGTGGCGTCGTGGACTGAGATGCTTGTATTCTCCCAAAGACAACAAAATGGCCACACACACCCCTGCAGGTCCATCTAGTTTGGCCCTGTTTGTTCTGCTTTGCAGCTGGCAGGCAGAAGTCAGAGCAGACAGGGAGGGGGCAGGAGTCAGAGTAAGCAAGCAGGCACGAATCAGGGAAGGCATGAGATCAAAGTAAAAGCAGGCATCAAGGCAGCCCAGAGACAAGGCAAAACCAGCAAGTCTATAAGGAAACGGTTGAGCCAGCAAAGCTTCCATGCTTCTTCATGCTCCTATAAGAGGCTGGCATCCCCAACTTTTCTGATAACCTGCTTAAATCCCAGTTCCTACACCAAGAATAGGATGAGGCAGACCCTGGGCAGCTCATTGTGTGTTCCTTTGTTAGTTCTGAGACCCTTCCCCATAAAAACTATCCAAATTTGAGGAATATGTGCAAGGCTCTCCCACTACCTTGAAATCCGTGTAACTGCTTCTCTGTATTTTATTTTGTGTGTAATTGTTTGTTTGTGCTTACAACCACTTTCTCTCTCTTTCCTTTGGGAGTATCCCCACCAAGATCCATCCTGGTATACATAGGCTACAAGGTCTCATGTTAATTTTTTCTGGAATCCCTCTTAAAGCTAATGTCCCTATTCTGGGGCTGGTTCTGGGTAACAGCTTGCAATTGAAAAGGTCACAGGCCAGACAGAGTGTTACCACTTGAGTGTGAATGAGGCTTTGGGATCCTGGTGTTAACATGCTGAACACTTGACAACCAAAGTCCCCATTCCAAAAAATTCCAAAATGCCTCTCTTTAAGTCTGTGATATATATTCACAGCTGCAGACATTTTGGATTCCCTCTGGTTTCTAATGACATGGCCTTGCCTGTCACATTCAACTTGCATTCAACTTGCAATTTTAGTAGGATATTGAAATCATATTTCAGAACCTATAATTTGCTGTAAGTGTATGAGATCTGTGCTCTTTCAGACAAAATAGATGCTATTGTTGCTGCTTGAAGGTAGGTGAGGCACCTATTGGAATACAGATACTAAAACTGGCTGAACATTTCCCCGCAGAACACACTCTAATGGAAACAAAGGGCACAAGCTAGATTTCCATTTGCTAAGGGTGAGGTGTGAAGGCTGCAAATTTGAGCAAGGAAGAAGAGAGGCGTGTTGAGCATATGTTACTGGAAAACTCACAGCAGACCATGAACTAGTCTCTTGCAAAAAGCAGTATGGAGATTCAGCTTTCACTGCACCATTCATGCCTGGCCAAAAGAGGGAACAGTAGAGAAATCAGTGCAGAAAGCTTTCTGGCCTTGTTTGGCTAGAATAAGTCAGATGATCCTAGGGGTGCTGAAGAGACTAGATAGGACGGGGCTACAAATTTCACCTGCACCTCAGTTTGGCAAGCTCATGTACTATGGAACAAGATCTGATACTGGTAAAGTATAAAAGAATAATGTATAGTCGAAGGCTTTCATAGCCAGATTCAACTGGTTGTTGTGGGTTTTTTGGGCTGTGCGGCCATGGTCTGGAAGATCTTGTTCCTAACATTTTGCCTGCATATCTGGCTGGTATCTTCAAAGGTGTATCACAGAGAGAAGTCTGTTATACACTGTGTCCCAGTGTGTAACAGACTTCTCTCTGTGATACATCTCTGAAGATACCAGCCACAGATGCAGGCAAAACGTTAGGAACAAGATCTACCAGACTACGGCCACACAGCCCAGAAAACCCACAATAACCAGCATAAAAGAATAAGTTGTGAGATGCAATCAGATGATATAAACTTTGATCTGCAAAGATCAAAACTGGGGTAACCTTCAGTGGATGTCATCCTTACATCCTACCATTAAGTCACATGGGGACTTTCAAGAGAAATTAGCTGCATGACAAAGCAGTGAGTCTCAATGGCACCCTCATCTGCTGTCTCAGGAATATTCCTAAATCAATCATGAGGCTTTTTCTATAAGGGCAAAATTAGTTCAATCTCAGTGGAAAGTAAGGACAAGATGGTCAAATCCAGTGCTCTCAGAGTGGTACAGGAGGCTTGGGGACTGTGTAATGATGGATGTGTTGTGATGGAGATGCTTTTTCTACCATGCCTGATATTTGGGTGGCAGGATGTTTTGAGAGAAGGAGTAAACTCCTGAAAATGTCATCCCAAATGAATAGGAGACTCTGAGGTTGTGAGTGAAAATGGGGCTTTCTTTGAAACCAAGGAACACATCATCCACCCAGTCCACAACAACACCAGCCAGAAAACCAACCCCAAATCAGCAAGCATGAGGAAACAGCAGTGAAAAGAACACCAAGGGGGAATTCAGCTATTAAACAGTAGGATCAACAAACCTTAATTAAAAATGTGCAAACAGCAAGAAAAACAACAACAACAAAAACAGCAAATGCACCAAAGAGGACCTTTGGGTTTGTTTGTTTTTTTGCTGGTTTGATTTAACTGAACCAACAAACCTACTCTGAATATATGACATTACAGTATTAAAGAATCATGACAAAATTGTCCACAGCTAGAGAAACAGAACAGAACAGAAAGCCTTTATTGGCATATTAAAAAAACACAATAGCTACAAAACAAACCAATACAGCAAAACACATCCAATGCAAACCCGCATGACACATCGATCCATGTTCACATCTTCAACAAAAAGAAGGCCCCCAGTTCTCATTCCACTGGGCCCGAACCACCCAACAACAAGCATACAGCTAGAGAAACCAAGGGCAAGTTTCCATGATGGGAAAGATTTCTGTTTGGGGAGGACAGCTTCCCCTTCCCTTCCTGAATTAAAAAAATGTTCTAAGAAATGCAGTTCTCGGGGATCTCCTACCCTCCAGGAGAAACATTTGAGGGGCACTTTGGGCTGCAGTAGTAGAAGGGAAACTGAGCCCCTTTCCGCACGGGCGGATTATGGTGCCCTGGAGATGGCAAAAACGCCATCCCCAGGGAGCCATTCGCACAGGGGGCGCAGCTGCTTCGCAGCCGCGCCGCCCTCACCCCGCCCGAGCGGCGTGAAGCTGCCATTTCCCAACCTCGCTTGGGAAGCGAGGTTTATGGGAAACAGTGGCTTGGAGCCGCTGCCGTGAGAACGGCAGTGGCTCCAAGGCGCCCTCCCCCCCTTCTGCCCTCTACCTACCATGTCCGTGGCTGTCGGGCACGTCGCCAAGGCCTGGGGACACCCCCCCGCCCTGCGACGTCGGAGCACTCGCGCAGGGCAAGGGGGGCATGTCGCCAGGCCTCGGCGATGCGCTGGACGGCTACGGCCACGGTAGGTCGGCTGGGCGACGGCACTTTGCGGCGCAGTCTTCCCGGCTGTTTCTGGGACTGTTTGTGCAAACGGTCCCAAGGGGGTTGGGTTGGCGTGTAATACGCCGACCCAACCCCCATCGTTGCCGTGCAGAAACAGCCTGAGAAAATGATACTCCAAAAAAGAAATCCTCCCACCTGTACAAATGTTCTGTAGGATCCAAGCCCATACCTGAACCTGAATAATATTCCTGTGCACATCGCTACTTGCTCTCAAGATGTTTGGGATGTATGCCTAAACTTCTATAAATATTAGTTAAAAACTGCATTTCTATTAACATACATTTCTATGTTGTTGGTAGTACTGATGAATGTCTGTTTTGCTACCAATCTGCAATCTTTTTCTGCATCAGAATCTATACAACAAAAATATGTTGAATTAATGTGCAATTTCTAGAGCTTTTATTAGCCTTCAGGATGTCCTTCACAGAGATTTATTTTAGGCATGTATATATTCTTTGTTTTAGTTTTTCTGCTAATGCAATCTTCTCCTTTGTCTTGATAAACACACTATCATGAATCACTGCATTACTCTGAATTGCTCTCACCTTTCTTTACAGGGATGACTTTCCTAGGAAAAGGTGATAAAATCTTGCCTCATTCATCTGGAAACAATATCAATTCATTGTTATTATGGAATTTTATCCTTTTTATATCTTTTTTTCCTGTAATTTTGTCTATGGCCTCTTCTGCACATGCAGAATAATGCACTTTCAATCCCCTTTAAAATTGTTTGAAAGTGGATTTTGCTATTCTGCACAGTAGAATGCGACTTCTAAGTGCTTTGAAAATGGATTGAAAGTGCATTATTCTGCCTTTGTGGAAGGGATCTATGTCAAAAATACCACGTACACAATGGTTCACTTTGATAGTGATCAAAACATGCAATATTCAAGAGCAAGGTCACTTTTTGGGAGGTTTTTTTGGAATTTTTGAGCTTCACTCAATACGTATTAGCAGGGCCAGAGAGAGGGGGAACTGTGCCCAGGGCCCTGCACCCCTGCCATGCCCCGGAATGCCCCACACCTGCACACACCCATGGCTCAGCAGTAGAACATCTGCTTTGCATGCAAAAATTCCCAGGTTCAATTCCTGGCAACTCCAGTTGAACACCTCAAGTGGTAAGTGATGTGAAAGCTACCCTGGAGAACTGCTACCAATCACAGTAGACAATAATGATCCGGGTAGACAAACACCCTGGCTGAGTATAAGGCAATTTCATGTGTTCCATTGGAAAAAAGTTTGAGTCCAGAGGCACTAACAAAGTTTTATTTTTAACACAAGATTTTTCCTCCACTTTCTCCCTTTTGCATTGCTAGGAAATTTTTATTGGTGCTGACAGTTTCTGATGGTTTTAACTGTGAGGCATTGCTGTTTTTGCAGTTATTTGAATCGTGTTTCTGATTGATGACTGTACATTTTTTTTGTTTTTTATTTGAAAGCCAACTTGGGAATAGTATGACTGAGAGTCTAGGCTCTAAAAAGAAATATTTATATCTATTATTTATTTATTTATGTTTATTTACAACATTCATATCCCACCTTTCTGCACAACCAAGGCCTCCAAGGCAGATATATACATAGAAGAAAATATGTATAAAATTGAATATGCGTTTCTGAGCAGGCAAGACTCACATCAGCTTTTTCTAGCACTAGGGGTGAAAGAATTTCTAGCATTAGGGGTGAAAGAAACACTATGTCCAATCTCAGTGACCAAGTAAAGAGACTGAAGAAATGCTCTGGGTCTTTGACCTCTGCCTCTGTCAAAGTCAGTAGCAAACTTAACAAAACTTTGCAAAATCTATCACTGCTTTAAAAAGATGGTTCCTTTAGCTGGGAGTTTAGACTCACCTCCTCCACAAAAAAGTAATTATATTTTTATAGCTAATTTGCTATCTTTCAAAAGCACAACATATGAATTTTAGCTTGCAGAGGTATAAATGTAAGGTGTGCAAGAGAATGATTGTACTCTCACGTTAGAAAATGTACAGAAAAGACCCTCTAAATTAATGTTGAAAGCTTTCACAGCTGGAATCAATATGAAATACAGAGATCCCATTGTGAAATACAAATATTCCTTTGTATGGTTTGCATATATTTTAACACAAGAATCAGCTATATACTTTAGGGAAAATTTTTTACAGTTGACCCCTGATGGACATCTTGTCCAAACATGTTTGATCTTGTATCTTACACTTGACAATAGAAGAATTTTATGTTCAGTTTTTGTTAAGTTTTAACTTAAAATTGCAATTACCTTTGGCCATGTGCAATAAATATTTATCACCACTGTATTACTGTAGGTTAGGATTATTTTCTTATACATATTATGCATTAATAGTATAGAAATTACTGGGTTTTCAAGTATTTAAGTTTTACATAAATGCATTAACTCACTTTGTTTTCCAGAGTATGAAGGGTATTTACATCAAAATCTGGATGATAGAACTCCTCATAAGAGTTGGTTGGGTTGGGGAGATAACATTGGACTTGGTTCTGGCCAGTTCCTGGATGACCTTCTGGAAATCCTATGAATGCCACTTCGAGTTTCATGTTGGAAGAAAAACAGGAGGTAAGTTTCTAAAGTCAATGGACTACTCCCCCAATGAGGTTGTGGAGGAAAGATGGCATGTCTGATCATATCTCAGAAGTTAAGCTGGGTTGGTACTTTGATGGGAGATCTCCAAGGAAGACTCTACAGAGGAAGGCAACAGCAAACCACTTTTGCTTCTCACTTGCCTTGAAAGCCCCTTGCTGGGGATCACCATAAGTTGGCTGTGACTTGCAGGCTGAGAAGGGATCCCGTGGGCTCAGGCCAAACCTAAAACCACCCCCATAACCAATAAAACACAACAACTTATTTAAGGGTAAAATAAATTTGGCCATAGGCACGGGCCGAGCTCTGAAGCCACATCATTGCCCTTGTAAGGGCAATGACGTGGCTTTTGCCTGCGGGTCCCTCCCAGCCCACAACGGCAGGCCGAGCGTGAGCCACTGCCGTGCTTTAGCAGCACTTGTGTGCATAATGATGTTGTGCAATATAACTGAGGACACTTTACTTTTGCAAAGAACAAGGTGGTCTGTATGTTGCTTTGATCTTCTGCTTTTTGTTTCTGCCATGTCTTTGTTGAAATGAATGTCCAAAAGAAGAAGGAAGTTATTTCCATATGTGGTAGAGAAGCCCAGTGGCAATTTTTTAAAAAATAAATTCAACAGAGCCATTGAAGAGACTGGGCTGGTTATCTTTCAGCACAACCCTATTTCAATTGAACTATTCAAATGGAAGAGCTAAACAATTGTCAAGACATTATCTCATATATGATAAGGGTTGCTAGTACAATCTATGCCTAAACACTGGAGACTATCAGCTCCATCAATATCAGAGTGGGAGAATAAATTACATAAAGATGCCATCACGTCACAATCATCAAACTGAACAAGGAGGATGAAAAAGATGCAATCAATTTCATTCCAAAAGGGACATTTTCTATTAACTATTGTCAAAACCTGTCTAGATATACAATTGCTGTGTTTAATTTATTGTGATAGTGATCATAGCATATCAAATATTGTTAACATTCTTTGGTACTAATTGATATTGTAATTAGCAACAACATTAATAATATTAAAATATTTGTAGCTGTTATAGTCTCTGTGTTGGTCTTTGCTCCTTTAATACCATCTGTGAAGTTCACCTCCTAATAGGAAAATATTAACTAGCATGTACTTGAAATCAGTGTGGTGTGGTGGTTCAGAGCAGGTGGACTCTAATCTGGAGAACCAGATTTGATTCCCCACTCCTCCACATGAGTGGCAGAGTCTTATCTGGTGAACCAGATTTGATTTCACACTTCTACGTTCCTGCTGGCTGACCTTGGGCTAGTCACAATTCTTTGACTATTTGACTATTTGATTATTGACTATTTAACTATTTGATTATTGAAAGAATTGAAAGGTGAGGCTGAGCTGAACTGAACTACTATTTTAAAGCACACAAATCTAGGAACAACAGAATGCAAGATGGCAATCACGTGATATACATATGTTTGAAATGGAGTTTCTGATGGCTTCCTTATCCCAAGGACTTTCATGCACAGATAGATCATAGATGTATAGACTCTACCCCATTATGCTTTAGTCCACCCATTAGGTAGAAGATCTAAACTGTGTGCCCTCTGGATTGTCGATCTCAGTAGTGCTCTCTTTGATGTGAATCAGTCAGGAGAGCAGCAGCTGACCAATTCTGACATCTTGTTCTGAACAGGTTCCCTGACAGCATGAAAATTGCTCTGCCAGTGGCAGCAAAATGCCTCACTCAATTTCCTGCCACAAGACAGTGTCCCCTGTGCTTCTCAGAATGTCAGCAAGTATCTGAAGACTAACTTCCAAGAGGGTTGCTGCTTCCCTGGTTGTGTAACAAAATTGTCTGCAAGATAAAGCAATAATACCAGATTGACAGAACACTTTTGCTCTGTTATTGGTCAGAAGGGATTTATGCAAGGAGAAAAGAACTTACAGAGAAGTCAATGAAAAACGCTGTCTATCATCAACCCTAGCCTAGCATAGTTTAATGTAGTCGAGCCTAACCTCATCTATCTTTCTATGTCACTCATCCATCTTCCATCACATTCATTATTAATATAAGATGCTATTGTGCCCAGATGTGCAGAGGTTTCATCTGGTGAATAACCACAGGACACGTCTTGGAATTAAAATGGGCCACAACCCTTTTTATTGAGGCAGAAGCTGGGCAAGCAAGAGGAGCACATTTGTTCAGCAGCCGGTCAGCACTCATAGCTGATCCCCGGCACCAACCCCAATCCATATTGGAAAGGACAGAGAAGGCCACCCGGGTGCCCGCCCATTGTGGCTCCCTTCCTGCTGGAGTGTCGAGCTTGATTGCAGAGGTCTCCAAAGCATGTGCCATGAGCCCACCTCACCCCAACCACAGGGAGGTCCAGGGCATAAGCTCGGCCTCCCTACAAGGATGTGCTCCTCTGCCCAAACCGCCAAGGCTGCGACGATATGAGCAGCAAAAAAACCTGCTCAAATAGGGAGGGAGGGTGCGTCAGTTTGCTCCAGGCATCGAAGAAGGCCGGAGCAACCACGTGCTGCCTAATATATAGGGAGCGTGCTCCATCCCTTGCGCTCGTGCGCCAACATGATCAGGCCGGGTATGGCTCAGCCGCCTGGCTGGCACACATGCTCACTGCTCCGGAGCTCACCATGTGCCCTGCCTCCTGTCGCAATTACGGCTTAGTTGACTCTAGTGATGTTATTTATCATTGTTGATTTCATCTTCATCATTATCTTCCATCACAGATTCCCACCCAGACTTTTGACAGCTTCTCCATCATTAAAATAGGAAACATAATTTAGCCATACCTCAAAGCTTCAGAGGAGCTCGCCCCTTGTGTTTCTGTATGAGTCTTTGATTCGGTCACCTTTCCTGATAGGTTCACCTCTCCAGCTCAAACAGAGATGTGAAGGGCAATCTCCTTTGAGGGGGAAAGCTGCAGGACTCATCAGAACCTTTAATTATCTAATTACTTGGTGTGTTTCCCCCACAGTGAATACTTTGGGAATGACTGATCTAAAAGTGGAGAGATAATTCATTAAGGCCAGTAAATAAAAAGTAATGGTTTGGTGTACATGGAGGGTCATTGAAAATCATTCATCATCTGTTCTTGTTTGGAGAGAGTGGCACTCTGTTTTCTTGCTAAGAGACAGTTTGTGCCAGGTAGCACAGTAAGAATTTGGAGGCTCTCCTAAAAACAACTGCCAAGACAGTAAATTGCACTGCAGTCCTTACTGTTGTATTTCTGCCAACTTGTGGCCTATGTGATGTAGATCAGTCACACTGCTTAAACTCGGCTATTATACAATGTCACCCAAGCTTTGGCAGGGATGGGGCCAGGCCTGAGTGTGGCTTGATGAGATAAGGCCCTTCCTTTGATGGACTGAAGAATGAAGATTATCTTACAGTGAAAGGAAAGCAGTGAAACTGGCCATCTTTCGTGCCTGGTGAACTCTTCTATCCTAGGATAGCCAAACTGTGCAACAAATTATGAAATGGTCAAGGGCACCCTTGAAATTTATTCTTGAAAGCCTTTCCAGGACCAGCATAATTCTGTCATTTGCTTCAAGTGTTTGGTGTTCTTTAAGAACACAAAAAGAGTCCTTCTGAACCAGACCGGTAACCCACCTACTTCAGCATTGGGTTCCAGAGACAGGTGCCCCTGGAAGGCATTACAATCTGGACCAGGAACTGAAAACTTCTCCCTGTTGTTGCACAGACAAACAACAACATTCTCACCTGGCATCTAAATTTCAGCACACTGTTAAGTAAGGCAAACCACTGAGGGAACTGAGAAACCACATTAGAGAAAGTTCTGTCTTCAGTTGTTACCTACTTTATCTCTGAAGGAATGCAAAGCAGACTCTTCAATTTGTCCTTGAGCAAAAAGCTATCAATTTTAGGACAGGGAACTTTGTAGAAAAGAATATAAAGATTGGAATCCTTGGGGGCACTTTCACCATGATGTATTTTTACTTACGTTTATCTGAGGGTGCATCTTCAGGACAGCTTGGAAATGGAATAAATCTATATCCCATACATATCCAAGCCAGCTGCCCAAATATGCCAACCATTTAATCTAATCTCTGCACTGGCGCTCCTCTTTCCGTTTTCTCTGCCTACTTTTGGCACAGTCAATGATGATAATATATGCACTTGGAACAGCCAGGCATACCTTAAGCAAACAATTGTTGAAAGTGTTGAACGTCAAGAAGGGAAAGAAACCACAAATTTTACACTTGAAGCAGGGAAATTGTGAGTACAAGAGTTTGTCAAGCAATTTTGCCATTCAAATTGACAAAAGTAGGCATCGGCTATTGTCTTTAAGTGCTGCAAAATGCTTGGTTTCAAGATGGATGAGCTAGATCCTTGCAGGAAGAAGTGAATGTTAATCCAACTGGCTAGTTTTGAGAATGGTTTGTTTTTTAAGTGGTTCCATTAGGCTGGATTTAACCATTGCTTCCATGGGATGTTTGAAGACAGACATCATGGCTTAATCCTCATGACTTCCTCTATGATGATGTACTCCAAAGGCATCTGCGAGAAGGAAATTGTCAGCATGTTTGAGGTATGCCAGGATTCGAGTGATTACCAGTGAACTGGTGGCACAAACTAACCATAGGTCAATTGAAACATGGTTTTGTGTTATATCTGAACTGAGCCATTCTCTGGTTCTTTTCTTGCTGGCTCTTTCCTCTTGAGTAATAAATTTAGATTTGAAACCTAGTTTTATCACAGATAATAACTACTTGCCTTAACTTTGTTCTTAATGGAGCTGCTTACTATTAAATACAGTCTGCATTATTTTCAGTAAGGGTTATGGCTTTTTGAATGTATTATATTGCCCTGCCTCTATAGCAATAGCACTTGGTAGTTCATCATTAATGATAAAAGTAGATGCTCAAACACAGCAATGCCAAACCTAAGATAAAGCACCCCGCTTTGATATATCAGAGAGGCGCAACACAGTGCAGAAATCACTGATAACCTGCTGTTTATTGTTTAAGCTTCTGTTGTGCTTCTCCAGTGGATGTTCACCCAATAAAACACGTTGCCTTATCTTGTCTGAGCTTCTCACGCATGTGAATAGGAGCTATAGCTCAGTTGTAAAACACCTGTTTTGTATGTAGAAAGTATCTGGTTCAGTTCTTGGCATCTCAAGGAAAAGGATGTCAGATGTTGGGAAAGATCTCTTCCTGCGGCTTTTGAAGAAAACATATTCAGGCAGCACACTTACAGTGTGATCCTAGCACACTTATACTCTTTTAAGTCCATTCAAGTGAATGGGTTTAGAAGGGTGTAATACTCTTTTAAGTCCATTCAAGTGAATGGGTTTAGAAGGGTGTAATACTCTTTTAAGTCCATTCAAGTGAATGGGTTTAGAAGGGTGTAATTCTGCTTAGGATTGCATTGCAGTGCTTAATGCTGGCATAAGACACATTCATATATGTTGACCAAGGCATGGTGTGATTTAGTTATGGACTCAATTATAGCGCTTCCATACCTTGAAGTTATAGGGAAGGGCTTTGGCTATGTAAACACACTGTTTGCTTATGGAAGGTCCTAGATTCAATCCTTGGCTAGAAGGTTTTATGAAGACTGTTTTTATCCTGGAACAGTAGAGAGGAAGTGTTGGCTAGAGTAGGCAAGATTGACCAATGCCATGACAGAATTATATCATGAGAAAGATGCTGGAATCTAGATCTTGCATGTCAAAAGTCCCACATTCAGGTAATATGCTAATATGATGAAGAAAAAAAAACCCTCACATATTTTATTCTTGGATATATTCAAACTGTAAGCCAAATTCCAGTGTATCTTGGGATAGAAAAATATCCCACAAAAACCCCTGTGAGAAAATAAAAAAACATCTGTAAAAATACCACAAGCTGGTTGGTTTATAATGCTCAGTACCCAGAGCCTGAAAACATACCTTGGTGAGACAGAAAACAACTAACATTAATAATTGCTACCCTTGTTTGTATATGGCAAACCTCTGTGGTGAGATACATGATGTTAGCTGCCCTGAGCCTAACCTTGAACTGGGAAATGGTGGGATAGTAAGCTGAACAAACAAACAAACAAACAAACAAACAAACAGACAAACAAACAACATTTTCCAATTTATTGGGAAGGGTCACCATGTTAACAAGAGGGCCTGTATTTTCTCAGAATGGTAAAGATGCTTCTCTGACCAGTATTTTATGAAAAAACCTTCTTAGATATTTTTGTACTCCAAAAGGCTTTTGGGGGCTGGAGTAACAAAGCACTCTAAAAGCAAAAAGCAACATATCCTGTGGTTGTTTCATACATAGGCACCCTTTTGCTTAAGTGTAAGCAGTTTTACTTTTGTGACATGGTTCTGCAGTCACTTTTGTACTTATTCTGTCAAAATGAAATACCACTGCGGTGGAAACGCACCCCAACAATGTTAGAAGTTTAAAGGTCTTGAATATCAGATGCTGGAGAAGAGCTCTCTTGACCCAACAGCCTGGAGAGTCACCACCAACCAGCAGTACAAGGCACCCTCTTTCTATCATACTCTGATATTTTTTATAATAAACCAGGCAATGGTCATCTGTACTAGACTGTCTTCCAATTGAGAGAGTCACCTTGAATGAAATCATCCCTTTTGTTACAACAGGGGAACCTGGAAGCATTTTCCTACTTGTCTTGGTATCTTCTGAGAGGTTCCTCAATAAGGTAACCTCTACATGGAATTGGTTTGTATGAACATGTGTGTCATGTTGTAAGAGGCATCTCATGATATTCCAGTAAAATCTGTTTCCATTAGTTTGTCTCCCAAGTTTTGTAAAAGTTTTGTTAACTGAAGGGTTTATCCCTTTTAGGGTGGGGAATTAATGGAACAGACCTTGCTTTGTGAGAGAGGAACACCACAAATCTTTACCATCTTTGGTTATGGTAGGTTTTTCTCCTCAGAAATCTGAATGAATCAGAAGTAAAAGTTTAACCATTTTATTGAGAAAAATAAAATAATAAACTTATAGGCACAGAAATACTATAATGCAAGAACACGAAGTATTCATGAAGTATTCCTAGGATTTAGAAAGAGGTGAAGGGAAAGATCTGGAATAGATCAGGGCATCATGGGAAGGGTAATAATGGCCTTTTCCCAGGGACATATCACCCAGGGGGACATATGAGGGTCAAATGTTCCCGGGCTGCAGCCATTTAGTCACATGGGGGGCAGAACATTGCACATTTTCAGTGGACCAGTGGACCATTGCTGTGTTCAGATTTGTGAGTTGGGGCATGTTCTATAATGTGATGGTGACTTTGAGGTGACCTGGTGCAAAAAAAGTTGTTTGGGCGTGGTGGATGAGGATGGCCACTCATACGGGTGGGGGGCTCTCAGATTTTGCACCGGGCTACATTTTCCCTACATACACCTCTGCCTTTGCTTGAAGAAGAGATTCAGAGAAGCAGAGTTCAACACCTGCACTGAGCTCCAAATAAATGGCGTGAAAGCATCTAGCATACAGCTAGACCCACTGGGCACTGATGGCAAGGTGGACAGTTTAATTATGGGGAAAATCTGACCCTCTAATTATGTTAAGAGAGCTAATCTTTCCAGGACGAAAGTTGCTCAGAGGTAGTCACTTTGGTTTAATGACCCAAGGCCTTGGAGAGTCCAGAAATGATTAGATTTTAGGGAGAGTTGATTGAATCACAACTCTGGGGCTTTTTCAGTTCAAATGGAGTGGTCTTTCCCAGAGGCTAGGAAAAAGGAAGATAGGATTAGTGCATTGAAGAATTTTATGGCCCTGGTTCTGGCCTGGTGGGACAAGCATCCTTGGTTGAACTGGAGGCGGCTGCATTGCAGTCCCAAGATGGGGACTGGTTTCTCAAGCATAGGCTTTGTCTTTCCTGATTACTTGAGGAAAGGTGAAGCTGGTTATTGTGCGTTTCAACGACTGACAGGGAGACTTGCCCAGGCAGGTTTTTCCCTATTGGTATCACTGAGCCAGCACCAGAGATGGCATCCTTCTTTGGCCTGCACAGCTAGGAAACCCACAGACGGGAGGTTTGACTGTACCTGTCAAACTTCTTCTATGGGGTAGCCTAAAAATAGCCCCACGCCCCCTCAGGTCTGACTGGTAACAGTTTAGGACCTTGTAATGATTGCTCTAAGCTGTACAAGGAAGAACTTTATGAGATAGGCTATGACTGGGGATAGCCAGATTCAAATCCCTGCACTGCCATTACATTCACTGGCTGATCTGGGGCCAATCCCACTCTGTCAGCCCAACCTACTTCACAGAGCTGTTTCAGGGATAAAATGGGAGGGACCACGTAAGCTGCCCTGAACTGTATGAAGGAAGACTGGGAGAAAAAGATATAGGCAGGATTTAGTGTTACACGAATTTTCCTTTTCAACTCTGGGCCCCAGAGGCTTATCATTTAGACATCTATAAAACTCTTTAATTTATACTGACAGTTTTGCTGACATTTTGTTTAAACAGCAGCCAAGTTTCAGTATTTTCATGACAGCTAGCAAATTTTCTCTTGGGAATTGCAAACCCATTTCAGATTCTCATGAGCATCTCTTCGGACGTGAGTATAACAATATTTTTTTGGCTAGAGTGCATGATGGATTAGTGAAAGGCAGAGGTATCCATTAGATTTCCAGGCTGCCCTTTTGGCATGCTCTATAAATCTCCTTGAAAGAGGGGAAACGTGTCCTCTTTGTGGCTCCTTGCCAGACTGACTCTTATATATTGAGCAGAAGCTGCTTCAAAACTTGGCAGCCAAATTAAAAGCCTTCTCTTCTGCCCAGAAGCATTGCACCACCACCAATTAGGAGTGTCCCTTCTGCAGGGGGATTTATAACAAACAGCATCCTGTTCATCCTTCATGGCCACAATTGCCAGGCCAAGATTGCACAACCTGTGACCTTCCTCTTTTTTTGTCTTTTTGGATGACTGCAGGGAGCACACAAATCCACGGATTTGTCAAATGTCTAGCAAGTTACACAGCCTCCAGCACTTCAAGGATGAAACATGGGTACACATAATTACTTTTTCTCATACCAAGAATCACTATCTGAGAAGCTTTCCTTTTGGGGGCTGAATCGCCATTAAAATGTACTAAAAACAAGCTAGGCTGAGTGGCCCTCCAGCTCTAGCAGCACCACCACTTGTCCCTGGTTACCAACAGCCTTTCAGAGAACCTGCACTGCTAAGTTACAGAGCCAATCTGCCCAGGATGGTGTATGGGTAGAGTGTCATTCTTGGATCTGAAAGACCCAGGTCTCAATCCCCAATCTGCTATGGAAGCTTGCTGGGTGATCTTGGCCAATTCTACACCCTCAGCCTAAACTCTCTCACAAGTTTGTTGTGAGGCTGAGAGCCACAGGACGGAAGCATAAGCTTGCCATGGGAAATCTCCTCTCTTGTGAGTCTTTCTTGGTCCCCTTCTTATAAGTCTTTTAGGTATCACAAGACTCCAGTTGCTAGAGTAATGTGGCTCCACTGCTATAACTGCTTAAAAAATAGAAAATAAGACCAGAGATGAAAGTGCTAGACTAGGGTCTGAGACATCCAGGTCAGAGAGCGTGTGGTGTAGTGATTAAGAGCAGGTGGACTGTTATCTGAAAAACTACCACCCCACATGAAGACTGTTGGGTAACCTTGGACTAGTCATCATTCTTTCAGAACTCTTTCTGCCTCACCTACCTCTCAAGGTGTCTGTGGTGGTGAGGGGAAGGGAAATTTGAAAGTCGCTTTGAGACTCCTTGGGGTTAAGAAAAGCAGGGTATAAATCCAAACTCTTATTCTCTTCTTGAATCAGCACTCTGCCAGGGCAATTCTTTGAGTGACTTTGGGTCAGTCGCTACCTTTCTAACTCTGGAGCTACTGCAGAAAAAAATATACAATGGACATGGGTGGCATTAGCCCCTCAAATCAGCATTTCTGCAATGTACTTTACACTCCTGAATTGCAGTTAGATTATTTCAGGACTGGCTGATAAAATCATTCAAGAATCTCTCTCTCTCTCTTTTCCTCTTGAACTGAAAATATATAGTGCAGAGAAAACACAATTAAAATGCACTGGCTGCCTGGGTCAGTCCACCATCCAATTGTTATTTCTTAGTAATAGAAATGACAATTCCAACAGTCGATTCACACTCCAATGTATTCCTTTGTGCCAGAGATAATCTTTCCTTCACAGTGGTGAATGGAAAAGCAACTAACATTTGACAGACAGTATTAGATTCACTTTGTGGAGCGAGTTCTGTTTTGCCTTTTGCTATCTTCCTGACAACAACAGGGCCCCCCTCTGCCACTATTGTCCTTTCTCCCCTTTCTCTCAAATTTGTATTGTCTCTTCTCATAATAAACTGTTGTATCCTCGCTGGACTCAGCTGCCTGGTGTGTCATACCTATGGTAAATTTGTAGCAAGCTTTCATTTCTAGCAGCGCTCTGAAATGTGTTCAAAGCCAGCATATTTCGAGACAGGGAAATTGGCAAGCTACTTGCCTCCCCCTCAGGATTCTGCTAACAACTTTTAATGTTGCTCCCCCATCCAGGTTTCAGTCATACACACCAGATCAACCCCCCCCCCCATCCAAGATCAAGTCATGAATTTGTTGTTGTTGGGCAGTTTGTAAGCCTCTTGGAAACTCCTTAGGGTTAAGAAAAGTGGGCTATTAAACCAAACTCCTCCTCCTCCTCCTTCAGATGGGGAAGGGGGAGCCATAGGAAACCAGCTTGAGAACATACCTGCATAAAATATTTGTGATACAAGTTAGAGCAGCGTTCAGTGCTTGAAAAGAGTGGACTTTTCATGGTTGTTCAAAGGCACTGCTCATAGCTTTCAATCACAGCATGATTCAAGATGCTTTGGAGTCTCTCAGTGAAAACAATTTTTGCCAGCTTTGGCTTTGGGATTTCCTATCAGAAATGAACATGTGCAATTGTGAACAATCAAACAAAATTGAAATAAAATCTGAAAGTTGGAATTGAACAAGAGGACAAAACAGACTGTCACACCTGTATTTTCAAGAAGCTTCATGGGGCTTGTTGGTTTCATCGGGAAAGAAAAACGGGTGGAGGGAAGTTTTTAATTCTTTCTTTCTACTGCCACTTTTCTTAATCTAAATTGCCCTTCTTGGAAGCTATTGTTAATTTAGCATAGGGAAAAGTCAGGGGGAAAAGCATTTATGTCATAATGTTCATTGTCTCGCCATTTCACATGATTAACTGTGATGTCAGCAAAGGCAGATTGTGGATCAGGTTCAAGGTTTGGGTATTAACTTTTAAAGCCCTAAACTGTCTCGAACGTCTGTATCTGCAGAACCACCTTTCCTAAAACAACTCCCCAAAGAGTGTTGCGTTCCACAAATAACAACTTAGTGGTGATCCCTGGCACAAAAATTGTCCAGTTGTCCTCAATCAGATCTGGCCCGGTGGAATGGTCTGTCAAATGAGACATGGGCCCTGTGAGACTTGCTTCAGTTCTGCAGAGCCTGTAAGACAGAGATGTTCTGGCAGGCCTAAAGTTGAGGACAATGGGGTCCAACTCATCTGGCCTCCCTCCCGCACCCAGTGGCTCCTTCCTGCTTTTCGCAAATTATTAATCAACACAGTTTAGAATCATGGTTTGCAGAGGCAAAGCTCACATGCCTCCATTCATAGGCAAACCAGCTACATTGCAAAGTTGACAGAATGCACCATAAATCACAACTGGGTCTACCTACCACAGTGTGCCACTTGATTTTGCTGTTGCTGGAAGCAGGGACAGCCCAGTCCAATGTGTATACCAGATGAGGATTGATGGATTTCCCAAATCAAACTGGAGGCCCTGTATTACTCGAGCATCTCTGTGCCTATGTTGATTCCCACCCTCTGCATATACAATTCCGTCTTGAACTTTCCAGGTCATCTCTCATTGGTCAGCATATATGAACTCTGGCATATCCTCTTAAGGTGTTACACATCCTTTTTGGAGCTTGTGTGTATGCCTGCATTCACACTCAGAAGAAAGAAGTCCATTACGCACAGCACAAATAAGGAATCCTGGAAACGTCTTTTAAAAAGCTCCCTCCTCAGCATGGACAAAAAGGGTGTCAGAGGAGAAAGGGGCTTTCCCCTTACACCTGCCATTTCCTCCCATCTGGGTTTAAAGCTCCTGTGCCTAACATTTTATAGTGCTGCAGCAATTCTCTGTTCCTGCAGCTGTTTGGTGAAGGTTACCGCAGGCATTTGCTCTGTGTGCTCTGCTGCTGAGCACCTTTTCTGCTCAAAAAGTCTATATTTGTACACAACTTGTTCTGCTAATTTCAGCAATATATAGTTTACCCTTTTTAAAAAAAATGTTCAGGAGCTGTCTCAGAAGACACCCAAACATGATATGAAAATTGGCATGTATTCTGAAATCGTGTCTGCGTGTCTTTGAAGACAGCTCATTGAAAATAAAAAAAGAAGAAAGCTGTATATTGCTGGAATTGGCAGGACAAGCTGAGTACAGCCAGGTATTTTGGGGGGCTGAAAAGGTGCCCAGCAGTGGAGCCTGCAGAACAAATGTCCCAGGGAAACCTTAAGCAAAAAGCTGCAGGCATAGAGAATCCCTGCAGCACCATAAAATGTTGGGCCCAGGTGGCAGAGGAAACTGACAAGAGAGCTTTAATGGTCGGACAGGAAAAATAAGACATCTCCTCAGTTTTTGAGCTCTGCACAGCAAGCAGGAGATGACTTGCAAATGACTTCAGGAAGAAAAATCCACATTTTAGTGACTTTAACAAAAACAGCTCAAGCTGAAATAAAACATTCTGAGGATGTCTTGAGAAAAAAAGCTGTGTGGAGTTCTTCCCCGAGTCGCCTTTTTTCCTCCCTTAGGGCCGTGGTGGCGAACCTTTGGCACTCCAAATGTTATGGACTACAATTCCCATCAGCCCCTTCCAGCATGGCCAATTGGCCATGCTGGCAGGGACTGATGGGAATTGTAGTCCATAACATCTGGAGTGCCAAAGGTTCGCCACCACTGCCTTAGGGCATCTTATTTGTGCTGTGCAAAATGGACCTTGGGTTCACACCCTGAGTCTTTTAGGTGCTTCTGCACACAGTCTTCAGTTCATGCACATGCAGTCTTCATGTCAGCTTGACACAGTGTCTGAGTGCAGCTGTACAGCTCTTGTACTATGCCTGACTGACAACAGGAAAAAAAATGCACTTCTGAGTCTTCTAAGATGCTGTGCAGCTTCCTGCCATCTTCTTGCAAGCTCTGAAGTAAGCTATTAGAGAAGAGGGGGGTGGGGAATTTAACAAAGATAACCGAAGACAATCTGATGAGGGCTGTGAGTCTCTGCTTGCAACATACTTGGGTAATTTGTACAAGGCAATGCAACACGGAAGACGACTGTGGAGTCCAAAGCAGAATTAAAGGAGGCAGCTGTTTCTCTGTCTCCCTCATTTGAATCTGACGGAACAGACACTGAGGAAGGGACAGGCTATTTGTTTCACATGCTCATTTCCTTTGTCACTCTGCTTGATGGATTAGCACCAGCAAACATACCATTGTAGCACTGTAAAAAGGATGGAAAAGACAGGGAACACAAAAACACTGTCATTCTCTTAGCAAAATGTGGTTCTTGTTTACGAGTTTCTGGGGCATGATGCCCATGTAAACTGAAGATCCTGTTTCCTCCTTTAATGTCTCAATGGCCAATTACGCATAAGTTGCCTGCTGCATGGTGGGAGCAGATGTTTTCACATCAAGATTTTTTGCAGGGGGGTATTTCTGCTTCCACTTTCCATTCTCCATGGCAAGTGATACCACTTGTAGCACTATTTTAATTTTGCTCCACTATCAGAGTGGGCAGATTTGCCAGTGAGCTTGCTTGCTTTGACCCAGAACTCTTCACTCTGTCCACAGCCAGCCTGCCTAGCTCCATTATTTTCACAGTCTCATACAGCAAGTCATCCCCCCCCTCTCTCTCTCTCTCTCTCTCTCTCTCTCACACACACACACACACACACACACACACACACACACACACACACACACACACACACACACACACACACACACACACACATGTTGCTGGCTCACAGAAAAGGCACAGAAAAGAAGTTCACTTGCACGGGCTTAGCCAAAACACACTGGCTTCCACCTTCTCATGTTGCTATATCGAGATAACGACATAATAAGAATGGAGAGTGCTTGGAAATAACAAGCCTCTCTGTCCTCTGGTAGCAGCAACAACAGGAAGTGGGGAAGATTAAATTGGCAACAGCACAATGTCCCCTTCTTTGGCAGCGTGTTGTCCATGGAATTGCATTGCTCTTTCACTTGTGGGGGAAGAATTATTTTTGGAACAGTAATATCAATAAAAGTGCAGTTTAAAGACTAAGCCATCAATTTTGACTATTGGTGCAAAATTAAAGGCTAAGCCATCAATTTTGACTTTCAGATGTCTGTGCCTTTGGTCTGTGCCTTTGAGAATTAAAAAAAAGTGCCTTTAAGGTCTGTGGCTTTAAGAATAAGTTGATGGTCAGAGTTAAGGTAGTCAGGTCTGGGAGAGTTCTGTACGGAAAAACTACATGCCCAAGAGTGAGCGTCTCTTCGTGGGTAAACAGAGAAATTCAAGGAGACTCCACTACAAGCCCACTGCACACCAAAGAGTTCCGAAATAAGTGTTCCATGCACAATCAACCAATGTTTTATCCTTTATCCTGACAGTCCCTAGCTAGAAAACTATGGCCTGGTTGTGTGCTGCTGGCTGCTGGGCCAGACTCACCTGCAGGAAAGGGAACTATGGGGTGCAGCTCACTTTCCCTTGGGCCCCTCTTCCCACATATTTTGTCTTTCCCTTCTCCTGACAAGTCCCACAACCTCATTTTTTCTTCCTTCCTTCCTTCTCTCCTTCCAGCCCACCAAGCAACCCACTTTTTATTTGTCTCACTGCCTTCAGCTATATTTGTGATTCATTCACTTCATTTATACAACGCCTTCAATGGTGACCCAAAACACATCATTTTCCAGTTTTATCCTTAGAACAAAACTGTCAGGTAAGTTAGGCTGAAAATGTGCAACTGCCACTCAGTGAATTTTCATAGCAGAGTGAGGATTTGAAGCTTGGTCTCCCAAAGTCTAGTCTAAAACTTTAAACACTACACAATGCAAGACACTACATAATTGCTCTTGAACAGTAGCAAACAGGAGGCCTGAGTGAATCATGCAAATCAAGGGATATTAAGGAGTCTGGTGTTTGCTGCTGACCTAGGCCCCAGTGAGCACTCAGAGGTCAAAACAAGCCTTTTACTAATAGAAATCAAGGCTGGAAGGCTAGCAACACTGTTGTGGTTGGGCAGCAATGGATGCTGAAGACACTGATGATTTCTTAAGGCTACAGGTGCTGCTGTTTCTATTTTTTTAATTTTCTCCAATGCATTTTTTTAAAAAAAGATTTCAGATTTTTCTGTAAACCAAAGGCAGTTCTCAGGCTTGTGGAAAAACCTATCTTGTCTGTTTATGGCTCCTAGTGCTAGGTTTAAGTATTCACAGATTTGGCTGCATTGAAAAGTAGATATATTGATGAATGGTATGGAGGGGGACTGTCTGCTTCTTATACTACTAGAGCACTGAAGCATCTAGTGACATTGAGGTTGATTCAGAACAAGCATATAAAAGTCCAATTTCACACATGGCTTTGGGAAAAATAGAAACATTAATGGAAGATATATATCAATAGCTATAGCTGAGAACATTGTAAGATATTTGATCCCCACTTGGGAGAAAAGTGGGCCATACATGAAGTGAATAAATAAATGATAACAAAGTGAAACCTTCATACCTCTGGATACCATGTGCCAGTGATAAACCATAGGAAAGTGAAGTTTCCTTTGTGCCTTGTTTGTAGGCATTATTGATATACATAGTTGGCCTCCACATGAAAGGGGATGCAACAGGGAAAGCTGCTCAGGGCCTCTGTGTTGTTGTTTTTTTTTGGGGGGGGGATTGTCCACAGAACTGCCCCTTCAAAAGAAGAGGGGAAAGTAGCAGATCAAGTTCCTGCCACAACTTGCACTGCCTCATATGGTACACTTTTATCTGGGATGGTTGTCTTCTTCCATCAAGAGCACAGTTTTGGATGGGAAGCACATGGAGTGGTGAGGAAGGTAAGGGATATTTGCCTTGTCAGCCAGATCAGCCAAATCAACCCTGGCAATCAATGGGGTGACGGATGTTGCCTTCACATCCATCCAAATGGCGATGGAGCAGAAGCATTATTTGGAGGCTCCCCCAAGTTTCAATTTTATCTTGCTCGAACATCTTGCTGGAGTTAGAGTTTGTTGGAATTGCTGCAGTTGTTTGGAGTCTGTCTGAATTGCAGTCATTTAAATCACTACAGGAACTTTCAGAAGCATCTTTTGATTTATCAGTCAAGACCGGGGGACTCTATCTTCTCATATAACTGTAGCTCTTATGTGCTTATTTTGGCATGGAGAGATCATAGCTGTTGCTGTTTTGCTACAGTGGAACTAGAGCTTGGAATTGTTTTGCTGAAAACTACTTTATATGAGGCCCAGCCAACAGGTTTTTGGTGGCAGCTATACCTTCTGCCCTCCACAAATGGGGTGAGAATTTCCCCTAGCCTGGCCTGGAAGAGGGAGGTGATGACAATGATTCTGAGGCACCCTACATGACTTTTCCCCAGCACCCCAGAATCACTAAGGCCCATTCCGCACACACAAAATAATGCGTTTTCAAACCACTTTCACAACTGTTTGCAAGTGGATTTTGCTATTCCGCACAGCTTCAAAGAGCACTGAAAGCAGTTTGAAAGTGCATTATTCTGCATGTGCGGAATGAGCCTAAGAAGGGATGCCAGACCAGATGGAAACTTTGCCTGGTATACCATGAAGCTTTATGTCCTTTTATCTCTTTAACATTTTTTCAGGTGCACCCGTAAAGAGTCCTTACAACAAACACATTTCTGTTTGAAGGAGGTGCTGGGACCATATAAGAAATACTGAAGCAAGCAACCCATTGATCAGACTGAGGGTCTGGTCGTCGGGGGACACATTTAATAATGCATTCTTCCCCACTGCTGCATTTCCATGCTTTTGATCCTGGTGAAGAATTCACAAGATGAAGTGCTCCAGTGAGGCCAACTGAACTGTCCTTGCCTTGCGTAAAGTCAAGGACAGTTAATTTGCCGTGACTAATTGGGATACATCCAGCATATTAATAATGTGGAAAAGGAAAGTACAGTCTTTGGTTAGGAAGAGTTGAAGAGAGGATTGTGAGGCAGAGAAGCAGCTATGCAACTGCAAAGTGTTCTATGTTCCTTTTATCCCTGTGTGATTTGGTGCAAAGGGAGTGCTAGCTTTTGAACGTTCTCTAGTCACAAAAAGTGTGGGTTCAATATAAAATGTGCATTCTGGTGTGCAGGCTTCCAAGTGGTTACATTAACACATAAAACATGTGCTTCCACACAATTCAAGAAAAGTTGGATTTGTGCTGTTTTACAGATTATACACCTTAAGCAAATGAGCACAGAGGAAAAACAGTGTTGCTTACTGTAGCTGTTGTTCATCTAGTGGTCCTGTGTGAGCACACATGGGGATTGTGCTTGAGCAGGCCAGCCCCGGATCATTTTAGTTAGCTTTTTAAGAACTTCTACCTAGAGTCAAGTGCTCCCCTCCCCGCAGTTACAAGCCTGGACCAGCTGCTCTTCTAGAGTCTAGAAATTTACTCTCTCTCTCTCTCTCTCTCTCTCCCCCCCCCAAATGGAAACTGAGATTTGGAATTCAGCACCCAGGGAATGGAATTCAGCACCCAGTGTCACATTTTGTACTCCTTCTTTCCCTCCTACATAATCACTGCAAACTCACAGAACTGCTTGTTCTGTGGGGCTCCATCTACAGATCGTGAGCAAATTCATTCTTATTTGTTTTCCATCATAAATCTTTGCCCCAAGTCATTTTTGCCGTCTGATACTCAAGCAGCCAACATGCCGCGGTGCCATTTTCAGAGGCTCAGCAGATGGAGGTTAGTTTAATAGGCACGGGTTGTGCTGCTTTGAAAGGCACCAGCAGGCAGGGGACCTGCTCCTGACAAAAAGTGCAACCCCTTTCCCTTTCCCATCCATATGTGTGAGTGTGCAGTGCTAGGGTTGGTCAATACTAAAAAAATTCGGTAAAATTCGGATTTGGGTATTTGGGGGCATAAAATGATTTGTATGCCCGAATCCAAATCATAGCCAATTCGGATATACCCGAAATTCAGGTAAAATCCTGAAAAGAAATTCAGGTCCGCTTTTATTATTTTTTTTTGAATTTTGGGTGTTTAAAACAAACAGGACTTGTTTTTAGCTGAAACTTAAAAGATTTCAGGATATCATCTGGAGATACTGTCCTGATGATTCTCCCCAAAATTTGGTGGGATTTGGTTCAGGGGGCAAAGAGTTATTGACCTCAAAGGGGTGCCCCATCCCCCATTAGTTTCCCAATGGAAGCTAACAGGAGATGGGGCTACACTGAAGGTCCACGCAACGTTGGACCCCTGAACTGACCTTCACTTAGCTTGGGGAATTATCATAGGGACAGGCCATTTAAACCACCCTTGAAATTTTTGGTGGTGACTCTTCAAACTGCCTACGATCACCCAAGAAATTCCCAGATTCTGTGCTCTGCTGGTGGCTGGCGAAGCTCCATTGCAGCCAATAGAAAGTTTCTGTGGGGAGGGGCTGTGGAGTGCACATTTCTCGTAGTAAACCCACAAAGGCTTTCAGGGTGTCTTCAGGCAGAGTCTCTTCATGACACCATCCAGGTTTTCAGTGACCCGTTGCTTCAAAGGGGTTCAATGTTATGGGTAGAGTCTCCATCTCCCTGCATAATAGCAAAGTTCCTCCAAACCTGGATGGTGTCGTTCAGAAAACTCTCCTGAAAATACCCTGAACATTTTGTGACTGTACTATGATAAATGTGCACCATCACAGCCCTCCACCAGAAAGTCCCACAGTGACAGCTTAATGCAGAAGTCACTGCAGAAAAGAACCTTGGGCAAATTTTGGGAGTGCCTGCAGAGGCACATTTTTAGAACATATCAGCACCAAAATAATAGGGTATGTCAGGAGACTGTCCTGATGATCATTCCCCAAGTGCAGTTTGGTTTAAGAATGAAGTTAGCTGGACCCTCAAAATGGTAGCCACCATCTCCTTAAGCATCATTAAGAATGGGGGGATAGAATTGCTTGAGGGTCCATAACTTTGGCCCCCCCCTGGGCAAACTGCATAGGCAGAGTGTCATCAGGACAGTCTCCTGATGATACAAGTAGTGCCACTAACTAAAATTCTGGTTTCATTGTTTCAACATCCTGCACATGGAAGCCTGCTGGAGTGAGTGGCGATTGAAACCATAAACTCAACATTTTTTAAAGCCTTTAATGACACTAAACTTTCAGGGTAACATCGGGAGACTGTCCTGATGATACCCCCAAAGTTTAGTGCAGTTTATTCAGGGGAACCCAAAGTTATGGACTCTCAAAAGGTGTAGCCCCCATCCCTATCAGCTCCATTGGAAGCAATGGGGATAGTTGCACCCTTTTGAGGGTCCACATGCCTGAACCAAGCTGCGCCAAACTTGATGGGCAAACATCTTGATCACCTTCGATGATACTCCTGATAATTTGGTGCCGATACATCTCAAAATGCGTCCCCCTGCGGGCACCGCCAGAAGATTTGCCCAAGATTCTTTTGTTCTTTGGCAGTGACTTAGCAATGTAATTACTGTCAATGGGGAATTTCTGGTAGAGAATATCCAGGCTGTGCACATTTCTGAAGGTATGGGCACAAAACTTTTAGGGTATCTTCAGGAGAGTCTCTGGATGACACCATCCAGGTTTGGGGAATTCCCCTTCAAGGGAGGTTTAATTCTATCAGGGACCCCAAAGGCGTAGGGCCCATCTCCCCACTTCCACCTGAAGTAAAGTTCCTGAAACCTGGATGGTGTCATCCAGAGACTCTCCTGAAGATACCCTGAAAGTTTTAATGAGTTCAGCCCGCTTCCCCCTCAAAATTCCTATTGACAGCAATGCGGCTAAGTCACTGCAGAACAAAAGAATGGAGTGTGCAAATTCTGGGGGGGGTGCCTGCAGGTAGTGCATTGCTTGGATATCAGTACCAATATTTCAGTGTATCATCAGGAGAAGTTGTCCTGATGATTCCTCTCAAGACCCCAGTGCGAGAAGTTTGGTTCAGGGGGCCAAAGTTATGGACCCTGAAAAGGGTAGCCCCTCATCTCCTTAGTTCCCCATTGGAAAGAATGGGGATAGGGACACTGCTCGAGGTCCACAACTTTGCCCCTAAACAATGACAAGCAAGGCATCATCAGGACAGTCTCTGATGATACCCTGAGCCCCAGTGCTGATATGTTTAAAAATATCCTCCCCTGCAGGCCGAAATGTGAAAAAACACCAAAAAAAATAAAGCATGGTCGGCTGGTAATCCGAATCCCATGGATTCGGATCTGTTAAATTCGGAACAGCTCAGATTCGGCCTCCCTGCTCGTCCAGATCGTCGAATCCGATGCAGATTCGGTAAAAATTCGGATTTTGGACTGTCAGATCTTCCAAGCTACTAAGCACTGTGCAGTGCTAGGGTTGGTCAATACTAAACAATTCGGTAAACTTCGGATTTGGGTATTTGGGGGCATAAAATGATTTGTATGCCCGAACCAAATCATAGCCACTTCGGATATACCCGAAATTCGGGTAACCGAAAAATTCCGTCCGCTTTTATTATTTTTTTTTGAATTTTGGGTGTTTTACGTTTGGCTCAGTAGGACGGCAATTGTTGTTAGCAACGTCAGGATATCATCTCGAGATACCGTCCTGATTCTCAAGTTTGGTATTTGCTTCAGGGGGCAGTTATTGACACCGTAAGCTCCATCCCCCATTAGTTTCCCAATGGAAGCTAACAGGAGATGGGGCTACACATCTCTTTGAAGGTCCATAACGTTGGACCCCTGAACCAAACTTCACCAAACTTGGGGAGTTATCATAGGGACAGTACATTTATGATACCCTTGAAATTTGCAGACAGTAGCTCTTCAAACCGCATCCCCTCATTAAAGTCAAATTAAAGAAATTCCCCCCAGATTCTGTGCTCTGGCTGGTTAAGGTTCATTGTAGCCAATAGAAAGTTTCTGTGGGGAGGGGCTGTGGCGTGCACATTTCTCATGGTAAACCCACAAAAACTTTCAGGGTGTCTTCAGGCAGAGTCTCTTCATGACAATCATCCAGGTTTGGTGACCCGTTGCTTCAAAGGGGTTCAATGTTATGGGTGAGGGTCTCCATCTGCCCCCATAATAGCAAAGTTCCTCCAAACCTGGATGGTGTCATTCAGAGATCTCTCCTGAAGATACCCCGAACATTTTGTGACTGTACCTGATAAATGTGCAATCATCAATGTGCCCCTCCACCAGAAAGTTCAATATTGACAGCTTAATGCAGAAGTCACTGCAGAAAAGAACCTTAGTGTTTTAAAATTGCCTGCAGAGGCAATATTTTGTGAACATATCAGCACCAAAATATCAGGGTATGTCAGGAGGATGATCATTCCCCCACGCTTGGTGCAGTTTGGTTTAGGTTGTTAGCTGGACCCTCAAAATGGTAGCCACCATCTCCTTAAGCTGTCATTGAGAATACCGGGGATAGAGGCCCTTGAGGGTTCATAACTTCCCCTGACCAAACTGAACATCAGGACAGTCTCCTGATGATGTCACACTAGCTTTAAAAAAAATTCTGCTTTCATTGCTTCAACGCCCCGCACATGGAAGCCCGTTGGAGTGAGAGGCGATTGAAACGATAAACTCAGCATTTTAGCAATGACACCAAACTTTCAGGGTATCAGAGACGGTCCCGATGATACCCCCAAAGTTTGGTGTGAAGCTTGGTTCAGGGGAATAAAAGTTATGGACTCTCAAAAGGTGTAGCCCCCATCCCCATCAGCTCCATTGGAAACAATGGGGATAGTTGCACCCCTTTGAGGGTCCACATACCTGAACCAAACTGCACCAAACTTGGTGGGCAAACATCAGACAGTCAAATTCGATGATACTTCCGATGGTGTCGACATTATCTCAAAATGCGCCCCCCTGTAGAAACGCCAGTAGAATTGTTCGTTATTCTGGCAGTGACTTACAATGTACTATCAATGGGGAATTTCTGGTAGAGGGCTGTGCAGGTTTCTGAAGGGGAACACAGGTTTCGGTGGCATCAGGAGCCCTGATTATCAACACCATCCAGGTTTGGGGAATTTTGCTTCAAGGGTTAATTCTGGCGGGGACCCCAAAAGCGTAGGGCCCATCTCCCCACTTCCACCTGAAGTAAAGTTCCTCAAACCTGGATGGTGTCATCCAGAGATCCTTCTGATGATACCCTGAAAGTTTTGTGGGTTTACCATGAAAATGTGCACCCACAGCCTTCCTATTGACAGCAATGCAGCTAAGTCACTGCAGAACAAAAGAATCGGTGCAAGCCTTCTGGGGTGCCCGCAGGTAGAGTGTATCATCAGGGAAGACTGTCCTGATGATTCCTCTCAAGCGAGTAGTTTGGTTCAGGGGGCCAAAGTTATGATCCCCGAAAGCGGGTAGCCCCTCATCTCCTTAGTTCCCCATTGGAAAGAATGGGGATAGATCGACACTTTCGGGGTCCATAACTTTGCCCCCCCTAAATAAAAATGACCAGTCTTTGAGGGCATCATCAGGACAGTCTCCTGATGATACCCTGAAAATTTGGTGCTGATATGTTTAAAAATGTCTCCCCTGCAGGCCGAAATGTGAAAAAACACCAAAAAATAAAAACGCAATTCGGCTGGTAATCCGAATCCCATGGATTCGGATCTGTTAGGATTCGGACAGCTCAGATTCGGCTCCTGCTCGTCCGAATCCGTCCGAATCCGTGCAGATTCGGTAAAAATTCGGATTTGGACTGTCCGAATCTCCAACCCTAGCACTGTGCACATATGAGTTCCTTCTGCCCCCTACTTCTTCCACCAGTGCTTTAGGGCAGCATCTGCTCTTCCCTGCACAGATGCTCCTCTCATTCAGTTGTCTCGCTAATGGTGACAAAGATGCTTAGGCCCCCCACTTCTCAAGTGACTGTCTCCCCTCATCTCTGCTGATGTATTTGCCTACAAATAACTGCTGGTAAACATCAGAGCTCAAGGACAGGGAGCAGGATTGCCAACCTCCAGGTGGGGCCTGGAGATTTCTCAGAATTACACCTGACTTCCAAATGATAAAGATCAGCGCTAACATACTTTTTGTCCGATCCTCTGTGGATGAGCTTAAAATTAGTAATTCTTGCTTTGATTTTACAACTCTCTTGTGCAAAGCGATCCCATAATACCCCCTTATGCGATGCCTCTGACTGCTTTCTTAGCCTACAATCAATAAACAAGCTGTGACCAATTTTATTACCACAAATTGGTGTCTCATGTATTCATTGGGGGGCTAGTGGCTGATCTCCCCTCCCTGGGTGGCAAATGACCTGCAGACAGCAACACCATATAAATTGTGCATAAAAATGCACACCGTATATTTGCACAATGAATGGGTCATCCAAAGCAATGTGAAAAACAGAGAAATTAAGCCAGTGACAACATACAAATAAAAAGAGAAAGGAAGTATGGATTCTTTGCTCATCCCGAAACCATGTTTATTCCAGAAATGAGTCCTATTGATTTCCTAGCAAGTAAGAGAATGATCTCAGCCTGAACATCTGTATCAGGAAGTGAGTCCATTCGAAATCAGCTGAACTTTTCTTCTGAGTGAGCATGCATCTCTTTGCTGTCCCCCAGGAAAGTTATTGCTAATTGATATTAATGTCGAGTAACCAGTTAAAAATTAATATCAGTTAATCAAGGGGCTTTTGAATAGCTCTCTCTGATACCACCCCATCTGCCTGCTGCATTTTTCTCCTCTTAGCTACAACCACCCCCACCCCCTTGCGCAAAGAACAGACAATATAAAGAACTTTGTGGAAAATCAGCTGGGTGGAGTGGATAGATGATCAAACAAGGTGTAAACACAACTGGACAATAAAATACTGCGTGCAGAATACATTCAGGGAAAGAAATAAGTCCTGCGCCTGCAAGCTTGAAAAGGAGTGCAGCTTGCAGGAAACATTCCTAGAGGAGTAAGGGGGTATGGAGAATGATCTGAATATTTAAGAACCTTTTTACTTTGTTTTCCTTCAAGTACCTCAGGCAGTGTACATGGCTCTCTTCCATTTTATTCTAGTAACAGCCCTATAATGTTGGGTTGTGTTACAGTTAACTGACCCAACAAGTCCCAGTGTGCTTCATGGCAGCATGGGGATTTGAACCCAGGCCTCCAAGGCTGCATTCATACCTGAATGAAAAGCGATTCAGAATGCTGGTAGCCAGTGGGTTTTTCTCATCTGCCTGTGCATGGCTTGATTCCTGGTCACTTGGAGGCAAATCAGACAACATTTCTCCAGTCACTTCTTAATGCATGGTGAAGAGTAAAGGGTAAGCTTACCCTTCTCACCCACCTGGTATGTTTGCTTCATGTTTAATACCTCCTGGTGCTTATAGTTCAAATGGGATTGCAGTCATAAAACCCTTCATGCCTAGACCAAGGTTGTGTGCTTAATTTCTGGATTTCATCTGGGAAATCAATGGTATCATCTGGACATTCACATGTCCACACAAGTTTTATGCCCCATACAGAGTCAGATGCTGGGAAGCCATGCCATGCAGGTGGGAAGGGAGGACAGGCTCTCATTCCTTCTTTTGCTGCTCATCATTTGCAGGGGAGCAATCAGGAAAAGTATCGTTAAATATGGTCCTTTGTTGTGACACTCTTGACACCTGTCAACTTAACATGTGGACAAACTGCAGTGAAATTTTGCATCAGACAGGGAAGAGGTCATGTTCCACTTGTGAAACAGTACCTTCCTTCCCATAAGTGGTGGGATTATAGGAACTTCCTTCCCATAATCACTGGATACTGCATTCTTCAAGAAGTGCTTGTGTGTGCTTGAGTCAACCAACCCTTGGATACCCGAGGTGTGTAAATCAGAGCTACACTGTCTACCTTCAGAGAGTCAATGCCTCCTCTGGTGACAGTAGTGAGACGATGCTGTTGCTCCTTCTCTAACTAACTACAGACATGTACTAACCTGGCAAAACATATTATATCACATGCTGCCCATTCTGACCCACTGCTCTCTATGGATTACATAGTCATTAGAAGCAGGTGGCTGGATTTTACATGAGAAGCAGGATATCTGTAATTAGTGGTCAGCAGCTGCTAGTTAACCAGAGTGAGAAATGACAACCTTTTACAAATCAAGAAACAAATGGGGGTTTCTTCCCCATCCCTGCAGTCTCATATCAGCACATTTCTTTTACAGATGCTGGCTTTCTATCCATGGAATGGTGTTCTGACTTAATTTTTTTTCTTAATGACAGGTGACTTTATTCAATGAAATCAACTTAATAATGGTGAACCCTACTTTTAAGTGGCATTGGCCCTGGGAAGACTAGGGAATGTATCCTTCGATATGACCCTTAGTTGCAACACCCTTGACACTTGTCAACTTAACAGGTGGACAAACTGTAGTGAAAAACATTGCATTGCATGAGATGGGGAAGAGATACCAACGTTCCACCTATGGAGACTTTTCGTACAACAGGTGATCCTAAAATAACAGTCTCTAGGACTTTATTCTAAATTATTTTTTGTTGTTTTATTTGGTATTCCTTCATTAACTCTTATTAGCCCTCACCCTTGTTTGTGTCTCTGGGTTTTTCTATGTTTTAATTATTGTATTTCAAATGCAGTTTTCATGTTTGTGAAGCGTTTGCTGCCTTGGGGATCCTCCACTGAATGGAAAGGAAGCATAGAAATGTCTTAAATAAAAATAAACAGATAGAAATTGCTGCTCATCACCATTGTATACTTTATTATCACACTTTTCTGAGTTTCACTACACCTGTTATAGAAACACAGGACAACTGACTTTCGTAACAAGCCAGCACCTCCTATTTATTTTGTTCTCCAAACTGAGGAAAAGAAAACAGTGCATCTGATGCTTCTAGAGCTCTTCTGGGAAAACAGAAAACTGCCGCAAGCTTAAATTGCATACCTGGAGCACTACTCCCCTGCCTGGACCAGAGCAAGAAAACAGAATAACTCAGTTTCTTACAGCCCAATTCAAATGTGGGTGTGTGCATGCATCCACTTGGATGCAGTGCAGACTTGTGTTGCCATCTTTGCCCCCCTGCTAGTGGTGAGGGCAAGGATGCCTGAGTCCAGCTGCCCCACAACTTTGTGGCGACAGAACCTGGAATTATACTGGTGTCCAATTAGATGGCAGCGCAGGGTGGTGGAAGGTGGACTGGGGTATTCCCAGGGGTGGCTTCCACATGGGGTGCCTGGAACACCACAGTGTGGGTCTTGGAGTTACTTAAATACTTTCTTGCATTGGGCTGGGGTGCACTGTACCCCCCACAGATGCTACACTTTTAAGAAGAGCCATCAATTATGGTCAAGTTTTTGTTTTCCATGTAGAAGGCCTCAAGCCAGGGCTGGCTGCCATTAGAAAGATGTTGGAGATTTGCAGTGGTCCCCAGGGTGGATGAAGTTTGGGGAAGGAGCTCAGCAGAAATGTGATGCTACAGAACCTGCCCGGCAAAGCTGTTTCCTCCAGGAGATATGATTCTTACAGTTTGAAGATTAGTTGTGGTTCCAGGAAAACTCAAGGTCCCACCTGGCGATTGGCATCCCTACTATTCCCCCATTTGGATATGTAAGAGTGATTCAGTGTCTCCTGCTGGGGATGGTTCCCTTGCCTTGTATCCTCTGATGCCCATTCTGTTCCAGAGTCAGGTCAAGGATTTCCAAGTTGAAAAGCCTGACTTCTTTATTTAAGAGCTCAGTCTCCTCCTTAGTGGGTCTTCAAAGTGGCTCACTTTGGACAAACAAACAACCCCCTCCTTCCAACCAACTTGGTCAGCCTACGTAGGGGCATAGGCTGTGAGACATCTGTTAGCTACCAATAGCCCTTTAGTTCATGCCCTTGGACTTTTGCCAGTGACTTGCACTTCTGGCCACTCCCAGGCCTAATAGCTGCTATAGAAGAGGAAGAAATGCTTAGCCCTGATCTTCTCAATCCATCCCAGTTAATTTTCTCACCTACCTTCTCAGAGAGGAAGTGGCGTAGTGCTGGAAGAGGGAGTCCTAGCAGCCAATTCTGAAATGCTAAAAAGCTGCTTCATACCTACCCTGACCTATTTGCAAAGGTGATTTGTTGGACAGTTCTACCTACTTCATAAACATGTGGCAAATGTTCATTCAGGAGCTCTGCAGATTCTGCCATTTGGTCACGCTGTATATTTTCAGGGGAATAAAATAGAGTGCAAAAAGGCTCAACGAGGTATTATCACTTCTCTCTTTTTATGTTTCTCTATGACTCATGACTGTGGTGTGCTTCATTGATCTCGCATACCAGCACGAAGAGTTTAGAAAAAAGAAAAAAGTTTGGAGATGTTTTTCATTTGGTTCTGACATCAAGCTTCCCAGGGAATTTGTCCAGGTTGGAGCCTCCGCTTAAAAAACACAAATCATTGATGACTAGATGAGGCGGGTGTCCCAAGCAATAGGACACATCTGCTTTCTTAAAAGGGTTCCCCTCCCCTGGATCTTTCTGAAAACTTGAAATGCCAGCTAGCGTAGAAGAACTGGATTTGTTTTCAAAAACAATATCTTACATGAAGGAAATTCATTTAGGGCACAACTCAGCAAATCTAGGAACTTAATAAAGCCTTCAGTGAGAAAGCCAAGAGCGTGTTTAATTTCCCTAGACTGAAAATAATGGTGCATCAGAAGTACTTAATGTTGGCAGGATTATGCCCATTTTTTCACTTATTTTCATATTGATCTTCTGTCATTTGACTTTCTATAAGAATGCTAGCTGATCCTGTGATAAGAACAGGAACGTGAAATGTAAAAGTATTCAAAAGTATAACAAGAAAGCTACATTAAAGCAGAAAAACTGATTCACAGCAAAATGCCAACAGCAGGACACCAAAACATCAGAAGTGTATGGGCAGCCCAATCCAGGGGAGAGGATGAATCCCTCTCTGGAGTCAGCACACCCTTGCACTGGTGTGAGTGCCCACTCCACTGGTGCAAGGGGCAAATGCACTGGCAAAGGGGCAACTTTCCTGGGCAACCGGGTGACGTGCAGTTCCATGGTGCAGCTGTGCAGCACCCAACCCAGAAGTGTCCTCAGTTACCCAGGTGCACTGGCACAAAATGCTGTGCCAGCATGGCTGGGAATATTCTGAGGGGCAGGGGCAATCTTAGTTGGCCTCCAGAGCCCAGCTGGCCCCCGTGTGCTGGCAGAGTCGATAGCAGATATGTCATGATTTTTGTGGCACAACTCTATTCTCCCCTATGAAAGGTTTTAAGATGAGTTTGGTTTTTCAAATGTTTTCAGGCTTCCCACACCATGGGAAAGCCCTTAGGAGTGGGTCCCCACCCTCCCATCAGCCCTAGATTGGGCTGTTAAATTGATTTAAAACTGCAGAAACCTTCTGAAGTAGAAAAGATTATTTGCTGCCTTTGTAAAATTCTAGAAAGATGGTATCATTCTTTCCCATGGGACTGGGAGGAGGTGCCATTCCTCCTTGGAAACTAACACCATGGGGGTAATGTTGTGTGACATTGAAAAGACATGGTTAGGGTGGGGGGTATAATGGAAATTGCCTTGGCACCTAATTCTTCGTTCTGGCTGTAGAAGTCCAAATGCCTTTTCCTGAAGCTGTTTTTTAGTAAATGAAATTGTCTGAATGCAAAGTCTCTTGATTGAACAGTCCAGGGGCATTATAGCACCAATGGAGTTGGTTGAGACCTAGTGAACTGCTGCCCTCCAGAATAGACAGTACTTGGCTGAGTAATTAATAGTCTGATTAGGTTTTAGGGCAGTTTCAAAAGTCTATCTACATTCTGAGAATTGGTGGAGATATGTGCTGTCAAGTCAGCTTATGTTTATTCTGTGGGGTTTTTGAGGTGGGAGATGAACAGAGATGGTTTGACATTGCCGTCCTTCTGTGTAGCAACCCTGGAGTTCTGTGGTGGTCCCTCATCCAAATACTAACCAAGGCCAACCCTGTTTAGCTTCCAAAATCTAATGAGATCATGCTAGCTGGAGCCATCCATATCTACAAGGCAGATTATTTCAAATAGCAGTGAAATTCCTACAGGAGAATATGCTTCTTGATCTATCATAAACTTGCCTAATTGATGGTTTTAAAGATCAATACACTACTGGACCAGGGAATGTGCAAGTCAAGGACTTCCAAGAAAAGCATTTTGTAGAGCGGAATTGATGTATTGTAGAGCTCTCCTGTTTAAGTAGAAACCGCTGCAAACCCAGGACTTGCACATGGTCTGGTCTGGGGATGAAGACTAGATTTTGCCGGGTAAATGGACTTCTTCAGACTCCACCGTAAAAACTCCAAACAAACTTTGTACTGAATCTTGATTTTTAAAAATTATGGCATGAGTGGGGGAAATACATGACTTTGAAGGCTGAGTTGCCCATCCCTTTTTCAGTGAAGTCCCAAACAAATGCTTTCAAAAGCCTTCTACATCAAGAGAGACTTGTTTGGAGATCAAGGTGGTATGACCTCTATACCCATAGCATGTTCACAACACTTCAGAGGTGTCTAGAGTCGAAAGACTGCCAGAGTTGATCTCCACTGATCCCAGCGTGATACAGCAGTAACCCACTGCTCTACAAAAAAGTTCAAAAATGTTGGGAAGCCTTTGAAAGGCAATGCATAAGTGAATCACAGAAACAGCAAATCTACACTACAAAGGCGTATGAGACAGCTTGTTGGTGATCAAGAGAAAGAAGCCACTATGCTAAGTAGAATATGAGATTGGGGTGGGGGAGGGGGGAAGAAACGGGAGGAGATAGCAACAGCCCAAAACATAATGTGGCCAAAAATACACAAATGGATTCAAAGAGGTTTGAAATATTTACACCCCAAGTTGCAGGTTACTTAAAGAGCTAGCATGCTATCAGTTGTGGCAGTATTGTACTCTGGACCACAATGTGATGTCTTTGCTGGGAGCAGCTCTTATTTTTTTTTAGCCATCAAGTGCAAAACATAAGGAGAAAGGTAATTGTAACGTGTCATGCCATGGCTGTGAGAATGAACTGCATTCCAGGAGGTCACCAGTTCAAATCCTGCTTTTGCTACAAAATCACTGGAGGGCCCTAGGCAAGCAATGATACTTCAGCTCCACATCTGGGAGATAATGATTGTAATTTATCTGTCAGGAGTGTTATAGTCGTTCCAACAAGGTGCGGTATGGGAAAGTGTTTGAATGTGGAAAATGTCAGTGAATACTGTTGTAAATGGCTGGGAGATAAAAGCCTGTTTCAGGTAAACCTAAGGAAATTGATATGTCCAACAAAATATCTGAGTTTAATGGAAAGATTGTTTCCATCTCTGAGGGTGAATCTTCAGTTTATCTGCAGCCTACTGAGATACCTGAAATGCTATTTCTGAGGACCAGGGACCCTGAGGAACACTGGTGAAGGGTGGGGGAAGGGAAAAGTGAAGTGCAGATCTACAATGAGATGGGGAAACAAGTGAAGATCACCCTTTTTTTGGGAAACAACTTATTGATTCAATCACATGATTCTTGGATGCAACGATCGTGAATATTTCCAACATCCTTCTCCCTGCCTGCCTGCCCGCCCTCAGCGTTGCTTTTCCGGCATAGATGCATTTTGCAATCCAATTTAGAATATTTTGAGTGGTTAATAAAGAAGTTTTTTCAGTTCCTTCAATTGTTCAAGATACTGCTGATAATTCACTTCCAGCAGAGAAGTGACCCCACACCAATAATTCTGGGCCCATTCTGCTATTTCTTCAGTTGATTTATAATAACGGTTTATTATATTCTAAATTTATTAATTTTATTTTAGATTTTCATTTTTTTGTACAATCAAAATTGTACAATTTTGGTTGATTTTTTGTACAATCAAAAATAAAGATAGAAATATTGCCAAATCAACCAGGCAATAAATCCCTGACCTATTTGAACATAGCAAGGTATGACATCATCAAATCCTCTATTTTCAAAGCCTACAAAGCACAGAACAACATTCTCCAGCCCTGCACAGATTGGTAATTCTGCAATAACTTTTACTGCCAAATGGCATTTGCTTTATTAATCAGGCTGCATAAATCTTCCACGAAGGATATGGAGAGTAACTTACTCATGCTGGGTGTACAAGGGAATACTAGGCTGAGCTCAATTACTTAAGCTGGAAAATGGCCAGAACACTGGGGTTAATTAAAATGTTTTAAAATTGTCAAATGGTCCTGAATCATTGGAGTGCATGACATAGGCAAGACAGCGTGTCTGGGACTGGGACAATTGTAAAATGTGAATTTGGGGACCAGAATCTGTCCGCCTCTGGTTTTTAAGAGGGGCAATGGGGCATGCAACTAGTCCACCATTTCCAATGCACTCATCTCACCCCAGTAGCCTTAAGTCTGACCTATATAAGCAGTGGAATGAGGAGTGTGCGAGAGTTGATAGAGTTCTGAGGTAGTAGAACAGACAATACCATTTCCAGTCACACAATCTACAATAATGGGAGGCTGGTTTGACTAGATCCTTTCTCCCTGAGCACTGGGGCATGTCAAAAAATGCCATTCCTCCCCCATGGAGAGAAATGGCCCAGCAGATGGTGCCATCTCAGTATTATACCACTCTATTTTACAGAAAGTGCATCTAAAGGTTCTCTTTCTAGGCAAACTGAAAATGGATGTTCACTCGATCACACATTACAGTGAGCTCTTGAAGGGTCATCCCAGATGTGACAAGTGAGCTTTCATGGAACTCAGTCACTAGGACTCAAGTCACTCTGACGGTTCCATGCATGTTCACCAGTCACATCTGGGATGACCCTTCAAGAGCTCACTGCAATGTGTGATCGAGTGAACATCCATTTTCAGTTTGCCTAAAAAGAAAACCTTCAGATACAGATGTTGCGCTGATGGATTGTAGTCTTTTCCTGTGAATATGCTAAAGTAACAAACATTAGCTTGAATGATCACTGATCACCATTTGTGGCCAGGCTGCCTCCTTGGGTGCATGTGTTTTCATATAATGACTGAAGGGTGTGTGGCCCAGGACAAAAACCCCTGCTTTCCATGCAGTAAGTCCCAAGTTCAATCCTCGACCTCTCTCGCTAAAGGTGATGTGGAACACCCCTCATTGAGTCCCTGGAGTACTCTTGGTAGTCAAAATAGGCAATACTAACCTTGACAGATAAATGGTCTGATTCAGTACATGCAAGCTTCATTTGTGTTCATATGATAGGTACAGGACTTCTACGGTTATGAAAGCAGAATCCTTGAACATGTATAACACAGGGCTCATACGACAATTTGTGGTGCATCTGTGGATTTAAGTTTCCCTTATGAAAGTGGGTATCTTAGGTCTTCTGAATTATCCTTTGGTTTTCACAGCTTTTTATAGCTCCAGTACTGCAGGCAACAAAGCTTATGAATTTTTAACTAGGTAGGATGCTGCAATGGTCCTCTTGGCTTGATATAAAGCTTTCAATGTAGCACACTGTGGTTTAATGCTAGCATGGTCCACTTGTGGCCTTCTGGCCCCCATGGCACTTTTATCTAGCCCTCACTTGGCCATGCCAAATTAAAACCCCAAATTAAGAGAAATTGATTTCACATTACAGGAGGAAAAGATACCCTGCGTTTCCACATGACCTCTTGCTTTTATATTTTGTATATATTCCAAAGATGTTTGTGTGCAATGAGTCAGAGCGTGAGCAGCAATGGGATCTTCCCAGTGTTTGCTGAATTGTAATGGTGTGACAACTTCAATTTTCCTGAAGGCCACATTGGAAGCAGAAACTGTGTTTAATTCTCTCCCCGCCCCCAACATGGTTTATCTAATCAAAATTGAACCATCCACAAAGGATTCTTTAAAAAAGAGAGATTTCTGACTTCTTTTAAAGGGCCAATACTGGTGGGCCTAGTTTGGATTAACAAGCACCCCTGACCTTCCTGCTTGAATGATATTCAGGGGTTTTTTTTAAATATAAAGTGAACCATTATCCCCAGAATATCTAGAATGTTCATTCATTATGAGGAGTTCCACTGATAAGATTTATTTATTTATTTATTTATTTGATTTGTATACCGCCCTCCCATTTGTGTAGCAATAGCCACTTCTGCACCACATCTGCCTCCAGAGACAACTGCTAGTGTAAGGGAATAGTGATATTCATAACCTTCTAAGTCTGAATATAAATGTGTGTAGCTCGTAATACTCAGTGGCTGTATTAATCAAGTAGAGTCACCCCTTCTCCAAAGTTCTTTTAGAACAGGAGTCTGCAACTTGCGGCTCTCCAGATGTTCATGGACTACAAATCCCATCAGCCCCTGCCAGCATGGCCAATTGGGCATTCTGGCAGGGGCTGTTGGGAATTTTAGTCCATGAACATCTGGAGAGCCGCAGGTTGCAGACCCCTGTTCTAGAACTTTACCTTGCCTTTGGTACCTTCCATTTAAGCAGACTCTATTCTGAAGAAATATGATTGGGTGGGTGAGGGTGTCTCGGTGCTCTCCAGGCTTCATATCAAATATTGGGTTCTGGAAGATGCTACCTCAACTCTCCACAGAAAAGTTGATTAATTAAAAGTTGATAGTGAGGGAAATGCTAATTTTGTTTCTGATTCATCCTTTCTATTTTCTCCACTAGCCCAGGGAGCTGCCTCTGGCAGGCAGTTATTTATCATGGTCTAAGATGGCTGTGTCCCAAAGCAATAGTAATAATTTCCATGGCAGTGCTGCATTTTATCAGCATCTCTCCTCTCATTTTCTGTTGTTTTCTTACCTGAATACCTACAAGAACTCAATCTCATCTAAAACCCCCATCTCACATGGTATTTGTCTATGTAGGTTCCATGACCTACACAGTTTTTGGATAGTCAAAATGGGCCCCCTCCTCTCTTTTGTACCACCAGAAAAGCAGACTATATTCAACCCTATGACTCCATTGTAGTGTTCGGCCCAACAAGCATAAGTCAAAACTATGTTCTAAGGGCTGTTCCTCTAGAAACCAAACCAAACATTCATGAAACTTAAACTGTTAGTCTCTCCTGTGCTGCTGGTGTCTAAATTGTTCAGACACATGGTTTTCATGTGTTTGTGTCTGTTCTTCAAGATAATATCATGAGACCCTGTTCCATTTTTCTGTGAGGATTGGACTTGATGCCATCTTGCACTGACAGCCATCAGTGACCAGAGGTTTGCAGCTCACCTGCAGGTTCTGTGAGCTTGCTGCAGATGTCTATGAGCTCACCAGGGCTTGGGCTTCTTTTTGTCACCCTTGAACTTTTGTGACAAACAGTCAGAGGTGAGGCATTGAGCAAGGGTTTGAACTAGGTGGACTGTAAGGCCCCTTTCAGCTCTGCAATTCTATAAGCCTTGTTTGAAAATAAGACAAATGGCTGTGAGGAGCAGAGGTTTTCAGCTGTCTATCTGGTGTGCTCAGGTTCAAATCGCCATACCTGCCATGGAAGGTTGTTGGGTGACCAATCAATCACATACTCTCGGCATAACTCACAGGGGTTGCTGTGAGGGTAAAATGGGGGAGAGGAGAATGAGGTTAGCTGCTTTTGATCACCATTGGGGAGAAAAGCATGGTACAAATGAATAAAACAAACAAACAAACAAACAGAATACACTTTTCTTGGAGGATTGCATGGTGCTGGAATTGGTATATTTCTGGTTCTTAGGAAAGAATTGTTTGTTTTCTGGGGCTTTTAAGAGAGGATTATTTTGTTGGTTTTCTTGTCCTGTGTAGCTTGATTATTTGCTAGTTTTAGTTTGTACTTTTTATCTTTGCTGCTTAATTGCTGGTTGTAATGTTTTTTTTAGGAATCCAGGAATCTTAGTTGACCACAAATGGTAATATGTCTGGATTCCGTGCTCTATGAAGAGTGGCTTAAGAGTGCACCTGCTCTTAACTACTACACCATGCTAGCACTCAAGATTCCACCTAAACATTAGGAGGAACCTCCTGTGGGTAAGAGCTGTTTGACTACACTGCCTTGGAGTGGGGTGAAGTCTCTTTTGGAGGTTTTAAACTGAGGCTGGATGAACATCTGTCAAGGGTGCATTGACTGGGTGTTCTTGCATGGCAGGGGGTTTGACTTAATAGCTCTTTTGATCTCTTCCAGCTCTATGGTTCTAGGTAAATTGTTACCTTTGTTTTTCTGCATATTTAGCAGAAAGGCATGGCAAGCAGAAAGCTGAGTTTTGTTTACTGCTCTCCACTTTCCCTGCACCCCTAGTGGTTGCAGTGCAGAACTGCATTAGAAGAAAATAAAGCAGATGCATTCAGGCTGCAGCATGATACTGGCTTCAGAAGTCTTCCATATGATTGGACCCCTGGGAGATTTATCCCCAAAGCCTCTCCTCTCATTGCTCCTGTTGTATTCAGTGTTCTGGTTGACAAGTTGTCTGGGTTTGATATTAGGGCTTCCTTGTTTGATCTGTTTTGGGGCTTGTGTGATATTTCAGTTTGTCTTATGCACAGCCACTGGAATTTCACACATGCAAGACTATTGTATGCAAAGGCTATCAGTGCTGGGTAGCAGCATTTAAAGGGGAAATGGGAAGAGAGAGAGAGCGAGAGAGAGCGAGAGAGAGAGAGAGAGAGAGAGAGAGAGAGAGAGAGAGGAGAGTCCCAATGGGTACTAAAGAGAGCCACAGTCAGCACAGGAAAACTGGAGAAGGATCACAGCAGAGCACAGGGGAACAAGCAGTCAAAGCAGCCAAGAAGGAGAATTCTGGGAAATCCACTGGGATTGCCTGCAGCTTTCTGGGTCCCCTGGGGGTCCACAGGATGTTTGGCAGAGCCATTCTGGGGAGAAGAAAGTCACAGTCACCTGGGACTGCTGATTGTTCTCTACAATGCTTTCGGAGATAGAAGCTTTCCCGAGGGGGCTTGCAGCTCAAGAGTTGAAATGTGCTAGAAGTCCAGATTCCGTACTGTGCACAGAAGCAGACAGCAAACTGTTTTAAAGACAGCCATGCAGCAGTAGGAAGCTGTTCCCACAGTCCAGAGCTGTCAACTTGGATCAGGGAGCTCTCCAGTTTCCATGTTGGTAAATTCTCCTGGGGTCTTTCATGCCTCCCTTCCCAAAACTTCTGAGCAGAAACCACTGCAACAGAGTCTGTAAAAAACAGCATGCCATTGTGAGATCTAAGTCAAAAGTAGTCTCACATTTTCACAAACACTTTCAGTGATGCAAGTAAATTCCTCAGGCAATTTTTAAAACATTCTTTGCAAAATAAAGTTCACCCATTAGTTTACACTGTTCATGCCTTCCTGCTGCTATTGCTATCCTTAGCAACTCCTGACACAGATGATTGTGAGTGGCTACATAGCATTAGGAAGTCAAGTCATTCTCTGCCTGGGATGTACAGTGGGACATAGATAGTCCTGCTGGTCCATGAGACAAAAAAAAAATCCAAACACTGTTGGCCTAGTGCACAGCGGAAGGACTAGGTGCCAACTCACCCTTGCTAGAACAGGAGGTAACTGCTTGCAGTATAAGAAAAAGAAAACACTCAGACAGTAGATTTAGTTCCAACAGGAATACTTTATCTCTTGTTTCTCAAAGGAACAAAAATAACAATAACTATCCACTCTCTACTCTGACAACAATCTGAGCCCGAACCTGAAGGTGAAGGAGAGGTACTGAATTGGGTATGCAGTCTTCTTATATAGTTTTGTCCAGCAAATCATTAGCTGTGATGATCTAATCATCCTGGCTCAGACCTTTTTCACTTCGCTGACTGTTACATGTCAATCACTGCAGACCCAGACAGAGAGTATTCTACCCTACAATTCTTGCTGACTGTTACATGCCAATCAATTGCAGACCCAGACAGAGAGGTTCGACCTTACAATTCTGCTGATCACATTCCAGTCATTCTAGACCAGCATATGACCACCTGTGGCTTTTCAATATCCTGACACTTCTCATATCTGGTTGAATGTTGCCTCATTACATAATATTTACAAAACAAATAATTACAAACAAAAGTCATTCACATTATTTACACCTCACATAGTTAGTACATAGTCAGTACACAGAAAGTTAGCTTCTTTATTTCACCTCACTTTGTACAGAGTCCTTGCCAAATTAAAATATCTGCTAAAACCCAAACCAAACACCAAGTCATTATGTTTTTTGTATTGGTACGGCTTGTTAAGATGGCTATGCTTTGCAGATGATTCACAGTACTGCAACTTAATCATATTTGACTGTATCAGTTGTTTTACATTTTGGAATTTCACAGCTACATGTTTAGTACCACTTTAAGGTTTCGCTTCGCCATGGCTATACATGTCTGTGAGTCTTCAAAAAACTGTGTTATAGGTTGTTCACATTATCTCTTCACCCAGGTCTTTAGCAACGATACTTCCGCCTTCTCAGCAGTTGAAGGGTAAAACCGTTGTTTGTTTCCTCGGTGATCTCTCCAACAACGGATGGCTGCCATATTGCATATAATAACCACCTCACTGACTTACATCCTGAGTCCTCTGCAAATGAGCTGTCCCAAGATACACCACTAAAGTATTGTTTTGGTTAGAAAAGTGTAAAACCATAGTTAGCAGTTCCCCTCTCAAGTAATCCATCACCTTTTAGCCCCGCCAGTCTTCAGTAGGTTTTGCAACTGTTCTACTTAATAAACCCACAGCAAAAGCTATGTCTGGTCTTTTCTTGTCCAGTTAGCAATGTGCAGCAGGCTGCCACTAAGGAACTTATATAGGTCTTGCCTTTCAAATGCTTTTGTTGTTATCTGCTTACAAAATCAACATTGGGGTTTGTGCCACTTTGGCATCTTTGCAGACCAGCTTTTGTATGACACCCTCTATCTTTTGTTTTTTGTGTCAGAAACAATATCCCCTTCTTCAGATTTACGATCCTGAATACCCAGGTATTGCTTTAGATACCCCAAGTCTTTTCAGCTTAAAGTGTTTAATCAACCTTCAGTAAGTTGTTTGATTTGGTGGTCTGTTTTTGCAACCACACAGATCATCAACATAAATCATCAAATGATACATTCATCACCAGTACCTCTGGTATATATATACAGGCATCGGCCACACTTTTGTCAAATTTCATTTCAACATGCTAATGCTTTCAGGTATGCACCTGTTCCAACATCTGGCTGACTTTGCTCTTCAGCCCCGCATGCTTTGTTGAGCTTATAAACTATCAACTTGTTCATACCATAACCCGGTGCTTTTCTGCTTCATGTATATGGTCTCTTGCACCTCGGCATTTAAATAAGCTGTTTCAAATCAAAGTGCCTCATTTTAAAGTCTCTTTGCTCAGCCAGAGCAATCACTCATCTCATGGATTCTGCCTTGCAGTGGGCATGTTCATTAACTGTCAAACTTTGTTTGAGAGAAGCCTTCCAGCGACTAATCTTGCTTTTATATTTGCAAGTCCCATCGGGCATAGGTTTACTGTATAACCATCTGGGTAACTCCATACGCTTTCTATCAGTAGGTTTATCAATGTTAAACACTTTTAAGTTTACCAAGGATTCAAACTCTATTGTCCATAGCCTATTCCATTTTTTCCTGTTCCTCAGGTGGACATTTCAACATATCATGGAAACCTTTGTGGTTCTGTCCCCTAATTGGCACACCTCACCTCTTGCACCATAAACCTTTTGGTGGTATGCCTTTATTTGCTCTTTCTGATCTGCGTGGTATGCTATTCAGTTTGCTCAGCCCCTCCTCTCCGGTTTCCTTCCTGATCACTATCACTGTTCTGTTGTTGCTTAAGGTCGAGCAGATGTGTGACCTTGAACAGGGGAGTGGGGTTGTGTGCTGTCACTGGGTACTGTGTCATGGCTTACTGGTGGTAAGAACACCAGAAAGTTTTGATGCATATGTTCTCAACCTGTATGCTTTTCAAAGTTGGCACTGCGTGAGATAGCAATTCTTCCATGACCCACAATGAAAATCTATAGCCTTTGGTATTCTGCTGCTTGATATCCTACAAAAACGCAGTGTCTCTGCCATTTCTTTTTGTCCTTCCGCTGCTGTTCGGGGAATGAGGACGTTAGCAAACTCCCAAATATTCTAAGGTGTTTCAGGAAGGCTTCAAACATTCTGAAAAAAGCCAGGATTATTGATACTTGAACTCCACAACCTGTTTATTACATGTGTGGCAGCTGCTAAGACAGCTCTCCCCAGAAAATGGAATGGGAACCTTGGCATCATTTATCATGCAATCCTCAAGATAGAAGAATCCCTAGCGTCTCTCAGCCACTTATTTTCAGCCGGTTGAACGATTTGTTCTCTGTGCTAATACCTTCTGTGTCAAATATGTTTGGAATTTGTTCCCCATGAACTCACCGCTTCTGTCAGATTGTGGCAAGCCACCTTGTGAGGGGAACCTCCTGCTCAATCATTGGAGACCATTTCTTTAAAACCTGTAAAGCCAAGCCTCATCCCAGATTCTCAACAGCAAGCAGCAAGAATATGAGCCTGCCATAATCATCAATCAGCAGAAATATATATCGCGGCAACCCCTTCGCTGATTGGAAAGCGAACCAGCTGTTCGCAGCGGACTAGTTCAAATGGTCTTTTCCATTTGTCTGTAGCTCTTTTGGGGATTGATATTTCACCTAACTTCAATTACAGACTGAACAGTCTAGGAATGTTTTGCAAGGCTTACATAACTCAAATCACACAATTTTTGCCAACCGTTTGATGGTGGCAAAACTTGCATGTCCTAGGACTCTGTGAAGATAGTGCACACAATCATCATGCATAGCTATTAGCTGGTATCCTTGAAACATTCATTACATTTTCATTTTTGCCCTTATCAGTCATAACATACATTTGTCGCAGAGGTGCACTTCACTCTATGTCATTCTTGCCATACTGTAACAACCCTGTCTATCAAATATATTTTTGTACCCTTGTTCAGCTAAAACTTGGGACGCCAACAAACAAAAATCCAGTCCAGGAACACACAACAATATTTTGCAACTTTTACCTAGGCATTGGCATATGTAGGCAGTTCCTTGCAGCTTAACAGCAGCTGGTGATCCATCGCCGCTGACATGCTTCACACTTGCCTTTGACCTTTCAGTCAATAGGTGATGAGCATTTACGACATGCCTGGAGTTAAGGCGAGTCCTCAAGAGCCAGATGGGTTGGTTTCTTCTGACACGGTTCTCAGCAATGTCAGCCAAGTAGTGCTCTTCTTTCCCTCTTCCCCTGCTCTTTTAGCTGCCCCTTCTGGCATTCTCGAGAAGATGATTAGTAGAGCCTCAATAACGAAACAACTGCATATGACCTGACAGTTCAGGAAAGTTAATTTCACTTTTGCTCCTGAAACAGCAGGCTTCTCTGGCTGTGGCTTCAAGGCAAAACTCTCTTTGTTTCTGGAGCTCCAGAAGTCAGTCACATAGTCTAGAGTCAACATCTTCCTTATGCTCGCATACTATAGACAAAATTGTCCCAGCTGTCATCTAGGGAAGATAGTACAATATAGGCTCCCCTATGCTGTCAGTATGAAAGTCATGCCTCTTGTCTTCCAGTCGACCTAATAGTGTATCACGAAAGTTAAAAGTTGGATCACACACATTTTCACCTCCTTTCAGCTTCAAATTGTACAAACGCCTGGTCAAGATTACCTTGGAACCAGCAGTCTGCGTCTGGTACACAGGTCCTTCAACACCTTCCAGCAGTCAGAAGCCTTCAGCAGCCCTCAGATAGATGAGCTGGGAGTTTTCCACACAATTATGGATCTTGGCTCTGGCACTTCGCCCCTGCTCTGTTGCTGTGCTCAAGTTCGGTGGGTCTCGACTACAGCCCATAAATCTTCACGCATGAGAAAGCTCTGCATTTTCACACTCCATGCTGGTTCCCTCGCAGTCAGCCGCTCAAAAGGCAAACTGCACATGGTGGATGTCATCGTCACACTGCCTCTAATATCTCCTAGCTTCAGTGGCTAGGATAGCCGGGGCCCATAACCAAATTATTGTTGGCCTAGCGCAACAGCCGAAGGACTAGGGTTAACCTCACCCTGTTGTGAACAGGAGGTAACTGCTTGCGCATAAGAAAAAGAAAACACTCAGACAGTAGATTTAGTTCCAACAGGAATACTTTATCTCTTGTTTCTCAAAGGAACAAAAATAACAATAACTACTTTCACCCCTCTACTCTGACAACAATCTGAGCCCGAACCTGAAGGTGAAGGAGAGAGGTACCGAATTGGGCATGCTATGTGTTTTGTCCAGCAAATCATTAGCTAGATGATCTAATCATCCTGGCTCCGACCTTTACAATTCTGCTGACTGTTACATGCCAATCACTGCAGACCCAGACAGAGAGGCTCCGACCTTTACAATTCTGCTGACTGTTACATGCCAATCACTGCAGACCCAGACAGAGAGGCTCCGACCTTTACAATTCTGCTGACTGTTACATTCCAGTCATTCTAGACCAGCATATGACCACCTTGCAATTTTCAATATCCTGACAAACACAACCTTAATGTGAAGGAATGTAGTGTTTTATCACGTTAGTCTAAATATAAGCAGTCACTGTGATGCAACAGCAAAAAAGGCTAATGCAGTCTTGAGGTGTATCAGCCAGTGGTGGGATTCAGCAGGTTCACACCACTTTGACAGAACCAGTTGTTAAAATGGTGCTTGTATATAACCAGTTGTTAAATTATTTGAATCTCACCACCAGAACCGGTTGTTAAATTATTTGAATCCCACCACTGGTATCAGCAGAAGCATAACATCAGCATAACATAACAAATGCAAGATGTCTTCATTCCACTGTACACCACACTGGTCACACCACACTGGTCAGGCTATACTTAGATTACTGTGTGCAGTTCTGGAGGCCTCACTTCAAAAAGGTTGTGGACAGAATGGAGTGGGCACAGAGAACAGTGACAAGGATGATCAGGGGTCTGGAGACCAAGCGCTAAGAGGAAAGGCTGAAGGACTTGGGAATGTTCAGTCTGGAAAAGAGGAGGTTGAGGGGGAACATGATTGCTCTCTTTAAGTGTTGGAAAGGCTGTCACTTAGAGGAGGGCAGAGAGATGTTCCAGTAGGCAGCACAGAATAAGACTCATAGTAGTGAGTTTAATTTGCTAGTGGAAAGGTATTGGCTGGATATTAGGAAAAATATTTTTACAGTAAGAGCTTTCCAGCAGTGAAATATGTGGCCTAGGGAGGTATGGTGAGCTGCCCCTCACTGGCAGCCTTCAAGCAGTGACTGGTTGAACACTAGCCAGGGATGCTTTTGGGTGAGCCTGCATTGAGCAGAGGGTTGGACTAGATGGCCTATATGGCCCCTTCCAACTCTGTGAATCTATGTATGCTAGGCCGTTCATATATAGAACTTACAGATATGTTTGACATCCAAGTTTTGACTTTATCTTGCTTATGGAGGTTTTTAGCTTTCTTATAAAAGTTGTCTCGTTTATTTTCAGATTGAGTTATGGAAGGTTGATATTCTGCGAATTTAGCTCTCAGTACAAAGAACAAAGCCACACAGTTGGTTTAAAATATGAAAATAATGTGTATTAGAGCATGCTCAGAGCAGCATCATATTATGCCTTTAGAAATCTGGAGTCAGAATGTACAGTGAAGTCATGTGTTGGCCTAATATGAGTGTGCCTTCAAGAGTCACAACTAACCTATGGTAACCCCAGCAATGGTCTTTCCAAGCAAGTAAGAAGCAGACACGATTGTTGGCCTATATAATAGTACCTATATAAGCTGGTCACATCCTACATCTTCTATATCTCTCAGACATGGAATTTAGTGAAATCTGCTATGCCTCTTTTTTTGGCAAAGCTCTCGGTAAGAAGTTTGGAATTTAATCTTTTTTCTTAAAGTCAACTTCAGTAAAATAGGAATGAAATGTATATAGGATTGAGTTCTAGTCTTTGGTGTTGATATACAGTAATTGTGTGTTCAATCAGATCTGGAGTAATCACATTTTTTTAAAAAAAGTTTTAAATATATTGATTGCTTATTGGCTGGGAAATACAGGGTTTCTTTGGACCTAGAACAAATAACCCAACTTCAATTTCTTCCTTACAGATTGAGAGATTGAACTTACAAAGCAGTATTCTAGTACCAAGCTCCACTGTGATTTTGTGGTTAATGCATTGCTTCCGTTCAGTCAAAGTTGCTTTAATCTCCATGTGGCAGCTTAGCGTGATGCCCCCTCACAGATGTATCCAAGCTACCACACCAGTGTAATACCTTAGAATGAAACAAAATATCATAAAATATTGAGTGCAAGCTTTTGAGCGCTATAGAATTCTTCATCCATATGGATATCAAGTATGCCAATGTTGTGGGATGGGTAGAAGGGAGAGAGATGTTTAAGGCATAACGAAAGAACCCAAACTCTGCCTGCAGTTTGTAACAATCATTCTGTGAGCACAGTTCCAGTATAAGGAGCTGCAAGAAAAAAACACCTAGCAGAAAAAACAAGAGATCTTTGGGCAGAAAACTGAACAATTACCTTGCCAGTATCCTTCCATTCTTGACAAATAATTCATTTGTCAACTGACTTTGAGTTCAGTCCTCTAGCAAAAATTATATATATGTGAAATTGAAAACATTCTAAGCTATTGCAACACAAATCAGGGTAGGCCCTTGCATTATTCAGTAAGTAAATATGTAAACCTCTCCAAGGTTCTGCCCTTAAATTCCAAATGGAACAGGAATACATTATAATCAGACAGCTCTAGGTAGAATTAACTCCAGCTGTATTGAATATTCCTGAGGAGGAACGTCAGGGCTCCATATCAAATTGCTTTGCAACACATGTAGAAAAGAGCGGGGAGTATATAAATCTTAGCCATCTGCTGCACTGAAAAATCTAGTTATACGCTAAATGTTTTATATGTAATTGGCTTCCCTTAATGCTTAAAAATTATTATAGACACAGGGTTTATGTAGGTGGTAGCAATTTAATACTTGATGCCGACATAAGCAGTAAAAAAATATGGGAGGACTGTTTCAGGAGATACATAAACATGTTTGCAAAAGTTAGACACACACACTCACTCTCTCTGGGTAGACTGAATTAATTTGAACAAGAACCAGCTTGAAAACAGAAAATGTAAGGAAACCTTTGACATACTTGGATGATAAACTATTTAGTCAAAGTTTGATGGAAGAAGAGAAATAACTTTTGTTTGTTGGTTATCTCTTGAGCATTTTGGGGTTTACAAAGTGCTTCACATATCTGACACCATTTATGTCTGGACCTGCCTCCATACTGGCTTGATGCCCTCTCTTTGACTAGAATAAAAAAGATCATAGAAGTTCCAAATTGTGGAGCACTTTTCTGATTGGGTGGGATAACAGCACTTTTTCTGCCTACTTCACATATGTTGTTGTGGAGTTGGGTTGCAAAAATAGGCCTGATCCTAAATGGTTGGTAAGGCTCTAAATGAACTTAGCATGATTTGTGCAGTTAAGGTGCTTGTTGCTTAAGTGGGCTTATGAATACCCTGAGATATCCAAGAATAGCAGAGGCACCCAAACCAACCACTGGTGAGTGCACTCCCAGAGGGTTCGTGGAGTTCATCTTTTGATTCTCTGCATCAGTGCTTGAACCTTTACAATGCATATTTTTGCAGGGGAGGGTTGATGGGTAACATCTATCTGCAGAGAGAAACAACATTGATCTCATTTTGGGGGTCTATTACAGACCCCCAAGCCAGACTGAAGAGTTGGATTATGCCTTCCTGGAACAGATGATCAAACTTTTTACAAGGGATAGAAGTAGTAGTAATGAAAGATTTCAGTGATCCTGATATTTGTTGGTAGTCAAACTCTGCCAAGACTGTAAGGTCCAACAAATTCCTCTCTTGCCTTGCAGACAATTACATGGTCTAGAAGGTGGAAAAAGGAGCAACATGATCAGCTATTTTAGATCTGCTCCTAACCAACAATGATGACCTGGTTAATGGGGTGGAAGTGGTAGGATCCTTAGTTGACCATGTTCTCCTGGATTTTGTTATGTAGTGGAAAGGGGATTCCAAACATAGCCGCACACACATTTTAGACTTTAAGGAAGCTGATTTCAGTAAACTACTGGGTGTGATCCCATGGTTAAGAATACTAAAAGAGAAGGAAATCCATGATGGATGGAAGTTTCTTAAAAGTGAGATCATGACAGCTCAATGAGGAATAAAAGCAGGAGGTGTCTAAGGAAACTAGCAGGGATATCTACTGAACTGAGATTTAAAAGGGGCATATACAAGAAATAGAAAAAGGAGGAAATTCAAATAGAAATTCAAACAAATAACCAAGATGTGCAGTGAGAAAGTCAGAGGCCCTTTCCCCACTCACTGTTTGCTGCGCGCTACTCTTGCCGAGTAGCGTGGGGTCCAACTGCACTCCCCACTACAGGGGCGGCTACAATGCAGCTGCCCCGACTCTGCTGCTCTTGCGCCCCCTCAGTGCGGGTCATTCTGGCGCTGCTCAAAACAGTGCCTTTTGATGACCCTGCGCAGGGCGCGGGGCAGTGGGGAGGGCCCGGGGAACAGGACCCTTGCGCTAAAAAGGTCCTGGACCAGAAGAAATGGACGTCATTTTAAAAGTGGGGAAACGGCCAGAGAAGCTAAAGTGCACAACAAACTCAGACTTTCCAGAGCGGTTAAAAACAATAAAAAGGCTTTCTTGGTTACGTCTGTAGCAAAAGGAAGAAAAAGGATATGATATGGTCACTGCATGGAGAAGGCAGCAAATGCTAACAGGGACCAGAGAAAAGGCAGAACTACTCATCACTTTTGACTCAGTTTTCACCCAAAAGGAAAACAGTGCTCAATCAGGGGCAAATGGAAAAGAAGATGCAGTAGGGGAAATTCAGCACAGAATAAAGAGATAGTACAGGAATACCTGAATACTTTAAATGAATTCAAATCTCCAGGGCCTGATTAATTCATCCCAGGGTATTAAAAGAACTGGCAGAAGTAATTTCAGAACCACTTGCAATAATATTTGAGAGTTCCTGGAGAACAGGAGAAGTCCTAGCAAAATGGAGGAGGGCTAATATTGTCCCCATCTTCAAAAAGGCAAAAAAAGAGGACCCAAACAATTATTACCCAATCAGCCTGACATCAATATCAGGAAAGATTTTAAAGCAAATCATTAAACAATCTATAAGCACTTAGAAGGGAATGCCGTGATCACTCAAAGTCAACAAAGAATGCTCAAAAACAGGTCATGCCAGACAAATCTTACCTTTTTTTATTTTAGAGTGACAAGTTTGGTAGATGAAGGGAATGGTATGGATGTAGTATACCTTGACTTCAGTAAGGCCTTTGACAAGGTCCCCTATGACATTCTTGCAAGCAGGCTAGTAAAATGTGGGCTAGACCAGGGGTAGGGAACCTGCGGCTCTCCAGATGTTCAGGAACTACAATTCCCATCAGCCTCTGTCAGCATGGCCAATTGGCCATGCTGGTAGGAGCTGATGGGAATTGTAGTTCCTGAACATCTGGAGAGCCGCAGGTTCCCTACCCCTGGGCTAGGCAATGCTACTGTGAGATGAATTTGGAACTGGTTGACTGACAAAGGGTGCTCACTTATGGCTCATCTTCATCCTGGAAAGAAGTGACTAATGAGGTGTTGCAGGGTTTTGTCCTGGGCCCAGTGCCATTCAATATTTTTATCAATGACTTTGATGATGGAATGAAGGGCATGCTAGTCAAATTTGTAAATGACACAAAGTTGGGAGGGGTAGCTAATATCCCCAAGGACAGGATCAGAATTCAAAACAACCTGGAAAAATTAGAAAGCTGGGCCAAAACTAGCAAAATGAATTTCAACAGAGTAAGATACTAAGGTAGCAAAAATGAAATGCACTGATATGAGATGGGTGACACCTGGTTTGACAGCAGTACATGTGAAGGAGACCTGGGAGTCTTAGTAGACAACAAATTGAACAGGAGTCAGCAGCACGTTGTGGCAGCCAAGAAAGCCAATAAAATTCTGGGATGCATCAATAGGGGCACAGTGTCCAGATCGAGGGATGTAATAGTACCTGTCTATTCTGCATTGGTTAGACATCATCTGGAATACTGTGTCCAGTTCTGGGCCTCACAATTCAAGAATGATATTGACAAGCTGGAACAGGTCCAGGGGAGGGTGACCAAAATGGTAAAATGTCTGGATTCCATGCCCTATGAGATGCTACTTAGGAAGCTAGGTATGTTTAGTCTGGAGAAGAGAAGGTTAAAGGGTGACATGATAGCCATATTTCAATATTTGAAGGGATGTCATGTTGAAGATGGAGCAAGCTTGTTTTCTGCTGCTCCAGAGATTAGGACAAGGAGTAATGGAGTCAAAGTGCAGGAAAAGTGTATTGTATATTTCTGCATGACGGGGGTTGGGCTTGATTGTCCTTGTGTCCTCTTCCAATTCTATGATTCTTACATTCTATGCACAAGTTTGGTGCAGGTGATGAAAACAGGCATGCTTGGGGACTGCATCGATCCTCGAAGTTGGGTTGATGAAATATTAGCATACCTAATAGGTACTCTCTTAGGAAGCCCACACAATGTGAGGAACACAGTTCAGACTGTAAATAATAAACCCTAGTTTATTGAGAGAGTGACTGATCTGAGATCATTCAGAAAGCTCATGTGGTAGAGGGGATTCAAACCTCTTAGTCCTATTCTTTAGCTACTGCACCACACTGGTTCCCTCTGCATAGATCTGATTTAAATTGGTTGCAGAAGAACTGTTATTCAGCTTATAGTATTTCTGAGAAGATCTATTTAGCGCTGCTTTACTCTCCATCTGGTCCAATTTATTATCACCCTCAGACCAGTCTGAGACCTGAAGGATGATAGGCTCAGTATGTGCATTAGAATATTTTTAAAGTGTGCATCAGGCTGACGATGTGATGTCCATTCCATGAATAACCTGGAAGTGACATCAGTCCTTTCTAAAAATCCACATAAGGTGGAGAAAAGTCCTGCTCATTTGAAATGGACTCTATGGTAAATAAAAATTCTGCACTGTACTATTTCAGCTACCCTTGAGATCTACCAAATGCCAAGAGACATTTTATTTCTTTGCTTTCCATGGGAGAAAGGGATTGGCTCAGAATACAATCAACTTCAGGTTAGTGTAATATAATTTCTAAAGCAGAAGGAAATAAATTTAGTTCCCTCATTACAGAAAATAGCCAAAGGCTTGGAAGAGATGAAGAACCCAACGTGATGGTTCTTTACTTTGAGTCTATGACATTAACAAGACCTGCTGTTTCTTCAAGAAGAAGAGGCCCGTTCATTACAAGAAACTCTGACTTAATTAGCTCCCCCCTTCAATGCTATAAATGTATTCAAGAAAAGACAGATGTCTTTAACTGTGTCCCTGTGGTTGTCATGCACTTAGAAACAAGTAGCTTAACTGCTTTGCTTAGTTGTCCTCCTTGCTGATGTGCCACTCAGATGGTGGAATTTCCTGTTGATATCTGTCTCACGGTTGTCAATTGAGCTATCAAAGCCAGAGAGAGGAATACACTGACATTCTCTGACATTCTGTCAGCTTAGATAGGACTTCTCTTGGTAATGTAAAATATATGGTGAATTATGGAGCACATTGGAGAACATCATATGCCTTGAAAAGCTTCTCCAAAACTGTTCCTGTCTGACTGAACAATGAGAAATGTTAACTATGTTTCTATTTAAAGAAGTATATGCTTCTAGTTTTTACATGAAGACTTACTGATGGAAGTCCTGCGGAACCAATGCATGTAGTGATGAAAAGGTTAAAGAATTATGAGATAAAATAAGTGTCAAGGGTTCAAATCCAATGCTTCCTGTCTAGCTTTCAGCCTAGTCTCTGATGTTATTCTACATTCCATAATTTGTCAACATCTTTTGACTCACAACTTTAGGGTTTTTTTTAGTTTGGATTTATATCCCCCCTTTCTCTCCTGCAGGAGACTCAAAGGGGCTTACAATCTCCTTGCCCTTTCCCCCTCACAACAAATACCCTGTGAGGTAGGTGGGGCTGAGAGAGCTCCAAGAAGCTGTGACTAGCCCAAGGTCACCCAGCTGACGTGTGTGGGAGTGTACAGGCTAATCTGAATTCCCCAGATAAGCCTCCCCAGCTCAGGTGGCAGAGCTGGGAATCAAACCCGGTTCCTCTAGATTAGATACACAAGCTCTTAACCTCCTACGCCACTGCTGCTCCTAAGATGTACCTTAGATGCTCCTAATTGAGACACCTGAGAGGGAATTTGTCACTGGCAGAGACTTTGGCAAGGTTTTTTTTTTTTTTGCTCATGTGATGCCCACTGTCCTCAGGACAGATGAACAAATCGGCCTACTTTGATATTATCTACTATCTCTCACAGTGACTTTCAAAAATATCAGGCAGCTCATATTCTTTCCCAACATCTATATCTGACTGGAGATATTGGGGACCGCGCCAGAGAGCAAAGAAGCTGCTATGCTACAGATCTAGGAGGAACCCTTCCCAAAAGCTACAGAGTAAGGGAAAGTTGTGCCAGAGCTGCTGCTACTCTGAGAAGGGGTGGGTTAAGATTAAAATGCACTGAGTTTGGCCGTTTTCACACTGGCGGAATATGCCAAATGACCTGGGAGACGCCGGCCGTCCCAGGTCGCCATTACCAGCACAGAGCGGCTTCTTACATGGCAGCGCCTTCGTGCAACCCGCCCTGGCGTTTTCAGAGTCGCGCTGGGAAGCGCTTTTCTAGCAGCCGGCTGCTTACTGCCAGCGCTTCCCCGACCCTACTCACCTGCTCTCCGGCCCTCCAGCGTGTGCCCGGGGCCTGAGGACACACCCTGCTCTGTAACATGGAAGCAGGCACGCAGGGCAGGGGAGGCTGTCCCCAGGCCCCGCCCGGCAATGCAGAAAGGAGCGAGCTTCAGAAATGAAGTCGGCCACCCGAAGCGATAAGCCCGTGGCGCCATCTTCTTTCTGGGACTGTCCATGCGGACGGTTCCAGTGTCGTCGGGTTGGCGTCAGAAACGCCGACCCAAGCCCTTCTGCCTCCATGAGGAAAGGGCCTTTGTGTACTATCTCTGAGATGGAGCTAAGAGGAATCAGTATTGGTAGCCCTCCATCCCCTAATTCAGCTAAAAAACATAGTTGCTGATTAGAGTTGGAAGTGAAAGTCCCATTCTACTCTCCATTTAGTTGCTGGTATTGTTGATGACATTCTGCAAGCAATGATTTGAAAAGATGGAGTTGTTTCCTAAGGCTGTGATGTTTATGTACTCATTCAGAAACCTGTGTTAGGTAGATGGGCATGGCAGATTCTGATAGATTTTCAAATGGTCAAAAAGTCAACCGATTAGCCATGTTCTGGAATGTAGGGCTGCTGTGACTTGCCTTGCTCTATGGCCCCTATATTACAGGACCTTCCAGAATTATGAAGTTTCTCTCTTTCAGTGACCTCACCAGTGTATGGCTTAGAATAAAGAAGGAATAAATACCCTCTGGTTTTGTTATCACATGTTGGTAAGGGAACTGAACTTTTTTGGAGTGTTGTCTATGTATTGACTAGTTCATGATTGTCTGTCAAGTTGTTTTACTACATTCCTTCCAGACACTGAAGTACAGAAGAATCAGCTTTTTGTACATTAGCATTCTTTCTCAGCCTCATTGAGTTCTACTTCTTCTCCATTCCACATCCCACTTTGCTCAGCAGGCAATTGTTTGAATAGACTATCGTATCAGTCACATACCATATAAAAGTCATACATAGATTATGTGTATATGTATTTTTTAATCCTAATGTTCAGTGTTTATAAGTAGCTGTTAGCATGGTCTCTCAAACTCAGTTTTCCAAACAGATGAACTTAGCAACACAGCATTTGCATCAGCAGCATTTTTGTGCAATTAAAGTTTTGAACAAAATCGTATGCAAACCTGTTTGGCTGACTGAGTTGTTCAGTGTTGAGCTGAACAATCCTAATAATCACCTTGTTAAGGGTGTGCACCAAAAAAGTGTGTTTTTTGAGTTTCAGTATTTTTTTGGTATTTGCAAAAAAAGCCAAATCCCCATACTGATATGGGATTTTTTTTGGGGGGGGGGGGGAGGAATTATTCAGATATCCTGAAATATTTCAGCTCCATTGTACTCTCTTGTAAATGTTTCTTATTTCCCAGGTTCCAGATGGCCTGCTTTTTAAGGTAGAGGAACCAATTTTGCAGCATAGCTGCTAACTCTCCTTACAAGAACCCCCAAATTGTGCACTATTTTACCAGGATCATCCCAGCTCCCTCAAAAGCTCATTTCTGTATATGTTCAATGCATTCTTTCTCTGCAACTTATATGCAAAGGCGATTTGCTAGTAGAATGGTGATTTCCAACAATTGGTTGGAAGAATGCTGTTGCCCAGGAAAACAAGCAAAATCAAAGAATGACACAGCTTCGCATATATACATGATCCTGCAGGTTTGTAAGCATCCAACCTTGAAACAACATGGATTTTCAGTTTTTGTTTTAGTAAGAATCCCAGATTCCTAATACCATTCTGAGAATCCAACGCAACTACCCAAAACAGTGATTTTCATGTATATTTTTTGACTTGGGGACAGACATTGCCGTCTCACACGCTTCAGGGTGTCCTGAAAACTTGGGACTGCCACAGCTGGAGACAGAATGAAATATGTGATGTTCCTTAAATCCTTAGGTATAGCTACAGGAAAGTGTCAACACAACCTTGCTAAATTCAAGTATCCTTGGAACTGGTCATTTCCAGGATGGGAGTCCCTGCCGTAATGCCTCTGTGTATACTACCTTGGAAGAAACTCTGAATTTTAATGAAATAAATTAAGACAGATCCAGCAAGCCAAAATGTGGGGTCTGCCCTTTATCTACTGGGTGATTTTAGGTATTTGCAGCTGCTCTGCTTTGCCTTTGATACATTGCCTTTGCTGTTAGCATCAGATCAGAAAACAATGAATGCTACAGCTTCTTTTCTGCAGCTAATAGTTCTGTCTCCCGCTGAGCTGCTGTGATGTGAAGCATGGCAGGTCAAAAGGGAGGTAATGATACTTGTTATAATTGTAACCAAAAAGAGCTGCTTTTAGGCATGTCTTGTCTTTCCAGAACCGCTTTATTAGATATATCAGGAGAGTTCGCTATGTGCCGTAATTGACTATTCAGACTTCTGCATGTTGTGCCTTCCTGACTGACACCAGGTGCTGTGTAGTGCTTCTGAGTAAGGTTTGTGAAACTTCTTCAGCTGAAAGGGCACCAGAGCCATGAACTTGTTGAGTACAGAGATGAGTTAATATTCCCTATATTGTTTCTTTCATATTAATTTATATTTTTACCAACTGTATTTGGTTTTCTGGGCTTTTTTGCTGCCAATTTTGTACTTTTTTTGCATTTACATGCAGCACAGTGTTTAAATCCCATTGATGTGGTTTTTACAAAAAACAACACATGCAACTTATGTTTATAAATGAATATGTTATGTTTTATGATTGATTGTTGCACCAGTATTATTGAAAAAAAACTGTAAATTTTATAGAGGATAAAATAGGTGCAGAAATAGAAAAGATAAGGAAATAAACCATCACTAAGTGGGTTTGTACAAGTGAAAACCCAAGTTGTTCTGGTTCAGAGATCTTGGGAGAAAAATTTGAAAATCTCTACCCAGGTGACAAACTGCTCCATGGTCTCTCAGACTCACAGCACAATCCAGAGCTGACAGGTGGGCAGGGACGGCATTGCTTTGGTGCCACCCTGCTTTCCCCAAAGCATTTTCCTGTGGTGTGGAAAGCCCAGAAAAGTCAAAAGGGAAAAAAAAACCCTGGAGATTCCCGCATAAGGAAGAATAAAAATACACCAGAAAATTGTGGTGCATCTTTGCCAGTGACCCTGTTGGTGCAACAGGCCTGGCTGGGCACTGGAGGCTATCTAAGGTTGGCCCCAACCCCAACCCTCACCCTACCCCACCTCCAGCCATGCTGGCACAGCATTCTGTGCAGGCAGGCTTGAGCGATGGAGACAGCTTCCAGGTTGGGCACCACAGAGCTGCATGATGCCTGGTTGCTGGAATGAGTTCCCTTCTCCACCAGCGCATTTGCCCCTTGAGCCAGTGGAATGGACACTCATACTGGTGCAGGTGGGTGCCATCTCCAGAGGGGGATCTGTCCCCCCTGGATTGGACTATCCATTTTCCAAATAGATGAACTTAGAAACACAACTGACAGCATGCTTGTTTTTTTAAAAAGAATATATGTTTTCATTATCAATAACAACAGTGAAAAAACTTCCACAGTAATTTAGAGCAAGGAACTGTAGGATTGCTTTTTTAAAAAGGCAAGCTATTTAGATATATTTTGTTAATTTTTAATGGATCTGTAGGATTTTTTAGTCTTTTTATAACCGGGGTGAGCCACGTTTTTGCTGTTATTTTTTATATTCAGGGTTATTGGATCCATTTTTTTTGTAAAAAACAAACACAACAAAAACATACAAACATGAAAACATACAAACAAACAAAAAGCAGAATACTCATCCAAGTAAATGGATTTTAAAAGCTTTTTTTTTCCTGTGTAGCTGAATTTTTTTAGCTCCATTAAAGATTATGGGGGAAATTTTTGAGGTTCTGGGGGGCTGTTTTTTTAAGGTAGAGGGATAAAATTTGCAGCACAGTTGCAGGAGATTTTTCCTAGAAGAACATCCAAATTTGGTGAAGTTTGGGTTAGGGGGGACAACTTTATGGGCCCCCAAAGGGATGCCCCATCTTCCATTGGAAACAATTGAAGGTGTCATTGGATAGATGAGGGCACCCCATTTAGGAGCCCATGAAACTGGACCACAACCCAAACTTCACCAACTTGTAGATTCTTCTAAGGCAGGGGTAGGGAACCTGCGGCTCTCCAGATGTTCAGGAACTACAATTCCCATCAGCCTCTGTCAGCATGGCCAATTGGCCATGCTGGTAGGGGCTGATGGGAGAATATGGATCCCTGGTATCTAGGTTCCTATTCTAAGGAAAGTAACTGCAGCTATGGTGCAAATTTGGTTCCTCTACCTTGAAAAAAGTCCCTTAGCCTTCCCCCCCCCCCCCCCACACAAATTTCTCTATAGACTTTAATCGGCCAGTGTCATACCTGTGCATCCTTGGGATAAAGTTCCCATCAGCCCTTCAGGGGTAGACCGACCGACCCCCCCACTCCCCCACCATAACAACAAAACAACAACAAAACAACAACAAAACAACAACAAAACAACAACAGTAATAGTAATGGTAATAGTGATAGTGATAGTGATAGTGATAGTGATAGTGATAGTGATAGTGATAGTGATAGTGATAGTAATAGTAATAGTAATAGTAGTAATGAAGGCCAACTAATAGTAATGAAGGCCAGCTAAAGATCTGGCAGCTGTGAAATCTACAATAATAATACAACCGAATATTCAGCACAGACATTTCAATGGAGTTTGGCCTGGAAAAGTGTGCTACTGTGGCAATAAAGAGGGGCAAGATCACCAAGAGTGATGGGATTGAAATGCCTGATGGCCAACTCATCAAGTGCAACCAAGAGGCAGCTTATAAATACCTGGGCATTTTGCAGTTGGATAACATCAAGCACGGGCAAGTGAAGACTGTTGTCAGCAGAGAGTACACCCAGAGGGTCAGGAAAATTTTGAAATCTAAATTAAACGGTGGGAATACCATCAAGGCCATCAACACCTGGGCCATACCCGTCATCAGGTACACTGCGGGAATCATCAACTGGACACAGGCTGAGTTGGATGCATTGGATAGAAAAACTCGGAAGCTTATGACAATGCACCATGCTTTACACCCACGCAGTGATACTGATAGATTATACCTTCCCCGGAGGTCTGGTGGCAGAGGCTTACTGCAAGTACAGCAAACAGTGGAAGAGGAGAAGCATGCACTGGCCGATTATGTGAAGGAAAGTCAAGAACAGGCATTGATTGAAGTGAAGAACAGACATTTGCTGAAGACCCAGAAAACCAAACAAGAATACAGGAAAAATGTGATTAAAATGAGGACTGAAAGCTGGCACAACAAAGCACTGCATGGGCAATTTCTGGAGAAAATCAAGGACAAGGTGGACAACAAAAAGACCTGGCTGTGGTTAACAACTGGTACTCTGAAAAAGGAAACTGAATCCCTGATTTTAGCTGCCCAAGAGCAAGCCATTAGAACAAATTTGATCAAGGCCAAAATCGAAAAATCCTCGGATAGTGCAAAATGAAGATTGTGCAAAGAAGCTGATGAAACTGTAGATCATGTCCTCAGCTGCTGCACAAAGATTGCCCAGACTGAGTACAAACAGAGACACAACTCAGGCCAAGATGATCCATTGGAATTTATGCAAGAATCACAACATAAGAACAGCTAAGAACTGGTGGGAACATTGGCCAGAGAAAGTAATGGAAAATGAGAAGGTCAAGATCCTGTGGGACTTTTGAATCCCAACAGACAAAGTGTTGAAACACAATACACCAGACGTCACCGTGATTGAGGACAAGAAAGTGAGCATCATCAACATAGCAGTCCCCGGTGACAGCAGGGTCATTGAAAAAGAACACGAGAAGGTCACTAGATACCACGATTTGAAAATCGAGCTTCAGTGTCTATGGCACAAACCAGCTGAGGTCGTCCCAGTGGTAATCGGCATGCTGGGTGCCATCCCGAAAACACTAGAACAGCATTTGAAACATCTTTGAATTGACAAAATTAACATTGGTCAAATTCAGAAGGCAGCCCTGCTGGGATCCACACGAATACTACGCCGATACATTACAACTTCCCAGGCCTCTGGGTGAGGCTCGAATTGTAATGAAGGCCAATAACTAGCTAAAGATCTGGCAGCTGTGAAATCTATAGTAATAGTAATAGTAATAGTAATAGTAATAGTAATAGTAATAGTAATAATAATGAACTTCATTGGTGGGGATGGGTAAATGTTTTGCTCCAATTGCATTAAAGGGAAGATCTTGGGGGGGGGGGCTCTGGTGGGTTCTGCTGTTAGAGTCAAATGCACCAAATCAGCAGCATGGCTGTTGGTGACTCTCTTCCAAAGAATTCCCAACTTTGGTCAAATTTGGGTTGAACAGTCTAATTCTAATGGGCACCCAGTTCTCCACCTGGCTTCAACTGTAAAGAAGTTCAAAGCTGACACCAAAAAGGTTTAATGTATGCTAATTAAATGTTTGGCAAACAAGATTCTTGACTCTTCTTAATTCCTACTGTGAGTCTAATTTTAAAGAAACTAAATTTGAGGGTTTTTAAAAACAAAATTTGACCACACCCTTATTAAAACTACCCTCTATGTACTTTTCTCAACCACCATACCAAAATGGTTCAACTGAAACCTGCAAGGAGGAGCACAACAAAATAACTCCACTAACTCAACAAAGCAGCAATGAACAGAATATCCCCCTAAATCAGTGGTGGTGAACCTATGGCATGGGTGCCAGAGGTGGCACTCAGAGCCCTCTCTGAGGGCACATGCAAACAGAGTGCCCCCCCCCCACACACACACACATCTAGGCTGGTCTGGGCTGCTGGGCTCAATTATTAGCATTAAACCTAAGACCTAGTTTTGGGGAAACAGTGTAGGTAACCCTGTTAAACGCTGTTAAACCCCACTGATTTTCATGTGAAGAACTAAAGTGCGAACCTTTACCTTGAGTAAGCTCGGTTGCTGGCAATGAGGCTTGCTTCTGAGTAAATCCTCCTAGGGTCATGATTCACCCATTCAAAGTGTTGCACAGTTGCTTCAAAGCAAAGCCACTGACTACCACCAATCTTACTCCCGAGTAATGTGCATCTTGGAGCCAAACGTTTTTTCTAAACTAAAACATCAGGTTTTCAGGTTAAACTGCCGTGTTGGCACTTTGCGATAAATAAGTGGGTTTTGGGTTGCAGTTTGGGCACTCGGTCTCAAAAAGGTTTGTCATCACTGCCCTAAATCCTTAAAATGAATGAAGGAAAACCAGGGAACAAGGGCCCAGCCCACCGCAACACCTCAATACAACAGAGAAGCAAGCACCAGAAAATGAAGGGAAGGGGAGAGGAGGAGAAAGCAACACAAAACCCTGAAATTACCACAGGAATCTTTGTCTGGTGACTTATTAGATTGTGAAAGAAAGAAAGAAAGAAAGAAAGAAAGAAAGAAAGAAAGAAAGAAAGAAAGAAAGAAAGAAAGAAAGAAAGAAAGAAAGAAAGAAAGAAAGAAAGAAAGAAAGAAAGAAAGAAAATTGTTACTGTTAAGGAATGGAGCATCCCTCCTATTCAGTTAGATCCAGAAAAAATACACAGAGTCGGAGAAGAGAACAATCACAGCCGCAGGCAAAGTGTTGGGGATATGAGATTGTGAAGCATGAAAAAAAAAGCACACAACGGAAACATTCCACAGAGCCCATCAAGCCTGCAGGCACTAAAGTCAGTCCCCTCACAGACAGCCAGCAACAGACTTGAGCTGCAACACTTTTCTCTGACAATCACTGGCATGATCTGCTGGTGAAGTATAAATAAAGAATGGCACAAACCTGGCATGGCATTGGTTCTAAGACAGAGAGGCATGTACTGGAAAATTCCCTGTCCAGATCTTTCTTAGGTGGCTTTAGGCCAGTCATTATCCTCTCAGCTTCAATACCCAGCCTGCAATGTGGGGATACAATACCAGCTTACCAGCTGTAGGGTTGTGCTAAAGATTACTGAGACTAGACTGTGAATATCTTTGGTCAAGGCTGAAACTAGATGTTACAGAAAACGCAGGGCTGCTACTCTTGCAAACATCCAGTAAACCAAAACAGATGCAGGGATGTCATCAAATCAACATTGGTGGGATAAGGTGGAATGCAATCCCATTTCATTTTGGATGAACCTAAAAATAACCCCACTTATTTCTCAATTGAGTGTGTGTATGTGTGTTTGTGTGTGTGTGGCTAACCTGAAATGGAACAAGGCAAGGCAGTTCAGCGAAGATCCTGGAAGGGGAAGGGAGGAAGAAAGAAGGGTGGGGGAGCTAAGAAATACCACAACTGGAAGAAAAAGCAAGGAATGGAGGGGAGGACTAAAAACATCATGTCAGAAATGAACGGGCTGCAAAACTTCTGAGTCGAACCTCAACCCGGCAGCCTTGGGGCACCCCAAGATTCTCACTCAGGGAGAAGGGAGGGTGGAGGGAAGTAGAAACAGGAAGAGAACATGTAGGATGCAAGGCTCGACCGACCTGGCAGTTTTGGGGCGCCCCCACATCATGCTGGAAGGGAAAGGAAGAAGGGTGGGGAATTGCCAAAACCCTTCTTCACTTTGCAAAGATCCCATGCCTTTACAGAAAAGCAGGGTCCCCACCAAGCCTCCCCGCCTCAGCCTGCCCAGCAATCCCTTCAGTAACTTTCAAATTTGGTAGTGGGACCCAGTCCTGCAACTGAGAAGGACTGTGCAGGTACAAAAAGGCTTCTTTGCCAAGAGCCAGAATAGCAGTCAGGACAGAATGGCGAGTTGGGGTTGGGGGTTGGGCAGGCAAGCAGCTGGCACCACCCACAAATGGTGCCTCGGTCAAATTACCCCTCTGCCCCCTAGATACATCGTTGCTTGTCCTGTCCTGCCTCTGGAGTGAGAACATACTTATAAGTTAATATAACAAGGACATTATTTGGAATCCTTTTTAAAGGTAGGTATTGTGGGCATCAGAGCAGGCACTAGAGCCACAGCAGCATCAGGAAACTTCAAACAGTCTCGCCAGACTGCCCAGGTGGTGGGGAGGGATTCATGCACATTTATAAGGAGACAATGAGCAGATGAGGGAAGAGGTACAGATGATAGCAAGAGATGCTCAGGAGCTAGGATGCCAGTTTCAGGTTGGGAAATGCCTGGAGAATTTGTGGGTGGATCCTGAGGAGGGCAGGGTTTGGGAAGAGAGGAAACTTAATGTGTTAAGATGTCAAAGAGTTCAACTATCAAAGTAGCTCCAGATAAAATTGATCTCTGTCACCTGGAGATCAGTTGTAATTGGAGGTGATATCCAGCCAGCACTTGGAAGTTGGCAACCCTACTGGGAGCCTGCACATGGCTGGGAGAGAAAAGAAACACCTGGGATGAATAAAGCAGCTGTCATTTGTTGAACTGGTGTCAGCTACACCTGGAAAAGCCTTGGGGAGGTTAAGGGAAGATGGCGCTTCTTACTGAAAACGACAGGGCTCATCCAGAGAGAGCCAGATAGGCACAGGCAGCTCTGGTGACTGACCTCTAAGAGGCAGACTGGGTGAGGAGTGCTGGGAGGGGAGCATGGTGGGAAGGCAATCCTGGCAAGTGGAACCCAGATTTGAAGTGTCAGCTCCTGGTCTGAGGCCACAATACCTTTGTCAGAGTCATACCCTATTCATTAATGTTTTTGGCTGTTTATAGTGACTCTGCCCTTGGTAATGACTGATAACTGGCTGTAATGCTTTAATTGTGTGAATACCTAATTCAAGCTTGTTAGCAAATAGTTTATGCGGCAATTATATACCTAAGGATGGTTAATGGGCCACAGGCTAAATTGAGTCTGGTCTCATCTGAAATGAAGCTATCCCTTTTTTTCCTCCTAATTTGAGCATGCTACAAGGTAAGTTTCTCTGCAGATGGAGGCCAAGAAAGGGTTGGTTAAAAATTGTATTTAAAATGTCCAAGAAAGCAACTTAATAAGAGTTATTTCGAAGTAGACATGCATAGGAACAAGCTGGTTTTATATTGGGGTGGGGGTGAGGTAAAAGAAGGAGTCAAGGAGATGCAAAATACATCTTTTGAAAGCTGTCACACCATCTCTGAAATCTCAGGTTCCAGCCTGCAATTCCATGGATGAAACCCATTGAAGGTTCCAGGAGAAATGTCATCCTTAAAACCAACCAAGTGTAATCAGTCAAGCACTTTACAAAACAAACTCTTTAGTATCCCTATTGATCAGAGATAATTGAACTCAGATCGATTAGCTTGATGTTGGTTCAAGTGTAGCAATTTTTCTCAGGAGCACCCCTCCAGGGCAACAGCCCATTATGGAAGACATCAGTTAAAAATAATTCTATGGCATTCATCATGGGGTGCTTTAGACAGGCTGCAGTTACGTTTTAGAAACTCAAACACTGCTATGCCTAACATGGGCCGCACCACCTTCCATCTATTTTGTATTTGAATATTCTGCAGTAGGAGTTTCTCACTGGTGCCAATGAGTGGAGAATTACAGTGGTGTATCTGCCATTGACAACATTCTACTTTAAATGTATGCCTTTGAGAAGGTAACAAAAATTCTTCTTTTTTCCATTCTCTGGCAGAATAACTGATTGCATTTTAATGAAAGGGGTTTGCAGTTGTGTTCGGTAAGTTTGAAACACCAGAAAAAAGCTTTGCTTGTCTTAAATGCAAATAATCCAAAACACTATATTGTAATTCAGCTGCAGCAATTTAACACACACCCCTTTTAAAAAAAAACAAGTTAAGTGAAATCTGTATACATATTAATATCTATCGGCAATGCTGAGCATTGCTACAAACATATAAACAAGTACACCAAAACCACTCTTGAATCAACATGTCTAAGCCTTAAGATCAGTGAATGAGATTTTTCTGTTGCTCAGCTCCATCATTTGGACAAATGGGGAAGAAACTGTTAAAAGAGTCCAGACAGACTGATACATATGTGTGTGTATATATACTTCTAGTGAGAGGTCATAGTTCTTATTCATATTGACTAATCATTGTGATGTCACTTAAGGGCTTGTAAACATGTAGTCTGACAAGTGCTAGGATAGTTTTGAAGACCTTAGGATTTGAAACATACAATTAATTAATTAATTCAATCAATTAATTAATTTGCTTTTATATCCCACTATGTTGGCCTCAGAGTGGCGTTCAACACTTTTAAAACACTTTACTAAGGTTATAACTTTACCAATCATCAATAAAATAAAATATAAAATGGAGAACAATTAAAAACTCATCTTCCAGTTTGGGAACATGAATTCTTATTAAGATGTCCAGGCATGGATGAGTTTAGGAGGGGGATCACACAAGATGGTAGTGGAACTGCGTTGGTCCTTGTGGGGAGGCCAGCTATAGCACTGGGACACATGAGAGGCCTCAACCAAAGGTCTGGCATAATATTTTTGTCTTTCAGGCCCTGTGAAACCATTTAAGATCCTGCAGGGTCCTGGTGTCAGCAAACATAGTTCCACTAGGCCAAACACTCATCCCTGGGGCCAGGGACTAACTGGAGGTTTTTGTCATCTGACTGCAGCACCCTCTGTGGGCAATATAGGGTAATGAGGCTTGGCAGATATGATAGTCCATTGTTAGCTTATGTTAGCTTCTGAGTCAGTCTTAAGGGCAGACCTATATAGAGTGAGTTACAGTAGTCTAGTCTGGAGGTGACCCTCACATGGATCACTAGCTAAATTAGGGTGGGATAAGTAGGGGGCCAGCTGTCTAACCTATTGAAGATGGTAAACTGTGATTCTTGCTATATTGGTGGCTTGAGCCTCCATGGAAAGAGAGGACTGCAGAGCCATCCCAGGCTCTTGACAGATGTGGCCAGATGTAATGCCACATCACCAGAACTCAGCAGCTGGAATCCCTCTACTGGACCACCCCAACCCAGCCAAAGGACCTTCATCTTCGATAGATTTAGCCTTCATCTGCTCTTTTCCAACCAGCCTGCCACAGCCACAATCAGCTTATGGTAAACTTACAGTGAACTTATAATAAACTGAAAAATTTCTTCTAAATTTGACAATGACTTTTATATTCAAACCTGTTGAGCAGTTTCCTGCCATTTAGCAAGGGCTAAGTGACCTTTGTTGCTTCCATGTGGTGTTTAATCCTGTGGTTAAATAGCCAAGTAAACTTCTTGAATGCTTGATCTTAGGAATAATGCATTACATAGAGATGTACATTAAAAGTACAAGGCTTTTCAGATTTGGGTATATTAGACCCATAAAATATGGGCCCATATTTTGGGGACCCATAAAATTGGATGCCTTGACCCAATCTTCACCAAATTTTGGGGTTTATGTAAGGAGAGAGCCCTCCAGAGTTCTCAGAGATCCCCATGAGTATACCATTGAGCTATATCAGAGCTGAGAATCAAAAAGAGAAAAAAAATTCCCAGCATTAGGAAACAATTGGGAAATCTTTTCAGGGATTGGGGGTGGGGGTTGAGGTAGAGACACCAAATTGGCAGTGTAGTGCTAGTGACCTAAATACACTCCCCAAGGAATGATGATAGGAATGTAGACCACCTTAAATTAAAAGGATGCAAAGCTCAAAGGAAAGCTGCTGTTCTCTGGGCTCGATCATGCAAGTCCTTGTTGAATAACTCATTTGTTGCATTGATAAATGAGTAATCAATAGTTGCTTTCCTATCCAAGAGATCATTGCCATCTGAAACATTTTCCTGAGTCAACAATTCCTGACTGCCCCCTAAATAAAGTAACAACCTGTCCATTTGAAACAACACCAAAGTCACCGAGGCTTTGCTTCCTCCAAGTGAAGAGTGCCACATGCTGTGAATTAATCATCAGGACATTTGCAAGACGTTGTAATTGATTTGTTTTCCCGCAGTCTGAAAGATAGTTTGTTTCTCTCAGTGTAAACATTCACTTTTCACAATGGCCAGAAGGCGTGGGAGGGGAAAGCCAGAGTGAGATCATTAGTTTTCAAAAAAAGAATCAGGAAACGTCATCTGGATGGCATCCTTCCCTTCCAACAAGAAGACCAGCAAGGTGAGAGGAGACTAGACAGGCTGTAGCCATCCCCCAGGCAATCTTGCTTTCCCTTTTCCCCAGCAACAACTTGGCTGCAAGTGTCAGTTGCCCTGAGGTTAAAGTGATGAAAAAGTCTCTCTGGACTCACTCACCAGCCAAGGCACAAAGCCCATGGGGCAGCTGCATCCTTTCACTTCCAACTATGGGCTTAAGTTGGTGCTGAACTAGAAATCTTTCTGTTGCATCATGGTCCAAAAATAAAACACAAAGAGGCCATGCACCTTAGGAGATGGTGGTGTCCCTATCTGCTGATTTGGCTTTGCTAATAAGAGACCGTTTTGATGATCAGGACAAGTTTAGATGCAGGGTATGAGAATGAGCATAGAAGAAGGCATAAATACCGGAATAACATACACCACCTCAATTTCCAGTTTGATTTGGGAAACCCACTGCTTGCTACTTCCTCTGCTGCTGGGTAGGGCCAGCCCAGCTCACAGTGCTAAACAAGTGGCATAATAGTATTGGTGGCGCATGACATAAACTTGGTAGTGTAAGGACCCTGCTATGCATTGTTGATACCACAACTAAGGTCCCTGCTGTGCATTGCTGATACCACAGCTAAACTCCCACCAGAAAAATAAGATTATCCCAGAAAAGGCTGGAAGAGACCACAGAGAATGTGCATGGTACAGTCACCACCCGGAGGTGGACAAAGTGTCCCCAGTGAGCCCGCTACTGGCCAGGGTCACTGTCCAGCACCTCCAAGCCTTGAATCAGTTCTGGGGACCTATCATGTCAAAAAGAAGCTGGACATATTTATGAATGTATATTACAACAACAGCAGAGCAAGACACTGACATGAGACAGTTCTCTGACTGAGCCAGCAATGGTTAGCAGTGAAAACATCTTTAGCTGGAAGCATGTTACACATGGAAAAAGTCTGCTACTCACATACAGCACAGCTACATTGTACCTTAAAGACAAGATGACTGATCCCTCTGCAATTTATTTTCAGAATCAAGCCTTCTTGTAATTACTCTTTTCTGGCTGGAATAAATAAAATTTCTACCTGCAAGCACTTCTGAGGAAGATGTAATTACCCTGGTAAAAATAGAAACATTCTAATGCTTTAAGAACTTCATTTGGAGCAGATATTTTTTAATTAAACAGTATTTCAAAGTCACAAAGAGTGAGAAAAGTGGGCTTGCTACTCTGCCAAGTGGAGCAAATCTGCTGTTATTTAATAGGAAACAAAAGACCTATAAGAACTTGTCTGATGTTCATCTGAACTGACCGAGCTTTTCCAGTTTAGGGGTTCATAGACTCCTTAAAATCGCAATTCCCAGTTGAAACGAATATGAAAGCACATGCCCATACCTACACATATGTAATTTACATTGATTAAAAAAACCTGTTGACAATCAACAGAAATAAAAAAAATTCAAGTGTTCAACAAAGAGCAAACATTTTTTTCCTATTGCTCAAGGGCATTTTTGACAGCATGCAAACAAACAGACATTCAAAGAGAGCAGTGTTCACCCATCATGAGGATAAAGTTTCTTTTTAGTGTTTACGACTTTACTGTTTGGCTACGGGGGGGTAGCATGCTTGTCATTTTACAGTCAATAGTTCAGCTAATTTTAAAACACAAATTCCCGCTTTCTGTGCCAGCATATAACCACACACATCAGCTGTCTAATTTACTATCAACAGTATGCATATCTTAAAATAAATAAATACATGAATAAACCAGAAAGCTGGTGAAAGATAACTAACAGTTTCCAAAGCAAAGTTAGCTATGTTCAATGTGACCTCTTTGTTTCTAGAACCCCCAGGTATTTGTGTATTGGTTTGTAGTGGTAAGCTACTTTGCTGGGCTCAAAATTGTGAATGGAAAGGCCAGATTGAAAACACACTCAATAAATAAGTCTTTCTGTACAGCCCAAAAGGGGTGGGGGTGGGGGGCTGAAGCCGCACTGGAAGTGGTGGAAGGATTGTGTTTGTGATCATGCCCCCAGCACTGTGCAAAGTGGCACAAATGATAATACAGGGGGACTTACCTTGGCAGTGAAGCTCTGAGGTGCTTGAACCTGGAAGTTTCTCCCCCATGCTGTTGCTTATGCAATGCAGGAGGCCATGCTGGTGTGAAGAAAGGCATTCTAGGGGTGTTTCCAGGGGTGGGGCCAACTTTAGTCAGCTCCCAAAGGAGTTTTGGACTGGGAGTGCCCCTTTTCAGAGGCACAGACCTACACCACAAAAAGGGTGGCATAAGTCATATCACTGTATGGGTTTTTCCATGATAGAAAGACATTTCTCCTTCCCTCCAGCCCCCATGCAGCCAATTTCCTCTTTGGAGGTAGGCCTAGGGGCCAGCTGCCACTCCACTGCCCCGTCCTTTGGAGAGGGCTGCTTAAGAACAAATTTAGTTTTTAGTCAAAGCCACTGACTGCAGCATTGCATTTAGGTAGAAAATAGAATATTCTACAGCAAGAAAGAACACATGGACTCATAGGATCCCCACCCATTTATTTTTCATTAATTTATATAGCGTATATACTTGCGCATAAGTTGAGTTTTTCAGTCCTTTTTTTAGGCTGAAAAATTCCCCCCTCGACTTATACACGAGTCAGTGATCCCCCCGCGACACCCCCCAACACTTACTTTAACAAATGGAGCAGGTTTGAGAAGAGGCCTGCTGTCTGTGTTCCCTTCCAGGCTGAAACGGAGCTTTGCCTTAACCCTTGCCCTTGCCCGAACTCTAACCCAAACTTTTTATTTTTATTTAATTTATTCAGTCATAAATTGTTTCCAAAGTTGTAAGAAAAACCTGAAACCTGAGACAGACCATAGCCCTGTTCTTGGACTGCGCCCTAGAACTCAATATCACTAAGGCGAGCCCGAGGCCCTGCCCTTGCCTTAAACCTAACCCTAATTCATTATTTTTATTTAATTTATTCAGTCATAAATTGTTCCCAAAATTGTAACAAAAGCCCCAAACCTAAAACTGACCATAGCGATATTCTGGGACTGCGCCCTAGAACTCAACGTAACACTAAGGCAAGCCCGAGCCCCTGCCCTCGCTTTAACCCTAACCTATTATTTTTATTTAATTTATTCAGCCATAAATTCTTCTCAAAATTGTAACAAAAACCCGAAGCCTAAAACTGATCATAACCCTATTCTCGGACTGCACCGTAGAACTCAGCATAACACTAAGGGAAGCCCGAGCCCCTGCCCTTGCCTTAACCCTAACCCTAATTTATATTTTTATTTAATTTATTCAGTTATAAAATGTTCCCAAAATTGTAACAAAAATCCGAAATCTAAAACTGACCATAGCTCTATTCTCAGACTGCACCCTAGAACTCAATGTAACAGTAAGGTAAGCCTGAGCTGCTGCCCTTGCATTAACCAGAGGCATAGATAAAATGGGGACATCTGGGGACCAATATCCCGGGCACCCACCATTGGGGGGCGCAGAAAAATTTGGGCTCATTTCTAATATTTTGGGGTATTTTTAGTGTTTTTACTTTGTTGGCCAGCAGGGGTTGCAGTTTTAGGCTAGCGGCACCAAAATTTCAGGCTACTGTCAGGTGACAATCGTGATGATACCAGCCATGTTTGGTGAAGTTTGGTTTAGGAGGTACAAAGTTATGGTCCCTCAAATGGGATGCCCCCCACTGTTTCCAATGGGAGCTAATAGTAGAGGGGTCTACCATTTTGAGGGTCCATAACTTTGCCCCCCCTGAACCAAACTCCACTAAACCTGGGTGGTTTCATCAGGAAAATCTCCTGAAGATAGCCTAAAATTTTGGTACTGTTAGCTTAAACATTGCTCCGCTGACAAATTTTTCCCAGGTTCTCTTTTTAAATCTACCCCCTTTGGTGTGGATTTAAAGGGAGAATTTTTCTCCCTTTAAATTTTTCCTCAAATTTTTCCCAGGTTCTCTTTTTAAATCTACCCCCTCAATTTTTTCTCAGGTTCTCTTTTTAAATCTACCACCTTTGGTGTGGATTTAAAGGGAGAATCTGGGCTCCCTAGATTAAAAAAAATTGAAAGTATTGTTGAAGGCTTTCACAACCAGATTCAACTGATTGTTATGGGTTTTACAGGCTGTGTGGCCATGGTCTGGTAGATCTTGTTCCTAACATTTTGCCTGCATCTATGGCTGGCATCTTCAGAGATGTATCACAGAGAGAAGTCTGTTATAAGTGAAGTCTGGACACAGTGTATAACAGACTTCTCTCTGTGATACACCTCTGAAGATACCAGCCACAGATGCAGGTGAAACATTAGGAAAGATATCTACCAGACTATGGCCACGCAGCCCAGAAAACCCACAACAACCAACACTGAAAATGATGCTGTTTGGGGGGTCGGTGGGGAATCTACCCGGGAACAGCATCACTTTCAATCCTGGGCCTGGCTCAACCAAATCATATTTATATCATATACAGCTCTCCTAACAAATAAGTTTGACACCCTGATCTAGTTAAATAGAAGGGAGTCACAGAATCAAAACCCTACATTGTCATTCATTTTATTCTATGTGAAGTACATCATTCTCACATCACCACCTAATTTAAGAATAAAAATGAAACCTTCCATTTTCCCTTTTCTGTAGTTTTCAAGGGTGTGGGCACCCTGTTGGACTGTGGACGCTCTAAAAAAGAAATAATGGTTTCCAGAGGTTTCTTCTGTTGAAATGAAGAGTCAGAAACAAAACATTCTATCGCCTCGCCAGTCTTACACTATTGGAATGTGATCATCCACTTGAAGGTGGATAAATGGATGTAAACATTTTCAGTAACTTCTACTTTCACATGTTATTTAATGCTAATTGCATTTCAATTTAATGGAAGACAATTCCATTTCCATTCAATTAGTATGCCTGTTTTCCAAAAGCACTGCTATTTTCTTTTCTCAGACACATAGCAAAGACTGTCTGAATGGTAAATGTGTCTGTCCATGCCAAGAGTCAATCTCCAGCAATTGCTGCAATTTACTCAATTTGAAGCCATGTTTCTTAATTTCTTTTACAGGACCCCCCCCCCCTCCTTCTGAGAACTGTTTCATCTGGCTTTGAAAGCAGCAAAGAAAAAATAATCTTTTTCTACCTGAGAAAACAATGAAACAAAAACACTCTTGAGAAGGATCTAATTACAAGATAAAGAAATGCTCTTTAAATCTGATAAAGTGAGCTCTCATTCATAAAAGCCTACACTGTAATAAATGTTGTTAGTCAAGAATAAGAGTTTGGATTTATAACCCACTTTTCTCAGCCATAAGCAGTCACGAACGCCTTCCCTTCACAGACAGCTTGTGAGGTAAGTAGAAAGTTCTGAGAGAATTGTGACTAGCCCAAGGTCACCCAGCACGCTTCATGCGTATGAGTGGGGAAACAAATACAATTCACCAGATAAGAGCCCACTGCCGATGTGAAGAAGTGAGGAGTCAAAACCAGTTCTCCAGTTGAGAGTCTGCCCTCTTAACCATTACACCATGTTGGCTCTCCAAGGCCCTTGTAGAATCACCAGTGCCCTTGAATACTAATTTCAGCACCAAAATCTTTCTAACAAAGACATGCCTTAAAACTGCAAGCATACTTCATATCCAAAAAAGTCTTACTTTTAGGTATGTTAATTGCCACTACAGAAGAGCACTCTTTGTGTCTGCATGAATGACTTTTGTGAGCCAGAGTGAAAGACAATGAAAATTAAGTCACCATGTTGGATATGGTATAATCATTGGACAGAGAGATCAGCAGAAACACACATGCACACAGGTGATAATGTCCTTTGTAATCAGTTAGACCCCCCCCTCCCACTAGGTAGTGTCATGGAGGCATGAGGGGCAAACACTGGCTTAATAAGCCCTCCCCACAAAACAGATGCATCTCAGGGGGGATTGGGATCCATCTTGTGTGTCAAGCCTGGGCAGGAAGACAGTTGACTGCTGAACCTTTCTTGTGGTCCTAAGGTGTGCCTAGCTGGACAGTGGGGCCAGCTAATCCCCATTTTGCCACCTTAAGATGATTTAATCAACACTCTAAGTAGACTATTACTTACCCTATGTGCACCCATCCCAACAATCAATCAGTACTGAAAAGGATAGTCCATGCATTGTCGTGGGCCCTGATGACTCATCAAGCCACTCCTATCTTTTTGTTGGAACCCCAAAAAGCAATCAGTTCTTTGTCTCTTGACTTTACCACCTCAGGACCCATTTGGGGGTATAAATATTGGTCCTTGGCCATTCATAGTGTGTGTGTTCTGGATGTGTGCATGTTTTGCACCTGGAAATGCTAGCAATTTGTTTGTATGTTCATTGCTTGAAATATATTTCTTGTTTTTATTCTTTAATAAAATCAATTCTAATTATACAACTGCCAGCTCATTTCAGAGTTTTCACCCATTACTATCCTGATATATGTAAGTTATTGATCCCAGCTAACCCCTCTGACTTCTTGACTACAGCTAATTCCCCCAACTAAAATGGAAACTGCCTACTTAGGGTAGCACCTTCTTAGGGAGCAAGGGAACATGGGGATCCTTTTTCATTTGACAAATGTGGCATTCACTGTCATAAGATGTAGTGATGGCCACAGATATAGAACATTTTAAAAGAGGATTAAACAGATTCATGGAGGACAGGTCTATCAAGGGCTACAAGCCATGGTGATTAAAGGGAACCTCCTCATTCAAAGGCAGTCCAAATCCCAGTGCCAAGAGGTGACATAGGGTAAAGCCTCAACTTCTGTGCTTTACTGTTTGCCACTGTGTGAAACAGGATGCTAGACTAGATGGACTATTGGCATGATCCATCACAGCTTTTATTAAGTTCTTAAGTGAATCCCAGAAGCATCTCCATTGGATCCAAAGCATGGTCCCAGCCATGATGGACTGAGCAGTGAAGAAGATGAAAGGGCAAAAAAAAAATACAAAAATGTAAGTCACGCCAGTGGTCCATCTAGTTCACTATTGCTCAAATGAACCTTAAGTGCATTTTCATAGTCTCTGGCACAGAAAATACCTTTCCCAACCCTGGAGAAGCCATGGAACCTTCTGCATGGAAATTAAGTGGTTGAACAATGGTCTCCTGACATATTATCTCATCTGTTGCACAGTTGGAAGCAAGTTTTCTGCCTTCTTTTTACTGAAAACATGAAGCAGCCCTATATCAAATCAGATAATCAGGTATCTTTCACACAGGACTGGGATTTTGTAGTTTCCCTGTTTCTGGTACAGCTGCAGATGAAGTGGGGTAGTAACAGGACTGCTACATAGCAAATTTTCCCACTGTCCCCTTAAATGGTCATTCTCTCCCCTGGCTGCTGCAGGGACAAGAACAGAAAAATTTCCCATACACACAGCAACCATCCCTTGCTTTATTGTGGTCTTTCCCAAAATTTCAGAGCAAAGCAGATTTGAGAAAGGTAAGAGGAAAGCTGGGGAAATCTCCAGAGGTACATGAATGCACCATGGTACTGTGGGGAAGCAGACAAAAATGCTTCCCCAAAGCATTGACATTGGGGTACATAACTCATGTGGAAGATGCGTCAATGTGGAAAAGAACCAGCCTGGTGTAGTGGTTAAGAGCAGGGGGTCTCTAATCTGGCGAACTGGGTTTGTTTCCCAACTCCTTCACATGAGCAGCAGACTCTTATCTGGTGAGTTGTATTTACTCCCTGCTCCTACACATGAAGCCTGCTGGGTGACATTGGGCTAGTCATAGTTTGTTCAGAACTCTCTCAGTTCCATATACCTCACAAAGTGTCTGCTGTGGAAAAAGGAAGGGAAAGAGTTTGTAAGCCCCACTGAGTCTCCTTACAAGAGAGAGGAGGGGGTATAATCCAAACCACTTCCTCCTTTTCCTCCTTCATCTCTTCTTCTTCTAAGTCAGTCTAGCCCAGTATTGTTTTCAGTTCTCCAGGTCACTAGAGCCTTAAGGATCACAAAATATTTAGGGTACCACTAATAGCTCCTTCTAGAAGCTATTTGCATTTTTTAAAGTACAAAAGTGAAATGTATCTCTAATTTCAATTAATAAAAATAAACTTTCCCCCCATGTATAAAAAGTTTGGGAAATACTAATCTGGGCTAAAATAATATGGGAGTCCGGTGCCTCCTTAAGATCCAGCATGATGTTGTGGTTAAGAGCAGGTGGACTCTAATCTAGAGAACCAAGTTTGATTTCCCACTCCCCCACATGAGTGGCGGACTCTAGTCTGCTGAACCAAGTTTGTTTGGGTGGTCTTTCCCACAATGGAATAGGAATGGGAAGACTCAGGTTTGAATCCCATCTCAGCCATGAGGCTAAGGCTAATCACTGTTTCTCAATCTAACCTATTTCACAGGGTGGTGGTGAGGATAAACTGAAATAAAGGGAAAAAAAACACATCTATGCTCCTCTGGGATCCTTAGAGGAAGGGCAAAATATAAATGTGATGGTGGTGGAAGAAAGCGTCATGCAGTCACAGCTGAGTTATGGTGACCCCGAAGGTTTTTCAGTGTTAAAGACATTCAGAAGTGGCTTGCCATGGCCTTCCTCTGAATATAACCTAGGACTTCCATGGTGATCACTCATCCAAGTACTAACCAGGCCCAAGTCTGCATAGTTTCTGAGATCTACAAAGATCAGACTATCCTGGGCCATCTGGATTTGGGGCGGGTGGGGGAAGAGTGATAGAAAAACATTTTAACTGCAGCCCTCTAGAGCTTCCTTTGTATGAAAATGTGGGAGACGATGAAGTGGAATGGTGCCTAGATGTTTCAAAGCAGGACAGGTGCCAGCATACTTTGAGGTGGAGTAGCTGCCAGGTCCTGCTGCTTTTGATAGGACCCACTGCCCTTGACTTTCCCACCTACTTACTTGCTAGCTCCCAGCTATTCACATTGCCACTGGGGAAAGGGCTCCTGGACACAGAGTTCATGAATAGGCAGAGGAAGGACGCGCAGGCAAGTGGGAGGCATGCAAGTAGGTGAGAGGGAGGGCGGGCATGTTTTGGGGCCTGGTGGTGGGTAGAAGAGGGGATAGGGAGCCCAGGAACATTCTGTCCACTGTCCTACAAAACCTGGAACTGGCTAACAAATTCTGATATGGTACTACTTTACTATGAAATAAATAGCAATTAAAATAAAGCTGTCACTCAAGCTATACACTCCACTACCTCTAGAAATGCTCCAAAAATTATCTTAGAACCCCATTATTTAGAAGGCAATTTGCTTCCATTTTGTTATGCCTGCTGTTCAGAGTGCAGAATTGCCTGTCTGTTTTGAAATGTTTATTGCATGCATAAGACCCATAAGCAGAAAGTAAACTATCAGGTTTTTAATTATTTCAGTTGAGGAAAGAAGAAAATCCTTCTGCTGAAATTCATATTTTACCACTACGAATCATGCTGTTCCAACCATATAATTTGGAAGTTGGCAAGGACAGGTTCCTTTCCCACTCAGGTTGGCAGTGTTGCTATCTACCTTTTTGCTTTAGTTAACTTTACAACTGCTAGCAAAAAAAAAAGTTGCTTTTATGCAATTTGTTGTTGGGTTGTTGTTTTTTAAAGAAAGGCTGACATGCCTGTTAGTGGAAATTTCAGCAGAAGAAAATATTTAACCCAATGTTAACCTATCTCAATTATTTTGTTTACAAGCTATTTTTTCCTGCATTTAGATAGCAACTAGGTCTGGAGAGCATGAGTTGTTAAATGCCATTTGATGTGGTCCACCACTGTGCCCCACCACTGAGCTACAGCTGTTTCCAACAGCATGCTGATTCGAACTGTGTCAGATTCTGGGCCCAGGTTGGTCAGTGTTGCTGACTTCAGCTGCTCTGAAGCACACAGCAGTCTTTCCACAGCATTTACTATCTCAAATCCCTTTGAACAGGAGATTTTGGGAGTTGAAACTGAGACTTTCTCTAATCAAAACATATGATCTTACCATTAGATCTTGGGCAATATCACTTGATATTGCAGTTATGTGTGAACCAAGTGTTGGTGACTGGTGGCTGTTGTTGCGGTGGGCTCCACTGAACAAGCATCATTCTAGAATAGTTTAAAAACCATGCAAAGAACCGCTTTGCATTACTAAATTCAAGTGAATATGAGCCAGAAGAACTATGGTTTGCAACCAGGGATATTGGTGCATTGGGCACAGCACAAAGATGCCCTGAGGATGCAAAAAAAGTATCTTGGGGAAGAAATCTGTAAAGCTGTTCTCCAAGATGTCCTCAGGACACCTTATTTCATCCCAAACTGTCTTATTTTGAAAATGTTAGAAAGAAACTTTTTTCCTGCAAGATGTCTCCTGTCTGGCTGTGTGGAGTTCAGGAGCTCAGGAGGCATCTTATGCTTCCCACTAGACTGTTAAGCATTCAGATCAGTTTTCTCCTCAGCGTGTGTCTGACATTTTGTGCGTTGCTGAAGAGATTCTCCATGCCTCCATTCGCTGAAGATTGGCCCAGGATGTCTTCTCTACAGGCGTCAATGGGTGCCTTTTCAGTCAAAGGATACATAGTTGTACTCAACTGGTCCTGCTAATTCTGGCAATATATAATTTTCCTATTTTAATTTTTTTTTCAGTGAGGTGTCTGAGAAGAAATGCAGACATGAATACAAGAATTTTAGTCACTTGGAGAATTGGTCTACTACCCACTGAAAAGCACTGGGTAGACCAGGGGTAGGGAACCTGCGGCTCTCCAGATATTCAGGAACTACAATTCCCATCAGCCTCTGTCAGCATGGCCAATTGGCCATGCTGGTAGGGGCTGATGGGAATTGTAGTTCCTGAACATCTGGAGAGCCACAGGTTCCCTACCCCTGGGGTAGACCTTTCTCCCATGGACCATGGTTTTCTCTTACCTCACAGAAAAGCTAAGATGGTCCGCAAAGAGCAGGTCTATCCAATACTTCTCAATGGGCAAGAGAGTGGTTAAAATGGGCAAGTTCTCCAAGTGGCTAAAATTATTTTATTAGTGTCTGTGTTTCTTCATAGACATCTCGTTGTTTTTTAAAAAGTATATGTTACCGGAATTGGCAGGACGAGCTGAGTACAGCTATGTACTCCGTGGGCTGAAAAGACACCCAGAATTGGAGCCTGCAGAGCAAACGTCTTGGGGCAACCTTCAGCAAATAGTGGCAGGGAGAATCCCTTCAACAGCACACAAAATGTCAGGTGCAAGCTGAGGAGGAAACTGACCAGAGAGTTTACCAGATGGGCAGAAAAAAACCTCTTTTCTCCTCAGATGACTGTGTTATTTGGAACAAACATGAGAGGTTGATTTTTAAAAACATCCTCAGGATGTCTTTATTTAGGGTGTGCAGAGTAAAAAAAAGTTGCCTCTTTTTAAGATGACCTGCAGATGTCTTTTCTGTGCTGTGCAGAATGGACCATTATCAAAGAAGAATGCACAAAGACTATTCCTGTAGGCAAAAGAAATGAAAAGCCTCAATGGATGATTGATTAAACCCCACCAATGCCATCTAGGGCTGGCTCAATGGGCGCTGGAAGCTTGGATTATTAGTGCATTAAAAACTAAGCCCCTAGGGCCTTTGGGGAAGCAGTGTAGAGTAACCCCTGCTAAGTGCTATTAAACCCAGCACTTGATTTTCAAGTGAAAAACTAAAAGCTGCCAGCATCCTCCTTTTCACCTTGGTATTGCTTGGTTGCTTGCAATGGGGCTTGCTTCTGAGTAAACCCTTCTAGGGTCGTGATTCACCTGTTGGAAGAGTTGCACAGTTGCTTCAAAGCAAAGCCACTGACTACCACCAAGCTTACTCCTCAGTAATGCACACCTCGGAGCCAACGAAAACCTCAGTATTCTGGTTAAATTGCCATGTTGGCACTTTGCGATAAATAAGTGGGTTTTGGATTGCAATTTGGGCACTCGGTCTTGAAAAGGTTCGCCATCACTGGATTAAACTCTTAAAAGACACAAAAAGCTTAAGAAGCAGGAGAGAGCTGATTGAGTTAAACACTACACTCAACTGTCCTGGCTGCCTTCTTGGGCTTGGGAGGCAGCTGGGCATAGCTGGGGGCAAGGATCAGCTGAGTTGACCCCTGCATTCTATTTTCCTGGCTGGGCCATGGGAAAAGCCTTTTCAGCTTCAGTTATCCAGCTTCATCTGGATAGCCAGTTTTTATTTTTAGTTGGAAAAATTGCCCCCCAAAAAGCCAAACTGGCTTTTTTTCCTGGCTTGGCTGTATCTAGATGCACAGTCATAATCTGAACATCAAGAAGACAAGACAAAAATGAATACTGGGGAATCATACAACGATTCAAAGCTGACAAAAAAAGAAACCGAAATGGTTTAAGATTTTGTATTCCTTTACTCCATCACCAACTCAAGGCAGACTGCAACCAAGAAATCAGAAAGAGATTGAGATTGGGAAGGCCAGTCATGAAGGATCTAGAAAAAATTCTTAAGTGTAAGGATGTGTCACTGATAATCAAGATCAAGTTAATCCATAGCATAGTGTTCCCCATTACTGATGTATGGGTGTGAAAATTGAACAACCAAGAACACTGCCAGGAAGAACATTAATTTGAAATGTGGTGGTGGAGGTAAGTTTAACAGACACTGTGGACTGCCAAAAAGACAAATAAATGGGTTCTAAATCAAATCAAGTCTTAACCCTCCCTAGAAGCTTAACTCATGAAATGAAGAATATCGTACTTTGGCCACATTATGAAAAAAACAAGAATCACTCAGAGGCCCTGTCCGCACAGCGGAAAGGGCGCCTCTCCACTGGCAGAAATTATGCCGGTGGAGGGGAGGGGGCTGTTCGCATGGGAGCATGTGAGCGGCCCCCGCAAAGGCCAGCACAGAAGAGGCAGCTCCGCACGGAGCCACCTCTTCTGCATCCCCCCCTCACCTCGTCCTACAGTGTCAGTCTGGAGGGTTGCAGGGACCAGCACATGCAGAATAATGCACTTTCAAACTGCTTTCAGTGCTCTTTGAAGCTGTGCGGAATAGCAAAATCCACTTGCAAACAGTTGTGAAAGTGGTTTGAAAACGCATTATTTTGCGTGTGCAGAAGGGGCCAAGGATACAGCTTAGGGCTGGAGAACTCAGGGGAAGGTCTGTTGAGCATGCTGAGCTGTGGGGTCTGTTGATGTATTTTGCTGAAGGTGGAGGCTAAGTATTGTGGCTCTCAGTTGGAAGAAGAAGTTTGCTGCATACAGTTCCCACCATTCTTGCTGTATCATATATTTCACTTGGTAACAAATGTGGAAAACTCACAGTTATCCTACTCCAATTAGTTGTTATTTTTTAACCCCAGAAAATCATACTGTGAGATAAATGGCAAACACACCCCAAGCCTATTTGTATAAATCCTCTCAGATAAAAGCAAAGGAAACGGAGTTTAATCACACCTCATATGGCGTTTGACCATGTTATTCTGCCACATTATCATTTCAAATCCGAGCTGAATTACAGTCATTTTAAAGTCACATTGCTGTCACATTAGAACTACACAGCACAGCCCATATGCCATCTGAGTGTTTATTTTCTGGGCTGATCTCCTAACTGCTGGAGGAACAGTGTTTTGCCCTTATTTATACATCTGAATGGAAACAAACACTTCTGAAGTGCTTTCTCAGAGAGTTCTGTGAGTACATTCTTGCCCATTTCTTTGAAAAATGAATTACTGGATTGTTCTAAATCGACAAGTGGTAAACTCTTTGAGTTTTGCTTTTGGTAATTATCACAGTTCATGAGCAAAAATGACAAGGGTGATTTCTGCACAGCAGAAATAAAATGTCTTGGGAATCTTTTAATAAGCATTTTGGGGAAGAAGTCCACACAGATCTCTCCCCCCAAATATCTTCAAAACGTTTTATTTCTCTCAGTCAGGGTTTTCTTTTAATCACTGAACTAGCAATCTTTCCCCCCTAACCTGGGTTGAAGATGTTTCCTGCCTGCTGAGTGAACAAAAGCAGACCAAAAATGCTTTATTACTCCTGCTCAAACCTCTTATTTTCATTTTCACCACTTGCATCCACCATTTTGTGTGCTGCAGCAGAGATTCTCTGAAAGTTCCCCACAGAGTTTTCCTCTGCTTGCAGCTCATTCATAAGTAATTTCTGTGTAAAAAGCAGATGGACAAAGTTTGTTTTGTCTGGTGATCCTGCTCCCAAGCCATTTTCCTTTTTTTTTTGTTTTGAGGGGAATGACTGTGAAGCTATGGTGACACAATTAGAGAAGTTGTAATATTTTTGTTGTTGTAGCTTGCAGACATCCTGCTCAAAAAAAAGAAGAAAAAATGACATATGCAAGGGATAGCTAGGAAAAACAAACTTTATTCATCTATGTATTGTTGAAGGCTTTCACGGACAGATTCCACTGGTTGTTGTGGGTTTTCTGGGCTGTGTGGCCATGGTCTGGTAGATCTTGTTCCTAACATTTCACCTGCATCTATGACTGGAATCTTCAGAGGTGTATCACAGAGAGAAGTCTGTTATACACTGTATGCAGTGAAGCACTGAATGACACAGAACAGTAAAAAAAGGAAAAACCACAAAATGGAGGCCGGGAATCATTTACAAACATTTTAGAAGATTTGTGAGGGAAGGGCCATTTGGAGATATATTGCCTCTGAATGTGCAGGTTCCATTTAAAATATCATGTCCACTGGTGGGCACATAGATCTATTCCTATGTTGTAGATTTTTATCCTGCGCTGCTTTCAAAAACTCAGGGCTGCATACATGGTTGTCCCTGTGAGGTAAGTTATGCTGAGAATGTGTGAGTGAGAGAGAGAGGGAGAGAGAGACTGGCCAGTGGTCACTCACTAAACTACATAGTAGTATGGGGATTTGAATGGGTCTCCCAGATTCTAATCTAACACTCTAACCACTGCTCTCACTGGCACATATTCTTCATGATTTTGCCCAATCTCCTTTTAAAGTCCCCTAAGCTGGTAGCCATTGTCATATCTTATGGCAGTGGCTTTGCAGGATACAGAAAGGAGCTGCAACTCCCTCAGAATGATATGCATCCGCTCCAGATGAAGAATGAATTCATATAGTTCACTGTAGTGAGATGTGTGGTACTACAGAACTACACAGTAGTTACTACAGAAGTCCCCCAGAGTGATATGCATTCGCTCCAAATGAAGAATGAATTCATATAGTTCACTGTAGTGGAGATGTGTGGTACTACAAAACTACACAGTAGTTACTACAGAAGTTACATCAGAAGTACACAGTATCTTTCTGTCAAAAGGGAAACAGCCAGACTACTGTGTGTTGTCAGAACGCATGCAGTCAAGCTCCAGCACTGACTCTATTTCTGTCCAGTGAAATTCATTCAACTGTCCCATGTGGTTCCCCTCTATTGGATACAAAAAACTATTCATCATCTAGCTTATCAAATGGAACACATTACACCAACCCTGATACAGAGTGGTCTACTAAGAGGCTAGCAGCCCAGGAAAAAAGGAGAAAAGAAGACCAATCCCCCAGTGGACCAACATGCATTGCTGTTTATCTGTGTTTGGCTTGGTGAGCCACAGGTTGTCCAAACATGCTAGACAGTTATGAATGGGCGTAGGTTAAGGGAAGGTGTTTCCATGCTGCTCCTGGTAATGTATTAATTGAGTCCATGGTAAAGATGGAAAATGCACTGACATGTTTTTGTCCTGTTCGTGGTGTTTTGTAGGGTTCTCTTAGATTTTCTATACCTACGCTTAACCTAGCTCCCTATCCCCACCCACCACCCTCCTTCAAATTATAGTTCCATTTCTATTCCACTCCAAACATGGCTGGAAAAAAGCAATTGTCTGAAATCCTGAATACAGAATTCGATTGTAGCCAGTCATTAACTAATCAAAGGGTTGTACTTTTACTTAAGAAAACTGTTTACTCTTTGCTTTTGTAAATTGGATTCTGTGGGCATCAACATTTAATTGAAGTTTTGCAATAATTGCTAACACTGTATACTGAAAGAGCAATTAACTGTAATGTTGAGTCTTCCAGTGTTTTACCTATACCTTGTGAGCAACAAAAGAAAATGTCAGATTGCTGTAAAATTGCTATAGAAGTGCTAATCATTACGTACATGTGCTGGAGTTATAATATCTTTATTATAATTATATTTCCAGTTGAGAAATTTTCCTCCCACTGAAAACTAACCGAAACATATAGGCTTACATAATGTATTTGCTATGGTGAAATCAATAACTACTGTATATACTCATGTATAAGTCGACCCGCATATAACTCAAGACACCTAATTTTACCACAAAAAACTGGGAAAACTTATTGACTCATGTATAAGTCGAGGGTGGGAAATGCAGCAGCTACTGGTAAGTCCTAATTCTCCCTTTAAGGGGTGGTGATTTAAAGGGAAATTCTGGGGAAATTTTGAGGGTGCCTGTCAGGGGAAGAATGTTTATATTAGCAGTACCAACATTTCAGAGTATCTTTAGGAGACCCTCCTGATGATACCACCCAGGTTTGGCGAAGTTTGGTTCAGGGGGTCCAAAGCTATGGGCCCTCAAAATGTAGCCCCATCTACTATTAGCTCCCATTGGAAACAATGGGGGATGGGGCACCCCCTTTGGGGGTCCATAACTTTGACACAGGAGTGTCATCTGATGATACCCTGAAATTTTGGTGCCGCTAGCCTAAAAACTGTGTCCCCTGGCGGCTGACAAAGTAAAAACCCTAAAATATTTTTTTTTAAATACACTTCACTCATGTATAAGTCGAGGGGGACTTTTTCAGCACAAAAAATATGTTGAAAAACTCGACTTATACACGAGTATATATGGTAAATAACAGATCGACAACATGGATGAAAAGTCTCAAAAACAATAACAAAATTGATGCTAAACAAGATTTCTATTTTGGGGAAGCGTCCAGTCCTTCTAAGGGGTAGGTCAAATCCTTGTGGTAATTCCTAAACCAGATTCTCCTATCTAAAAACATGCAAGGCCTATGTGTATTTGCTCTTGATATGCCTAACTGGATACTCAACAGTTACTATTACAGCAGGAAGCCAGGTTTGTTTTCAAATTCAAATCACTATCTCCATCAGGATTGAATGCCTGTAGAGATTACATTGTTTTTTTTACAATGTAGATTAATGTTTCCCCTTTAACAAGATTTAGACCTACACCTTGCCATAGAATGCTTACATGTTTCCCAGCTGGCAGTTTAAAAAATACAAGGGACAATTCTATCCGATATCATAGAAGACCTACATGACCTGGAGAGCATATCCACATAGGGCAGGGGTAGGGAACCTGCGGCTCTCCAGATGTTCAGGAACTACAATTCCCATCAGCCTCTGTCAGCATGGCCAATTGGGGGTTATGGTGATCAGGAAAAAAAGGCTTATTTCCTTGAGGTAAGAAGGCATGAAGTTTCCTGGGGCTTCTCCTGCTTACACTATGAAGTTTTTAATTGGCCCTGTGTGTTTTTAGATTGGAGAATCTGACTTATAAATCACCACAAGAATTTGACCTACCCTTAGAAGGGCTAGAAACTCCCTCAAAAAAGAAGTCTTGTGGTTTTGTTTTGTTATTGTTTTTGAGGGTGAAATCATTTAGCATTTTTGTTTGCTTCCCTCCATGCCAATATTATTTTTATTCTCATTTGAAATTATGTCATCAGTTGTTTTTCTTTCAGAACATTTTCCCTGGAAGAACCAAAGTCCCCCCTTCTTGCAATTCATGCTTCCCTGCCTGCACTCATATTCTAATATGATAATTTTAATCTTGCATGCAGATGATCCCAGAGTCAATTCTTGACATCACTCATTAAAGGACCTCAGGTCTAAAATATTGAGAAAGATCCATCCCCATCTGAGATCCTGCTGAACTGCTGCCTATCTAAGCAGAGGATACTGAGCTAGTTTGACCAATGGTCACACTCGTTATAAGGCAGTGGTCTACAGCCTGTGGCTCCAGAGCTGCATGCAGCTCTTTTTTCCCCATTCTATAGTGGCTCTCTACCCAAGCAAACAATTGGCCAAGCAGAGCAGCGCAGGAGGGGTGGACTGGCCTGGAGACCAATTTGACTGTGGAGGCCATGGGGTTGGGCAGAAAGAACAACCCAAGAACTGTAGCCATCAACCAGCTGCTTGGCAGTGTTGCTAAGGGTGCTGTAGGCTGCAACCATGACAGCCAGTGGTCCTTCTGCTCCCACACTCCACTGTGATTCCAAGAAGGGACATGGGGTTTCCTCGGGATGTTTGTCACCTGAGTCAATGATCAACAACTGCATGCTTGCTCTCTGCTTCTCCACATTATAATTGTGATTCAGGGAGAAGAGTCAGAGAGGAAGAAGGTGCGATATCCATTCCTCTGGCTGGGTTTCCTCTGCTGCCCTTGGTGCTCAGTGTCTTCTAGGATGGTCCAGTGCAATCCCCACAAACCCATGCAGATTTGGCAGAACTGTAAATGTGGCCATCTGGACCAAGGGAAAGAGGGCTAGGGAGATGGAAGGAGAAGTGGCCAGCAGGTAAGAAAGAAGAACTCAGTGGCTGAAGATTCAGTGGGGAATGAGGAGGAAGGGGAGGCATCTGCCAGGCAGGAGGGTGGTTGGCACTGAGATGTTCCATGATGTTGTATGGATTGATAATTTTATTGAGGTAGCAACTGTGGGGAGAGGGCTGGACTTGAAGTGTAAAGCGGACCAGGACTTCAGGACAGCTCAAAGATATTTTTTCCTTTGGGATGGCATTTATCACTTTTTCCCTTGCCCTTTTCAAGGCATGAAGTCAAATGGGATTGGCAACATGTAAGGAAAGCCTTACTGGATCCGATCTAGGAATCCCACATTTGTTGAAGGCAACAGCCTTTCCATTGTAGCATTTCTCTAGTAGTTGATGCACAGAGGTATATTGCCTCTGAACCTGAGGGTCTGTTTAGCTGACTTGGCTAATATTGTATCTTTCCATGAGCTTGTCAAACTCCCTTTTAAAGCAATACATGTTGATGCTAACCAGTGTGTTTTATGCTGGTGAATTTTTTTATTATGTGCTGTGGAAGAAGTCTTCATCAACAGTATCTTTTAAAAATATTTTTATTAATTTTATATTTCAAAAAACATAATACAATTATAGATATAACAAAATATACAAGAATAAACCTTCATGGATAAAACTGACAAAAGGTTACACACACACATACACCCACACGTCTTGACTTTTATCATATTTTAAATTACATAAAGCCATTCTTATCTATCATTAATCAAGTAATATAGCTCTGTTAAGATTAGTCTTCTTTTAAAGGTCAGAACAGATGAAATATCTGCTACACATTAATTATATTAACTGCAGATCAGACAGTTGCCCTTCTTATTTCTCAGAAACATCTGCAAATAATAGTATACCGTATATACTCGTGTATAAGTCGACCCGCATATAAGTCGAGGCACCTAATTTTACCACAAAAAACTGGGAAAACTTATTGACTCGCGTATAAGTCGAGGGTGGGAAAGGCAGCAGCTGCTGGTAAATTTCAAAAATAAAAATAGATACCAATAAAATTACATCAATTGAGGCATCAGTAGGTTAAATGTTTTTGAATATTTATTTCAAAGAAAAACAGTAAACTGACTCTGTAAGTGGAAAAGAGGGTCAACAAGAACAATATGGTATCAACAATAACTTTAAAAGTACAAAAACCTTAGCTCAACCAGCAACCACAAGCTAAAACAAAAGAGTTAAAAATCCCTTCAAAACTGGATTCCTCATCATCACCTGTATGTCCAAATGTAACCCAACTTAGATTTTAAGAGGGCATATTATTATCAGAAATGGAAAATCTTACTATTAGGGGCTTCCATTGTAGCAAACAATGGGGGATGGGGCATCCCTTTGGGGGGCAATGACTTTGGATCTCTGATCCAAACTTCACCAAACTCCTTTGCTGGTATCATAAAGAGACTCTCCCTGATGATACCAGTCAAGGTTCTAGTGAAGTTTGGTCTCAGAGGGTCCAAAGTTATGGACCCCTGCAAGGTAGCCCCATCTCTGAAATAACTCCCCATTGAAAACAATGGGGAATGGGGGCACCTCCTTTGGGGGTCCATAACTTTGGACCCCCTGAACCAAACTTTGCCAAACTTGGCTGGTATCATCAGGAGCGTCTTCTGAAGGTACCCTGATATTTTGGTGCTGCTAGCATAAAAACTGCACCCCCTGCTGGCCGGAAAATAAAAACACACACAAAAATTTAATGACCCACATATAAGTCGAGGGGAGCTTTTTCAGCATTAAAAATATGCTGAAAAATTCGACTTATACATGAGTATATACGGTACTGGATCTAGTACCATTTTTTACTTCCCTTTTTTACTTCTCAAAAAACATTATTTAGACAGATCAGTGCAATGCAAGACATATAATTTCCTTGGCCCATCCAACTCCTGTACAAGAGTAGTAAACTTTGCCATTGTAACATATTTTCTCATCTTCACTTCCCACATTTCGCAATCAGGATATTGTATGCCAATCTGTATGCCAATACTACTCTGGCTGCACTTAATAAGTAGAAGGATAGTTCATGCAGTTTTCCTGGCAAATTATTTGGTGGAATTCCCAATAATGAAGTGTTTTCATCCATTTGGAGCTGGATTTTCAGCATTTTTTTTTGGATTTCTGCATGCATTTCTTTCCAATATTTTTTTCACTTTTTTACAAGTCCACCACATATGGTACAATGTTCCATTTTCTTTTTTGCATTTCCAGCAGGTTCCTTTCAATTTTTTGCTCATCTTTAGTATATAAGTTGGCCTAAGTCAGTGGGGACTTCTTGGCAGTAGAGAGGCTTTTTTACATTTTAAGCCTCCCCACACTTCCAGAAAGCCTCCGTGGGAGTGGTGGGCCGGCACAGCCATGGCACTTCAACTGGCCACCTGGCCTGTTGGATGGGGCTGCCCATCTTTTTTTATCCAAATACCTATAAGCCCATTTCTTATTATGTGGGAGTCTTTTTGGTTTGAAGTTTCATCTTTCCCACTTGCTCTGTGCATAAATAACTGTGAATACCAGCATTCAATTCTGTAGTTTCCAAGCAGACAATTCTTTGCTGTGGATTTTTAATCCAGCCTGAAATCCAAACTAATTCTGCTACTTCGTGATATAATTTAATGTTAGGTACATGAATCCTCCTCTTCGTCTTTATCTCTCTCTCTTTCTCTTGTAAGACTTTTATTCTGGGTTTCTTGTCATTCCAGATAAATTTATCTGGGTTTTCCATTCCTTCAAAGTTTTGTGTTTTACATAGGCCCTTTCCGCACGGGCCATGCGGACACCCCTACACCGGCAGGAATTCTGCCGGTGCAGGGGTGGGGGCCGTTCGCACAGAAGCATGCGAGCGGCCCCCGCAGAGGCCGGCGCAGGAGAGGCGGCTCCGCATGGAGCCGCCTCTTCCCTGTCCCTCTCCCACTCACCTCGTCGCCTTCGTCGCCCTGCTGGCCTCCGTAGACCCGCCCACGCTGCCCCCTGACCTCCAGGGGTCAGAGGACAGCGAGGGAGGGTCTTAGGAGGCCAGCAGGGCAACGGAGGAGATGAGGTGAGTGGGAGAGGGACAGGGAAAACAGCGCATTCCCGGCAGTGCCATTTGCACCATGCTGCCGGGAATGCGCTGTTGTTCCAAAAACCATCCATCTTTGCAAATCTTCTTGTATTTTCTCCCACGTTGTTACAGAATTATCTTCGAATAATGTATCATTTTGTCCATTCAAAGTAATTCCAAAATATTTAACTTTAATTGAACTAATACCACAACTGGTGATTTTGCCAATATCCATTACTTCTTGTTTTGTTATAATTTTTTTTAAAAAAACTGTTTTCTTTTTTCCAATTTTATATCCTGAATGGAAATCAAGTTGTTCTATTTGCTCCATAAAATGTTTAATTGATAGTTGTGGGCTGGTGATAGTTAACATTACACCATCTGAATAACTTTTTAATCTTATATTCTTCTTTACTAATACTCAAATCTTTGTTTGATTACTATTTTGACTGTACTGCTGGTCAACCAGTCCATCATTATTACATATACTTATTACCATATATTTATTCATAAGTGCAACAAAACATGCTAGTATTGTAATAGAAATGCAAAGTTGAAGCACCAAATAATCATAACCACTGCAGAGGATAGCCTCATGTGGTGAAACATATGAATGAATGCTCAATTAGATCTAATAATAGTGACAATAAGCTAATTTAGACTTAATAGGCTGTGTTACCTTCGTTATAAGGATCACATATGTTTTGTGGCTCCTAACAGTTTTTTTCCCCTTTGGGGAGTGTTGTGAAGAATGGCAGGATGGCCCTTTTGGGTTTAACACAGGTTTATTTACAGCTAACAATAAGATTAGTTAGAACTATAAACAGCTGCACAGAAGCTCTCAGGCTGGGCTCCTCTGTCTCAGCTACAACTGCTTTTCCTGGCTGACTGGCTGACTGACTGGCCATGAAGTGATTAAAACAGGTTCACTCTGTAATCGCAACCAAATACTTATAGAAGTGGCTTGCCATTCATAAAATACAATAAAACATTTTTGTTACCATACCACAGGATAATAGTTTACAACATACATGGCAAATCTAAACAGGATAATAATAAAAAAACCATAGCAACCATCCTACAGGAACATCAGAAAGAAGTGATCTTGAGTAGTAGTAATGCAGTAGTAGTAGTAATGCAGGTCTTGAGGAATGGGGTGCTTGGAATCTGAGAGTGCAGGAGCCCAGGAACCTGCTTAAAGGATGCTTGAAGGGTATGGAAACAGAAAAAGGTAGGGATAGAAGTAGGAGTGAGCATCTGGATATTTCCAATCCAAAACATTGCTCAAAATTCTATCTTGTTTTTGATTGGAATGTTCAGTTTAAAACTAAACAGGAAATGTTGGCCACTGACAAAATCAAATGGGACATTTCAGATTTTGTTTTGGATCAAAAATATCCGAGTAATAGGCAACCTGATAATGAGAAAGACTGCAGATTGAAAAGAAATGACTGGATTTCCAAATAACCAGCTAAATCTTCTATAAGTATTAATTTGCTATCCATACAGTTTGAACAGAAATGTTGGAACTTTAGCCCTGACTGCTAACTGTTCAAATAAAAAGAAAGAAATGACTGCAAAAGAGGGAAATGTGCTTTTCTGGAATCACTTGGATGCATTTTGCTACATTCTCCTTGTCTAGTCTTCAAACTTGCCTCCTTTGTTTTGTTTAACAGCCAGAATGTGTGACACTTGGTTTTTTCCCGCTTATACCACATCACGTCTTGCTGTGATTCATTATCTCAGAAATAAATTGTAAAGCAAACATTCAAACCCTCTCAATTTATCTGTCAAAAGGATTTCCAAAACTGCCAACGTCATCCATATAAATACAAACAAATTAAATTTATAAGCCCATAACTTCTGAAACGCTGGATTATCGTCTGTTATTTAGCATGCTGTTAGACAGTCGGGTAATTAGTTCACTGCAGAGATTGGGCGTAAAATATTTTTCCATCAATTTTCGGGCTGTTGTTATCAAAACAGTAAATCTTTTGCCATAAATCCAGATGGCTCCAAACCAAACAATTCTCTCTCTCTCTCTCTCTCTTCCCCCCCCCCCCCCCCCCGCAATATGAGGACAAATTTTCTTTGCTGTGACCTCCAGTAGGCTCAGACAGATTGGAAGAACAAAGGAAGGAAGGATGGAATAAAATTCTGAACAGGGTATTCGCTCAGAGCAAATACATCCCAATAGCTCAAGCAAATGAGCAAATTATAGTTTTAAAGCTTCCTCAAGTCCCTAGCTCATACAAATTGGAGAAAATATTATTTCCAACTGCAAACACATTTGGTAACAGGAAGCTCCTGATGACAATCAAAATGTCCACAGTAGGTGGGTCCATGGAGAACAAAATATTTGTTAATCTTTATATCTCAACTGTGAAGCAAATGCTCTGCATACAGATAGCTCCACTGTGCTGTTCTGAATTTTGCCAGTTGCCATTGCTCCAGATGAATGCACACAGAAGATACTGTAGCTAAATACTTCTGTCTGGACCAGTCACAGTCACACTAAATCTTAGAACTGTCTTGAAATTGCCAGTGTTTTGCTTAGCACCAATTTTGGCATATTTTTTGAGGTTTGTTTTGCAGGAACTGAAGCATGGCCACTCATCTGTGTGTCTATAATTAAACGAAGGACTCTGGAGGAGCTATGTCCTAAATCATGATGGACACAGATAAGTGTTAGTCTTTCTTTACACATTCTACAGATGCCTGGACATTGTGGTTTCTGTATTTTTATGTAAGCCATTTTGATTCTCCAGCATGGGAGCAAAACCAATTGGAATATTTGTTAAAGGGTTGGACTAGGATCTACAAAACTTGGGCTCAAATCTTCACTCTGCCATGAAGCTTGCTGAGTGACCTTGAACCTGTCAGTCTCTCTTGTAAGAACAGACACAAGAAGGACCATGTTAGATCGAACCAAAAAGCCCTGGCACTCTCAGAAACTGGGCAGATGGGAAATGCTACTCCATAGGCTCTGCTAATGTAATATTGGACCTGCTTTTTGTACTCCTGTTCAGGATTGGCCCAGACTGAAGCATTTTCAGTAGGAGACCCTCTTGAGCATGTTTAAAGTGCTGTCAAGTCACAGCTGACCTATGGCAACTCCAGCAAGGGGGTTTCAAGTGAGAAGTAGAGGTGGTTTGCCGGTCCTTTCCCCTGGAAAGTCTTCTTTGGTGGTCTCCCTATTAAGCACAGCTTCCAAGATCAGACAAGAGATTGGGCTGTATACCATACTGCCTTCCCTCCTGGAGACACCCTTAGTTTAGGAAAAATTGGCATTCAAAACTGGACGGGGCTAGAGAGTGCACCATTCAACCAAAAGCTCTAATAGTTTTCAGTATGACATTGAAAGATGGATAACTTTTTTGTTCGCATGGTATCTTAGGTTAAACAAAAAGGGGACACTATTAATGAAATAACTCTTATAAGTGGGGGTGGTTCACCCATCAGACCTGTCAATCTTTACCCATTCCAAGTTCCCTCTAAGTGGAAAAAAATTAGAAGTATCCTGCTGACTCACTCCAATGGGTCCTTTTAATCCAGCACCATGTTTTCTTCCAGTCATTTTGATACTAGGAGAAAGCCAGGCTGGAGGGGGAAAAACATTGAACGCAACAGCATACTGAAGGGGAGAGAAAGGGATCTTATTGCTCACATACTTCATGCTTGATAAAAAATAGACCCTCCACTTCCTCTTCCTGCTTTAGATGTGATTGGAATGACATTCATTACTATGTATTAATATATACTTATATCCCTTCTATCATATAGTCTGGCTCTTTAAAGCTGCATGCAAATTGGCAATGGCAACTTCGAGATCAGTGGAATCTTTGCAGGTGTTTGGGTCTTGGCAGATAGCTGCCTTTGGCATTGACTCTAGTAGCAGTGGTTTCAGCAGCAAACCACTAGCCTGAATATATCCACAAAGGAAAAGATCTGGCTTCCAACAGGTGAAGAGGTTATAAACTTAAATTATTAATCAGTGATCTCCAAGGGCTGCCATAAGCACAGATGCAAGGAAATTACCACAACCTATTTTTCAACCTTGGCATTCTTCCTGTCTTAAAATAGCTTGGCAGAGATGAAGAAGGTGATGGGGAGGGAAATGAGAGAAGTCCGGATCACCTGCTAAGAGAAAGAGGCCCTTTCAAATCTTGCAGAGTTGGAACACATTCTTTGAAAGAAGAGGGAAAGAAGAACTTAGAACAGAAATAAGGTCCTAAAAAGGTCTTGAGAAGGCATAGAAGATGTTTACAAAGGCTGGAAAAAAGCCAAAGACCATTAATTGTAGGGTTACCAGCTTCCAGGGGGTACCTGGAGTTTTCCTGGAATTTTAGCTCACCTCTAGACTACAGACATCATTTCACCTGGAAAAAATGGCAGGTTTGAAGGTGGACTGAATGACATCTCATGCCCTGTGAAGCTCCTTCCCTTACCCATGCTCCACCCCTAAATCCTGCTGTGGTATTCAGAAGGGTTCACACCACTTCGGCAGAACCCGTTGTTAAAATGGTGCTTATAAACAACCAGTTGTTAAATTATTTGAATCCCACCACTGGAGTGAAGCCTATAGAGGATGGAGTTTGTGGAAGGAGAAACTGCTGCAAGGCATAATGCCATAGCATCTGAGGCAGCCATTTTCTCCAATCTCTGTGGTTTGGAAATCAGTTGTCATTCTGAGAGGTTTTCGGGTCTCAGCTGGAGGTTGTATCAACTATACCACTCTATACCTTTTGGCTAATACATCTTGTGAATTAACACAAGTCTCTTTCAATCAATTTCACAATAACTTTATAACCAGATATACAACAAAAGTGTCTTCAAACAATACAATGAATTTTCAAAAATCAGTATTAGTAGATTCTTTGTTTCAATAACATAGATTCTCCAACTTAAATGAAATACAATATCTTTTCACGTATGAATTTCTGAACAAAAACTTCAATCTCTATACAAGGTGAACTCACACTATTCCACTATACATATAAGCTTAAATTAATATGGGTACAGGAGAATGAACCCCCAGCTGGTTTGACCTCAGGTATTCCTTCTCTCTAGCCTGATTATTTGCACCAAAGTAAGCTAAATTAAAATTTCCAAAAATTTAAAGGACTGCTGGGACTGCTAAAGGACTGCTGGGACTGCTGAAGGTGGCTTGCAAACAGCAGCGGCTTCCCGGCGCTCCCCCCCTCGCTTCCCTTACCTGCTCTCTGGCCCTCCGGCGCGTCACCGGGGCCTGGGGACATGCCCCCCTGCTCTGCGACCTGGAAGCAGGCGCGCAGGGCAGGGGAGGCATGTCCCCAGGCCCCGGCAACGCGCCGGAGAGCAGGAAAGGCGACTGGGCGACGGCGCCCAGCGGCGCCGTCTCCCCAGTTCTTTCTGGGACCGTCCATGCGGACAGTCCTAGCGTCGTTGGGTCGGCGTCGAGTACGCCAACCCGGCCGCTTCCGCATTTGTGCGGAAATGGCCATAGAGTTTCTGGCAATTCCTACAGTGATGTGAGGTCACTTCTGGGTTTTCCCATAAGTGTCATCATGGCAAACACAATAATGATTGTCTCCACCCGCAATGCTCTCAATAGTTGCCAGGCACAGACTGCCAATCTTATTACCTGAAGTATCAGGATTTTTAGCCTTCTATTCTGAGTCTGTGAAGAAACAAATTAAATCTCAAGAGACTATGCTTATTAGGCTTGACAACTTCTACTCCTCTCCCTGTTCATTAGTTTTCACTCTGAGTCAGGAGGCACAGGCAGGGTCTGCATATTGGTCCCGAGAAATGAGCAGTGCAGCAGTGAAACTAGCAAGCAATGGACAGCCTGGCCAAGGCCAAGGAGAGACCGCAGATAACAAAGCAAGGAGCAAGAGGCACACAGATTCAAACAGTGTATTCTAACAATTGTATCAGTGACTCCACACTGCAACTTCATAAAAAGACATACCAAAATTCATGACTATAATGTATTATAATGTATTATAATCAGTGGTGGGATTCAAATAATTTAGCAACCGGTTCCGGTGGTGGGATTTAAATAGTTTAACAACTGTTTGTTTACAAGCACCATTTTAACAACCGGTTCTGCCGAAGAGTTGCGAACCTGATGAATCCCACAACTGCTTCACTCCTAAATCTCCAGAAATTTCTTAATGTGAAGCTGACAACTCTACTGTCCAGCCAAATAGAATCCTTGCATTCTCACCTGCTTCCTCCCCACCCCCCTGTTTGCTGGCATATTAGTAACTTTACTGGCATATGTGACATATTTTTCAGTGCTTGGACCACCAACAGTTGGCCTCACTTTAGAAACCCCAGCCATTAGAAAAGTGTCCCCTTGGCCACCTCACAGGTCTCAGTTTGCCTCTCAGACACTATTCTAGAGGCCAAGGGAAATCTTCCACAACCTCAGGAGTCCCTGCAACATTTGGCAGCTCAAGCCACCACATGGAGACATCCTCCCTTTCTTTATCTGTAACACTGCAATAACTTCTCCAAGTCAAGCTGAGATCTGAAGATCCCGTGATGACCCCCTGATGAAAGAGGTACAGACCCCTAACAAAATCCTGCCCCTACTCTCTCCGGTTATCAAATATAACCTCTCAGTTATTTTTGCGTTGAGAAATCTGATGGATACAATGGGAGGATTATTTTTTCCAGCACTGCATCCTGCTGCTTGGATTGTCTGTGAATACATGTGTGCTTTTGAGATAACCGAGAAATAAAAAAAACCCCCTCTTTTAGTAACTCTCTGGCTTGTCCAGGTGCTTGGAAGTATATTTTCCCCAATCCAAATGATATATAGTTTGAGAAGAAACAGACTGGATATCTTTAGTGCACGTGGAACAAAGCACAATAATTATGGATCCTCACCATGAAGCTGTTTGCCGCCTTTTCATGTAGCAGCTGTGAGTTCTTCCTACCTGCACTTTTTATTTTAATTTCATAAATGACCCTGTTTGGATCAAAATGCATTCAAATCATTAACAACATCTTGGGAATTTCCTGACGATTTGGGAGCTGTATTTTGGGGTGGGGAGGGAGCTTTGCAGGGACATAAAGCCATAGAATCCACCATCTGAAGCTGCCATTTCCTCTAAGGAAACTAACCTCTGTAGTCTGGAGATCAGTTCGAATTCCAGGAGACACTTTTAAGTTAGCTCTGCTTTGAAGTTGGGAAAACTGGTAATGTGTGGGTCAGAGTGCTTCACTAAAACTTGGGAGTTCCAGGTTTAAATTCCCCAGGGCTGCTTGTTGCTGGTAATTCATGGGAGTCGGGGGAAGGGGACTTGGCATTACATAATTCCTGGGAAAAACACAGAAATTATGTCTTGTTGCTTTAAGAATTACCAGGAATTCTATGGTTAATTTTCCCTCTCCCTCTGGATACCAGAATGCCAGCTGGGAATAGAATTTGGGGTTAGAATATCTCCTGCCCCATTGGGTAAATGGCAAGTCTAATTCCTACACAGTCCTAAAATTCAGTAAACCAAGATAATATATTTGGGGGGGAGGGTTGCCATGAAGTCACAGCTGGCTTATGGTGACCCCTGCCGGTGTTTTCAGGCAAGAGACACTGAGAGGTGGTTTGCCATTGCCTTCCTTTGCATAGTGACCCTGGTATTTTTTGGTGGTCTCATCCAACCACTGGCCAAAGGTTCCAAGCTTCCAAGATCTGGTTAGCTTGGGTTATCCAGGTAAGAGCAATATTGTGGTTAGAATGCCAGATTAAGATCTGGGAGATTTCTGTTCCAGTTCCCCCTCAGCCATGAATATCATTGGGTGACCCTGGATCAGCCACCTACTCTATGCTAACCCATTTCAAAGGGTTGTTGTGAGAATAATTTAGAGGAGAGAATCTTGTATGCACAGGCAGGTGTGAATGAGCAATCACAGAAACATCTTTTAAAGAACCTTTTAGTTTCATGTCTCTTTGAATAGTTGCATGATAAGAAATTAAGAGATGTCACAGAGAGGGCTGAGAATGTGAGTTGGAAAAACTTCTGAATTCATAGTCCAGCTAGGAAACAGAAACCTAAAGAAATGGCCTCAAAATTCTAGAGAATTGAAATTTAGGGCTGCTCTTACTGACTGACCAGTATTTGGAGAGGGTATGTTTCTTCGCACTCTGAATTTAACGCCCCCACCCCTTGTAGCAGTGGCCTTATTCCTGGGCTGGTGGAGAAGAGAAAGAAGAAGAGGGAAAGGGGAAAGATAAATGCTCTGAGAGAAACTGGCAGCCAAGAACAGGCCCGTGAAAAGCTGGAAGGGCCTGGCTTGTAGCATTTGGACCAAAGAATGCCTTAGAGTCTAGCTGTCAGATCGTATTAGGAGAGCCCGGTGAAGAAAACCTTGGAAACAAGAAGGCCATTCCTGCTATTTAACTGACAAGCACAAAAACCTACTTAAGGATTTAACCTTAAAAATCAAGTTATTATTTCCTACCTAGGGTACTAGCCTCCAGGTGGCATTTTGCTGGAATTACAAATGATCTCCATACTACAGTCATCCTGGATGACATGGCAAAAGAAGACATGGACATCCTGAAGTGACACTGCATCCCATCTGAGCTCCCTCCTTCTCCTCTACAAATTCAACCCTCCTCAGCCTCCACCCCAAATCTCCTTGAATTTCCAAATCAGTTACTAAATCTATTCCCACCCCTTTTTGGATGAAGCTTCCCTGGGTACTTTACTTAAGGGACTCAAAGTTCCTTAAAGGTCTTGTTGCTTTTATTTATTTATATGTGCAGTTGTTAGAGTCCACAAGGGTCGATACAGATGTTAACACTGGAGTATCTTCAGAACTTGTCTCAAATATGAGCTGTTACTATACTCTGTTTCACATAAAGAACTGTGGTGGTTCACTGGAAGAGGAAGTAGCATACTTCTTAAGAAAATAGTCCCCAAAGAACATTAGCATTACAGATTTGTTTGTAAGGGCTGCCCTTGTTGAAAACATGATTTTGTGCACTAGAAAACATGGCAGTTTGAACACAGAGCATTCCATTGCCCCATATGACTATCATCAAAACTTGCATTTTTTTCCCCACAGAAACAGGAGAAGGTCCCTCTCCATGAGGCCTGAGGCATGGGTGCAGGCCAAAGCAAAGCGGCAGCTCAGTTTGCAGCAGCCAAGACAACTTGCAAGCTTGGGTGACCCCATCTGCACTCACAATCCATACCATGCTGAGCAGCTGCAGAGCCGGGAGTTGTGGAGGTGCAGCAAGGAGTGCATGTCAAGTGGGCCAGGAATGCACTTGTGGCTACTGGAATTCCCTTCTCATGTTTCCCGCTGGCTTGACATGTCCCTTGGGACCAGTGCCTTGACAGACTCACCCCTCAGAAACTACACCTCGGCTTCATTGTGGTGTGGGAGAGTGGTGGCAGTGCCTGGCGGCCTTCCTGGCGTCTGCAGTCACACTGCTCCACATGTGATTTCATTGTTAAAAAGTAGATGAGTACAGTTTATGTTGCCTAGCAATCCCACACATATGTCATTTTCCTTTTTTGTTTTGAGGGGGATGTCTGCAAAGCTATGGTGACACAAATTGCAGCTTCTCTAATCATGTTGCCATAGCTTTGCTGACATCCCCTTCAAAACAAAAAAAGAAAGAAAAAAATGACACATGCATGGGATCGCTAGGCAAAACAAACTTTATTGAAGATTGGCAACTGTAAGTTTGATTGAGCTGTAGGAAATTACTTTGGTTTGGAACCTGTCAGGAAAGGAAATAGTCTATTTAGGTTTAGCTGAATATGTTTTCCCTTGTGATATTTTTTTACCCAAAATGCTCTTATGGGTTTTATGTAAGCTACTTTAAAAACTTTTGAAAGCATATCTTACAGATGCTTTTAAAAATGTTCACTAAAAACTCGACTTTCTTGTGTGAGCATTTTAATCTAAGAAGCTTTGTTTTCCATCCCACCTTTAAAGAGGATTCCATTCTACCTGGGAATTGTGAGTCACCTGGGTGTTATAACTAATCGCTAAGGTTGCAAAGAAAAGGCTGTCAGGTAAAAGCAGCTGAGAGTTTTTAAAAGAAATATTTCTACCTGGTGGCTGTAGTAAAGGCCTCTCAAAGGGAGTTAAATAGTGTCACCCTAAGTGGGTATACTCAGAATCCTACTCAGGTCTACTCAATGGGGCTTATTTCTAGGAAAGTGTTCTTACAATGGCACTGGAAATGAGGCTTCAGAGTTGTTTTGGTTCACCTTCTCTCCCTCTCATAATGTAGGAAGTGTTCCCTTACAGAACATTTTGCATTCTTCAAAAGTTTTGCATTCCTCTTCAAAAATGCAGCCCAGCCTTGAATAAAGTCTAGCAGTCATTAGGGTGGTAGAAAGTGCTGTCAAGTCACAGCTGACTTATGGTGATCCTTTGTGGTTTTTAAGGCAAGAGAACATTCAGAGGTGGTTTGCCATATCCTGCCTCCATGTGGGCTGAGAGAGTTCTAAGAGAACTGTGACTGGCCCAAAAATTTTCCAGCAGGCTTCATGTGGAAGAATGGGGAATTGAACCCGCTTCTCCAGATTAAAGACCGCCACTCTGAAGTGCTACATCATGCTGGTGCTTTAGGGGTTCTTATACATTCAACTTAAATTGTGGTTAGTATCGCCCTCAAATCCAGTTGTTTGTTTTGTTCTCTTATTTCCCCTTCGTTTGTATCGCTTAATCCCCCATGTCAATCACAATGTTTTTCTAGTTCCTCTTGCAGCATTTCTTTTAAGTTTTAACCCTTTCCTCAGTTTGACATGTTCCCCTTTCTTCCCCTCTCCACTTAAAGGAGGTCTGTACCACCTTGACATCACGGCAGAGGGAAGAAGTCTCTCTTCCCACACGTTCGACAGAATCTGCCAGTGGTTAAAGAAAATACAAGATTAAAATCCTTGTGGCACCAGTTCCTTCCATCTGTGAGAAGGTATGCTGAGAGAGAAGCAAAGATGTATGGATATTTTCATGACAGTTTTTTTTTAAATCACATGGAAAAGTATTTATGCAGACACCGTTACTCTGTAAAAACAAGCAGGCTCACAGATTTTGCTGATGAGTGACTGTAAAAACCTAAATAATTGAGGATAATCCAACTGGCTGTTTCAATAGATTATCCCCACATATGGAGCAGCGGTGGCGTAGGAGGTTAAGAGCTCGTGTATCTAATCTGTAGGAACCGGGTTTGATTCCCAGCTCTGCCGCCTGAACTGTGGAGGCTTATCTGGGGAATTCAGATTAGCCTGTACACTCCCACACAAGCCAGCTGGGTGACCTTGGGCTAGTCACAGCTTCTCGGAGCTCTCTCAGCCCCACCTACCTCACAGGGTGTTTGTTGTGAGAGGGGAAGGGCAAGGAGATTGTAAGCCCCTTTGAGTCTCCTGCAGGAGAGAAAGGGGGGATATAAATCCAAATTCTTCCCTCTTCTTCTTTCAAACATGAAGTGGTCTCATTTGTCTACTTATTATACCCCTCCCCCAAAAAAAATAAAAGAGAGAAGAGAGCAAATCTTAGTTTCTTTACAGGTATGAGCAGCAAATAACTTTATGGGTATAAGCAGCAACTAAGCAGGAAAATTAGAATAGTTCAGACACTGTATGGTATCTGATATTCTGTCAAGGATCTGACAGTATTTTGTAACTGTAATGCAATGTCTGGTGGGATCCCCCCCCCCCCTCCAGCTTCAGTAATTTTTGCTCAAGGTACATTAAGCATATAATTAACTGCGATTAGATGATAATTGCAGTCTGTTTTTCCCCCTAAGTAAAACTGGTTGTTTATGCTTTTACAGTTTGTGCATGGTTGTTTATATTGTATGTGCCATGGGGGGAGAAAAGTTGGAAGGGTGTTAAAAAAAGTTCCAAAGAAATAATTACCATGAATTTACAAAGCAATTACAGGCTAATGTATGCCCTGGTTTAAGGAAGGTGCTATATGAATTTCGATGAGATACAATTTTGCATTCTGCTTGTTCTCTACAAAAAAGACTGCCAGATTTTTGGGGGGAGGGATATCAAACCCAAAACATCTGTATTCAACCATACAACAATACGTTATTAAAGCAAGTGATCATGCTTTTTATTTATAAAAATACATCTTTGTCACTTCTATAGAAGTCCATTATTTGCATGTAATTCCAAAAAAGACATCAAGCCAATATATGGGAGCATTGTTGCTTTTGAAAAGATCTTCTTGTGAACAAGCAATAGATGATCACTAGAACAGAGTAGTTAACATGTGAGGTTCAACCTGCTTTCTCTCTATAGCTCATGCATAGCTGACTTCCAATTCTGATCTAATCAGATTACCCAAAAGCAGCCAGAGATTGCAGTCTTGAATGTTTATTGTAACTAGCCTTGCTAGTTCAACTTACATAGCTATTCAGCTCTTGTTTTGCTCACCAAGGAATCAAATTTCTGTCTACAGTTTGGCTGTTTTCTGAGCTGTTTAAGTTTGTTTGCCAGGTTAATTTTCTTTATATTCAAACAGTACAATATAGTGTAATTGGCAGCATTTCTCCAATGCAAGTGTTCAAAAAGTATAATTGGAACCCCACCCCTCCCCCAATCTGTCATCATTTTATATTGTTCCATATAAGGGCCAGATTTCATTTTTTTTAAAAAGGGGGGCAAAGGTTTAAAATTGTTCCCACTACGTATTATATACACATTTCCTTATAAGTACATATATAATCAACAGCTCTTTAAATGATAGAATAAAGTATGTTGACCTCTGTGAACTGCTAAAGAATAATTACACCGTACATTATTTTATCTATCCATAATGTCTGAATATTCCCTCAACCTCTCTGCACACATAAAAACTTTACCAAATTGAGCCTGCCCAACCTGCTAGCAGCAGCCTATTCAGGGGAATGGGGCACACACACTACAGAGAAGTCATCTTTGCTGGGCAATTGAGCCTCCCACATCTTCTGCGACCTCCCTCTCTCTGCTCACCACCCACCACCCAGGGCTCTTGCCTCCTTTTACCACCTAGATCTGTCCCTGTTCCATAGCCAATTGCTTTACATAAAGGGTGAACAAACAGAAGTGAATAAACAGTATTACCACAGTTACTCTGCAACCACAAAGTTTGTCAGCAACTGCTCCAGTTGCATGATGGAGGCAAAGCCACAGGAACCAATGAGCAGCTCCTGAGTGATCATCAGGGTTGCCAGCTTTGGGTTGGAAGTTTGTGGAGACTTTAGGGGAGGAGTCTGCAAAAGCTGGGGTTTGGGGAGGGGAAAGACCTGAGGATGGTTTAAATGCCATGCAGTCCACTCTCTGAAGCAGTCATCTTCTCTGGAGACCAGGTGTAATTTCAGAAGGTCTCTACTCCCCACCTGGAGGCTGGCAGCACCACCATCTTCGCTGTCATAAATGGTATATTTCCGTGCAAAACATGTACACTGTGAAGTTCCTGACACCTCTAATTGTGACAGCATGCAAATAACATGCAGGTTCCTTGTGTCTTTCCAGCATGCCCATAAGTCCTCTCCTGCTCCAAAGATTAGCAGTTTACTAATTTAATTTCTTAATTGATTTCCTTCACTTAATTTTGTGCCAAGTTATCTCCATCCAAGCAGACAGCTTGCTAAATCTGGAAAGCTTTGTTGGTTTGCATTTCCATTTTTTGGTTTATCACAACATTTTGTTGTCCTGTGGAGACCAGATTGAATCCAAAGCTTAACCTATATCCCCCCTAGCGTCTGCTGCTAAGGCAGAAAATAAAATAAAGCACAGAAGTTGTAACTTGCCGATTTAGTTTCAAAGGAGGGGGGATTTTAGCTAGTGATACACAGTGAATGCCAAACAAGAAGCAAGAGATAAAACAAAATGAGGAACCGTGGTTATCTTCAAATAGAAAAGAACACAAGAAGAGAAATAGCTCTGGCCTGTTCGCAGAAGCTGCCAGAAGAGAGCCATAAATGGAAGACACCTGAATGTGATTTTATTACACACATCCACTCCTTTAATGTTTCATTCAACTTAATTACATTACTGTCTGCTACTGGCATGGGGTAGATTTGAAGAAATATGCATTGTGACATCAGGATTGTAGATTGAATCTTTGTGATTATTGCTAATTTCCTGTTGTAATTTTAATATTTTGATTATTCTGAGGTCACTTTTTTGCATTACCTTATGTACAATGTTCAACTAGTTTGTTTGTCTAGTTTTCTTTGATAAGGCATTTGGATTTTATATGTGTGTATGCATAAACCTCTACTTCTCAATTCAAACCCATTAGTACTGAGTGAACACAGCTATTTTTGTAATGCTTATCTGGTCGTTGTCATTGATTCACCTAAGTTTTGTACAGCCTTGGATGATTTGTTCGATTCTTGTACACCATTTTCACACCGTTTATATGCAATTGCCGCAAAAAAAATAATGTTGAAAAAGGAATTCAGTTTAATGGGGGAAAACTCAGCTCAAGGAAATAAAAAATGGGTGTGAAAATAAAGGCTCACAGGTTTGTTTCTCACCAGGGAGAAATGAAATTGAAATGGAAATATTCTGAAACAAGGCAGTCAGCTTTCAAAATTCCATCTCATAGCTAGAAATGATCTTATTGCTCAAAAACCTGTTTGTCTCCCTTATAATGCCTACTGCAACTTACCCATGCACTGTTAACTTCTTGGGAGTAGCAGGCCAGAAGGCATCTGGGCAGATAAGGACATAATCCACGTTGCTGTAAGGCCCACCACTTGCCTCTAAGACCTGTGCCCATCATGGTTGATTAAGGTCAGTGGTGATGGAATACAGGACCTCTTGGTGGACATTTGACCCCATATGTCCCTCTGAGTGGTACGTCCCTGGATTACACCTCACAGCTGTAAGTAGGAACATTTTTGCTAGGAGGCTCACAAACCTGATACAAAGGCCCCTTCCGCACACGCAAAATAATGCGTTTTCAAACCACTTTCACAACTGTTTGCAAGTGGATTTTGCTATTCCACACAGCTTCAAAGAGCACTGAAAGCAGTTTGAAAGTGCATTATTCTGCATGTGCGGAATGAGCCTAAGTTATGTGGGGGAGGGAGTCATATTCAAGTGGGCAGGAGTTCATCAAGTACTAGAGACAATAGTCCAAAGGTTATAGAGAAAACTGAGTGAATAGTTCAAGAACCCAGAGTGCCGTGGTCACTAAAAGTTAACATGGAATTCTCATAAACAAATCATGCCAGACTAATCTCTTTTTGATAGAGTGGCAAGTTTGGTAGAAGAAGGGAATTCTATGAATGTAGCATGCTTTGACTTCAGTAAGGCCTTTCACAAAGTCCTCCATGACTTCCGTGCAAGCAAGCTAGTAAAATGTGGGCTAGACAATGCTACTGTTAGATGGATTTGTAATTGGTTGACTGATCAAGCCCAAAAGGTGCTCACCAATTATTCATGTTCATCCTGGAGTCACTAGTGGGGTGTGATGCTTGCATTTCTAAACATGACTTGTTACTAGAAGTCTTTGAATGGGGTTTCTTGGTTCAAGGGATTCATATCTCTTTTCTACAATTCATTCTATATTTCATTTCTACTTTTTCTCTTCTTTTGAATTCAGGCCTTACAGATCTCTTCTTCCTCCTTCTCCCTTGCTTAGACATTCCTGTATATTTGAAACACTTCCTTATGATGGCATTTTGTTATTGCTCTAATGTAATACCCTGAAGGGCCAGGTATATTATGTTTATATCTAATGCCGTGCAGTATTGAATGTCAACTGGATTTACTTGGGTACCTCCAAATGGTCTAGTATTTGTCATGCTGCTGTCTGTTCTCATAAAAGAAATAATGAATGCTAGAATTCCCTCCTGGGCTGAGAACCTGTTTCAGCTAAGGCTGAGCAGAAACCACTAGCTCTATTTTGGAAACAATTTATGCAGCGCTGAAAAGCAAATCTCTCCCACTGCCCTTCTGATCATTTTTTAGAAGTGCCTGCAAAAGAGTTCCTTGGTTTGTTTACCTGTCTCTTTTTGCCTTTGTTTGCCTTCCGTAAAGTTATCTTTTAACCACACCTGATTGGTGGTGTTCCACTGTGATGTCAAATCATTGACTGTCATATTCAATTACCTGGGATAGCCCATTTGATTGATCCAGTAGGCATTGCCCTCAATCACAGTTAACTTTGCTGTTACTGACATGATCACATGGCCAAATCTAACGGACTGCATAGCATTGTGATCATTTTCTTCACAACTTCCAATCAGCTGGGGCTACCCATTTGATAAGAATAGGTAGCTAGAAGGTGGCAAGTGTGGGGGAATAACATTAATAAGGCAATACATAGGAGAAATTTGGGCACCAGCTATGATTTTTAAAAGTTAACCAAAAGGAAATTTAATACAGGATTAAAGGATGGGGGTTATGATTCACATGGTGACACACCCTACTCTATTATTGACTCCCAAATTAAATTGAAGAATACTTAATGCAATTGTAATGTTATCACAGAGAGAATCTGATCTACGAATTCCAATATTCTAGAGATCACCTGCTCCAAGGAAGTCCAGCTTGCCTCAACCAGGGCCACCATCTTTTCAACCTTGCCCCCAGCCCAGAGGCGTAGGGGGGCAAAATGGTGCCTGACCAGCCCCCCGCGCTCCCCCCCACTTACCGTAGTTCCTTTCTCCTGCCCCTTAGTTCCTTTCTCCTGCAGCCTTGTGGGAACTACACTTCCCAGGAGCAAGGTCTCCTGGGAAGTGTAGTTCCCACCAGGCTGCAGGAGAGGAACTAAGGGGAAAAAAGAGGAACTAAGGGGCAGGAGAGAGGAACTAAGGTAAGTGAGGGGCATGGGGTGTGTGGGGAGGATCTTGGGGGGGTGCCATGGGGGAAGGGGAAGGGGAGAGGGGTGTGGGGGTGATTTTCTGGCCCCCATATGACCCCAAAGGTGCATGCCCGGGGTGGGATGCCCCCCATCTTGTTGGTGCTATGCAACTGCCCCAGCCTGGTGTAATGCTCTGTCGGAGGAGACCAGGGCCTGTGGGACTTAATGCAGTTCTTGAGGGCCTATAAAACAGAGCTGTTCAAATGGGCACACGATTGAGGCAGCTACAGTTAACATCTAGGCATCCCCCACTAACAGCGATCAAGATCTCCTCAGTGTATGTTTTTTATTGCTGAAATTGGATCTGGAATACAAACACCACCTTGGTAGTTATTATGTTTTCATTGGATGTATATTATTTATTGTTTTATATGAAATTTTCTATGGATGCTGTGTGTCACCCCAAGCTCAAAATGTGGGGCAGCATATTAAATATAATCTATCAATCAATCATTGGATGCTACTAACATAGGAATGTCAGAAGGGTCTCTTTGTTTTGATGGGTGTTACAGTTAAGTTTGGAAATGGCTGTTACATAATTAGCTTGATGTTGGCAAGTATGTATGCCTTGTAACAGCAGCACAGGCCTATCAGGTCACCAGTAGTTAAACAATCATTGCCCACCTAAAATATACTCAATCAAGGGTCCTTGAGGCTTCCGTTCTTGGACCCATGCATGTTAAATAAATTCTTTTTTGTCTGTTTAAGGAGTCTCTGGGTTGGGTGTGCTTGTTTCCAGGTTCAACCTTTAGGGTGACCAAGCATGCCTAATAAAAAAATTCCAGGACATGGGTCAGCAATTGACATCATGTTGAGGCATTTTTATACCCCTCCTGTCCTAGCTTTGGAGAATTATTTTTTGTTTTATTTTGTTTCTATCTTGCCCTTTCACAACAAGGTCAGGCTCCAGATGGCTAACAGCAATACATCCAAATATCATTAAGTAAACATGATCTTAAAACCTATATATATATATATATCAATACTAATAGTTAAAACCTAGACTATTTATAAACTGTCTAAACAATGGTATCCTAACAATAAAATTCTCTTTATGGGTGATTAAAAGAAACTCATGACAACAGCAGGGGACACAAAGCTCTTGGAGGGTCTAGCCAGGGGGAGCTGATTAGTGTAAAACTGCTGCTGACCTCAACCATAGGCCTGGTGAAATGTCACTATCTTACAACTGAGCCAAGTCCCACAGAACCTAGGTCTAAATTGAAAGAGAATTCTACCAGGGCCAGGGCTGAAAAATATCTGGCTCTGATTGAGGACAGCCAGATATTTCTTGGGACAGGGATCACCAGTAACTTGTTTCCAGTTGAATGTAGTGCACTTTAGTGTGTGTGTGTGACTGCATGTGTGTGTGTGTATGTGTGTGTGTGTGTGTGTAAGCATTCTTTGGCAATAGAGATGCAGAAAAACACCCCTTCCCCCCAAAAAAAACTTATTACTATTTTATAAGTGGTTATTTCAATGTCGGATTGTACGGAATTAAGTGAAATGGCAGCCAGCATTCCAACAGATGGTGGATAAAATTGCTAATACTAGGAGAATAATTCTGACAACTCTTATTTGTGTTTTCTACTGTTTTGCAGATGTTCTGTGAACTAGCCTCTGATTTTTTTTCACAAAGAAGGAGTTTATAGTTTCAGTTGGAAAGGGTTTATTTTTAATGCCCAGAGTTGATAAATCCCATTGGATATACTCCAAAATAAGTTATCATAATGTAAGGAGGCACAGTGGAATAGTGCACTGCCTCACTGAACTAACCCTGGATCTGGGACAAACCAGGCTCAATAAAAGCCATTGCTGTGTGCACCCAAGTAACAGCTGTCTGCTTTCACTGTTGTAGTAAAATCCTCTACTCAAGTAATTATTTTGGCTTGCTTCACTGTTTGCCTAAGAAAAGAACTTCAGCATTTTCTTCTGTTGTTTTGATCCTAATTTCAGAAAATGACTCCATAAGAAAAAGTGGCTAAAATGTTGATAATGTGATTTGGGGGTGGGGGGACGCAGTTCAAAGGAAAGGGTTCATAGCTCAAAGCACACACCTTGTGTGCAGAGGTTCCCAAGTTGTTCCTGATATCACTAGTTAAATGGGATCTGTGTGTCAGAAGTAAAGGACTCCGTGCAGTTTCTTAGCCTTGGACTTCAGAAGGGGACTTTACTACAGAGTCAGAGAGATACAGGTTAAGATACTGGGCATCCTTTTTTCTACTGCTCTGATAAAGGGATAGCCCTTTGATGTATAGATTGCTACTCTCTGGGAAACTTCCTTCCACCTTTTACACCTTCTCTCCACACCACTTCTCCATTTTGCAACCATGAGGGCAAGACACAGGGCCTGTATCTCCCTCCACCCTATTAGACTAGATTAGGAAACTATTTTTACTCTATCCTATCCAAAAATGGAGTTCCTATAATAAATGAAGCATATTTGAATAGATAAAAGGCTTTGAGTATTTTTGTTCCTAGCACACACAGAGATTAGGTGGGCTTTGCTGCAGACAATAGACTTTGTGTACTCAGCTAAATTACTAGATCCAAAATCTAACAGGTTGTGGGACCCAGATTCTGACTCCAACAATGAGGAGGCAGAGATGGGGAAAATGTCTACCTGAACTGAAAAGCCACTAGTAATATAGCTACTGGCAGAATACACACACAAACAGACCCCTCCTGAAAGCCACTGGCAGAATACACACATCCCTCCTGAAAACTCAAAAGACTGTCTAGTCCAGCATCCTGTTTTGTACTGTGAACTAGCAGCTGACTTGGAGCACCAGCAAACAGGACACAGAGTCCAAGGCCTTCACCAATGCTGACCCCCAACACTAGTATTCAAAATTTACCACCTCTGGATGTGAAGGTTCCTTTTAATCATCCACAGACAGTAAGCATTAAAGGACCTTTCTTCTATGAAATTGCATAATCATAGCTATGCAGATGCCCTCACTAATTGATTATGCAATTTCAGTGTTACATACATATGTTGAAATGGGTGGATTCCACATGCAAATTAGACTTGCATTTACACTTTTAACGGCATTTACACTTTTACACCTTTACACTTTTAACGGCTGCAAACCGTTCTTTCTCCCACTTTGGGCATTCCACAGGTACATATACTCTACTTGCTTTACTATAATCAGATACTCTGAAGATGCCAGCCACAGATGCAGGTGAAACGTCAAGAGAAAATGTTACTGGAACATGGCCATACAATCAGAAAACCCACAACACCCTAATTTAATTATTCATTGGTGGGAAAAGTGCTTCCTTCTTGCTATCCTGAATCTATTTCTGATCAACTATTTTAAGAATCACCAATATAAACTACAAAGGATTCAAATAGTCAAGCATTGCTGATGCACAATATCCGTTCCTTTGAATATGTGCCATTTTAATAGAGCCAGCCTGTTATTTTTCAATCTCATTTAGTGACTCTTATTCTAACCTTCCTAGGAAAAGTTCTTGTTGACACATAACTAATCAAATCAAATTTAATGTTGTAACCATAGGTCATAACATAACATTACATAAGCATAAAATATAAGCACACATAAGAGCACACCATTGGAACTTATCAAAATGTAGGTATAATATATAACTCTCATCCACTCTGATGTAGATTAGCAGAGTTGCAAAAAAAAAAGCAGAGTCAGTTACTATTATCAGAAAAACTACTCAGTATAAAAGGAGAAAAAAGTTACTTTGGGAGGAAAAACAAGAAACTGTTTTTTATCTACGCTAACTGTAATCTCATATTACTCTGACTGCAATTATCGCTACTGCTACTGCTATATCCTGCTCCTACTGCTAGCTCAACAAAACACTACGTTAGCTCTCCAATAGGTAGTCAGTAGACTGGTTACAAACACCCTGACCTCATTAACTAATTAGCATGAACATTTAACTCTTTCATGTCTGGACTGCGTGGCAGACTCTTGCCAAATGCTAACACACTCACTATTTAAAATACTCCTTTGAGCAATTGGGGGCCAGGTACAGTTCATCATTGGTCTCAGTTATGAGTTTGGATTTAGCTCAGTAGAAACGTGTGCCTGGATACATGCCTAAATTCTATTCCTTGAGGTTCTGGAGGGAAGTTTGATTAGCTTAATTAGCTCATGATAGCAAGAAGGAACAGCAGTGGCATAGGAGGTTAAGAGCTCATGTATCTAATCTGGAAGAATTGGGTTTGATTCCCCGCTCTGCTGCTTGAGCTGTGGAGGCTTATCTGGGGAATACAGATTAGCCTGTGCACTCCCACACATGCCATCTGGGTGACCTTGGGCTAGTCACAGCTTCTCAGAGCTCTCTCAGCCCTACCTACCTCACAGGGTGTTTGTTGTGAGGGGGGAAGGGCAAGGAGATTGTAAGCCCCTTTGAGTCTTCTGCAGGAGAGAAAGGGGGGTATAAATCCAAACTCTTCTTCTCTTCTTCTTCTTCTTAACCCTCAGGGACTCTTATATGACTCCCCAGCTCCAGCTTTTTGAACACAAGTTGTCACTTGTAAATCTGAAGGTGGAGGATCACTGTAAAAAAAAGTGGCCAAACTAATCTATATTAAAGTTACACGATCCATTTTGATCCTCAGAGGTCCTGCTTTATGCTTGCCCTCAGCCTTCTGTCTAAGGGTAATCTTCCTTCCAATTTGGACTCTTTGATAAGTTTAAAATATGTAGAACTTTTACGCATGCAAGATTTAATTGCCCCTTTTCAATGGTTTTACTGAGTTATCCACAAAAGATCCCTTTTTCAGATAGGCTATGTCCTTTACCCCTTTGGTCAGGGGACTCCTTGGTACATATCCTTTTGCAATGCCCTTGTGTGTCCTAAATGAGGCTAAAATGGATTGTATCATGTTTTAATAAACGGTTCATGTTTTCTTGAACAACTTCAGAGTAAAAGGTTCAGTTCCTCTTAGAGGACTCTGACCCTCAGTGTACTTATTTTGATGCTTGTTTTTAGAGGCTGCAGAGAAGAGTCAAAAGGAGGTGTTTTTACATATGGGTCTTATTTAAAATATGTCCAGTACTTAACACAACTAAAACTTAAGGCTACAGTTTAGATAAAAGTCCTTGTTAAATAGATGATATGGACTTCTTTCTGATTTTAATAGACAAGAACATAAGTAGTCAGTTGAAAAGTAACATGGGGGAGTGTAAAGTTAACACATTCCTCATCAGAACCTGAAAAATTAACAGTGAATTGACACAGCAGTTTATTTCTTATATTTCCCAAAAGAGGGGAATATGAAACATAATGTTTAATATCTTCAGCTTGACCATGATCACATGCTGCACAGGAATTTTATGAAATCTGATAGGCAAAAAGATAGGCAGAAGGCATGGTCTGTAAATACACATTTGTAAATATATTTCTTAAAGATAGATTATTATATTACTTAAATAATGGGAGAAAAATGATCTTTATTGACAGAAGTTAACCAGGTAGCACATAACTAATCAATAAACTTAAACAAAGTATCAGAAACCATATGATTTATGTGATATAAAACATTTAACTCTATGATGGAGGATTTGTGCTGTTTTGTGCTTGGGTCAGTGACTTCGATTAGACAAGCTGGTGCACTGGCTTGAGATGTACAGTTGACAATCTGAATGCCTTGGATGAAAGATAGGATACAAAAGTAACAGAAGTAAAATGTGGAGTATCCAAACTCTTCCTCCTCCTCCTTTCTTCTTCTTCCATGGGAGAAAATAGATTTACGACTTCAACTTGCACAGGGGAGAAGCAGCATTGAAGTAGGTTTTTGGGTCAAAACAGCTGGGATGAGAATTTAAGTCATCCCAAACCCCTGGACTCTTATATGGAGGATATATAAGGCATCGGGCATCTTAGTTGATAGTTCCATGGGAATGTCAACTCAATGCATGGCAGCTGTGAAAAAGGCAAACTCTATGCTGGGGATAATTAGGAAAGGAGTTGATCATAAAACTGCAAGGATTGTTATATAAAGCCGTGGTGCGACCGCACTTGGAGTACTGTGTTCAGTTCTGGTCGCCACATCTCAAAAAGGATATCGAAGAGATAGAAAAAGTGCAGAGAAGGGCAACGAGGATGATTGAAGGATTGGAGCACCTTCCTTATGAGGAGAGGCTTCAGGGTTTGGGACTCTTTAGTTTGGAAAGGAGATGGCTGAGGGGGGATATGATTGAATTCTATTGAAGAATTAGAACTAATAAAAGGAAACACTTCTTCACGCAACATGTGATTGGTGTTTGGAATATGCTGCTACAGGAGGTGGTTATGGCCACTAACCTGGATAGCTTTAAAAAGGGCTTGGACAGATTTATGGAGGAGAAGTCGATCTATGGCTACCAATCTTGATCCTCCTTGATCTGAGATTGCAAATGCCTTAGCAGACCAGGTGCTCAGGAGCAGCAGCAGCAGAAGGCCATTGCTTTCACATCCTGCATGTGAGCTCCCAAAGGCACCTGGTGGGCCATTGCGAGTAGCAGAATGCTGGACTAGATGGACTCTGGTCTGATCCAGCAGACTAGTTCTTATGTTCTTATGTTCTTATATGCCTGTGAAATTGTTACAGAAGAAACTGGGAAAGCCATTTCTTCTTTTGCAGTGTTTAATGCCATAAAATGGCACTTTTAAAGAGATCCTTGGGAGTCTCATGATAGCTTCAACAATCTATTGTCTGTTAGGGGAAAGACTCTTTATGAATGTTATAAGGTCACTGCTGGCTGTTTTAATATATTGATGTCTTAAACTTCCTTTGATCTATGTTCATTTTAATTTGTTACTTTGGCTCCCAGTCGCCTGGAAGATAGTTGTAATCATAATTTTTTTTAAACAAACAAATAAATAATGCTGATATATGTGGGGTGTAACATACAACCTTCGGTATTCTTCCTGATTTTCTTCTTATTTATTAAGCATCTTTAAGCAGGTGGAAACTGTGTATAATGATATTCTGATCTTAGAGTCAGCATCTTGTAGTGACTCAGATGTCAGACTAGGATCTGGGAAATCCAGGTGCAAATCCCCAGTCCTCTATAAACACTTGCTGGGTGACCTTGGGCCAGTGACACATTCTCAGCCTCAAACCTTGCAAGTATTTGAATATAAGGCATCCAAGGAATAGCAGAGGCCTGATGTGGAGGCAGGCAATATCAAACCTCCTCTGAATGACTTCTGCATTAAAAACCCTTTGGGGTTACCATAAGTCAGCTGTGACTTGATGGCCATAATAATAGTAATAATTATTATTTAACAATAAAAATCTGACCTTAGTTAGACTTCTGCATCAATTTTCTCTGAATCAAAGCCTAGTGTGTTGGATAATATGCACATCAGATATCTCAGATGCTCTCACACATGTGCACATTATCATTGCTGCAATCTCAGGAGATCATTTCTAACTACTGTCACATTCAATGACTGAGGGCCTTTGAGGGCATATGGGTATATGTTCTGTAGATGGCCCTGGATATGCACAATTCAGCTGCAATCACACTGAGACATAGCATCACATATGTAAATAGCTGCCTGACAGTTTTTGGTTGTAAATATAGATGTCTCAATTATGTTCTGGATGATGGTGCATATTTTTCTTGGAAACCCCCCCCCCCCTCGCTATGAACTCCCCAGATTCTACAGATCACATTCTTGTTATATCAAAGCATTAACACTACACATATTATTATGTCTATTGGTATGCTTTCCTATTCCAGTAGATAACTATGGCCTTCCACTTTAATTTTCGTCAAATGTGCATATTGGAAATATAGGTTAAACATTTGAAAGGTTGTAAATGGGAAAGATACATCAAAAATAAAATCTCAGTTCCACTGTTTCTGCCCACAGCCACTTTATTATGTTGTAAAATAGGATTTCATAGATAAAGATGAAATCAGTTGTGTAAAGTACATCTCCAAATTGCTTAAGGGTGTCAGAGATTGGAAACAGAGTTAGTTGATTGACTCCCGCAACCATTTGTAATATATTTTCCAAGTAGCGTCGGATGCATGTTTATTGATTTGGGGAGAGGAGAAGGAAATTCAAGGGGAAAGAAGGACAGAGATACCTGCATTTCCTCAGAGCTATTGCCAGGAGAAACTTATATGCTATCCATTTGCAGGGAAAACTTTGCTATCAAGCATTTAGGGAAATATGCTGGATACTTAATCAAATATGCCAGTCAGTCAAATGTGCCAGATACTCAAGCTTATTATCCTTCATTACTTTGAGGGCTACTAATTATGGACTGGGAAATTTGTGGGTGGAGCCTGGGGCTGGTGGAGTTTGGGGAGGGGATGGACTTCAGCATGTTATAATGTCAGAGAGTTTACTCTAAAAAGCTTTCATTTTCTCCAGGGGAAATTATCTCTGTAGTCTGGAGGTCAGTGCTAGTTCTGGAAGGTGAAGCCTGGAGGTTGGCAACCATACCCACTCTCTACCCAGAGGACTGCACAGTGACCAAATCTCACTGTACTAGGAATGCCATGTCAACAAACCCCATCCTCCCCATATTTGGTGGAGATCTTTCCCCTGCTTCCAAGCCAAGGGGCCATCCTATTTTGCAGGACAATCTGGCCAGATGGCCAGGAGCCCTGTGACAGAGCTGACTTCCACCAGTGAGAGTCAGGCTGAGAGAAAAGGAGGTAACTAAGGAGGATGTCAGCTGGCATTGCCAGATGTCAAAAGTCCACCAATGGTGAGCGGCATCAAACCTGCTGGCTGGAAAAATGGGAAGGAAGCACACAAATCCTGAAGGAAGAGGGATATGGCAACTGGGGATAGTTTTCTTCTTGGGCAATACCTATAACTGAGTACTAAGTAGAATAACACTAAGTAGAATAACTTAGAAGCACAAAGTAGAATAACAAGAGTAAAATAACAAGGTTTTAGCTTCATTTTGTTACATTTCACATCACTTGTTCTTATCTCACTCTTTCTGCAAGGAGTTCAAAGTGGCTTCCAGGGTCCTCCCCGCCTTTATTTTATCTTCACAACCACCCTGTGATGCAAGCTAGGCTGAGAAGGAGTGATGGGCCCAAAATGGCCTAGTGAGCAATGTAGTGAAGTAAAGAACTGAGCAAAGGTCTCCCTGGTCTGAGTAAACATTCCTCCATGGAGTTTATACAATATTCACCTTACTTATATTTAATCTAAACAAAATTCCTGTGAAGTTAATTTGGGACACGGTGATAGGTCACTCAGTACATGGCATGGTCAAGTGAGGACTTCAACGAAGGCCAAATAGGGCCTAATTTGATGTTCTAATGACACATAATTCAGCCTCACTAATTTATTGCCACATTACATTATGGGAGTGAGGCTGAAATCTGTTTGACATCTCAGTCTTGATGCTACACCACTTTCCCAGAGACTCCTGGGCTCTAATCTTAATTAAGAACACATTGCTGGCATCTCTGCTTTACAGAGATGCCAGAAAAGACTGTTCTCTGCCCTTGAGGAGCTTACTGAGTCCATTTGAATAGAGGGGGAGGAAAACATGGCTAACAGTAACCCCTTTATAGTTTTAGAGGATAGCTGTGTTGATCTGCAGTAGATCAGCTAAATTCAAGTCCAGTAGCTCCTAAGCTTTTGAGAATCAAGACTCCTTCAGATACAAGTTGGAAAACTTATATCACCTTACATGCAACTTCTCCAGGACTAGACCAAGACTCTATGAAGCTATACTTGAACTTAGGCTGAGTGATAGCAAGGACCAAACACTGTATCCCCTGACAGTGTCATTTTTCTGCCCCCTGCCCAACTCCCGTAGGAACCCCTGATATAACTCAAAAGCACATTGCTGGGAAAGGAAGGTTAACTCTTTGGCCAGTTATTCATGGAACACTTACCTTGGGACTCTTCACTGCACAATGGGCTTGTAGTGAGATCACCTCATATTTACACAAAGGAGGCAGCCCACAACCTGCATCACAGTTTATCTGCAAAACTCTGCTGGCCCTCTGCTTCTCCTGCTTCTCTTAACTCTGCCCATCAATAACCTTAAAGGCACAGATCTCATCATCACACCTGGTAATCCCAAGACTAGAGCTGATATTCTCTCTCACTCCCTTCTCCTTCCTCTCGATTCTCTCTCTCTCTTTCTCTCTCTTTTGCTGCTGCTGCCACAAGAGAAGAGAAGGAGAGAGACTTGTTTTAAAATAGAGACTTGTTGGATCATCAGGGAGAGTGGAAGTACAATGGGGGAGATAGGGTGGAGCCAAAAAGAGCCCCTGTTGCATTGTTCTATGCAAAAGTCAACTCTTTTGACTTTTGTATTGAGATGCATTGATATCTCAATAAAAGCATTCAAGGAAGCTAGAAGGAAATGTGTGAGCAAGGAACGAGAAGGACAAGGGGGAAGGCATGGATGGCGGTATGAGGGAGTGGGAAGGCTGGCCTTGGGTGGAGGGAAGATGTCTGGGACAAAGCTGTGGTCACTGGCAAATCTGCCCACTCTGGCAGTGAAGCAAATTAAAAGTTGCACTAGAAGTGGTTTTGCTTGCTGCAGAGAGAATAGAAAGTGAAAGCTGGGCTTTACAAAATAGGTCCATATAAGAAATCTTGCCGCAACGGACATTCACCCCCATCACACACCAGACACCTTGTGCATAATTGACCTTTGTCACCATGCCATTTTCCTGATTGAAAATACCCCCTAAGATGGAAGAAAAACAAATCTGCCTTTTGACCTACTACGACATAAAGCAACTGGCTGGGGACATCCTGGATCAGGAAGATGGCACTGGCCAAAACATTGATCACTCCCTTCTCAGCGATACATGTGCCCATGGCTGTTGTTTGCAATTACTTGTTTCAGGATCCAGATGGTTCTGCTCTGTTGATCAAGCAAAGAGCCAGAAGGCCAGGTTATTTGCATGTCTATTAGGTCTTGCCAACCAGAGGCTTTCTATTGTCTGCCAATCTCAAGAATTGATGTTATGTTCCCCTATTTTCAAAGATGCTCTAAGGCTTCAGCACAGACAACCCTGGAGTCCCACCCCTGGGCCATGAAGTTCTGGATTTAAGCCCCAGAGTCATCAGAAACACGAAAAACCCATAACTCCTCCATAGCAGTTCACATCCCATGCTGTTTTATATACTGGCTCTTTCCCACATCTCTTCAGCCAAGAGCTTATTTCCAAATAATAAGATGACTCTAATAGGATAGTAACAGACACCACGGCATTTGGAGGATGCTCTGAATGACGTTTTAGCCTTTTTGAGTGAAGCCCAACCATTTGGCAGACATTAGCATGGAACCAGAGTGGATGATTTGGTTAAAATAGAATGGAGCAATTCAATTTACTTCTTTGGCAAGGTTGCCTCTGAGACTGATGGTCACATTAAAACAAATGGCATTTCACTGCAATCCCTTTGACTGCCTTTGATTTGTAATACTGGCTTTGATTCCAGACTTGTTATTTGTTGCTTCATCTTCTCTCTTTTTTTTTTTTTTGAAAACCTGCATTGAAAACTGGAATAGGTCACCAGGGGAACTGCTGGTTTAATAAAGCTGAAAGATGGTCTAACTCGAGATATTGAGTGTTATTAGGAAAGGTGGTGCATGCATTCAAAAGTCAATCAAATTAGTAGGCTCAGCAGCTGTGTGTGGATTCTGCCATTTGAAGAAGCGTGCTCTGATCGCTTGTTAGACCAACATATACATTTTGACTAATTTAAATATCCATTTTCCACAATGCAGAAGTGGCCAATGGATTGAACAATGTCAGGGCTTTCAGAGTAAACAATTAAGACTATGAAGGAAAGGATAACGGTGGCTGACTCTTATAAGATAGATGCCCAATTATCACTCTGCCTTTCTCATATATTCATAAATGGGGATTTTAAAAGAAAGAAAAATTTTATACTGCAAGAGATCATAAGTCAGGATGAGCTGAAAGAAAGAAGCTTTTCATTATCACTTTTGGCCCTACCAGAAAAACACCCTCCTTGCATTGGGGAACACATAACAGGTGCAAAAAATGTCGAAAGGAGAGCAACACTTTCGAAATTGACTTTCTTTGACCTCAGTGGTACAGAGGTGACAAAATGTGATTGGTTACCATATGATGAAATTTTGTACAATTTGTGATCCCTGATTGGCTGCAATTTCCCATGAGACTGATCTGTGAAACCTTGCCTCCAATGTCAGATAACAGTGCAATCTTGAGGGGGTGAGAGAAACCACTCAGGAGGTGGCGTGTCATTGCTTTCACATCCTGCATGTGAGCTCCCAAAGGCACCTGGTGGGCCACTGCGAGTAGCAGAATGCTTGACTAGATGGACTCTGGTCTGATCCAGCAGGCTAGTTCTTATGTTCTTATGCCAGCACAGGGTCATGCTCATAAAGGGGAACCATGTGGCAGTGCAATGCCAAGGCACCAATAATGCTGTGGTGCTTGTGCTCCTCCAGTACAGTAGTCTGTGCCAGCACTGAAGGAGGTGTTCTTGGGGGGAGAGCTGGCTTTTATAGACTTCCTGAGCTCATTTGGCCAGAGAACACCTCCTTTTGCCAGCATGGACTAACACCAGCAAAAAGGTAGGCACAGTTCATGGAGCTGCATGGGCAGGAGGTTAAGGGAAGTGGAGGGAACTTCGCATTTTGCTGGCCACATTGCTGCAATCTTTCTTGGAGGTGATGCAGCAGTGCCATGGCTGCACCGTCCCTGGATGCACCACCCTCAGAATTGCACTGACAATCACACAATCAAATGGGTTTGGGTACGCACTGGCAGATTCCACATGGGCCAAAAACAGTGGTATGAAAACGGTGTGAAAACAGTGTAAAATGGTTTAAAACAGTGTAAAAGGGCTTACACTGTTTTCACACCGCTGTTTTTGGCCCATGCGGAATCCGCCATTGTCATGACATTCCATTTACTGTGTGATTTCCAGTTACCTGGAGAATCGCCCATGTGATTAACTTGAAACCAAGGGAGAAAATGGTACTAGAAAAGAGAAGTCGCTGCAGCCCACCAAAGGTGAAGAAGGTGAACATTCTCTCCCATAGTCTCAGTGCTATGCGGGAAATATGTATACCATCCCTGCAAACATGCTTTTTAGACGGGTAAATAAATAATAAAAAAAAGAAACATTGGACAGGGCCCTAATCCTAGGTATATATTGCGAGGCTCTGGACGTCATCCTCTTCTATCAAAGCTAATAAAGAGTTCTTAGGATTGCAGAGCAATAAGATCAGAAAACAAACAGGGAAAAATCCAGAAGACTTTGTTGTGGAAGAGGAGCTTAGGGAGAAACTGGCGAGGTGCCCAGAACAGTTCAGTCTGCTACAAAAGGAAGGGACAGTTGATTAGACTCTTCATCTGGTTAGTGGCTGTTTTAATTCGCCATGTACTGCTAAGTGTTGGAGAGGTGGCTAATGTCTTCATATTTATATACAAAGCTCAGCAATTAGCAAGTCAGGGAACAAAGTAACGGGTGCTCTGGCTAAGGTCATGCAGAGGTAGCATCTGTCTCCACCTTTGCCTGAAAAAGCAGATCAGCATCACCCATGTTGCCTTAGCCTCTGCAAAGCATAGAAAATGAAGCATGTAGCTGTCTTGTGATGGAATGCAAGCTTTGGTGCACATATAAATAAGTGATTTCTAAAAAGGGGTTTTTAAGGTAAGCAGCTGGCTGTTACTGTTTTGGAACTTAAGATGGGACCCTTGCAGGATTGCTAACTCTGCCCTGGACATTCCTGCAGATCTGGAAGTGGAGCTTTTTTTAGGGGGGAGGGACATTTAATGGGGATGAGATGCCATAAAGGTTGCCCTCTGAAAGTGTCATTTCCTCCAGGGGAACTGATCACTGTAGTCTTGAGACAAGTTGAATTCTGGGAGAATTCCAGATCCTATTTGGAGATTGGTAACCAAAGACTCTTGTGGGTCACGGTTTCCCTGAACCACTGGAGAAACCAATTAAAGGCATTAAACTAATTTGAAATACTATAAAATCAGTTCTGTAATCACACTGAAGCAAAAGGGGGCAGTGCTCTGTCAATCATTTGTCATTCCCCTCCAATTAGCTCTAGAGCAGGGGTAGGGAGCCTGCGGCTCTCCAGATGTTCAGGAACTACAATTCCCATCAGCCCCTACCAGCATGGCCAATTGGCCATGCTGACAGAGGCTGATGGGAATTGTAGTTCCTGAACATCTGGAGAGCCGCAGGCTCCCTACCCCTGCTCTAGAGTTTGGTGGGAAATCTATCACAAGTCTTTCAAATGCAAATTCTCTAAGGAAAGGGGAAAAGAAAAGGGTTGAGTCAAAAAGGTGTGAATCCGGACATAAATCTTTCCAAGGGTGAATAATTCTCTATGGAACTGGCTAAAACAGAATGGATAGTTGGCAAGGCTGAAGAGTCCTGATTTTAAAAGCCTACAAGCAGTGAAGTAAAATTATGTTGGGAGTAAACGAGAGAAAGAAATTAAGTAAAAATTATGTTGCACCAGACTCTGAACAAAGCAAAGAAAAAGACAGAGGGGACAGGACAGTGTTCTGCAATAGTCCTGAAGAACTCTTATTTCTGAGGAAAACATTTTTGATAAGACAGGAGACAAATAACAAGGCATTTAGGCCTAGAGGTAAGTGAGCACAAATCTTTTGCTATACTCCATCTCATCAAAAAAATCTAAGGAGATTTGTGAATCAATACCTGACTTCTTCCTGGATCTTCTTCACAGTGGAATACTCTGTGGATCCTCACTCAAAAACACCTTTCTGTGCACTATTAAACATGTAACTGTGATTTGAGAGCATTTATAGTGCCTTGAACAACAGTTGGGGAAACTTGCTTGGTTCTACAGTGCTGCCTGCCATTTTGAGTCAGCTTCAGTAGACTCCACGCTGCCATGGCTATTTTAAGAAGAAGAAGAAGAAGAGTTTTGGATTTATATCCCCCCTTTCTCTCCTGCAGGAGACTCAAAGGGTCTTACAATCTCCTTGCCCTTCCCCACTCACAACAAACACCCTGTGAGGTAGGTGGGGCTGAGAGAGCTCCGAGAAGCTGTGACTAGCCCATGGTCACCCAGCTGTTATGTGTGGGAGTGTACAGGCTAATCTGAATTCTCCAGATAAGCCTCCACAGCTCAGGCGGCAGAGCTGGGAATCAAACCCGGTTCCTCCAGATTAGATACACGAGCTCTTAACCTCCTATGCCACTGCTGCATAAGACTGTCCCCAGGAGTTTCCTGCACTTGCAGCTCATCCAAGGGCTATTTCTATGTAAAAAGTAGATCAAGTTTGTTTAACCTGGTGATCCTGCACATGTGTCCCCCCCCCTTTTTAAAGAAATCTTTGTAGCTTCGCAGATTGTATATTAGAATAGCAGCCACTTGAAGGACTGGTCTACCTCCCATTCAGAAGCATTAGGAAGACATGGCCTCCACAGACAATTGAAAGTAATGGGTAGACCTGGACTGTGTCATTTGCATGGCCTTTTCTTGAAGATGCTGAGCAGAATGTATAACTGGGAGCATGGACAGTGTACAGCTGGAACCATTCAGTTTGGTAACAGCATCCCCCCCCCCCTCCGAGAAGCAAAGACGGAGGGAGAGGGAACTGCGCCCGGGGTATCTGTAGTAGGGAGATGAGCTGTAATTCCAGAAAATCCGCAGATCTCATCTGGAGGGTGGCATCTTTACTTCAGGTTATGCTGATTCCAGTCTGGTCCAATTCAGATCAGGTGTTCTAAAGCTGTCCTGGAAATATCTTCTAAATAATGGATGGATTTGTAGTGTTACTTTTAAAAAAATCAGAAGCAATGGCAGCCAAGGTTTTGGTAAGGTGGGGTTTTTTTGGTTGTCTGCATCTTTTTGCTTATCACTGCAAGGACTATTCTTGTAGTAAATCACGGGGATGAAACCATCAGAAGAAATTCAGATGCTTCTTTCTTGATTTTCTGCCTTTGTTTCTTGCCTCTCTGAGTTTTGCTCTACCAGATTGTCATTTGAGGTTCATTTTCACTATAAATGAATATATAGTTACATGATCTATTTTAAAATGTCTGTCCTGACTAGTCCAATGTTTAGGGCTATTAGCACAGTTTAAAAAATAAAGTATGTTAAAAAAAAGCCCTTCTTTCAGTCTAGTGAAAATGATCACAGCCACCAAAGTATCTTAAAATATATGTAAAACTGAAAGAAGACCAGAAAAAGGACAACTTTTGCTGTGTGGCAAACTACCAGCAAGGATGCCTTTTACCTCTCCTCTGGCAGTCCATTCTATGGAACTGGAGCCATCTCAGGGACCTGATGAATGGAGGATGCTGCTAAGGAAATTGCTGGGAGAATCTGCGTTGGCAAGCTCATACAGGGAGAGGTTTTAAACTTATTTGGATAAGGTGTGCCCTGCATTTTGGGAATGGTACATTGGGAAGAAACAAGAGTTTCCTCCTGCTCAGTGGAGAAACCATCATTTGCACCATCTCTCCCAAAAATATGGAATACCTACCAAAAACTTACCACATGTCAGGCTCTAGTAGGGTTTGGCAGGAGTGTGGAAACGTGCCTTCCAATGTCTCCTTTCAGCAAAACTTGACCCAGAAGAGTCTCAGAATAAAGAGGACTTTTTTTTCTCTGCACCTTTCTCCCTATTTTGCCCCTGCCAGCTTCCTTTCTCTGATGTTCTCAGGATAGGTCTGGCTCTTTCTCCCTGCGTCTCCCAGGGCTCCCTGATTCCCTGACTCTCCTTTTAAAGGGCTCTGTGGAGTTAGGACATTTCCAGACTTGGCCAGTCCCTCTAAACCAGGGGCAAGACCCATAGATGGAGCGAAAGGAAACTGTGCCCAGGGCGCATGCATGCCCTGGGCCCCTGCTGTGGTGCAGCTTGCCCCCACCCCACCCCACCCCAGAATGCCCCCACCCCGCTGCCTCCACAGTCCAGCCATGCCTCTGCCGTGGCTCCGCCCGGGGCGTCATGCCCCCCCCGCCCCATTGGCGCTATGCCACTGGCAAGACCCATTGAAGTGACAGACTTCCTAACCACTGGGCTGCCCAGTGGGGTTTCCAGCCCTTTTGCCTTTCCCTCCTGGCTCTTCATTTGACAGGTCAAATTACCCAAATGATAATGCTGCTGTGAGTGGGATAGAGTTATCTACATTTCTTTTGCATCCTTTTTCTCCCCTTTCCTCTCTCCAAAGCATCATATGATTCTAATCAACTTGCATAATTGATGTAAATTATTGCTTCCCACAATATGTTTTTCAGAAAGCAAACTGGATTTGTGGGGGAGATGTAAATGAAGCCAAGAATAATATGAGAAAATCAAACTGACAGAGCTAAGCAATGAAAGATGAGAGGAAAAATTTGACCTTGTTCAACACCTAGAGGTCATGATAGTAATAACAGAACATCATATCAATCCAGAGTTTCTTTTACTGTATTATTAATTTTTGTTCTAGGCCACAAGTTGTAAAGGGAGAAAAAAATCTTTTAGCAAACAACTCTATTATGAATCTGTTTTGCCAGATGCAGCCTTGCTCCTCAACAGGATCACAAAGCAGGGTTTTTTTGTGGTTAAACAAGCTGAACAAGATGTGCAAGAAGAAAAAAACACACACCTGATGCAAAGTGTTTTAAATCACTTCATTAGAGATCTGAAAATTATGAGGAATGCATTGTCAAAGGCTTTCACTACTGAAGTCAACTGGCTGTTGTGGGTTTTTTTGGGGTGTGGCCTAGTCCGGTAGTTTTTTCTCCTAACGTTTCACCTGTATCTATGGCTGGCATGTCTTCAGGGGCATGTCATGTTAAGAGGAATATTGACCCTAAGAAAGCCCCTGATAGATTAGAATATGCCTATTTATACCAATATGTCCTTTGTTTGACTGTAGCAACTTTTTTTCTGAGATGGAATGACATTCACTATGCTTATTCACAGTCCAAAATTCATATCAGAGGCATATTTTTAAACGCAGTTGGCATGCACAGAGGAAAGTCTCAGGATACTCAACTATAAGTTTTACTTTTTGCTATTTCATGATATTCTTTAGCTTTACATATTTGGCAAAATTGTGGGATTTCTTAAATTAAGGCTAAAAACTCCCATTCCCAGATCAAACTGTTTGCAGATGCAGCTGTCATTTATTTAACTGACCAATCTGCATTAAATTTACAATCACTCATAAAGTGGTTTCAGGTTACAAAGGGTGTTTCCGCACTACAAAAGGGAGTGAAGGTCGAAGCTGCGGTTCCACTTCAATGGCAGGCGTTTACAATATAATCCCACGCAGCAACTTCCTTGGCCCCCTGGAACCCGAGCTAATTAGGTGCACCTGTTTCGCTCCTCGATCGTGATTGGCGCTTGTGTTACGGCGGGAAACGGGAATGTTCTTTGTTTTTTTTACAGTTTCTGTCTGTCGCGAAATACGGCGGCATTGACACGCTGAACTTCGCTGCGGCATGATGGGGCTACTAAACTTTGGCGTAAAATTTTTCCAGTCAGTGATTTCTCCTCGTCACTTTGAAGCGATCTCGATATGGCGTAGCCCGGCGTGAGGGAAACTGTAGTAAAAAAGCGGCGCTCTCTGCCCGTCCGCGACTCTCCCATTCTGCGCATGCGAGCGAAGCTGACTCCTGATTGGTTGAATGGATGCGGTGTAGTTTCGATGCGTCCGCATTTTCGAAGCTTCGAGGCGATAGAGCGACATTGTTCCACCAGCGGAGTCATGGTTCGCAGCTTCTGCAGGCGACAGGAATCAATATCAGCGGTTTCGAGCGGAGACAGAGAGACAAGATTCTTGTCGAGGCTTCGGTTGTAGTCTTGGATACACTGAGTTGAACCTGAGTAGAAACCGGTACAACACAGTAAGTGCGGAAGCACCCAAAGTTAATCTGGAAAATTGAAATTATTAGTTCTAATACAGATGAAACCAAGTTAGATAGCAAAAAACTTTTTGTATTTATGGGTCAATTGACCACAACAACTTTCTATATAAGCTTAAATGGAATTCATAATCAGTCAGATTTAAAGGTTTTCACATTTGAAGACCCAGTAAAAATTCATACTGAGACAATTTTGACCCTCTAATGCAAAACATTACAAGCAATGTAAATGAATTTAAAAATATTATTTTTGTGTCAAATTAATATCATTTAGTTCTTCCAAAACTGAATATTCTTTTCTATAATATTTCCATTGGGAGCAGCAGTGGCATAGTGGTTAAGAGCAGGTGTACTCTAATCTGGAGGAACCGGGTTTGATTCCCCGCTCTGCCGCTTGAGCTGTGAGGCTTATCTGGGGAATTCAGATTAGCCTGGTCACTCCAACACATGCGAGCTGGGTGACCTTGAGCTAGTCACAGTTCTTCTGAGCTCTCTCAGCCCCACCTACTTCACAGGGTGTTTGTTGTGAGCGGGAAGGGAAAGGAGTTTGTAAGCCCCTTTGAGTCTCCTTACAGGAAAGAAAGGGGGGATATAAATCCAACTTTTCTCCTCCTCCTCCTCCTCCTCCTCCTCCTCCTAATATAGACAACCCAGACATGACCCATGTCTTCAGATCTCAGAAGCTAAGCAGGGGCGGCCTTGGCAAGTATTTTGATGGAAGACTTCCAAGGAATATGATGGTCATAACATGGAGGCAGGCAATGGTAAACCATCTCTGAACATCTCTCGCCTTGCAAATCCCATCATGGGTTGCTGTAAGCCTGCTGTGATTTGATAGGAAAAATAAAAATTACCTTACCACTAGCTGGAAAAGTGCTGCAAAAAATTAAAATTTAGAAAATTTAATCTCAGACTTCACGTAGATGGGCATTAAGCCTAGGATGAAAATGAACTCCATTCAAGATCGATGGAGCAGAGGCAGCTGTGGCATGTCTAATATTAGATAATACTGCACTGCCAAAATGTTATGGATGATGAATTGGCTAAAGGATGATGACAGCTACACCATAAGTTTGGAACAGTCCCAAGTTGGATTTGCATCAAAATTTTTATTGTGTCTTGGGAAAGAGAAAAGGCAGCAATTTTATTCTAATGTTAATTATATTATTAATGCCATTCTAAACTCTTGGGATATATTTAGCTGTAAATTGTTACTTCCTAATTCTTACATTTGTCTCCATACTGATTGAGACAGATTTTAAAGAAAACTTGTTTGATCAACAATTTCATCTGTAAGAAAAACAAAGTCTTTTGTTGTGAGGATTATTGAAAAAAATGGGACTTTTGCTGGTAAAATTAGTACCTACCGGTAGCTTGCTGGGGGTAAAGTATAGATGACTAGGGAAGACAATGGCAAACCACCCCATAAAGAAAGACTAAACTAGGGCACATGGATAGAAAATAGCTGTCATGCCTGGTGAGTACAGATCTAAGGAAAATAATACAAAAATGTAAGTCTAGCTAAGTTACAGTTCAAAACTTATGTTAACTTATGCGGTTAAAACACATTCCCAGACTCCCTGCTGCCTTCTTTGCAGACAAGCTGGGGTCCCAGCATAAGTCCCAGCATTTGGACTATACATTTGAATACAGAAAAAAGGACGATTCTACCTGTTAAACCTTTCTGCCTTCTTTTATGGAACCCTCCCCCCAATCCAGAGCTAGGAATACTGTCCTTGTGGAAGATACACCCAGACTCTTCTAATCACCCCATACCCTCTCAGTCAGGCTTTTATGGTCATCATCTATCCTCTGTTTGGCAGGTAAGCCAAAGGGGCTATCTCTGAGTTGAAACCCAATTTCTGTTGCTCCTGATTCCTGCATTTTTACTGCCTGCCACTCGTGGAAATCAGCAGTTTCAAGTATATCTTGAAATACACAATAAAGACTTAATTTTTTTTCTGTGGTGGCCTTCCCTCAGTAGCTCATATTAGCCATCTCCCTTTTTTGTGTTTTAATGTTTTTATATTTCAATGTGTTTATTTTGTATTGTATTTGTTTTAAAATTTTGTGTATATATTTGTATTTTAAATGTTTTTAAAGTCTGAAATGTTATGTTGACATGTTGTAATGTTTGTTACATTAGGGACCCTGAATTGGGTGGCAAGGTGCAATAGAAATGTTTTAAAAAGAAACAAATGAATGCTGGGGATCATGGGACCCATATAATCAAAAGCCTCAAGCAATAAGGGCTACAGTAAGAAAGGAAAAAGTGTGACTGAATGAAAAATCTTCCTGGATTCAACCATTTTACTCTGGTGTTTAAATGGATAGTTCAGTAGAGGCATCTATGAGTCTGAACATGACAAAGCCTGGTGACCCATGATATATTTTATCTAGTGATATCCTAAGTATGAGTTTTAAGGTATCCAATAGCAATATTCTATCATGGATTTCTAGAATGTTATACATTTCCAAAACTGTTTAACAGACTAAGACCTCATTAAAATGAAAACAATTGTAGTCCCAGACGTTTCTGAATAAACTGTATACTTAATGTAAAAAATATTCAAGGAATGTTTGTGTTGTATGTGCATGGCTATTATGACAAACAATTATGCTGAATTAAAATGTTTGAACTAATAAAACAGAAGTAGACTTGTGGGTGGACAAGACTGTTTTAAGGGAGGAGTTTTGGCTCAGTTGCTCGGCGCTCCCTTCCAAAGCTGGTTCTAAATATTTCCCAATCAAATCTAAACCACCTGTTGATATTTATTGCTCAAATTTAATAACTGGGTACTCTTCTAGCCCTGGATTTTCTAGCACATGAATGAAAAATAAAACAATGTACATTGTTCACTGGCTTCATACTTTTTTAACCCTCTAGGGTAACTAGAGGAGTTTAAAATGTTGCCAGCTGGTAATATAATTACCAGTTATGAGTTACCCACTGGGTATTAACCTGAGGGACGGAAGAGAGTCCATGAACAGATGTGCAGCCATTTTAGTAATTAATGTCTTATATAGGTAGCGATGCTTAATCTCTTTTAAACCCTTCTGGTCCCATACTGCCTATTTATGTCTACTGTTTCTGAAATTAAACATTCTCTCAGAAAACCTGTCTTTTGGGGAGGCTTCACTACCGATCTTCCCACTGAAGCACCTCTCATAATCTTTTGAGGAACTCAAGGGATGTTAGGACACAGTTTGAACATTGCTGATCTAAAGAGTGACTAAACAGCCAGTCCCAGGCTTTCTTTAATTTAACAGATTCCAGTGCATTGAGAACATGCCTATTTCCTTAATACTGTTGATGAATATCCCATGTATGAGAATTAAACTCTCTGTTTCTACAGGCCCTGCTACACATTTCAGGAGATTCTGATGAGCCTGCTGGAAATATCTGTACAACACTGATACAGTGTGCAACAAATACAGATGCACACATGTTCCCTATTTCATGTCTTATATTTTTGTCAATGGTTTCATTACACTGTGTTCACTGTTATTTTTGCAAATGTCTATGCATTGTGTATGTATGCTTCACCGTCTTTATATGCGCGCGCACACACACACACACACACACACACCCCTAAAATCAGAGGGGAATAAAAAGGAGGTTCCTTAGTAGCAACCATCGACTGGCAGCGGGTGGGGCTGGGATCTCCTCTGTCCAAAGCTCCATACAAAACTGAGATTCCATATTGGAACTCTGGATATGTGTTTGCCCCTAACAAGCAACTGAGAAGAATTGAGTGATATGGATCAGGACCACGACACAAGGGAAGATGAAAGTTTAATTCCTCCCTCTTGTTGTTTCCAACACTGAAAATGCCTCTCCCATTGGCCCTTTCTGCATGGGCCAAATGCAGCGTCCCAGGGATGCCAAAAACAGTGTCCCTGGGAGACCGTTCGCATGGCAGCAATGCTGGCCTCGCAACTCCTGAGCGGCGTGAAGCCGCTGTTTCCGAATCAGTTCTGAAACAGCGGCTTCCAAATGCTGCCGTACGAATGGCAGTGGCTGGAAGGCACCATCCCCCCCCCCTTTCCTGAATGCCTTACCGTCCCTCTGGCCTTCCAGCACATCCCTGTCGCCAAACTCCAGAGATAGATTCTCCTGTCGCGCAGGGCAGGGGGCGTGTCCCCTTGCCTGTGCAACGCGGCGGAAGGCTGGAGGGACAGTAAGGTGTTTGGGGGATGGCGCAGCCTCTGCATAAGCTGCACCATCTTCCCCACCCCTACCGGAACCATCCATGCAAACAGTCCCGGGAGGGTGCATTGGCGTCATTTACACTGACGCACCCCCGCAGCGTGGCCATGTGGAAATGTCCATTGACTTTAAATCATTGTGAGGAAAATTAAGGGATGGGGAAACTTTGGGTATCTCTTTTTTGCCTCTGCTGGAATTTAAATTCGGGGTTTGATTTTGGGATTTTTTTGTCTTGTTTTTTGTTTTGTTTTTTAGCTGGGAAACTTGTTAGTGTCAAATAGCACATTCAGGCACAGAATTCCAGCAGCCCACGAAGGCCCATATGGGGATACATGTAGTAGTTGCATGTAACTTTGGAGAACTAACATTGCCAAGTACACTGAGTTCCAAAACATCTCAGGCAAGGGGGGACTTGACACTGACTGAAGCATATGGTACCCAACAGCAAAACAGGCAGACAGCTCATGGTTGTTTTAACTCAGGGGGAAACAAGTGGGAAGGAAGGCTGAGGCGCTCCTTCCCATGCCATGCTCCTCAGATGAATCTGGCCACACAGTTTTTGGGAACTGTAGTCCCATGTTATGTGTGACTGCAAGTGGGGTCAGGGGACTCTGGTCTACATGGTCTATTTGGTGCATATTTTAACTTTCCATCAGTTCTGAAAGACCAGATAATTAGCTAGCGAGCCAGCTTACTAGCTAGCAAGTTCTGGCCCAGACAGTACAGCCAATACTATGTAGTATAAGCAGTCCTTTTCCTCCATTATCAATCCATCCCAATGATGGTTACTAGTCATGAGATACTTTCCTCTCTTCATTAGTTACCCTGCAATGTAAAAATTTTCACAAGTGAGCTGTCTCATAAGCTGCTGTTACAGAATTTGCACAAGGCCGGACTTTCAAAGCCACAGGAGTCTTGTCTTAGCCAAATTCAGATTCACAAAATCAGTCAAATTTAGCAAAAGGAAAAGTAATGGGAAAGACATGGAGGAAACAGGATTCAGTGTGCTCTCCCTATGTGGGAAGGCTCAGCATCCAAACTTAGGTAAAACCTCCACGGTCAATTAATCGTGTGATACTCACACGAACTATCAAGGATTCAGGAAGAAATCCCCACTGCCTGATAAATGAATAAGGATTCATCTCGGTTCTGGTGCTCATTCTCACTCTTATCACGTGTTTTTTTCAAAACCTACATGGAAATGCACCTTTTAAAAAAAAAACATGTGTCCAATCCAGATTGGTGGGGAAGATTGGGGTTTGAATATAGATTTGTTTTCCCCGCCGTAGGGAATGACATGGAGCCTTCCAGCCAATCAGAGCGCGGTGGACTGTGTGCAATGCATGCGCAGCCCTTTTTTTGTTTTGTGCCTGCAAAGGCTATGTGGCATTGTTTAAACATGGGCATGATGAGCAGAAGTTGTTTAAACATGGGCACAAGGAGCAGAAATTGAAACATGGGCACGAGAAGCCAATCAAAAGAAACCAGCATAGGCGGGGAGATTGTGTGAATGCACCTATGTGCTTACTTAACCATGTATTTTTGCGCCAATTTTTTAAAAAAATGCCCCAATACAGCACGACAGCCAATCAAGATAGACTTGCCAAGCTGATCACGTGTTCGTGGGGAGCGTAACATTGTTTGAATTCATGACAGACATCGATGTCTTCACTAGAAACATGCTGCAGTGGGGAGGGTGAAACCTTGATGAAAAGGTCCCATTTCTTTTGAAACCTGGTTGTATCTAGATTTAATTTCTCAGTGGGGATTCCACCTTAAATTGCTCATCTCAGTTATATTTCGTGCATAAAAGCTCCACCATGAATACATTTTTAAAAGTTCTTTTCTGAACATTGGTGGCTTGAAAATTCACTGCCAGCATTCCAGTAAGTCCGGTCATTTCTACCCATCCCTGAAAAGGTGACTGTTTCACAGATGACATCTCTCTATTTCTATGGTGCTAAAGAACATAAGAACATAAGAACTTGCTTGCAAGTTTATCTGTGTGCTTTGAGCAAGTAAAGAAAAGAAAAGAGGGGAAAATGTCTGAAGGATATCTTTTTGCCTTTTTAAAATTGATAAAAAATGGGATTTTTAAAATAAATGTCACTTTTTGCATGAGAACTGTTGGTGCTGGCATGCTATAGCTAAACACACACACTTCAAAATCTAACAAAAGTGGAAGAAAGTGCACAGTTGAGCCTGAAATTAATGCCAAAAGGAGTAAGTGATCCTTAAAGAATGGTGTTTTTGATCAGATGGAGAGAACTCTTGAGATACCAGGTAGCTAAAAGAAGAAAAGGATATAATTTTCAGAGACTTTGTCAGCAGTAATTGGTACATTCTGTGACTGTAAAAGTAGCTCTTAGGCAGATTAACTTCATAATCCTTTTTTCTATAACATGCACCCATAGACTTTCACACACACTGCATTATGAATCAGAGCAATTGAAGAGACACAGGAACCAGAAATCTGCCTGTATAAATTTAAGAGCTACCCTTGCCATTGCTTCAAAAATGGAAGACATCTTTTCAAAGCAAGAGACATTCAGAGCTGGTTTGCCATTCCCTACCTCTGTGTGGGCTGTGTCAGCCTCAGCACGTTGTACATTTTTGGCCGAACATGCTGAAAGATCTGTGAACTCTATCTTAAAGTGTGTGTTTTTTTCATCTAAGGGAGGCTTTCACATGCCAGCAGCCTGTACTAATCTTTGGCTCAACTATATTATGTTTATCTACCTAGGGCTCTCTAGCTCCTGTTTAGCTCCGTTGGAGAAGGTGCAGTCTAAATTTCTTTGTGCCATCTTACAGATTCCTTCTTGTATAGCCAATGACTTTTGACCCATTCCAGATGTGGGGGGTCCTTTGCATTGGGATCTGTTTACCAATGGATTAAGATAAATCTGAACCAAAGGGACCTATTCCAGATCTTTGTCTAAGAATTCATTCAGGTTAAGTTGACTCTTCTTGTGTGGAATAACTTAGTAACAGTGGCTATCTTGCCTAGGGTTTTTTGTTTTGTTTTTTGGAGCTAGATTATGAAAAAAACCAAAATACTTAGTTAAACAGGAAAGAAGATGTACACTGACAGCAAGATTTAACTAAGTCACCATGCTTTACATTGCCTGCAAAATCTAGGCATATTATGGTACCAGCTCCTTATCTTTTGCAATATGATGCCCAGTCAATTAGAAGAGCTTTTACTTTGACTAGATGTATGGCTCTGCCCTCAGTTATACTTGAAGGCAGATACAAAAAGATCCAATATTCAGAGGAACTGTCCATGTTCAAAGGGAGAGGTGGAGACAATGGAACTTTTTTTTCCTTGTCGTTATAGTGGACTGAGGGATAAGACCCCTTGCCTTTATGAGCCAAATTTACTGGCTGCTTGGAGAAGGCATGTTTAGAAAAGCTACTATCAGATGAAAGTCCTTATGCTATAAGGGAAATTGAAATGGCTAATTTTTGTGATTGCAGTCCACAGTAAGACAAGGGCCCTTGATAATAACAATGAGACATTTTAAAATATGTAATTTTAAAAGAAGTATAAAAGTTTATTGTGTTGCATATAGAATTTTAATTATATTGTCTGGATCTTTTACTTTTATGATTTCAGATTATTAGTTATGCTTTCTAAAATCTATTTTGTGATATTTACTGGTCTATGATCGTAATAATAAAGTTTGGTGTGATTTAACTCTCGGTGGTAAATGAGAATACTTGGAATCTACAAAGATTCTTTATGCATATGAGAGACAAAACCACCCTGAAGAGAACTATAAATGATGTAAATACAACTCACATTATTGAAAAAAAATAACTGAAAAGAGCAAGAGAGAGAATCCATTATTTTCTTGCACATCTGAGCAAGACAGTCAGTGTCGATTCTTTCCCCCAAAAGAACAAAGTTCTTTTAAATCTGATTTAATGGCACTGGCACTAATTTAGAAATCTCTGAGTAAATCCTAGCAAAATGAAATATGAAAGCAGAGAATAAATAAACAAGTTATTTGCAGAAAACAGCATTCAAACTGGGAATTAAAAAGAAGACAGGTATTTTGCAAGACTGTTTGAAGAATTATAAGCTGAAGAAAAGAATGTCTGGCAGAGGTCCTTCCCTTTCCCCCAAGTAAACTTCTTAGGGAGATTATATTTCTGATCTTCAATCAAACTTACATGAATAAAAGATCATCTGAACTCAGAGACATCAAGAGAAAACTGTACCATCCATGAGTTTTTAGCAGTGAAAGGAATTGGTATTCTCAGAAATGATCTATAGGTACAGAATGTTCTGGTGCACATTTGGTCAGACAGAGCATCCTCTGTATTTGTTGTGTTCTTATGCAGATTAATGAGGTGGAAGTTGTAAACTTCTTCTGGAAGCTTAAATTACCTCCATTTTTAGGACCATTTATTATTTAGTTAAATACATCTATGCCACACATTTCAGTTACCTTTCTTGTTTTTGGGGGTAGAGGGCTTGTAAAAATGAAAGAATAAAAACACACCATTAAGATTTAAAAGAACAACAACAGAAACTCACAATGGTTGCTTTGGCTGCTGCATAGTGAAAGGAACAAGATTTTCCTTCCGTGTCTTTTTGCAGAGTAGTTAGGCTGCAATGGATTTGAGAGCCACTGTGGTGTTGAGATTAGAGCGTTGAGCTAAAACCTGGGAGATCACACAGCTGTGAAGGTCAGTGGGTGATCTTGGACCTTCTGGCCGTTTCCGCACGGCCCAAAAACACCGCCCCCAGGCCGCCGTTCGCACAGGCGGCGCTGCTGCAACTTGGCGCCCGTTCGGACTCTTTGCGCCGACAGAGGCTCCAGAAGGCGTCAGGCAGCCTAGAAACAACTTTAACCCTTTAAAGGGTTGTTGTTGAAAGCGATCTTCCAGCGGCTGGCGGTGTGAAACTTCGCCGCCGGGGAAAGGGCAGCTGTCTCCCTTCTCCGCCCCACTCACGATGTCTCTGTCGTCGCCTGCTGGCCGTGGAAGCCCCGCCCACACTGTCCTCTGACCTCCAGGGGTCGGAGGGCAGCGTGGGCGGGCCTTCCACAGCCAGCAGGCGGCAACTGAGCGTGATGAGAACTGAAGCGGCGAAAAAAAAAGGAAAAATCCGTCGCGAGCCGCCTCTCCTCTTGAGAGCCTCTGCTTGGCCTGCTGCGCCGCGGCTTAGCGTCGCGAGCAGACTGCGCCCTACGCCGGCAGAGGAACTTTCTTGGCATGGCGTGGAGAGCGCTATGGCGGACGTACGTCGCGGGGAAGCTTGGCCTTAGCTTATTAACTAGGGTTGTTTTGAGGAAAAAAATAGGGGGAAGGGAACCCTGTGTTTCTTGGAGGATTAACATGTATAGGTAGGTGGAAACATCATGTTGCAATTGGCCAGGCCTCCTGGAAGAATGAACCTTATTTTCTTTTCCAATACAATCCAATCCAAAAACCTTTATTAGGCATAAAACCAGATTGGATTTTCTTTTCCTCTTCTGCAAAATACCAGTGCTGAATGGTCTGAGACAGAGAAACCAGGTATCAGTTGGCCAGGCAGATAATGAGTCTCAAATTGACGCTGGCAGTGGAGGACAGCAGTGGGAGCAGTGGAGGACAGCAGTGGGCCAGAAAGGGCTGAGGAGCTTGACAGAGGGCTTTTCTCAAAGCCACATCTTTTAAACAGTGTATGTGGTACAAACAGGGGGGTTTTCTCTTTTTTCTCCCGTCCTTAGACCGGGCTGCTGACAGTTGGTGGTGGGAAGCTGCTGAAGGGTGGGGCTTCTCACATTTGTAAATCTTTCAGTTAGTGCTGAAGGGGTGGGGCTTCTCACATTTTTAAATCTTTTTCAGTTAGTCTCTCTGGAACCAGCGAGAAGAGGAGCAGTGGAGGGACAGACAGTGGGCCCAGAAAGGGCTGAGGAGCTTGACAGAGGAACTTTCTGCAAAGCCACATCTTTTTAAACAGTGTATTTATTTTAAACAGGGGGGTTTCTCTTTTTTCTTCTCCTTGTCCTAGGGCTGCTGATTGGGTGGAAGCTGCTGAAGGAATTGGGGAGGGCTTCTCACATTTTATAAAATCTTTCAAAGTTAGTGTTGAAGAGATCCAGGGCTTCTCACATTTTTTAAATCTTTTCAGTTAGTCTCTGGAACCAGCAGAGAGAGAAGACGGTAGGAGGACAGCAGTGGGCCAGAAAGGGCTGAGGAGCTTGACAGAGGGCTTTTCTCAAAGCCACATCTTTTAAACAGTGTATTTTAAACAGGGGTTTCTCTTTTTTCTCTCTCCTTGTCCTAGGGCTGCTGATTGGTGGGAAGCTTGCTTTTCAGAAGATTTGAGAGCTTCTCCACATTTGTAAATCTTTCCAGTTAGTGCTGAAGGGGTGGAGGCTTCTCACATTTTTAAATCCTTTTTCAGTTAGTCTCTGGAACCAGCAGAAGAGGAGCAGTGGAGGAGGAGGACAGCAGTGGGCCCAGAAAGGGCTGAGGAGCTTGACAGAGGGGCTTTTCTCAAAGCCCACATCTTTTGTGTGTGTATTTTTAAACAGGGGTTTCTCTTTTTTCTCCTTGTCCTAGGGCTGCCTTTGATTGGTGGAAGCTGCTGGAAAGAGGGTGGGAGCTTCTCACATTTGTAAAATCTTTCAGTTAGTGCTGAAGGGGTGGGAGGCTTCTCACACATTTTTAAAATACTTGCACAGTTAGTCTCTGGAACCAGCAGAGAAGGAGAGGCAGTGGAGAGGACAGCAGTGGGCCAGAAAGGGCTGAGGAGCTTGACAGAGGGGGGCTTTTTTCTCAAAAGCCACATCTTTTTTAAACAGTGTATTTATTTTAAACAGGGGTTTCTCTTTTTTTTCTCTCCTTGTCCTAGGGCTGCTGATTGGTGGGAAGCTGCTGCTGAAGGAACAGGGAGCTTTCTCACATTTGTAAATCTTTTCAGGTTAGTGCTGAAGGAGGGGTGGGGCTTCTCACATTTTTAAATCTTTTCAGTTAGTCTCTGGATTCCAGCAGAGAAGAGAGGAGCAGTGGAGAGAGGACAGCAGTTATGGGCCAAAGAAAGGGGCTGAGGAGAACTGACAGAGAGGGGCTTTTCTCCAAAGCCACATCTTTTTTAAACAGTGTATTTTAGAAGCAGGGGTTTCTCTTTTTTCTCTCCTTGTCCTGGGGCTGCTGATTGGGTGGGAAACTGCTGAAGGGTGGGAGCTTCTCACATTTGTAAATCTTTCAGTTAGTGCTGAAGGGTGGGGCTTCTCACATTTTTAAAATCTTTTCAGTTAGTCTCTGGAACCAGCAGAGAAAGAGGAGCAGTGGAGGACAGCAGTGGGCCAGAAAGGGCTGAGGAGCTTGACAGAGGGCTTTTATAAAAGCCACATCTTTTAAACAGTGTATTTTTAAACAGGGGTTTCTCTTTTTTCTCCTTGTCCTAGGGCTGCTGATTGGTGGAAGCTGCTGAAGGGTGGGAGCTTCTCACATTTGTAAATCTTTCAGTTAGTGCTGAAGGGTAGGGGCTTCTCACATTTTAAATCTTTTCAGTTAGTCTCTCTGGAACCAGCTGGTAGCCCCTAGCAGCAGCATGAGTGTTACTAAATAAAAACATATTTTAAAGGGATAGTGAGAAGGTATAGAGCATAGAAGGAGGCACTAATTAAAATTAGTATTTGAATATCTAAACAAAATTAGATATGAAGACAGGAAGCCAGCAGGGGGGACCGGGGCTTTCCAGTGTTTTGCACTGAGTGTGGCATGTATGACTATCTGCCACTAGGGCAGAGTGGAGTAGGTGTGCCCTAAGCTGCAATGGAGTTCCTGGCACTCCAAGGAACATGTCGCGTTCTCTTGAAGCCAAGGTGGCAGACCTGGAGAAGCTGAGAGGCAGAGGGCAACAAACGAGGCTTTCGGGGGGACCCTAGCAGCCAGGTCCCTCCCAGGTGACATCTCTTCCAGATGTCATGGAGAATGAGAGTCTGGGTGGCGGAGGGTGCCAGTCTGAGGTGGTGGAAGATGCTCCCTTAGATGGGACCCCTTCCTTAGCTGGTGGTCAGATATCCTCATGAGGATACCCCTCAGAGGAGGTGGGGGGGGGCTCCCTTGTAGTGGGTGATTCGATCATTAGGAATATAGAAGAGTTGGGTTTGTGACAAGAGCATTGATGACCCATGGTGACTTGCCTGCCTAGTCACGAAGGATTCTGAGGATGTCCGCGCTTTCGTCTAGATGAGAGGCTGTTAGCCATTGCTGGGGTGGAGTCAGCGGTTGTGGTCCACATTGGTACCATTGCCATTGGGAAATGTGGGAGAGGTTCTGGAAGCGAAATTTGGGCTGCTAGGAAAAAAAGGTTAAAATCCAGGACCCCAAGGTGGCATTCTCCGATGCTACCTGTTCCACTGGCCCTTGGAGAGCTAGGCAGCCCGGAGATACAGGGTCTCAATCGTGGATGAGAGAAGGTGGTGTGTAAGGCAGAGAGGGTTTCAGCTTTGTCGGGAACTGGGGAACCTTTTGGGATAAGGCAGGCCTGGCCACAAAGGGGCGGGCTTCATCTTAACCAAAAGAGGAACCAGGCTGCTGGCTCAGCGTTAAAAGGTGGCAGAACAGCTTTTAAGCCCCAGTCCTTGGGGAAAGCCGTGGGAGCTGAGGTGACTTCGGTTGAATACAGAGTCCATGGGGATGCAGACACAGAGAGAGTTTTCTAAATCAACCACATACAAGCGAGGAGCATAGCAATGTGATAAGTGATAGTGTCTACAAAAGGCTAGAGGAGCCAAAACACATGAAATCCCAGGTTAAGGACAGAGACAGAGTATACAAGTGTCTCTATGCTAATAGTAGAAGCATTGACCTAAAATGGGGGAGCTGGAGTACAGAGTTTTGAAGGAGGACATTGATATAGTGGGCATCCACAGGGGAACATGGTGGAATGAGGAGAACCAGTGGGATGCTGTTATCCCAGGTTACAGGCTCTACAGGAAGGATAGGACAGAGGCGTGTGGGGGTGGGGTGGCCCTCTACATCAAGAGAGCATAGTGTCACATAAAATAGACAATGCAGGGGGAGCTACAGTTCCTCTACAGAAGCACTGTGGATATCAATACCAGGGGTGAAACAAAGTTTAACATTAGGAATATATTATCGTCCCCCTGACCAAAGTGCACAAGAGGATTCTGAGATGGAAAAAGAAATTAGAGGGCCAACAAAAGCAAAATGTAAAATTGTGGTAATGGGCTGATTTTAACTATCCCATAAAGCTGGAAAAATGCATGTTCAGGTGCATAGTAAGGAGAGAACATTCTGGATATGCTAAATGACTGTGGCTTAGAGCAGATGGTTTGTAGAACCAACCCAGGGAGATGTGATCCTAGATCTAATTCTATGTGGGACCCAGGACCTGGTCTGAGAAGTCAGTGTTGTTGAGCGATAGGAACAGCGACCACAATGCTGTCAGATTCAGTATCTCTGCATCACGAACAAGTGACAACTACTAATGTAGTTACATTTGCCTTCAGAAGGAAATTTCTCAAAGATGAGGGATAGTCTTGGGAAGCTGAAAGGGAAAATCAGAAATTAAAAAATGTCCAAAGGTGCTTGGAGGTTATTAAAACACAGTCTTAAAAGCTCAGCTGGAATGTGTTCCTTGGAGTTAGGGGCTTGAGTCCAAAAAAAGCCACCATGGTTAACAAGGAGGTTGAGGTATTATTAGAAAAAAAAGATGTCTTTTAGAAAATGGAAGTCCAACTTAACTGATAGAAGAATACCAGAGAGAACACAAATGGTGGCAAAGAGAAGCCAGAGGACCAAAGCTGTAAAGAGGCAAAAGGATTATGAGGCAGCATGGCTCACGGAGAACATCAAGACTAGCAACAAACAGTTCTTCAAGTACATCAAAGCAGGAAGCCAGCTAGGGAAGCGGTAGGTCAGTTAAACGATGAAGGAACAAAAGGTGTGCTAAAGGTGACAGGGGAAGTGCAGAGAAGCTGAATGGAGTGCTTTGCATCTGTCTTCACCCAAGAGGAGGTGAGAGAAAATTCTGCACCTGAACCAAGCTTCCTTAGGAGGTCAATCGAGGAACTAGCAAGTTAGTGGTAGACAAGGAAAGTTCTGGCAGCCATTGATAAACTAAATGCTACCAAATCCCCTGGCTGATTGCATTCATACAAGAGTTCTTAAAGAGCTCAAGCATGAAATTGCTGCTGTTCTCACATTAATATGCAACTTATCCCTGAAATCAGGCTCCATCCCTGAAGACTGGAAGATGGCCAATGTCACACCAATCTTTAAGAAAGGGTCTAGGGGGGACCCGGGAAATTACAGGCCAGTCAGTTTGACATCTGTTCCTGGTAAATTAGTAGAATCTATCATTAAAGATAAAATTATTAAACATGTAGAAAAGCAGAAAGACCTGCTGAGGAAGAGTCAGCATGGCTTTGTAGAGAGCAAGTCCTGTCTTACAAACTTACTAGAGTTCTTTGAGGGTGTAAACAGACATGTGGATAAGGGGGAACCAGTGGACATTGTCTACTTGGATTTCCAAAAGGCTTTTGACAAGTTCCTCACCAGAGACTGTTGAGAAAACTCAGCAATGAAGGAATAAGAGGGGAAGTCCTCCTATGGATTAAAAACTGGTTGAGGAACAGGAAACAAAGGGTGGGTATAAATGGGAAGTTCTCACAATGGAGATGTGAGGTGGTGTCCCCAAAAAGCGATCCGTTTTGGACCAGTGCTCTTTAACTTATTCATAAATGACCTGGGAAGTAGGGGTGGGTAGTGTGGTGGCCAAGTTTGCAGATGATACCAAATTATGTAGGGTGGTGAGAACCACAAAGGATTGCGAAGAGCTCCAAGCGGACCTTGATAAAATTAGGTGGAGTGGGCAAGAAATGGCAATGCAGTTCAATGTAGAATGTAAAGGCAGTACCGCGTGAGGGGCAAAATCCAAACTTCACATACCTGCTACAGGGGTCCAGTGCTATCAGTCACAGACCAGGAAGGGATTTAGGCGTCTTAGTTGATAGTTCCATGGGAATGTCAACTCAATGCATGGCAGCGGTGAAAAAGGCCAACTCTATGCTGGGGATAATTAGGAAAGGAGTTGATAATAAAACTGCAAGGATTGTCATGCCCTTATATAAAGCCGTGGTCTGACCCGCTTGAGTACTGTGTTCAGTTCTGGGTAAGCCACATCTCAAAAAAGGATATCGAAGAGAGAGATAGAAAAGTGCAGAGAGAGACAGCTTGAGGATGATTGAAGGATTGGAGCACCTTCCTTATGAGGAGAAGGCTGCAGCGTTTGGGACTCTTTAGTTTGGAGAGGAGACGTCTGAGGGATATGATTGAAGTCTATGGAAATTGCATGGGGTAGAAAATGTTGACAGAGAGCCTGCTCTCTTTCTCACAATACTAGAACCAGGGGCATTCATTTTAGAAATGCTGGGGAAGAATTAGGACTAATAAAAGGAAACACTTCTTCACGCAACGTGTGATTGGTGTTGGAATATGCTGCCACAGGAGGTGGTGATGGCCACTAACCTGGATAGCTTTAAAAAGGGCTTGGACAGATTTATGGAGGAGAAGTCAATCTATGGCTACCAATCTTGATCCTCCTTGATCTCAGATTGCTAATGCCTTAGCAGACCAGGTGCTCAGGAGCAGCAGCAGCAGAAGGCCATTGCTTTCACATCCTGCATGTGAGCTCCCAAAGGCACCTGGTGGGCCACTGCGAGTAGCAGAATGCTGGACTAGATGGACTCTGGTCTGATCCAGCAGGCTAGTTCTTATGTTCTTATGTTCTTAATATCTGATCATGGATCTCCCAGTATCCTTTCTCTTGTGAATGATTCTCATAAAGTGGATTCTGGCCCACAGAGTGTTCACACCCCAAGGTCCTGAGTGAGCTACTGATAGTTTACTGGCTGCTGCAGAGTAGTTCAGGCACTCCATGGTAAAGCCAGGAAAAGACTGAAAAAAGGTCTGCCCTGGGCAGTCACAGGATTTTTCTCTGGGCTACATAGAGGAGAAATTATTTTCTGATGACCTTCCTAGTCTATGTTCCATTTCTAGGACAGAACAGGATTTGGTTGGGTTGTCAACTCCAGAGTAGTAAAGTCCTAGATATTTGGAGGTGAATCTTGGGGGAGAAATGAGCTTGGGAAGAGGATAGAGCTCTGTAGAGATGTCCTGTCACTCTAGCACTTCCATTTCTCCTAGATGCCATGGGATATCAAAGAGCCAACTTCTGAAGCTGCCATTTCCTTCAGGAGAATCTATCTCTGGAGTTTGGTGAACAGTTGTAATTCCTGGAAATCTCCAGGCCCCACCTCTACATTGGTAACCCTATTTGGTAACATGATATGGGATGGCCAGATGAACTCAGGCTATTTTTGAAAAAAAAAATATCCATAAAAATATATATCCATAAAGTTCCATTAAAGGAAATGTTGGTGATTCTTTTTCTGCCGCAATATATCTGTCACTCTTTAAGGTGTGAACAAAAATCTCCTTCCTTTTATTTGCTGCAGAAATAAGCTGGTTTTTCCTTTGCAAAGCCAATTTTCACACCTCCAAACCCAGCTTCTTGTTGGTATTGCAATGAATTTGCAGAGTAAATAGTAGGGCAGAGATGTGAGTTGTTTTGTAGAACTTTACTGAATAAAAAAATGAATTTACACAAAATATTGGAACAGCAAACTCTGTCTATACAAGGGCTCAGCCTGGGTGTCTGGTGTTCTTCTTTTACTGGAAGAATACAGAGATCTTTCCAGGAGCTCATGTGATTCTAGTCATGTGACTTCAACAGATAACTCTTGCTTGAATGAATGAAGTGTGCACTTCTCCTATATCAATGCTATTAGAGGGGCAAAGTGGCACCTGCCTCCATTCTCTATTTTTGTACTTCAGTTAAAGACCATGCCCTATTGCTCTGTATTGAATCTGGCCACATTTCTTAACCTTGACCAGTAGCAAGCCTTTTATTCTGGCTGTTCAAGCTTTCCACCAGCTGAATGTGTTAGTTCTAGCACATAGCAAAGGTTTATGGGTTTCTGATGTCAGCCAATACTCTGTAGGCTGTGTTTTATCCAATTAATTTCCATACAGAGTCCAAGCAAGCTGTAAAGCACTATCCCCAGAGACAAAAGATTGTCGCTGTCACGCACTCTGACACAGAGAGTCACTGTTTTGGAGTAAGTGGTTTTCCCCAACAAGAGGTCTTCAGGGAGGGAGATAATTAGTTTAATGTGTTAATTAGCTCAATTGAAGAGCAGGTGAACAGCTACAGGTTGGGGCAAAATTTGCTTTGGTTTCCCAACTGACAGTCAACTTACAATTGTTTAAAACAGGGATTGGCTGCCAGAAACAGTCTGAGTTTTCCAAGTTGCTAATCAATGTCCTTATACACACATACACAAAAAACTCTGAACCTGAGTTTGTTCTTGATCTCTTGGATACTTTCCCTACCTCAGGACCCCTTTCTACATTTAACCTAGAAAACATGTAGGCCTGCAGCCACAGCCTAACCAAGCCTTATGGGTCTTGCTTCTAAATGAATGTGCATAAAACTCTAGCCTTGAGATTACATTTCCAATAAGTTGTATGAAGCAGACTTCCTCTGTGCCACTTCAAATGCTTTTTAGTTTTTCCCCTAGGTGCTTGCATAAAAAAACCCCCAGAAATGCAGGTCAAAATGCACGGTTATTAGACTGCTGATGTATGAAAACCCAAAAAGTAGCTTTAAATGGGCTTTAAAATATGTCTTAAAAGGATTTTTGAATTGATTGATAACCATGCAGAAAGGGTGGTTTGTGATCACATTTCAGAACTTCCCGCACATGTGTGATTTCCCAGCCAAAACAACACAGATCCCAGTGGCCCCTTTCTGTATGCTACAAAAAGCTTTACCTTCTGATTTCCACATAACAGGCTTTCCCCCCTTCCCTGGTCAGTTGGCAACATGATCTCCACCCCTTCAACATTTCTCAGCCTTCAATGGAGAAATGCCACGTGCCATGAAAAAGATCTGACAGACATGGAGCTACAGGTTTTGTACAGTACTATGTCACACAAAAAGTTGCCAACTGACCTGCAAAATAGCCAGAATTGTGCCTGTGTTTAAACATAGATTCAGGCATAGAAAGGAGATATGTCTTTTTGCAGCAGATAAACCTTGAAGCCCATCTGACTCCTGTTAAAGGCCCAGCTACATTGGCTGGTTGAAAAATTGGCAGTCCAAACAATAATCCTAACCCTGGCCCTTTCCACACGGGCGGAATATGGCAGCCTGGGGATGGCAAAAAACGCAGTCCCCAGGCCGCCATTCGCACATGGGGCGCAGCTGCTTCGCAGCCACTACACGCGCGCCTCGCCCGTAACCCGGCACCAAGCCAGCGTTTCATTGCGCTTCCCCAGCGTGGTTTTGAAACGCCGATGAGCTGCCGTCGCGGCGGCAGCAGCTTCCAGCGCTTACTCCCTCCCTTCCCACTTTACCTGCTCTCCGGCCCTTGTGTCGCCGGGAGCCTGAGGCGCGGAAGCAGGCGTGCAGGGCAGGGGAGGCGTGTCCCCAGGCCCCGGCGACGCGCTGGAGGGCCGGAGAGCAGGTAAGTCGACTGGGCGACGGCGCCCAGCGGCGCCGTCTTCCCGGTTCTTTCTGGGACCATCCATGCAGACGGTCCCGGCGTCGTCAGGTCGGCGTCAGCAATGCCGACCCAAGCCCTTCCGCCTCCGTGCGGAAAGGGCCCTGTTAAATTGGAAATAATTTCTTCAAATTCAGGTGTGTTCAGATTCATAGCTATGCAGTCTAATTGTAGGCATATTTATTTAGAAGGAAGTCCCACTGCTTTCAGTAGGACTTCCTTCTTCAAGCAAGGATGCTATAGTGTTACAACCCAGTCCTATGCATGCTTACTCAAAAAGAAGAGTCCCTCTGAGTTCACTGGGACTTTCTCTCTAGAAAATATTACTTCCAAATAAACATGCATGGGTTCAAACTACATGACTTCAATCCTAAACACACTTCCCTAGATGCAAATCTCATAGAAATCAACAGGGGTTGCTTTGCAGTGGATAAGATCACACTGTCCCCCTGGATTCTTCTCCTTTAGCTCCATTTATATTTTATGTTTAATAAAACCAGATGACTGGGGAAGGGAGGGGGAGTCCACACTGTTATCTCAGCAAAATCAGAGATGAAAACTTGTTCTGACCTTTTGTGGCTAATAAAACAATAAACCAAGAACTACAAGCACACACTGAATTAACCACAGGCAATTTTTGTAAGCAGTTCTACCAAGAGTCCTCTGTGAATTGTTTCATTTTTCCCTCTTGGATCTTTCTCCCCAACGTTGTTTGCAGTGTGATTTTTGCTAGCTGGGATTTGAGGAGCAAGAAAGGAGGGCAATCTGGATCTTCTCGCATTTCATGTTCAGGACCTCAACTGAACAGACATGGGGGATTCTATGCTTGAGAAAGCAAAGCACAGCAATGAATGTACAGTTGGCAGATTAATTAACACAGCAAAGGTGCACAGCCTAATTAAAGTGTAGATAGAGGTTTATTCAGGAACAAACACACTTGACAGTAAAGAGAGAGAGAGAACGTGTGTCCTAACCACCTGACTAGCTGAGAGAGAATGCATGAGTCAGAGCTGAACTTCTAAGAAGAAAGAGGATATTGCCCTACATGTAACTATCTGGAGACAAGCAAGGAAAGACAGTTAACAGGGGAGAAGGTGTTGACCTCACTGTTCTAACTTACTACCCTCTTGCTGTCCGCTGCAGAAGCTTCTTCTTTGTACACCAAATACTGCTTATTCCAGCATCTGCATGGCAAAACTTGCTAGCTTTTCAAATTCAATGGTGAGTGGCAGGCTACAGTCTGGGTATGGGAGGCCCAGTTTGAATCCCCCCTCTGCCATGAAAGCTTACTAGGTGACCTTGCGTCAGTCACTTTGATAGCCTAATTTATTTCACAAGATTGTTGTTGTGGGGATAGGGGAAGCAGTATTTAACTAAATAGAATAAAACAAAAGCTTTTTAGCCAGCCATATTTAACAACGGCATCAGATTAAGATATTGGAAAGTGCTGTCAAGTTGCAGGTGACTTAGGGCAACCCCATATGCTTTTTAAAACAAGAGATGAATGGGGGTGTTTTGCCATCACCAGCCTCTGCATAGCAACCCTGGACTTCCTCGGTGTTTACCCATCCAAGTACACATCTGGATGGCAAGACCGGTTTAGATTCCAAGATCTGGCAACATCCAGCTAGGCTGGGCCATCCAGGTTAGTAGATGGAGATATTAGTGAGAAATAATGCTTCTTTCCAGGTCTGGGGACCTCATTTGATGATTTCTGCAAATCCAAAGGTTGTAAGTCTCTGGAGTATTTCAGGACATTTTTTTCAACAGTTAGCAGGTCTTCTATCAGCCCCTTGAATGATGTTCCAGCAACATGGCCAGGTTTGGCATGTCAGCTACAACCTTGACAACCATATTGACTAAGTTTCCAGGAGTCAGGGACATTGATGCAGTATCCGTCAAGGTACAAAGGGAAAGTGGAAGGGAGACAGAAAGACCCTCTGCATAAAGGTACCCACAATAACCTGGTAAAGAAGTGGGAAGAAAAGAAGGGAGTTCTTCTCCCCTTTGGTTACATTGGAGGTTAGAGGAGAACTTTCAAGTAATAATGTTCACCCTTGATTGGAGATGAGACCATGTTCTCCCAACATTTGTGTGTGGGGAGGACTAGTGGTAAGGTTGCCAACCACCCTGGAGAAAAACAACCTTTTAGAAGCTTAATGGAATGCTTACCTCCATGTTAGTTTCACACATTTCCACTCAGGACATTTTCTTCTGAGATAGTTGGCGACACAAGGAAGTGTGAGGTAGTAGTTAATGACTAGTTAGGCTCCGGGAGATTCAAATATCTACTCTGCCTTGGAAGCTCACTGAGTGACCTCATGGCAGTCATATACTTTCAGTGTATGTAGTGGTGGAGTGGTTAAAAGCAGCAGACTCTTATTTAGTGAAACAGATCTGTTTCCCTGCTTCTCCACATTAAGCCTGCTGGGTGACCTTTGGCAAGTCACAGTTATCCCAGAATTCTCTCAGTCACACTTACCTCACAAGGTGTCTGTTGTGAGGAAAGGAAGGAAAGAGGTTTGCAAACCAATTTGGGACTCCTCATGGCTGAGAAAAGCAGGGTATAAATCTTCTGCTTCTAACTGACCTCATAGGGCTGTTGTGAAGATAAAATGGAGGAAAGGAGAATGAAATAAGCTGCTTAGGGTCCCCACTGGAGAGGATATAAATATATGTCAGCAAATGGAGAGGTATGTGATGCTGCAGCATTGCAAGTGATCCTCTGGACAGTTAGAATGTGTCCCAGTTTTAGTGAAATGTGGTTTTGCAGAATGTAGCTGTGTATGTATGGATCCATAGACCATTTTTTAAACCAAAAATGGAGCAAAGCAACTTGGATGTCTATATGAGTCAAATTCTGTTTCAGCATGATGTTTTGAAGGATGGCTAATAGCTTCTTGCATTGATTCAGAATTGCACAGGGACTTCAGAGACTATTTATCACCTATAAAACACTGTCTATTTTGCAAGATTCCGGCTCTGATAATGCTGCATGAAATGAAAAATCAAAGATACAAAAAGTCCTTATTGTTTTATTGGTGAGATGTGTGTGTTCAATTTACTGCAATATCAGCTTAGATTCTGAATAACATTTTCCATTTTATATTGAAGGAGGTGATAATGAATTTCATACTTTTAATTCCCCAAGCAGACACAAAGGTGAGCAAAAGAGTTTTGATGCAAAATCAGATTTTAATGGATGGGTGGACAGATAGCAAGACCAAGTCTAAAAAATCAGGACTAAACAAAACACAAAGCTTCACTCCCTTTAAGCCAGGATGAATGCATTCATTTGTATTCTCTCACTGCACAATTCATTGAACTTCGTTTTCAAAATGTCAAGGAGAAATATCCTTCAAATACTTCCATTAGATAGAAGCTGGTATCTATGTGGCATCAGTTCATTTATGTCTGAATTCTCTGCTTTCTGTAATCTTTATACTTCTCTTGCTGCAACACTGATAACCAGGGAAGCAGAGAAAAAAATGGAACAATTAACTGGGAGATGGATGGAGATGAACCTTTTTGTGCTAATCCACCATTATAAGGCCTTCCAAGGGGACATATATTATCCTTTAATATTTGTATATTATAGTGTCTCTCATATCAGACTGGAGGATGGTCAGCTTTGTTTATAGGACTAACTTACCACCCATTTTTGTGGCCTGCTTTGGATCCAGTTGTCAATTAACCTGGGATGATAAACTGGCATGATGGTTTAGGTTTCTATTTGCTTTTTTTTGGCAGCTTGGCTAAAACAAGCAAGGCCACCTTTTCTTCTTCTCTCTCAGCTGGTTTATTTTTTAGCTGTACTTTTCATTAGTTTATTAATTTCTTTTAATGATTTGGGTCCCAACTTCAGTCAAGTGATCCTCAAGATGTTTTATAAACAACAGGCTAAGTATAGCATTAAAAAATGGCTGTCGCTACTCTCAACCACTGGACTTTTGACGGGAGACAGAAGCCAAGGATCCTCCCGAGTCTAGGGTTGTCAAATACACACAAGGGCCATTTCCACACGGCCATGCTCATGGGGGGGTGTCAGCATATACGATGCCGATGCACCCTCCCAGGACCGTTCACACGAATGGTCCCAGTACGGGCGGGGAAGATGGCGCAGCGCTGTGCCGTCGCCCGAACGCCTTCTTCCCTCCAACCTTTTGGCATGTCATCCAGGCCAGGGGACACGCCCCCCTGCCCTGTGCGACAGTTCTGGAGTCGCAGGGCAGGGGGGCATGTCCCCAGGCCTGGACAACATGCCGAAAGGTCGGAGGGAAGGTAAGGTGTTCGGGAAAGGGAGGGATGGCACCTTCCAGCCGCTTCCGTTCACACGGCAGTGGCTGGAAGCCACTGTTTCCGGAAAACCTCGCTCAGGGAGCGAGGTTGGGAAGCAGCGGCTTCGTGCCGCTGGGGAGGAGCGAGGGCGGCGCTGCTGAATCAGTGAACAGCTCCCTAGGGATGGCGTTTTTGCCGTCCCTAGGGCACTGTTTTTGGCCCGTGCGGAAAGGGAGATCTCCTGCCCCCAGCAGTTGGCAGGAGAAAAATGTTGTTGGCAACAGTGTGATGCCACATCTGGAAAAAACATGAAAGTGATGCCATACCTCTCGAGGAATTGGCAGAAACTCTGTGGTAAGAAGTTCAGATTGTTAGAGAGGCCTGATATCACTTCCAGATTTTGCTTAGAAGTGACGTCATGCTGCTCTCCCCTTCAAGTCCCTGTCCCTCATTCTCCCACACAGGCCAGGGCAGCTTGCAGTGGAACTGAGCATTCTTTCTTCACCTGAATTAAGTTGCAAGCAAGGGCCAGGTTGAAGATAGTGTTCTTTCCAGGACAGAGTGAGAAGGTACAAATTCCCCATAGACTTTGCACCTCTAGCTGATGGCAGAGGTCATTGTTTCTTTTCCCTCTGATCAGCATATGCTGGGAAATTTTGGTCAGTAGGTTACATTTCCATTGGATTACAATACCAGACTACTAGACTCATCTTCTGCCCACTCCAGATGGCTGGGCTCTGTTCCGTGCTTGGCCCTAGACTGCCTCTAGGCTCCTTCCCTAGACCCTAAAGACTCCATTGATGCCCCAGAATAATTTTTGAGAAATAGCAAGCTTCTTCTGACCCTTCAAAACTGCGCTATTAGGAAATGAAGATTTCCCCCAAGCTTTAAGCTAGCACAGCCTCCCCCCCCCCGCAAAAAAAAAAAAAGCTGGCCCAAAGGTCCATGATTCAGCTGGGGACTATGGTGCAGAATCATTTTCAGATTTATCATCTAATAGAGAACCTGACTTCAGATTTTTGGGTTTTTTTAAAAAGCAAGATTGAAAGCAAGGGGTGAGATTACCCTTCCCTGAAAATGTAAAGAACATAATCAAAGTTTTTCCCCACTTCATCCATTTTTTTTCAGAGAAAAAGCTTTGATCTCTAATTTCACACTACATGGAATTTAATGGCAGCCAAGGGATCTGGAGACACTCCTGAAAAATTTGGCTAGTCTGATCCAAACTGGGTTTCCCCCCCTCCTTTGGGTCCTCAGGTGCTTTGCTTGGGCAGAAGTATCAAAATTGACCTGGAGTTTTGCTTTAGGCAATATTCAGCAGCAAGTCTAGTTGAGAGATATTTGTCAAAGTGTATGTGCTGTAGAGGGAGGGGGGAACCCACCTGAAATTCTGGCTGTAGGAAGTAATTATAACCATCAATTTCTGTTATCTTAATTCTGCAACGAACATGAAAACAAATGGCACTGTGTGAACCTGAATAATGCTCATAATAATTTATCAAGACAGTTATTGCTGCAAAGTTAGCAAAGGATTTTTTTTAAGTGATCAGTCATAGACATAATGGGAACTTTACTATTAATTCACAATAAATGCCAGGTTCACGATTTGGTGAACATTGGAAATGCTGCTTTCCCCACTCTGGCAATTGTCTCTTAATTAGTGGCTTGCATTGACTCTGCTGCTCAAATATCTCAGATTGTGAGCAGTTCCCTTGGACACTTTAAAAATATTAGCTTCTTATAGAGCACTCAACATTGTTTAAATTGTTTTGCATGTGAATGTTCTCATATTTCCTCCACTTGGCTGTCTTCCCCAATTCCCTGTCATTGTGTACCTAATTTAGCCAATTGGAGAAAAAAATGTTGACATAGGCTATTATGCATTCAGGACTTACCTCATGGCTCTTTTCTTTGCAGTTAGCTTTTCCTGTGGTTTTCAGTGCTTACTGGGATTCTCCTGCTGGAAAACTTCCCCAACCAAACCAGCTACCGTTTCCTTATTCGCTGCTTCTCTTGTTGCCTGCTGCTTTCCCCCACTCTCTTTTTTTTAAAAAAAAAAGCAGAAAAGAAAATTCTCCAGTCTGCTCTGCTGGCCAAGAGTGAGAGGAACTGCTGTTGGGTGGACAGGGGAAGGCTGGAGGGATGAGCAATGCCAGTACAAGCTGAACACCCAACAAAGATCTTGCTTTCTCAATTAAGAGAAAGGAAAGGTCGCACTTTAAGAAGTTTTGTAAGCTACAAGGCTTCTCTGATCTGAGGCACAGTGAATTTAGGAGGGGGGAAATAGTGTATGCAACCAAGAATCCAGCCCAATGAGGCAAACCATAAGTGCATAAATGGCCATAGACAATCACTGCTTTCTTGGTTTGTCTTGATCCCTTTAGGATATGGCTGGGCAGAGCTGTATGGCTTCTAATATTGCCTTTCTTATTTTCTTTGCCTAATTTCCAAAACAGAGTAGTCTTATTCAGTCATTACATTTGTGGAATAATGTGTGGTATGTTCTCACATGAACATGTGAAGACATTTTATACTGAATCAAACCATTGTTCTATCATGCTCAGCACTGCCAACTCAGACTGGCAGTGGCTATCCTTGTCTCAGATACAGGTCTTCACATCACCCAACACTTGTTCCTTTTAGTTGGAGATGCTGGAGCTTGAACATGGGACTTCTGCATGCCAAGCAGGTGCTCTAGTCTACCGCTGAATAACAGCCCTCTTTGCACAAGTGGTCAAACATAATCAGTAGCATAATCATAGGAGGCTCAGGGGGATGGAGCCCTGGGTGCTGCTTGGCCAGGTCACATGGAAGGTGGGTTGCTGACTGTCCCCCCTCCCACTGTCCCCTCTCCTGAACTCCACAGGGATGGAGTTGACTGCTTAGCCAGCCAGCACAGACCCACCCCACCCCAAATTCCATTTGGAGTTCTGAGCAGGGTGAGCCTGTTGGATGCTGGGCTTGGCTTGCCAACTTTAAACTTCAGACTTCAAGCCTGCCATTTACAGTTCTACCCAAGCCGGGATTAAACTGTGCCCAGGATCAAACTGAGTAGCCGGGCTGACTGTATACAGCTGTATCCTGTTGGCTCCACCACCAAGCTCTCCCTCCAGTTACTGGGTCTCCTACTGGTAACTTGCTCTGGCAGAGAAATGAAAAGAGCCCATCACTGGCAAGGACGTTGTGATAGCACTTCTGGGGAAACCTGAAAGTGATGGTTGGTAGCACAAGAATCACTGGCATCACTCCTGCTATGTCCCTGCCCTCACAACCTCCCCCACTAGTTGCAAGATTTGACCTGGAAATCCTACACAACTTCCAATGAATGATGGTGCAATCCTAAACAGAGTTACATTCTTTTTAACCCATTGGGTTAGATGCAGGCAGCTTTTTCATTCAGTTTCACCTAATTCTCCTCTTTAACTACCTCTCTGACCTTCATCCTGGCTTTAATCTATGAAGGATGCATAATCCCCAGTGGTCAAAAGGGACCCCTTCTGCCCTTTTCACCAGTGGAAATGCTGGCTGGATCCAATCAATGGAAGGATGGGACTCTAACTAGGATTGCACTGTGAGTCTTGGTGATTAATTGATGTTAGTTATTTTTTTAAAAAAGGAGTCACAGGAGATGGTCTTCCATCATAATCATAATCATCATCAGCTTGTAAATGCAGATTATGTGGCATGTTAACCCTCTCCACATGCTTTTTACCTGCTAAAAGATTTTAATGACATGCCTAATCATTAACACTTCCCTTTAAAATGAAATTAATTTTGCTGTTAAATTAAATTTTGAGTTAAAAATGTATAATTTATAATACATTTGCTTGTTAATGGGATAATAAGAACTTGAGATAACTTTGATCTCAGCAACCATAAGATTCCCCAAAAAAGCTTTGCTGTGTTGTACAGTCAACATTCTCCCGAGCCCAACCAAAATTAGGTATACAGTGATGCTAGTTATTAAGAAATCATTCAAATTTAATGAATATGACTCACAAGCTGGTTTTAATTAACTGTTATATACTGTGCAGTGTTTTGCTTCATCAATAAGTCATTCTGAATTTATAATTATAAATGAACATTTCTGAAATATGTATTCAGGTAATTAACAATGGAAACACCAGGTTTCCCTCTTTGTATTTCTTCTGTTGCCCTACCTCCAAAACAGAACGAAACCAGAAACAAAAGGGAGAGGGGTAACAGGAGATGCTCTCCAAAAAGCACAGCACAAAATGTCTGCCTTCTGATTTAGCTGGCTCAAAGTGGGTGTTAAGAAGAGGAGGTTGTGAGTATATTGGCAACCCGCTTGAAGATGAATAATTCTCTTCCATCAGCCCTGGAGTTGCACATTAACTTGCTCCTAATATTCTACGGTGCACAAGTTCATCCACCAAGTGAATCTGTGCCTTATACCAGAGGAGGACATACTTTATGTTTCTGGAAGCTACTTGATTTTATTTTTCAACAGCCCTGGGAGTTATTAGACTCAAGATGGTGGCTGATACAAAATTACAGCATTTCAGACTAGGTCTCCAGTGCTCTAGTGCGGACAACTTTCCTCTGCTTTTTTCCCAAAGCAACCCCTCCCCCCAAATGTTAATTTGCCCTGCAGGGATGAAATATACTTCTATGGTTTCTCTGGAAGAGGCAAGAAACAACTTAATGCACAGAGGAAGAGTTAATAGCAGCGCACTCCTTTCTCATCTAGAACAGGGGTGAATGAAAAAGGAGGAGAGGTGAAAGGGAAAGGTTTACAGTGCCATCATTTTTCCATCCAGAGGACAGGTGTGTGTGCCTTCTTCTTCTCATGAAAGAAAATGAGGCCAGAATCCACTTTAGTAGCTTTAAAGGGAAGGAGAAGAAATTGATTTCAGCAGCACTAGAGGAGGGCAAAGAGTGACCTTTAATTGCTTGGAGAACAATTGATGGCTCCTGAGTGACCTTACATCCACCCCTAACTGACACAGATCATTTGATGAGAATTGTCTACTCTGCTAGGTAGCAGCCATGGGCAGATTGGCCATTAAGGCCATGAGGAAAAGCCCTAGAGGGCTGATGGCATGGGGGATCTTTCTCTATTTCCCCCTTGCCAGTGACCCCCTGGCCCCAAGGAAAGGATGGTCACAGTTATGACCTTGTGCAAGGAAGGAAACAACTGTTGCCATGGTGAGTGGAAGGCCCTATCCAATTCAAGGTATGGGGCTTTAACTGTAGAAGCCAAGGACTACACTTTTTGCTTTCACAGGCTGAGGATGTGTGTTAAGCTTCCCTCACAAGCCAGCTGCTCAGCTCAGGCTACAGAAGAAGCTGAGAAGCTCACAAAGGTCTTGTCAGAGTCTCTTTCTTAGGACACGGAAAGGGCTTATTATACATGCCTACTGCCTACTCTGGCAATAAAGGTCCAGGATGCTTGTGGAGAAATCTATCAGTGCCACACTGAGTTAACTTCCCAGTGGGTAGCAGAAGTAAAGGGACCCAAAGGTATTGTGAGCAACATCAGGAAGTTAAAACGTCCAGAGCTCTTTCTGATAGGCTCACTGTGGCTAACAATAGACTATAAAAACAAGGCAATTTAAATTTAAAAAATGTGAAAAGCTCAATTCTTTATGAAAGCTGCAGTCGTTCATCCTTTTTTGCTTTTACAGTCCACATGTCACATGTCAGTCCGTAAGATAAACATAGTAAGCAGCATGAGAGCAAGCATGGTGTAGAAGTTTAGCGCAGTGAACTCTAATCTGGAAAAACAAATTTGATTCCCTACTCCTCCACATGAAGCTGGCTGAGTGACCCTGGGCCAGTCTCAATTCCCTCAGAACTCTCTTAGTCCATGTGGACGCAGGCAATGGCAAACCACCTCTGACCGTCTCTTGTCTTGAAAACTATACAAGGTCATCATAAGTCAGCTGTCACTTGACGGCATTTTATATATATACACACAGTCGGCACTATCTCAAATGTAAATAAATATTCCTCAGGAAATATCATCAGGGTAAGCTCTTTCTGAATAGCAACATTTTCAGGAAAACTTCAAGAGATCTGATGCACAGCCCCAAAGAGGTCATTTTGCATCAGACAAATATTCACAGAGGCAGCCCAAGGCCAGCTGGTCACTACTCAGGGATCTTCAGCATGAAACTCTGATCTGTGATGAAGAGACAGTCAGGAGAGATTATGGGGCTGATATAAGTGTGTAGTTTTATACCAAAAGAAACAGTCGTTCAGATAGAAACAAGTCCTGCAGCAAAACGAAAGATCAGCCATTGGTTTCCTAATGACAGGTTGTAATTACACCTATTGGACAAACGGGCTTGGGTAAGGATTCACTGGTTAGTTCAAGGCTGTGATTGTTTGTGGCTTCATTCACATGACTATTTTTGCTCTGCCTTTCTATCGTTTTTCATGATGTCCTCCTCCAATCATCTAATTTCCAGGTTTTCCCTGTTTTGCTATAATCTCTCCCAAACCTGCTTTTCTGAATGTCTGAAATCTGAGCATGTAAACATGCTGTATGGATAGGGAGGGGCGCATATTCAAACCTCCCACCCACGTAGTGCTGTTTTATTGCCAGGAGATCATTGGGCCCAGCGTTCCGTCTCACATCACTGGAGAGCATTTTATTGCAATATAGCAACTGTGTGTGTGTAAGTGCTATCAAATTGCTTCTGACTCACTGCAATCCTATGAAGTGATGTCCTCCAAAATGTCACCTACTTTAGCGGGCAACAAAGCCCTCTGGTGGCTTGGAGGAAAAAGGCAGCTTCAAGGTTACTTTCCTTTGCAAACACAGAACACTGGATGTATTCAAGGCCACCTGGCACACTTGGTTCAAGAAGAGGGTTGCCAATTTAGTTTGGGAAATTCCTGAAGATTTTGGGGGTAGTGTATGGGAAGGGCAGAGTTTGGGGAGGGGAGGAAGCTCAGTGGTGATGTCATGTTGCTCGGGGGGGGGGGGGGTGTTCTCATAGACTCCATAACTCCAGTCTGCAAAGCTGCCACTGTCTTCAGGAAAACGACTCTCTGTAGTCAGGCAATCAGGTATAATTCCGGGAGAACTCCAGACCTCACCCGGAGGGTGATCAATCTATTCAAGAGGTGCAGCAATAGGAAACATCCAAGTTTGGCCAACCTACACGTGGACTGAGTGTGCAACCCTGAAATCCTTTGCAGGGGTTTGTGATAGGCAATTGACGAAGGGATCCCTGCAAAAGTTGGAGGCAAGGGGAGGGGAACTCTGTCTCAAGTAAACTTGCCAGCACTACCTTGACAAATGTCAGGAGATTCTGAGGGCAGAGCATGGGGAGGGTGGGCTTTGTGGGGAATGCGATGTCACTTCTGGGCAACACTAGGAATTTCTTCTAATCTCTGTGATAAAGACCACAAAGGCATGGGAAAATTCCTATGGAGGCCATTTTCTGGCTATTTCTTGTCCTGCTTCACAGTTTCTCAATTGTGGGGATTGGGGCCAAAGGCCGGTATTTATCCAGTTCAATTAGGCCATAGCAAGCCTAATCTGAAGAGAAGATGGTTAAATTAACCATTTATTTATTTTAGTTAATTTCTTTACCAAATTCAAGCTGAACTAATGAGAGGAAATGAGAAGCTCTGTTATCTTTTAAACAGATTAGAGTAGCAGGGTGATTCAGATTATGTATTCTGTTCCAGTAATTTTCTGTTATTAGAACTAATTTACCATGGTCTCAATGTGCCCATACCTTATTGCTTGCATAACACAACCAAGTGCACCTTAAAGAACAACTTTTTGAGACTGGGATAACTGAGGCACATACTTTCAGAAAAGCATGCAGCATTTAAGTAATAGAGTGTGTGAATATAATTGAGAATAATAAGAAAATTCAATTATAGCAAATTGAAGCTTCAAACCTGTTGCCACTCAAAGCGGCACAAAGGCGATAATTGAAGCAACCTTTCCTTCTGCTTAGTGTTTGGTCTTTGATCCTTGGCCATGAATTTAAATGTTCCTCTGTTGGTTGGAGAAAAAAAAACCCAGCCCTCTGGATGAAATTCAAATGTAAAGTCTCAGAACAATTTTTGTACGAGCTCCTTATTGTTCAGATGGTTTGACTTACGTAACTGAAGTAAGTGTTTTAAAGGATATTCCAAATCTGTTCACAAGTTACCATATATACTCGCGTATAACACTCACTCACTCACTCACTCATCTTTTCCTTTCCCCGCAGGCTCTGAGGCTCAGCTTCAGGGAAGCTGCCGCTCAGACAGCCTGTCTCTATGATTTTCTTAAAAGGGCAATGCTCCAAAGATTGCTTAAGCATTGCCCTTTTAAGAAAGATAGATGGTGAATTTCCATGGGGAAGCTGTTCCATAGTCTGGGGCCAGCCATGGACCCTCCCATGTACTCCCTTCCCAAGCAGCTCAGTAAGGGAAGGGATCACCAGGAGAGCTTCCCCCCCACCGCCTGCATGTGGGTACAGGCATTCCTTCAGGACCTTTAGGACCTTTAGGGCTTTAAACATCAATGTCAAGAACTTGAGTTGGTCCCAGTAGTGAGTAGGGAGCCAGTGCAGATCTTTCAAGACCAGTATTATGTGTGCTTGGCCAGTTTGACACATCAGCAATCTGGCTGCTGCATTCTACACCAGTTCCAACTTCCAGACCAGATTAGGCTACAAACGCTATGGGGTGGTATATTGTCAAATGACTGAAACCAACTGACTGTTGTGGGTTTTATGGTCTGTGTGGCCATGGTATTGAAGTTTTTGTTCCTAATGTTTCACCCACATCTATGACTGGCATCTTCAGAAGCATGTTACGATGAGAATGCTTTCCTAAATGTTTCTGTCACAGAGAGAAACACATGTCATCCTCAGCCACAATTTTCTCTTTCCCTTACCTGAACCCCCAATAGCTTCTCTTGTTTTCCTGCTTCCTTCTCTCCTCACTGTGAACCAGCCAGCCTAACTTTTTTGCTCCCTTGTCTATAGGTTTTTCTCCTATCTGCCCCATGTTAAATCCAAGCATGCTAACCTTTGAACCTCTGATGGCACAGGCTTATTTACGTCTCTGTTGGCAGGTTGGATTCTCTCAATATTTGATATTATTTATTTATTTGAAAAAATATCACTTCTCCAGAGAACCTGCTCAATGTATCTTGTGGCAAAAGCATAAAACATAAAAATAATTTTAAAATAACTTCCATTAAAAACTCATTAAAAACCCAATCATAGCATCAAACAAGCTCCAGTTAGCAGTGCAAAATAACGATCATATCACTCTTCAGGCACACTATAAAAATTGTGTTCAAAGATAAACTTCTTAATTAAAAGCCTGGGTAAACAGAAATGTCCCAGTGCCCAAAAAGAGAGTACTGTGGGTGCCAAGTGAGGCTAACAGAGAAGTGTATTCCACAGATAAGGAGCCACCACTGAAACAGCCCTGTCTCTGGTTGCCTTTGACATGACCTGTGAAGGCAATGGGCGCAGAGAGCAGAGCTTGTGAGGAAGATCTTAGTTGGAGGATTGAACAGTATGGGAGGCAGCAAGACTTCAAGATGTGTCTCATGTTGATTGTTTCAGTGAGCCCTCCATGGAACTTTGCATATAGTGTACACCAGTTTTGGTGTTCAGTGTTTTGCATTTTTTTTAAAAAATGTATCTTTCTTTTTCCTTCCCCAGAGCATCATTTGGCTTTATTCTGCCTTAATATATTTTGGCAGATTAATCAGACTGCCAGGCTCAGCTGTGCGGCTGGTTGAGAGCCTCCTTCCCAGTGTCAAGGAGTTGCACGTATGAATTATTTAATAGCATTCAAGTTGTTTACTTTGCCAGCATGATTTGTGGGAATGTTTTCCTTAGCAATGATCTAGCATTTGCTGTTTGAATGTTGAGTTTTCCATGTCCTAATCAATGCAAATTGAGTAATAAAGGCAACACACAGCACAGAATGTGATGGCAAGGCAGGTATTTTGATATATGCCCCGTTATGCCAAGCCTGTGGTTTTCTCTTACATATATGAAGAATAGAACCATTAAGATATACCAAAGGTGATAGATGCCTCTTATTTATTTTCTGTGGGGAGAGAAAGGGAACAATATTTGAATGGCCATTCTTCCAGGAAGATTTATGAAACCATTAAAAATGATGAAATTCAGGAAAGGTCTCCTTGGAAGAAGGTAATTAGGCTCAAGATAGATGTGGATCGATCTAAGGCCAATGTGTTAAGGGGGAGAGATATTGGATTGGGGACTAGAGAGACCTGGGTTCAAATCCACATGTGGTTATGAAGATAACCAAGTGATCTTTGGGTCTTTGTCGTCTTTCAGCCTCACCTATCTTTAGGCTGCTGTGAGGATACAATCGGGAAGGGAGAGCCATGCATACTTCCTGAGCTCCTTGGAGATGTTAGAGAGGTCACAGCACCAGACCAATTTTCTCAATGTAAATACTTACACAAGATGTGTTTAGTCCATTTGAACTCTAGTGAACTCCACTGTTTAACACTGATGAAATGCCTTTTTTGTTTAATTAGTGCTTCTTGTTGTTCATCCCCTCTGCGGGTTCGTTCTTGTATGTTAAAGGTTTTTTTCTGCTGTTGGAATGTCTACAGATAATTAATGTTTTTTATACCTCCTGTTGCTGCAGTAAACTTTGTTGAAAGTAACTCTGCAGGTGTGGGATCACTTTCCCAACTGTGCCAACAGGAGGAAGGCTGGGATATACATACACAAGATAGCAAATGTTTTGACTTGTGAATTGGGGGGGGGGGGTAAACTTGTCACCCCCAACTTTTCTTTAGCAAACTTAAAGAGAGCTTTTGGAACCCCTCCTAAGCTTGAACCTGCAGCTATCTCCTTTATTCTTCAGTGTGGAGAGAAGAAGAAGAAAAAACTCTTAGGGATAATAGTACGTTGTTTAGTGGCTTTTTTTTGTGGGAGACTGACTGGTGAAGGGTGTAGGGTTGATAGTTGTGATTGACTTATATATGAGGAGGAACAGTGTGGATGCATGGATGGCTCAAGTACCCTAACTTTGGGACTAGTGCAAACATGCAACTGACCCATTACATACTACCTCAGGCACTGTTAGTTCTCTTTGGTTTCAGAAGCAACAGATGGACCTATGTCATGGTCAGAGGGTTGTAGCCTTGTCTATCCTCCTTCCAGAAATCATGGCTCCGTCTTTTGGCAATACTCGTATGGTAAGGAGGAAACAGTATAAAGAAGTTAACTTCCATCAGCAAATTCTCATGACTTTCTGTTTGGCATCCTCCTACTCTTTGTAATATGGACCCCCTAGTGAATGACAGAAATATCCTGTTTGAGCCACTTATTTTCCAGAGGAAATGCACTGTAATCAATACTTCAGATGCAGCAAAAAGTGGATGATCTATGGATCCTGTTTAGAAAACAGGAGCCAGTATTGAAGAAATTAAATTAAATTGCCTGGCTATTTAGTTTCCTTCTAATAGCATCCAAACAATCTAAGCGCTTTTAGAAAAAAAATCCCACTTTCCTCTAAAGAATGTTGTTTTTTCAGTGCACTTATAATTAGAGCTGATGGATGGTTGAGGAATCAAGAAATAGTGACTTTTCTGCATAACTTTCAAAGGTTGATAGATTGGCCAGTAAATCTGACAGCTTTCTGAGTCTGTTTTTACAACAAGATCTCAATACTTTCTCATCTAAAGATGATAGTGACTTCTCCAAGAGTCAAACCTTACATGCCTTTTTTTCTGTATATGGATTAGGTTTACCCACTCTATGGCATGTGAAAACTGGATTAAGAAAGCTGACAGGAAGAAAGTAGATTCTGTTGACATGTGGTGATGGAGGAGAGTTTTATGGACCATCACCAAAAAGATAAATAATTGGGCTCAAGATCAAATCAAGCCTGAAGTCTCCCTGGAAGCTAAAATTACCAAACTGAAGCTATTGTCCTTTGGTCACATTGTGAGAAGACACGAATCCTTGAAAATACAATAATGCTGCAAAAAGTTGAAGGCAACAGAAAAAGAGGAAAACTCAACATGAGATGGATTGACTCTGTAAAGGCAGCCATGACCCTCAGTTTGCAAGACCTGAGCAAGGCTGTTGATAATAGGACATTTTGGATGTCATTAATTTATATGGTTGCCATGAGTCAGAAGCAATTTGATGGCACTTAACACCCACACTCTATGATATTCCAATAATTGGACCAGATACTAAACAGCTACATGATTATTTTGGTGTACAGCTTTGGGCTTGTGTTTCTTGAACAGACCTTCCCCCTCACAAATATAGCTGAGATCCTTGTGACATGTTTTAAAATCAAACTGACTCACCTTGCAGTGCCTCTTTTCTCTCAAATTGAGCACCCTGTATGTTTACACTTTTTATGGTGCAATTTAATACAAGCAGTATTTTTTCTGTATTTGTGTCTGTGCAATTAGTGGCATATCAGCCAACCAACTGCTGTTTGCAGTACACGTTCAGAATTTATTAGATCACTAATGGGGATTGTAGTCCATGGAAACTGCAGTTTTCTCAGCCTTTCTAGTCTTGCTGAGGTAGGCTGAGAAAAGTAATTGCCAGAAAGGAGGAGCCCCATTTTATCCTCCATTTGAAAAACCTGTTCCTATGGCAGGTTACCTCCCTTTCCCTTTGAAAAAAGTGATGTTTGTGGGATGGAAGGAAAGGGGGAACTGGCAAACAGAATGTATGTATGGCCCTTTCTTTACAGGCCAATAAAAATGGGGAAAAGGCGGGTTATATAACCTCAAACTCGCCCCGGCTCCTTCGCATGGCTGGCTGTCCCGTGGCATTCCCCCCCCCCTGCCTGCGCCCCCCCTGCCTCCCCTCCTCCGCCTGCCTGCTAAGTACAGCTGCTCTGTGCAGCTTCGCAGGCAGGCAGGACCGATCCCCGGGCCATGATATGGCCCATTTCCCCTGTGTGGCTCTGCAGATGGGAGTTGGGGAAGGGGTTTTCAAGAATCACGTTGTGTGCGATTCTTGTGTTTTAATGTGGCTCACAGCTGTGGTGGTGGTGGGGGAAACGTTGAACAGATCTGTGTTAGGATTGCGATCCATGCAAAGTCCCCCCCACCCCATCCCAGTTTAATTGGCATGTATGGAAAGGCCCTATGTGTATGCACAGACCCATGTGGGTAACATTTCTGGACCATTTTGTCAAACATATTTGAAACATTTTTGATCATTTGTTGAGGGTATTGGCAGACATTTGAGCATTTTGGAGCTGCATGAGGGACTAAATATTTATCATTGAATACCACAAAAGTCTCCAGCTTTTAAACCTGGGAATTTTTCAGAATCAAAATCACAATGTGTAAGTGCACGTAAGAGACTATCACAAGAGAGGCTGGTTTTATGGACAAACTTTGCAAATAACTTGAAACCGAGTACAAAACATTATGCTTACTCTGCATATTCTCTTCCTGGAAGAGGGGGGGAAATATTTTAACTGCCTAATACACCCAACAAATCATTTCATTAAATATACTTCAGTGAAGAGGGAATCCACTTTACCCAAGGAAAGAGTTTTCCTTGGTCAAGTGGCAGAGTTTCTACTCAATTGATTAAGTTACTTTTCTGCTGGCAGCACATGGATTGCTGTAATGTTATAAGGGAAAAACTGTAAATCAGTTAAGTGTGTATAGGGAGCATCTTTCAAAAGAATTAATCTGCTTGCAATCCACCATTCCTGGAGTTCATGTGTGGTGATGCATCAAGACAAACACTGGTAAATCATTGCTGCTTTTGGCCAATAATTTCAGCATGCAGCTCAGCAGTGAAATTCATCAGAGAACTTGCAATGTGAGATAAACACAGAACTGATTTCTTGTTGTCCCGTTGTATTGTGTGTAATGTGAAATATATTCTTTAAAAATCCCAGAGTGGCTTGAATTTTCCATGCTTATTGTGAATTTACAGAGGCATATACAATTTTGTGATGAGATATTACTTCTGTTGTTAATTAGCAAAAGTAACTGGTTAGTAAGCTGTTAGTAAGAAACTATCTCAACCCAGAATCAGTGACTATGCAGTGGCTTTTGGAACTAAGCAGAGTCTTCAACTCACTCGTGAGTTTTCCTTAATCATAGGAAGTTCAGCATGCAACATATGCAATTTGACCAACAATCTTAGTTTAGAAAAAAAGGTGTTTAGAAGCATGGCGGATTGGAGTGGGAAAATACAACATGATTGCACAAATTGTGGCATTTGAGTATTAACTCCTCCTGGAACTTGGAGGTTTTGGTGATTTCCTCACTGGCGATTAATCCTGAGATAGTCACCCGAAATATCCAGGTTCCTTCGAGATCTCCTCACAGCTAAACCATGGAACACAGATCAGTCCCGTTTCTGGCGCTCCCCATCCCCTTATCATAGGATTTTCCTGGACCTTCTTGTATATGCACCTTTTTGAAAAAACACTCCAATGGGAGCTAATAGGAGATGGGGGCTACACATTTGAGGGTCCATAACTTTGGCCTTCATGAACCAAACTTCACCAAACCTGGGTGGTATCATTTGGATAGTCTCCTACTGATACCACCCAGGTTTTGTGAAGTTTGGTCCAGGGGGTCCAAAGGGGATACCCCCATTCCCCATTGTTTCCAAATGGAACTAATAGGAGATGGGGACTACACATTTGAGGGTCCATAACTGTGGCTCCCATGAACCAAACTTCACCAAACCTGGGTGGTATCATCAGGAGGGTCTCTTAAAGATACTCTGAAATTTTGTTGCAGCTAGCTTAACAATTGCAAACTCCCCAGCTACCCCGGATTCCCTCTCTTGTTCTTCCCCATACCATCTAATTTCCCTTACACAGTGGCCCCACCCCCTGCTCTGTCCTGAGGCCTGGGGAGATGGCTTTGGCACGCTGTGCACTTGCCTGGTTCACTGGGGTCTTCTGGGCATCTGGCATTGCCTTGGCGACCTCCATGGTTGCACACCTTGTCCCTGCCATTGGCAGCTCCGCCAGTGCCTCTGGCTTGCTGTCGGGGTCTGCTGGGCTGGCCATCGTGGAGGGGGAGCGTGGTCTTGGCTTCCATTGCTGGAGAGGTGGCTCCATCACAACCTGGGGCTTCATGGCTCATTGCCACTCGCCCAATGTCCAGGGATGGGGTGGTGGCCAGGCTGGCTCATCCCAGCCCTGGACACTTTTGTTCCGTTTTCCCCTGGTTGAACACTGTTTTTTTTTTTGGGGGGGGGGGAAACTGAGGCAAAGAAAGTGATAATTCTGCCTTTTCTCTGTCCCCTGTTAGCATTTTGCCATTTTATCCACACAGTGACCCTATCATATCTTTTTTTCTTGCTTTTGCTATGAGCATAACCAAAAAAGCCATCTTTATTGTTTTTAACCTTTCTAGCAAGCCTGAACTCATTCTGCACTTTAGCTTTTCTGACTTTCTCCCTACATGTTCTGGCTATTTATTTGAATTCCCCTTTGGTGATCTTCTCCCTTTTCCATTTCTTGTATGTGTCCCTTTTAAAATCTTAGCCCAGTTAAAAGTTCTTTAGACATCCATCCTGGTTTCCTTAGACACCTCCCATGTTTCTTCTCATTGGAACTGTTTGAAATTGTGCCTTCAGGATCTCACTTTTAAGAAAATCCCATCCATCATGCACTTTCTGCTCTTTTAGTATTCTTAAGTATGGTGTCACCCCCAGTAGTTTTCTAAATTTACTGAAATCAGCTTTCTTAAAGTCTAGAACAGTGATGGCAAACCTATGGCATGAGTGCCAAAGGTGGCACTCAGAGCCCTCTCTGTGGGCACGCACAGAGTGCCCCCCCACATCTGGGCTGGCCTGGGCTGCTGGGCTCAATTATTAGCATTAAACCTAAGACCCAGTTTTGGGGAAGCAGTGTAGGTAACCCTGTTAAGCACTGTTAAACCTCACTGATTTTCATGCGAAGAACTAAAGCATGATCCTTTGCCTGGGAGTAAGCTCGGCTGCTGGCAATGGGGCTTGCTTCTGAGAATACCCTCCTAGGGTCATGATTCACCCATTGGAAGAGTTGCACAGTTGCTTCAAAGCAAAGCCACCGACTACCACCAAGCCTACTCCTGAGTAACGCACACCTCGGAGCCCACCTTTTTTTCTAAACTAAAACCTCAGTATTCAGGTTAAATTGCTGTATTGGCACTTTGCAATAAATAAGTGGGTTTTGGGTTGCAATTTGGGCACTCGGTCTCGAAAAGGTTTGCCATCACTGGTCTAGAATGTATGTCTGCACTTGGAATCCCCTTTCCATTGTATAAGAAACTCCAGGAGAACATCACTCTCAACTAAGGATCGTACCACTTCTGCCCCATTAACCAGGTCATCATTGCTGGTTAGGAGCAGATCTAAAATAGTCGATCTCCTTGTTGTCTTTTCCACCTTCTGGATCATGAAATTGTCTGTAAGGCAAGTGAGGAATTTGTTGGACTTTACAATCTTGGCAGAATATGACTTCCAACAAATATCAAGATGATTGAAATCTCCCATTATAATTTATACAGTTTTCATAATGTAACATTTTGGCCTTTAATGCGGATCTATTCTTGACCTTTAAGTAGTTTATGCTGTTATTTTAGGGTTAAGTCCCCTCCCCTTCTGGTTCTCCTCTTGAGAACTGATCTCTGTCACCTAGAGATTGGCTTAATAGAGGGAGATCTCCAGCCACCACTTGGAGGTTGGTAACCTTAACCTATTCACAGCTCCAATGACTAGGATCCAGCCAGGAAAAGCTAGTGCTGCTGCTTCCACTTCTTGAAGACAAAGCAGGATGCAGGGTATTAGCCTTCTTGTCCCGACTGACACTTCGGCCCATTTTGCTAGGAACTAATCACAGCATTCTCATTTATCTGCAGGAGAGGGGATGCACCCATCTGCCATAATCTGTGTCCATAAATGACTGTTAATCACAAGCTACTCTGCTTTTCCTCCTTCACGTCAGTCCTGTAGCTCGTGGTGTGCCTGTGGCTCCAGGGAAGGAAATGAGGTCTTTTGCATTCATGGAGAGAGTCCTATAGTCTGCATGATGATTCCTTCAAAATCAGCCCCCTCTGTGCCAGATTGCAGGTGAGCATCTTATTAATTCAGCAGCATCTGGGTTTTGATTATGAAACGAATGCTGCAAAAGAAAAGAAAAAGCTAGTCATTCCTGGAGCCAGGAGAATGGAAAAAATTGTAGGTCATACCTAAACAGATGCTGAAACATTTGTGACATTCAGCATGGCTTTTTCTTGGGAAAGAAATATCTTTTTTTTGGGGGGGGGATCCAGTGAGCATGGGAGAACAGTTTAGCAGACTCTTACCATATGCCAATTATTTTTTCACCTACCATTTCTCACTTTTTGCAGTGGCTGCTAAGAAAATGTAGATCAAATGCAACTCAGCTAAAGTAACTCTTTTGCCTAATTATTGATTTGTGATCTTTTATCATTTTTGCACATTTGTTTTATCTTATCTTGTAATGGCCTTTGGCTAGATAGTATAAATCTACTTCTCCTCCTTCAACAACTACATTCTTACCATACCATACCATGTTTGCCCCACTGTGGGATATATATAGACAACCTTCTTATAACCTCTAGAGATTTCCAGTGCATTTGTATTACGAAATTAGTGGTACCCTGCCATGCGTTGCTGTGGGTTATTGTGGTGAAATGGGAAAGGAACAGTAGCAGCAAATCAATTGTAGACGCCAGCAGTACATGCTCATGGAAACGCGCAGCCTGATACTGTGCGATGTCATTGATATGTATGACCACATTCCTTGGGGGGGGGGAATGGAAAGGCACCCCTCCCCCACATCTAGGCTGGCTGGTCACGATCCTTTACCTGGGAGTAAGTTTGGTTGGTGGCAATGGGTGTCGCTTCTGAGTAAACCTCTGAGGGGCGTGACGCAGCCATTCAAAGTATGTCATGGTTGCTTTACCGAGCTTACTCCTGAGTAATGTGTGCCTGGTTTTCTGAACTGTAACTGCAGTATTCAGGGAATCTAGGTTGGCTGGCCCCTCCCTCCAGTCCTTTGCATGCCACCCCTCCCTCTCTCCCCTCCCTCCCTTCTCTTCCCTTGCATGCCACCCCTCCCCCTCCCTCCTTTCACTCTCCCTCCGCTAGGGTGGGTGCGTCATATTCACATGCTGGGGCCCCTCCCTCCCCTCCCTTGCATGCCACCCCTCGCTCTCTTCCCTCACTATCTTCCTTCCCTCACTTCTGTCCCCTTGCATGCCTCCCCCTCCATCCCTTCCCTCTCCCTCCCTCTCTTCCCTTACATGCCACCCCACCCCACCCCCTCCCTCCCTTCCCTCTCCCTCATGTGTATGTGTGTGTATGTGTTTCACTTCCACCCGAGTTATTACCTATGTACTGTTTTCACTGCTCATATCTGGCCATCTGAGCAAACATTCTAAGGGCATGAACATTCTAAGGGTGACAGTTACACACAGCCAGTTTCATGTCCTTCACCATGGAGCACCAGGAAAAAGGCATTTTACCCGAGCCAGGTGTGAAATTTCAGGTATGTGAACATGTAAAAACACCCTTGCCTGGCTGACTACAGTGGCTGGGAATTTTCAGAGGGATTGACCCAGCAGTTCCTGTGCTAGACCATCAGGAACAAACTCATAGTTTGCTTTATATGTATATATATATATATATATAGATGGCAGCCATAGGAATACTGACTCAGATATGGTGGGAAAAGCCTGGGTCAATTTATCCTGCTTAGTTTCATTAAGGAGATGGGAATTATTTTTTTTCCAATTCAGTTTTTGAGATATAGTCAATGAGTTCCTCTTATTTCCCTTTCTCTCTTTTTAAAAGAGGAATTTCTCCTTCATTTCTCTCTGTAAAGGAAACAAGGCACCCTTTTGTAACTTCAGCCCTTGCTGTTTTATGCTACACACCACAGGAGGTTCTGTAATAGTGTAGGAAGATTTGGGAATATTTCCTTCCTCTGAACATCTCCCTTCATTCTCCAAATTTCTCTTTGATGAAAATGGAATTGATTAGAAACTGAATACAAATTCCTAAAAAGAGGAAAAGAAACAAAGTGCTGGATTTCAGGGAGAAATTGGATAAAGAGGAATTAAAATAATGTTTCTTAGCATTCCTGACCATATTTCTTTGTGACCCCAAAGGGTCTCTAAAATCAATGTCTTGTTTGGGAATAGCTGAATCTGGCAACTAGGGGGAAGATTGGGGATAGGGACAAAGTGGTGGCATTACAAGCATGAAGATGGTACCTTTGGGGGGGGGGGAACTTGGCAGCAATGGCTGCAGCTCTAGGAATCCCTAGATCACTAGATTCCTAGAGCTACTGCTACCACCTCCAGTTTTTTCCCCAAGAAGTACTATCATGATACACATTCTGCTGGGGGCTTGGTGGGCCTCTTGGAGAACTGAAAATGCTTCTGAATCATATAAGCCAATGGGAAAAGAGGACTCAGCGCAGAGGGCAAGTTCTGTAACCAAGATAGAGTCTAGTTTTCAAGATGGAATCAAAGTGTCAAAGTGCCTAGGCTAGCAACCACCCCCTTGAAGACCTTACTGACCAAAATGATGACAAGAAGATATAAAGACAGAACAAATAACATTTTATTTTCATGCCTGAAATAGGCATGGTCCAAATCAGCCATATCCATGACACAATCCAGCAATTGCTTTTCATCCAGACCTGCAGCCTGCACAGCAAATACAATTGCTGTAGACCATGTTTTTGACCTTCTGGAAGGCTCCAGCATTTTGGAGCCCGATCAGCCAATAAAGATCTCTCGTCCTGTTATTTTGGAGGAACATGAATTGCTAAAAACCTCAGTATCTATAAGTAGATTAGGAGGGGGAAAATGACCCTATTGTCCTGCTGTCTAGCAGAGATAGGGAGATAAAGACTTCATGGAGTCTGCCCTTCTGAACCAAATGATTTTTTTTGGTTGATTTACAGTGTGACTTTTTTTTTTACTCACCATCCTGAGGCGGTGACAGAAATAAACTGAAAGTTCAGAAGTATCACTGGGTAGAAGATGAGATGCATTAGCAACATTTCAAAGGGGAAATTTGTCTCACAAAGTGTCTGCATCTGTCAGTGGCAAAAATGGAGAGACGGTTCTAAAAATACAGTTCTGAGGAATAAGGCAAAGGTTGATGAGGAGCAGAAATTCTCACATTCTGTTTCTCAGAGATGCTGACCAGATCCTAGTTATGACATGTCCCTGAGCAGTGATAAGGCGGTAGATCACAAAATGCACATAGAAGCCTGGATCAAGGAGCTGGGAACGATCACATTCAGGGCATACCAAGATCCAATTTATTCAAAGAATGGGAATCATCCAATGCAGATCCATCTTTGCCAAAGACTGTTGGCTGAAAGAGTCAGGATGGGGTGAGAGGACCAAATGTGCGGAATAGCAAAATCCACTTGCAAACAATTGTGAAAGTGGATTGAAGGTACATTATTCTGCATGTGCGGAAGGGGCCTATGTCATCTGGCCATACCATATTCAACTATATCATGATTTTTATATGTTTTACAGAATTAATTAATATACATATACATATTTGATGAACATTCAAATTTGCATATTTGGATATACATATAAATATAAATTGTTCTGAATAGTATTTCAAATGTTTTGTTCATGTACATTCCAACATTGTTTTCTTACAGCTATTCCAAACTGGCTCTTGTCCCATAATCTAGCCAGTCCTGTTCATGATGAACATATAAAGGCTTGCCTTATATTGAGTCAGACGATTGGTCTATCAAGGTCAATATTATATGCTCTGATTGGCAGCGACTCTCCAGGGTATCAAGCAGAGGTCTTTCACGATCGTTTAACTAGAGATGCTGGGGACTGAAGCTGGGGTCTTCTGCCTGTAAAGCAGATGCTCTACTATTGAGCCATAGCTTGAGGATGACATAATTCAAGTAGGTCTGTCAACTATGAGCCCCCAAAAGCAACTATCTGGCCAGCTCCCACAATAAATCCCAGTCACTGTGTAAAGAGAAAAGGTACTCAAAATATTGTTTGTTTTGAACCATCAACAAATCTCCCATGCAACTGTATGCCATGCTCAACTAAAGGGGGGAAAATTGACATTGCGAACAGCGTATGTTTTTTGACAGTGTTATTTGCAGAAATCGAAGCATTGCTGATCATAACAAGCAGCAACCAACGGTGAAGTAATGTGTTCATCTAATCCATTTTAAAAACCAATTGTGCTGGCAGTGTCATTTCTTCCTGTGGCAGGGATGTCCTTGGTAGATTAATCCCACAACTCATAAATATGAGGTGATTTTCCTCTAGGGTGGGCAAAGTCCCACAGATTATGGTGTACTTGGATCTGAGAACTGAGTCAGTTTGCCTGTTAAATTCTCTTGCAGTGGAGGCTCCTGACAGTTACAGAGAGAAATACAGAGAGTGGTTCAAAAACATGTGGGAAATATTTAAATATTGATAATAACAAAACCAGTGCTAAAAGAACATCATCTGGAATAGAAGGGAAGCATATGGCAAACAACTGAAAAAGCAAGCGGATCACAGAAATATAGATATTTGTATTGTCAATAAGGACAGGCATTCAGGGGAAGAGATGTGTGAAACGACACTTGTGCTGAAAAATAGCTTGGAAGTTTCTTTCTTTTTGGTTAGATTTTATATAGAAGACTAAAGAGAACGACCTGAGATATAGAGAGCCCATGTGATTCACTTTGTCAGCTGTAGCTGGCATCATACCAGGGAAATTTGAGGGATGGAGACAACCTCATTGGCATCACAGAAATGTCTAACAAAACAGGAAGTGGTATGATAACATTGGGGTGACACTGATGAGTCCTCCCTCCATTTCCCCCTGCTGGCCTGTGAAGTAATGTCAAGAAATGGTGGGGAGATTTTGGAAGATCTCCTGCTCTATCAGAAGTGTTTGATTTGTCTGTGTGTGTGTGTGTGTGTGTGTGTGTGTGTGTGTGTGTGTGTGTGTGTGAGAGAGAGAGAGAGAGAGAGAGGGAGAGAGAGAGAGAGAGAGAAACAGCCTTGAATAAGGAGTTTGCCTAACTAATGTCTAGCCAGATGTGCGAAGAAATGTGCCATCCTAATACCTTGGATACCTTGATTGCCCTTTCATTGTGATGGATAGTTATTAATTGGCCAGAAAGGCCAGATGTTGTATGTGTGTATGTGTGTGCACTCATGTGTGTGCTGTGTTATCAAGTTGCAGCTGACTTAGGAAAGGAATTGATAATAAAACTGCAAAGATTGTCATGCCCTTATATAAAGCAGTGGTGCGACCGCACTTGGAGTACTGTGTTCAGTTCTGGTCGCCACATCTCAAAAAGGATATTGAAGAGATAGAAAAAGTGCAGAGAAGGGCAACAAAGATGATTGAGGGACTGGAGGACCTTCCTTATGAGGAGAGGCTGCATTGTTTGGGACTCTTTAGTTTGGAGAGGAGACGTCTGATGGGGAATATGATTGAAGTCTATAAAATTACGCATGGGGTAGAAAATGTTGACAGAGAGAATTTTTTCTCTCTTTCTAACAATACTAGAACCAGGGGGCATACATTTGAAATGCTCAGGGGAAGAATTAGGACTAATAAAAGGAAACACTACTTTACGCAATGTGTGATTGGTGTTTGGAATATGCTGCCACAGGAGGTGGTGATGGCCACTAACCTGGATAGCTTTAAAAAGAGCTTGGACAGATTTATGGAAGAGAAGTCAATTTATGGCTACCAATCTTGATCCTCTTTGATCTGAGGTTGCAAATGCCTTAGCAGACCAGGTACTCAGGAGCAGCAGCAGCAGCAGAAGGCCATTGCTTTCACCTCCTGCATGTGAGCTCCCAAAGGCACCTGGTGGGCCACTGTGAGTAGCAGAGTGCTGGACTAGATGGACTGTGGTCTGATCCAGCAGGCTCTTTCTTATGTTCTTATGACTTACAGTGACCCCCATAGGAGTTTCAAGGCAAAAAGTGTTCAGAGGTGGTTTGCCATTAACTACCTCTGCATGTGCTGAGAGAGTTCTGGCAACTATGACTGGCCCAAGGTAATATATACCTTGATCAAAAATTTCTGGTTTGAAATCAAAAGATGGACTGCCCTTGCCTCTAACTGCTAGGCTTGAGGATCTTGGGGTGCAGACGGGATCTTGGTGAAGGGTAACTAAGGATCACTTTACATGCTGTGGAAACCAAATGTGCACTCAGACAAAGGATGGTCATCAGTTTTTCAGAGCATTATGTCTGCAGGTGACATTCACTTGAGGTTCACTTATTCATGCTTGCTTTTTCTAAACATGATTATTAGCATCTTGAACATAAGAACTGAATTCTTTCCACACAGCTTGGGTACACCATGAAAATGGAGAATGATAGAATTGCTTGAGTCTTTGCCAGTCAGCCGTTGCCCAGCTGCAGCTTCATTACGAAAGTAAACAGGACATTAAATGAAACCCATTCCACAGCTTCCCTTTGGGGAACAGCAACCCACATCCCACCTGATTAGTTTGCACTCGGTGCAAGAGGAATGGATGCTGGCATTTCGTCACTTCTTTTTGCCTAAGAAAATGAAACAAACACGAACAAAATCGTCAAGAGATAATTACAAGGCTTGTCACACATTAAAGGTGTGAAACAAGATGTACAGGAATTAAGGAAAATCGAAAGACATTTCTGATAATAAAAACAAGGTAGCAGGGAGAGAGTAGGGGGGAAACTGTCTAGTCATAGCCCTAAAGATAGGATTTGGTTTTCAAAATACATTTTTGGATTTGCCAGTATTATTACAGCTAAGCATCCAATATCGCTAAATCCAAAGGATTATGGAGTGTAATTAAACTGGCCACAACACTATCCCCTTAATTCCTGGCAATACTGACTCTAACAGCAGTTGATATGTGCCAGTTGAAATCCAGCTGCCAGACAACTGATAGATAAACTGAAGGTTAATTCTCATGACCTGAACTGGCCTATCTACACTTGTTTTCAGCTCAGATCAAAATCTGAAATGCAACTTGGGCATTCTCAAGGTTTTTACTTGTTGCCCAGACAAGTGAATACATCTGACTGGCAAGGTGTGTGTGTGTGTTTGTGTTTGTGTTTGTGTTTGTGTGTGTGTGTGTGTGTGTGTGTGTGTGTGTGTGTGTGTGTGTGTGTGTGTATGTGTAGGTATGTGGCTGAAATAACACATGATGGGCAAGTGGTTTTAAGAAGTTTCCTCAAAGGTCTCATAAATTTCCTTGCAGTTTCAGAGTGGGGTGTCAAAATGCTAACTCAAGGGAAACCTGCAGGGGAAACCTGCAAGCTCATTTCCACCCATAATAATGCACTGTGAGCACTTTTAAACACACCTCAGTAAAGAAGGACAAACAGGGGTCTGCTCAAGCACTTTGGCCAGGCCAAGGGCCTCATACTTCCCACTCAGTGAAAATGGGGATGAGTGTGGTGGCTGCCTGCCCACAACTCCCACCTTTGTTTTTTTAGCAATGAAGGGTTTAATGTCCCTAACCACTAGCCTGGGAGCATGCATGCCCTTTCTAAATTCTCAGACTGGGCAAGAGCAGCCACAAGTCACAGTGTTGTGGCCCCTTGCACAAGCAGCTGCTATGCAGGCATAAAACTGTTTGTCACAGTTTATGCCTCAGGAGAAACCTGGCCAGTAAGTGAACATGAAGGTGACTGGATCTGGATTGCATCCTATACCATTGAGAAAGTTTGTTCATAAGTTTGCCTGGCAAACCATATTAAGCCTGAGTTTGCAGCATGGCTGTTTGTGACAAACCCTATTCCTTGATCCAAGATCCTGGGTTACTCGCATATCAATCAACTCCAGGATTTATAGTAGATTAAAAGGACAGAAAGAAATGCTAGAAACAAGCTAGGAAACTTTCCACACAGGCAAGCAAGCGTAGGTGCACCAACATAATTGCAGTCGAACAGCCCTTGGGGCTGTTCACACGCCATTGTGCAAATGGCCCCGGTGCCCCAATGGCCTGCGGGGCCGCCTTCACACAGGGCATGCCTCTTCCCCCCTTTACCTCCTCTCGGCTGCCATCACTGTAGAGAGGCCAGGGGACACGCCCCCATAGCCATGGTGACGCCTCTAGGGATGGGGGCCAGGAAGTATGTCCCCTGGCTTCACTACAGGGATGGCAGCCGAGAGGAGGTAAGAAGGGGGAAAAGCGGTGTGGGGAAAATGCCGGCTTCCACCCATTGCTGTTCACACGGCAGCAGGTGGAAGACGCTGCTTTAAAAAAAACTTGCTCTTTGAGAGGGGTGAGCATGCCCCCCTTTCATCCCTTTTCTTAGAGTAGAATACAGACCTGTTAGAATACAACTATGTGAAGAGTAGGTTTATTTTTCTTAGGCTGCAAATATGCATTCTGTATTTCATTCCTGCCAGCTATGGAAAGATAAAGCAAAGGCAGGTTTTTGATTATGAAGGACATCTGCTTGGGGAAGGAATTTCTCATCTTTCAACAAGTGCACAAAGAACAAAAGACCTAAAAACCATATATGCATAAGGCTGAAACACCAAAAGTACTATCAGACGGTCTTGGTTCCAGGACCCAAGAAAGAACAAAGGCCTTCTTATCCAAGGCAGGACATCTGGATTTCCTTGGGAGCCATATCTATGCTAACCAAATGGTTTTCTTGGTATAACGTTGCTGAGTAGTACACTTGGGCCCCTTCCACACATGCAAAATAATGTGTTTTCAAATCACTTTCACAACTGTTTGCAAGTGGATTTTGCTATTCTGCACAGCTTCAAAGAGCACTGAAAGCAGTTTGAAAGTGCATTATTCTGCATGTGCGGAATGAGCCTTGGAGGGGACCAGGAGTTTGAATTATAGCAACTCTTCAAGGAAGCCCAGCAGAACTCTAGATTAGATGGCTCCTCCAGTCCTCTGCCCCAGAACTTAGCTCACCAAAAAGTACTGCTGAGGACAGCGGGGTAGCACTTCACAGAAGATGTTTATGGTTTAGAAGAGCAATTTCCTAAGACAACAGGCAACAATAAATCTTTGCCAGGAACAGGGCCACCTATCCATCTCATTATAGTATCACTGTAATGCATTTCCATATTAAATCTCCACCCTAAACTGTCCATAGGCTTCACATGTTTAGACACCTGCTTTATCTGGGCAGGTGTCTAAATGTGTCTAAATGATGTCACCAGTATTGATTATTCTAATGAGAGTATAACTGTATAAAAGATGTAACCTTGGAACACCATTTTGCTTCTTGCCTTCTGAACTTTCTGGTTCAGTGTTTTGAGCTGCAACTGAAATAAATCCTTCTTTTACTTAAACCTCTCGCCTCTGAAGTGATATTGGCAACTCAAGACTTTGGGGTTTTGCTGTTGTCTAAATCACTACAACAATCTCTTTCCCTCTCCCACGGCCCACATATATGAATGTTGCTCTTTTAGACCTCTGCAACCTATGCAAAACGGTATGTTGCCAAAAATTATTTTTTTTATAAACGGAGTGGCACTAATTAGTCTGTAATTATAATGGAACATTTTACCCACACTCCAAGAATTTCATAACTCAACTGGTAGCTGTGCTTGATCCATCACAGCTTTAGATGATTTTTTAAAAAAGAAAATACTGTAGATGGATTTACTGTGTATTGGAGACACCCACATTAACTCAACAGGCCGAAACAGCTCCATCCATTGATTCAATGAGCTATGAAATAAAGATGCTTCTCTCCATAAGCCTTAAAATGGCCAGGAGAGGGGTGCACAGTGGACTGAAGCAGGCATGATGGGTTGCAAAGTGGATAAGCCTCATGAGTTTTTTCCCCCCTAGGTGCTGACTTTATAGATGCCCTGTGACAAAGAGAGAGGAGGAGTGGCGAGCATCATCTTGTGCCACTTTTTTCCTTGTAATAATACATAACACTGGCCCTTTAAGCACAAATCCCTAAAACATTTCTAAAACACTTTCAGTCCCCCGGGCTTTACAATGATATATGTCTGCGCGCACCGCCTCAAAATGATTCCTGCTTGCCATTATGTGATTTTTTTCCTTTGTTTTTCGTTCCATGTTGAATTAATACTTCAGTGCTTCACAGCCTCATGCTGCATTGCATGCTTCTCATTTTATACTCGATCTTTGAAGACTGCCCTTCCCCCAACGAAAAAAGCAGAGAAATTATGCAAATTAACAGATGAGGGAGCTCAGAAAATGGCACCAAGGACGACATTCAGGAAAGCAGAGAAGCATAGGAAATGTAATAATTAGATCGAATCGCAACTGAGGACATTTCAACCGGAGAATCATTTTAAAAGGGGATTCATTTAAAACATTTTGAGACTGGAAATAAAATGTTTGGAGGTAAAAACAGTGCGGAACTCCATGGAGCAAATGTTTCATTTCCTGCCTCAAAATGTTTTTAAAGATTTGTGCAGAAAGGGCCACTGTTTGTGTAGCCCTTCCAAAAGTTCAGCGTGTTTAAAGACATTATTCCTACAATAATTCTGTAAGGGGTGCCAGTATCATTATCTCCATAATTCAGATGAGGCAGAGAAGCTGAAAATAGCTGTTTGTTTAAAGTCTCCCCAGGTTTGAATGACCTAATTTGTAACCTGTAGAGATGGGGTTTCCCCATCCTGACTGTGATGCCATCTGCTGAACAGTTGGTGTGGAAAAATTTATTTTCCAAGGGTCTGAGAACCCATTTCAATTTTGGATTGGGACCATGTCATGGAAAAGGGGCTTCAGCCATCCATTCTGGGCCATTTTCCTAAGCAAAGATGGTCCTGGAGGTGTTTCTTGTCTCATTGATGTGTGTGTGTGAGAGTGTAATAACATCTACAAAGATAAGTATTTAATGACATTTATGAAGACCTGTAAAGCAAGTTTATTTTGGAAGGCCTTTGCTAATTACTGATTTTTTTAAAATAGTCCTCTAGTGATGGAGTGGGATTGTTTCGTGGCAGACTAGAGCACAGGAAATGATGCCAAAGTGGGCCAAAAATCCAGACTTTCCCATCTACATGGATGCTACTCCAGCTGTGCAACAATCTTTTACAGAAAACAGTGGCATAGCGCCGAGGGAGAGGGGGGTGCGCAACGCACCAGGTGCATGCCGGGGCGGAGGCATGGCGTGGCAGGGGCATGGCAGGTGTGCAGGGCACATGCTTGCCCCGGGCACAGTTTCCCTTTGCTCTGGCCCTGCCAGAACATCACAGTAAGTTTGCAGGAAAAGTAAGGAAAGACCTAGGAGGTACACAGAAGCACCACAATAGTGTGGGGAAATGGGGACGAAATCTGCTTCCTAATAGCACTGAAGCTGGGGCAAACAAACTGTGTAAGGGACCTCTGTTTTCAGCCTCTCCTTCCCTTACACAACAGAGAGAGGAGGACCCATATTTGGAGTGCACAGAGATGATCATTAGAGTCAGCTAAGATGCGAACTCTTATGGTCTGACTGAGAAATTTAAATGTATGCACATGCGCGCGCACACACACACACACACACACACACACACACACACACACACACACACACACACACACACACAGAGCTAACAAACCCCAGGGATGAAAGTACTTACAGTGAGTTCAACCACAGCAAAAAAAAAAATACTGTCCATTTCCAGGCTAATAAGGAAGATGCAATTAGATTTTTAAAGAAAAGTTCAAAGGGATGCTGTGATGATACGGACTGTGCTCTGAGCCAAGATGAGCCATACACAGTTGGCAGAGTTAGGAGGGGGGAAACCTCATGATTTGCTGATTGCGAGCTTCTCTTCTGCCTCTCCATCCCCAAAGGGCTCAGAACTTTCCATAAAGGCAAAGCAGTTGATAAAGAGCCAGTGAGCATGGCAGATTGAAGATTATTTTATTATTTTTTTAAAAAAAACCAGAATGCATTAAATGTTATCTGCCTATAAATTGAATCCAACGATGGTGTATTAAAGTATTAATAAATTTTCAATTAAACTTTGCCAGACTGCTCCGCTTCGGGTACTCTTTTCATCAGTGTTATGGAGCACTTAGTTTGGGGGAGGACCAACAAATCTGCTTTTTACAATGCCTACCCCCAGCTCAAATGGTACGGTTTAATGGGATGAGAACCAAAAACATGTTTTGTAAAAGATTCATAATTATACATTTCCATGTGGATTCATAATGCTGCTCTGGCAATATGCAGTTTAATGTTTCCTAGTTAGTTACATGGGGGTGGTTGGATCAAGAGGGTTCACATTATTGTAAGGCTAATTTGTATTTCAGATCATCCTATCCCTCCTTTTTGAGTATATTACATAATAAGACATGTCAGGATTAGCTCTTAGATTGATGCTTCATTTGCATAATGAGCTAATTGAATCTTTTGAGATTGGAAATAATTATCAGACCACCTTGCTTCTGAGGATGCAGCATTAGAAACACCAAGGACAAATGCAATGTCAAGTTGCCAGGATACTCATTATTTGAAACATCACATGAACTGCTGGACAGTCTATTCTATCTGAACATCAACTTGGGACAACACTGCGGTTTGGTCATAATTGGATGGATAGCTCTTGATCAACAAATCTCAGGAACTTTCATAATTCTGGTGTGTTTTCATCTTTCTAAGATTAGAATTTAACTGACTTGACTCTTAGCCCTTCAGTGGCCCACATGGCTCATAGGTGATCTGTACAGAAGCCATGCCTCCTCTTATGCCTCTCCATTCTCAAAGAAAGATGCCTCCACCAACTATCCTGTCCAGCAGTAACAGCTGGAAGGAAGTAAAGATCTGAAAAGATCCTTTTTAAGAAGTTATACTCTTCTGGGTACATATATGGCCATGACATCATGGTATCACAAAGTCCTCTAAGAATTTCCTGCAACCATAGAAATATGGGAAATCCCTAGAGCACTACATGATATTATGACATCACATCCAGTTATGTAGACAGAAGTAATCCTGTGGCATTGTGCAACACCAGTTTTTCCTCCCATTTTGATCCACTGCTCTATTAAGCAGCAGTGGGACTCCAGGGCTGAAAGAAGGAGGTTGCCTGCATTCACAAGTACAGGCTATGTATGAATTCCTGAACCAGAATTAGTTTGCCTTCAAATGATTTAGCATCAGGTTCCTCATGAATATGCAGTGGGAAAAATGAGGAGGGGGAATAGTCATTGTGCAATGCCATGATGTCACTTCCTGCATGAACCAGAAGTGACAACATTGTATCAGGATGATGTTCCACAATGCACCCAAAACTCTATGGATAAACCAGAACATTAGGGGGATTTGATTATGTCACATCTGGTGTGACTGTTGTGCTCAAACTAGTAACCTTTCTTTATAAATGGTACTTTTCCCTCTAGATTCTCCTCAAAGTCACCTGACAACTCTCTGGGCTCCTGTCAAATCTCTCCCAACTAGCCAGTGACTGCCTTCTACTTTGCCTCACAGGTAACACGCACAATCTCAGCAATGATTTTCTCCCCCATCTTCTCTAGCCCTGCTTCCTGCCCCATTGACCATCCATGACTCTGCTTCAGTATTTGTTTCCTGAAGTGGAATGAGCTAGCAGTGGTCTATCTTTATTTTTCTTGTATCACTGTCTCTGCCCTTGCTTGCCTGGGAATCCCAAGAGCCTGTCAGAATGAAGAGTGTGTGCAGAGAGTACAGTCTCCAGCTTTTCCAGTTTAAAAGAGATTGGATAAGAGAAAGGGGGGGGGGATCTCTTGAGACCTTGGAGAGATAACAGTGGTGACAAAGGACATTATTGAGTTAGAAGGAGCAATGGATGGATGGATGACTTAAAATGTCAGGCAATCGGTGTTGTAGTGCAAATTACCAGTAAAACTGGCACAGAATGAGGTTAAAATGGCAAGGGTTAGATGGGTCCCAGTAACCTCTGGAAATTACTTTGAAAATATTATTTCAAGGTACATAAGGACAAGCAGAGCCTTCTCCTTTGCCACAATATTTTATGTACAATTCCAGTTCAAAGCAAGTGTTTATGGCTGAGTAATAAACCAAGAGATAAAAAAAATAACGCCAAGGCCGATAGTGCAAATAGAGTAAAACATATTTTATTACTCAGTTAAAATTCCCTACACATTTTGCCAATTGGTTTCCTCAGGGGAGTCTCTAGTCTTGCAGCATCTCTTCAACCAGAGTACAAAATGAGAAAACCAGCCAATGGGAAGAAAGGGCTTTACATGACAGACCAAAGCTATTCTAATGATGAAACATGTTCAGTGAAATATATAAGACAAGCAGTTCAAAAAGTTCTATGTAGATTTTATTAAAGCTACAAAGACCCATTAAGTTTGGCATTGTAGCCTCCAAAAGTGGCTATCAGATGCATCTGGGAAGCATAAAAATGAAGTCCAACAGTGATAACCATCTTCTGTTGAGGGTCCTAGGAGGTAAACGGCTTCTAATCATGGAGGTTCAGTTTTAATGACTGTAAAGAATTATCCCAATTCTTTACAAAACCTTTCATTAAGAAAGTTCACACATTAGTTTCTCATCACTCAATTACTTGTCATTGGAGGGCTCATAGCTCAACATGGCAATCATTTATGTCAAAAATAACTGTGCCTGAGATGGCTACGTGATGTTTTTCATTTATATGCTTGTATAAATACATTTACAGCCCACACTTTCAGTCACACAAGCTCCTGAGGAGGCCTCCAAACATAATCATTAAAAGTCACAAAACAAGTATCATTCTAAGAATAATATCAACTCAAAACAAACAGCAGCATTCAGATTATAATTATAGCGCTACAAAAACTCATCTTGAGCACTCAGAGCAATGAAGTCAATCACTAAAGTCAATCAGTACTTTCAACAACAAACATTTACAACAACAGCACCCCCAGAAGCAACTATTAAGCCTACAGACGCAATGCAATTGACAAAAGAGATAGAGGAAATTATAATATTTTCCCCTAGAGCCAAAGTCACACGAAGCTTGGTACCAAATGACAGGCAAGATTCTGAATTTTTCAACCCTGCTGTTCAGCCTAAAAATTCCGTTTTGGTTTTTGTTCTTCCATGTAGAAACTAGAGCAGTGATATTTAGTTTTTGTGCTGTTTTCTAGCATCCAGATTTCCCCGTGTACACATTTGAGTTTTATTTGACATCAGTAACACAACTCACCAAATTTCCCCCTCAGTGCTGCACATAAGAACATCCAACCACTGTGTTCCTGTGATGCAAAAAAAAAGGGTATAGTGGTGTTCTGCAATTCCTCCTCCCACTGGAGATCTCGATTTGGCTCTAATTCTTAGGAATACAGTCTTAGCCAGATATAGGCTGCAAATAATACTTCCATCTCAAAATCTTTTTAATTAACCCATCCTAGAGAACAGCCCGATATTTCAAGAGGAAGAAGAGTTTTCTTTTTAAACAGAAAACATTCACACAGCCACTCAGGAACACTAAAGGACAATGAAAAATGTAAATTTGTGTTCAAGGCATGGAAATAGGCCCTGCTGTTGGCATGCAGACTCATAGAAAGGCAATGGGCCATTTTCTAAAATGCCCTACCAGCAGTGATGGGATCAAAAAAAAAATAATAACAGGTTCTGATGGTGGTAGGATTGAAACAGTGGCACCGCCGCACGCACACACCTCCAGTCCCTATTGGGCAGGGAGGTTGCTTTAGTAACCCCTTCTCGGCACTCAGAAAAAATTAGTAACCACTTCTAGAGAAGTGGTGAGAACTGGTTGGATCCCACCTCTGCCTACCAGTCATATCTTGGTATCATAGATAACCCAGACTAAGATGGATGCCATCTTAATTCTTGGATTTTGATACCAAGAGGGATTTACCTGAACATGCTTTTTCCCTTCCAGTCAAATATGCACAGCAATGAACAATGCCTTCCCTGCCGGCTCAGCAGCCTGATTTGGATAACAACAGTACAGCCTTGTGTAGGAACATCTATCCTCGATCCTACAAAGGACATGGAAACTCTCCACACCTTGACTCAATCAGATCATCTAATTTTTTTTCTTCCCAACACTACTTTAATTTTAAACCTCCTTTCCGACTATTAGACTTTATCATGTCAGTTCAGACTCACCCTGACTTGGAATGCCCCTGACATTAATTTAATCAACACAGCCCAGATCTCATCAGAAGCTGGGTGCTCTGAGCATTGCTCCTGCCTGGGAATAGAACTTTGCTTTATTTCTGGAAAGTAGTATCTCTTATAATTGCCAGAGGGCTAACTTTTCCTAAAACTAATGAAATCAAATGAGAGCCACTCACCTTTGAACCTCATCCAACCCTTGAACCTTCTTCCATTGTGCCTGGGAACAGTGCTGGTGCTGGACTCTGCTTCCTTGGACCTTCTCCTAGATTGGTAAATATCACCCTTCCCTCAACACCCTCTCCTATTCCCAATCTTCACCTCTCTATATATTCTAGCATCAAGCACACAAGCCAAGGTCAGGTTAGAAGGCAGCAAACAGAAGCCAGGGCACAGCAAAGTTACTGGTACAGGCATGTAGAAGAGACATTGCTACCACATGACAGCTCTTCCCTTGCCTTTTTTAAAGCCAGATGCTCACCTTGCATCCCAAGATGCTGTCCACCTGGCTCATGCATCAGACTGGATCCTGCATGCACTTTCCATCATAGCTGAGGCCTGGTCAATGTTGAGCAGCCAAATGAATACTGTGTTTTCTCTCATGTAAGTCACTGTGCAGCTTTCTCTGGTACTGCTTGTGTGGCTCAGGAGAAGTGTAGGAAGGGCATACCAGTCTGGGCCCCCCTGAATCTGGTCTGGAGGTGGGGGATGGGGGCTTCTGTGTTTGAGCCTGGCTGAGGGTCTTCTGCACTTGTGCCTGGCTGAGACACGGAGTGTGACTCTGTCTGGTCCTGCATGGACGTCTCCTCTTCCTCTAGTTCTTCTTCTGGAGGCTGAGGAAAGGGTGTGATGCCAGTATCTAATTCCTCATATGAGGAGTCTTCAGGGCTCCCTGACACAGCTAAGCCCAGCTGGGCCCTGACACCTAGACTTCTTTAAACTCTGTGCATATGTGTTTGCCTTGCTGAATTGCATGTTTATTTTTAATCATTTTTAGGTCCTTTAATAAAATTGTAAACTTTCTCCTTAAATTCTGGTTTCTTGTGGATTTCTGAGAAAAAAGACCTCTGTAAAAACATAGGTGGAAAAGATCCTGGCCTGGTCTCTTACATTGCAAGATCTGTCGCTGCTAATTCCCTCAAACTAAAAGGGAATAGACCAGACTAATTGGAGTAACACTGCTGTCTTCTAATTAAAGCATATAGTCCAACTACAAGTTTGACTCTAATAAGCAACACATGTAAATGCAGATATACAATGTAGTTTAAAAATAATATGTTAGTACATAAGAAGAAGAAGAGTTTGGATTTATACCCCCCCCCTTTCTCTCCTGTAGGAGTCTCAAAGGGGCTTACAATCTCCTTGCCTTTCCCCCCTCACAACAAACACCCTATGAGGTGGGTGCGGCTGAGAGAGCTCCGAAAAGTTGTGACTAGCCCAAGGTCACCCAGCTGACGTGTGTGGGAGTGCACAGGCTAATCTGAATTCCCCAGATAAGCCTCCACAGCTCAAGCAGCAGAGCGGGGAATCAAACCCGATTCCTCCAGATTAGAATGCACCTGCTCTTAACCACTACACCACTGCTGCTCCTATGCCACAGTTGGCCAAGTGCTGTGTGGGTCAGGGCTGAATGGAGGGGGTGGTCAGCTAACTTATTTAAAAACCCTTACCGTTTTGAAGAGCTGACTCACAACCCAGAAACATCACAGTGGGGCTAGTTGTTCTTACAGACATGACTTCCTAGACAGACAGGTGACTAATACTGAAATGGATGCAAATGCTCCTGAGCCCCTTGTGCTCTCACACAGGGCTTCTGGGTCACTGGTGCTTTAGTTCATGCTCTCAGTTGCTGTTGGCATGTTCAATTTTCTGCTGGCACAGCTTGAATTTTTCTTGTATGTAACCCTCTGTATCTGAACAGCTTGAAGACATCAAAAGACAATGCGGTTACATGTTGCACATTGCCGTGCTGCTGCACAGCTGCTCAGCATGGCATTTGGCCATACAGCAACAAACAGCACCACTAAGGTGACCTCATGAAGGGGTTTAACTCATGAGTAAGAAAAGTCTATCCAGATGAAGGTTACTAAATGCCTTCATCAAAACTGTTATTTGTGTATTATTGAACATGGTACTTTGATACAAGAGCATTTATAGTTTATTGAACGACTATGATCAAACTTTCAAACAGATGGGAGAGCAGGGCTAGGTAAGCACTAGGACTCAGGGAGAACATTTTACAACAAAGAAGGTCTGGCATGTTGAGTTCTGTAGGGCAGGAATATACAATCTACTAACAACTTTCTGTGAGATGGAGTATATTGATCTGCTTCCAAGTTTAATTCAGGGTTTTAGCTGTGTCATTGAAATCCTTACTTGACTTGGGACTGGGGTATTTGAAGGACCATCTTCCCCCATGTGTTCCTGTCTGGGAATTAAACAGGGAGATACCTTCCTGATAGTTCCACCAATTAAAGACACTCATATGGTGGTTACACTGATGAGATCCTCTTCCATGGTAGCCTCACAAATATGGAACAACCTCCCCAGGATGGTGAAACAAGTCCCCTCATTTAAATTGATTAAGATTTTATTTTTGGCAGCCCTAACTGGAGTTGATGAATGGTGACTTTCATGATTTTTATAATAGTGCTTTATTGTGCTCTGTACAATGTTTTATTCATATTGTAAGGTGCCCTGAGTTCTGCATGGGAGAAAAGTGCTTTTTAAATAAATAAATAAAAACATCTCTTTTTCACTGTTTCGTAAGTCTGAGAAGATTTATTTAGGGAGCGGGGGAGAGATATTTACACTTACGATTATGACTGGTTGATAGGATTGCTTGAAGTAAGTCCAGCTGGTGGGATATGGAATTTAGTTGCTGAAGGACTGCTATAACTAACAGGTTGACTTCTATGAGGCAATGGCCCTCATTGAAGTCTAATAGGTGGCATTTTAGGAAATGCTGCCAAGTTTCTTTTCCCTTTTGGTTTTCTAGAAGAGAGGGAGGTTCTTGTGGATCCATAATACATTCTTTCACAAGGGGGTCAATACTATTAAGTGGGGAATTATCCTGAGTTTCATGAATGATACAGTCTGTCTCCAGAACTGTGTATTTATTTGGAGAAGTGAAATCAGAAAGGTCACTTACTGTTTTGCTTCATGAGATAAACTCATCCAGGCGAAGCTGTTTTGCTGCCGGGGAGAGAGAGTGCATGTGGTTTCTTTGGTGCTTCTTTTTCCCCCATTAGAGACGTCTCACCACCGAGCTTCACTGAAGAAGTTTTCCTTATCTTTCTTTAGGTCCGGGAGATAAGCAGTGGGGAAAAAATCTTTAATCCTTGGTTAGTGTGGGATGAATAAAGTTCATAGGGAAGCTAGATTACTTAAAATGGAGCTGAATAGAGCTGATAAAAGGACATAAGGTAAAAAGAAAGTGAGCTGAGGCTTTCAATAGTTGGCTCTGTCTTCCCCCCAAGAAGCCATTTGTAAGTCACCTTGAGTCCATTATGGAAACAGGGTTAAAGGAGTTTTTTTTTCTATAGGTAAATTGATAATATGTCCATTTCAGCTGGTCACTGGGTTCATATTGTCAAGAACAGGGCCAGTTCAGGTAAGAAATCATGCCTCCATTCTCACTGGATCTATGGCAGGAGAGAACCATTCAAGTGGTGACATTTTTAATGACTCTTGGCTTCAACTGCTTAAATCTACTGACGTCTGGCACTGGTTTTACTTTTTGCTGGCACTCAGCATGATGGTAAAAATTCCATTCCTCGACAGGAATCTGCAGCATACCGGGGTAGATTTACTAGTGTTCTGACAGAGCTGGAGTGTGCTCTTTCATTGTGACATTCTGCCTTTAAACAGCTTGCCTCATATGATGCCTTCTCATGCTTAATGGCATTAAATAAGCAAATGTAAAACATAAAAGCTTCTATGGATCTGACCAAGGCCCATCAAGTCCAGCTGACACAGTAGCCAACCAGGGGCCTCTAGGAAGCCCACAAACAAGATGACTTCAGCAACATTATCCTGCTTGTGTTCCGCAGCATCTAATATAATAGGCATGTTTCTCTGATACTGGGGAAAATAGAAATACAGCATGACTAGTATTTATTTTGACTAGAAGCCATCAATAACTCTATCCTCCATGAGCATGTCCACTCCCTTCTTAAATACTTCCAATTTGGAGCCATCATCATATCCTGGGGCAGGGAGTTCCACAATTTAACTATGTGTTAATTTCTTACCCTTCAGCTTCAACAGATGACCCCGTGTTCTAATATTATGAGAGAGGGAAAAAAGCTCCCCCCATCCACTTTCTCCATACCACAAATACTTCTATAGACCTCTATCATGTCTCCCCTTACACACCTTCTTTCTAAACTAAACAGCCCTAAGCATTTTAATTGCTCCTCATAAGGCAATTGCTCTAGAATTCTCATCATTTTGGTTGCTCTTTTTTGCACCTTCTTAAGCTCTGCAATATCCTTTTTTTAGGTGTGACCAGAACTGTACACAGTATTCCAAGTGTGGTCTCACCATAGATTTGTATGAGAGCTTTATTCTCTATTCCTTGTCTAATTATGAGCCACATGGAATTTGCCTTTTTCACAGCAGCCACACACTGGGTTGATATTTTCATTGAGCTACTATTGGTCTATTGCTGCCAGCACAGATCCCTTCAGGGTATATGTGATGTTGGGATATTTCTTTTGCACAAACCAAAAATTATGTAGGGTGCCACGTAAATAGTGCTCAAATTCAATGTCGCACCCAAGCTCCAGCAATTAAAGTAATATGTCAATTCAAACTATGATGTAAATCCTTATATGAGTTTATATATAGTAATAAACCATATTATATTAATGTCAACATACACTTATTACCAAATTACAGAACAGAAAGAAGTCCATGTCCAAAAAGTCTCAATGACAACGGGAGATACAACTCCTCATTATAAAGCGTCTATTCATATAATGAGGAGTTGGATCTCCCGCCATCATTGAGACTTTTTGGCCAGAATTACTACAGAACAACTTCATTGGTTCTATATTTAAAGGACACTAGTATTCTAAGATACTATCATAGACAAATGAATGGTTACATGGACTTCTTTCTGTTCTGTAATTTGATATAAACGGTGTGACTTATGTGAATTAATAAGTGTATGTTGACATTAATATAATATGGTTTATTACTATATATAAACTCATATAAGGATTTACATCATAGTTTGAATTGGCATTTTTTTTTTGCCCCAGTATGCATCAATTGCCACTTGCTCACACTGAATTGCGTTTGCCATTTTAATGGCCATTCCTCCAGGAGAGATCCTTTTGGAGCTCTTCACAATCTATTTTTGCTTTAATCTCCCTAAGCAATTTTATGTCACTCCACTTAAGAAGGCAATGATGATCATCTATAAAATAGCTTCCCTTTCACCTCGTCTGCCTGAAAATCAACAGGGATGATTCCATGGATAAGGAGGGGGGGGGTGGAGGAGGTGGTGGTTCATGAAGCATGCATCCCAGTTGGGTGGGAAACAGGGGCGTAACGAGGCAGCCCTGGGCAAACTGTAGCCCTGGGCAAAACCTGAGTTGGATGCCCCCCCCCGCCCACCATGACGGCCACTCTACCACGACCAATTTTTTTTTGGCACCAGGACATTGGTGCCTTCAGGGGGTGCATTTTTAGACATATCAGCACCACAATTTCAGCATATCATCAGGAGACTGTCCTTATGCTACTCCCCAAGGTTGGTGAGGTTTGGTTCAAGGAGTCCAAAGTTATGGACTCCCAAAGGGGGTGCCCCATCCCCCATTGTTTCCAATGGGAGCTAATAGGAGATGGGGGCTACAGTTTTGAGGGTCCATAACTTTGGCCCCCCTGAACCAAACTGCACCAAACCTGGGGGGTATCATCAGGGCAGTCTCCTGAGGATACCCTGAAAGCTTTGAGACTGTGCCTTCAGAAATGTGCCCCCCCAGCCTGCAACCCCCATTGACAACAATGCAGAAAACTCAATGCAGAACAAAGATTCTTGGGCAAATTTCTGGGATGTTCCTGCAGGGGGCGCATTTTTGGATGTATAGGCACCAAAATTTTAGGGTATCATCTGGAAACTGTTCTTATGGTACCCTCAAAGTTTGGTGCAGTTTGGTTTATGGGGTCCAAAGTTATGGACCCTCAAAGGGGGTGCCCTGTCCCACATTCTTTGCTAAGGAGATGGGGGCTACCCTGCACGAAGCTTGGGGGTGCCATCATCTCCAGATGGTGCCCTGAAATTTTGGTGCCGATACATCCAAAAACACACCCCCTGCAGGAACATCCTAGACATTTGCCCAAGAATCTTTGTTCTGCATTGACTTTTCTGTATTGCTGTCCATGGGGGTTGCAGGCTGGGGGGGCACATTTCTGAAGGCACAGTATCAAAACTTTCAGGGTCTCATCAGGAGACTGCCCTGATGATACCCCCCAGGTTTGGTGCAGTTTGTCCAGGGGGGCCAAAGTTATGGACCCTCAAAACTGTAGCCCCCATCTCCTATTAGCTCCCATTGGAAACAATGGGGGATAGGGGCACCCCCTTTGGGAGTCCATAACTTTGGACTCCTTGAACCAAACCTCACCAACCTTGGGGGGTAGCATAAGGACAGTCTCCTGATGATACGCTGAAATTTTGGTGTCGCTAGCCTAAAAACTGCGCCCCCTGCCGGCCAAAAATTGAAAACCACTAAAATACCCAAAAACGAACCCAGCATTTTGATGCCCCCCACAAGGTGATGCCTTGGGCAGCTGCCCACCTTGCCCAATGGGCATTACACCAGTGGTGGGAAATAATGTAGTTGCTAAACATATTTTCCAGAAAACCAAAAGACATGCAATCATGCAGACTATATACTTTTCCCCATCAAGTTGTAGCTGATGTACAGTAACTCCACAGGGTTTTGAAGGCAAGAGGCAAATGGAATGGTTTGCTTTTACCTGCTTCTGCATTTCATCGGTTGTCTTCTATCCAAGTACTAACCTGGGCTGACCGTGCTTACCTTCCAGGATCTGCCAAGGTTGAGTTAGCTTAGGCTTTCCAAGTCAGGATAACTATATGATATACAAATGAAATGGATTAAAGTACAATATGAACTGAAAATGATCCAAAGAAAACTTCCAAGTGCATTGCTAATGCCAGGCAGGATCATAAATTATATTTTATTTTCCCCCAGAGGAGCTATAGATAGTATTTGTTCCAGTTTTAAATATTTGTTCAGGGTTACAGTTGAAATTTTGCAACTGCATAATGAATGGATAGTGAATGAATGAATGGAGGAGGCAGAGTTAAAAATGTAGAATGGCCCACTGAGAGCAACCCCCTTGTCAGGAGACACCATGCCCTAGCAACTTACTTTACATTGTTTTACCTTCTCTAAACATAACAGATTGTCCCCTGTCATCTGTCGGATGCTATTATTTTTGTTGCTCCATTGGTTCTTGCTTATGTAATTGGATACTTCTGGTACTTGGGGATTTGAAAGAATTTAAGCCTTTTTTGTGTTTCCAAGGCAGGATATGTATCATGGGGAATTAAGTGGAAATTACCATTGTCTAATGAATGCTTTACCGATTTCGTCAAGTAATTATATCCTGTAATTAAATTATTTGAAATTCAGTTTTCAACTTTGTACCTTGAATAGACGTAATTTGCTCCTTTTGGGTTAGGGAACAACTTGCTTTCAGTTGAAAGCCTCCATAGGCAGAGCAGAAAATTTGTCATTTGAACACAGGTGACAAGGGACCTAATGAGTCACAAAAAAGCAAAGACTTATGTGGTTTTGATCTGTTCTTCTTTTTCAAAGAGTATACTGAGCACAGGGAAGTCATGTAATCTCCATGCAACCGTGCATTGAATTAGCCTATTTAAAATTCTGCAGTATGTTATACGGTTATTGACAAAAGAATAGAAGCAGGAATGAGATTCACCTCCACCTTCATAAGAGGGCTTCCATTTAAAGGGGTACAATTGCAAAAGTCTGGCAGGGAAGAGGAAATTTTAATAGGTGTGAATGATTCACCCAGGGATCAGGAGGAGGCTGCAGCTGGGTATTTAGTGACTCAGTTGTGCACATAAAAATAAAAGTAATCCAGAAGCTTCAAGGCATGCTGACTGAGGGTGGACAGGAAGTTGCAGGGCATGCCAACCTTAACTCGACTGCAAATTGCAAGGTACAGACTGTTAGAAGTGTTTGTGCAAACAGGCTGTTAATGCACATTCACTGTCTCCTCCTCCTCCTTTTTATTTTTAGTGTTTGTGCTGCAAGTTTGATATCAGATGTATGTACCCCAAATGCCCTGCATCTCATTTCTCCCCCTGCCACATTTTTCATCAGTGTGCTGCATTATATTCTGTGGGCAGAGCATTCCACATTAGCAAACTTTTGTTCCCCTTTTTTTGTACCTGTGCATCCTGATACATCTGTGCAATAGCACTGGATTTGAAGCAATAAATTTCGTGTCATGGTGGCCTGGCCCAGCACACACAGAAATGGGGAGAGGATCTACCAAAGAAGATCTGCAGAAGGGAGGGAACAGGAAAACAGAATTAAAAATTGACACTGTGCTGGACAACAACCAACAGAAATTTCCCATGCATAAAACCCCAAAGATTTCTCCTTACGGTCCCCATCAAATGTTTGGAGGACCCTGGGAGACAGGGGGGTTTGGGAGCCTCTCCATTTTCTCCACACTGAGCCCCAAAGCCACTGAGTTGCCACTGCTGCTGAATACCCTAATTCAAATAAATTAATAGCACATTGTTGGTTCCCAATAGAAGGTTCATGGCATACAGCTATACCTTACAGAAAGTGATTTTAAAACAGCTACTGGAAATACATTGGGGGGGGGGGCAGGGGGAGGTGGCATGGTAACCTGATCTTGTCAGATCTCAGAAGCTAAGAAGAGTCAGTACTTAGGTAGGAAACCATCCAGGTGGACTAAGCTTGCTACCCAGAGGAAGCCAATGGCAAACCAACTTTTCACTTGCTTTGAAAGTCATAAGTTGGTTGTGCCTTGATGGGCGATGGCATTTACATATAAGTACTGGGAATAGATGCATTGCCAAGAAATATAGCCATGTTGATGTGATGCTTGAGTATAACTGAACAAATATTCCTCCTTAGGGATATGCAGTCCCTTAGACCCTCCTATGCAAAACTAGGTTTGTATACTTAAATTTCCATTTTGGTTCTATCTTTCTTGCATTTTGTCCATACTCTATTGTTGCACTAAAATTCCTTTTTAAAAAATATTTTGCATACTGTTGTTGTTGTTGCTAGTATTGAGAAAGTTTATATCCTACCTTTCTGCCCTTACAAGGACTATCAGGCCAGGGTGAATAACTATTTGAAACATACAAGATAAAATTGCAGTTTAAAACCATTCAAATCAACATTTCTCCCAAACATACATCATGGGCAACCCAATTCAAGGGACAGTGGTGGGGGACTGAAGCAGCTCTTGGAACTGGTGTGGGACTGCACTGGTGCATTTTCCCACCCCACTGACTAAGTGACACCCACGCCAGCAGGGAGGGCATATCACTATCTCCATGGAATAAGTCACTCGGGATTAAAGGGGCTTGGTCAGTTTTGAACACATGCTCCAATAGGGTTTGGATGCCTAAAATTTGGCAGGGCAGTAGCAGAGTGCCTTCATGAGCTGCAGGTGATTCAGGGGCGGAATCTCAGAGTCTGAAGATGAGGATTGCTCTTCCATCCTAGAGAGAAAGGTAACAACCATCACAGCTCTCTTCTCCATTCCCTCCACCATGGAAGTTGGCTCCAAGGAGATTTTTTTAGCTGGTTTCCACAGTCCTTCATCTCTCCCTCCTCCATATAAATGAAGTAGTGAGGTCCTGGATCACAATATGAGGAGATAGAAAAAGGCAACAAAGTGTAAGCAGAAAAATCACCTGAAGGGTAAATTGGAACTTGAACCATGAAGTTGCCGAATACATGGAATGAGCTGCCTGCTGTTTAAAAAATGATTCTATAACTGGCCCAGGGCAGTCCTAAGCAAAGCTGTGTATGTAAAGTGCTGTCAAGTCGCAGCCAACTTATGGTGACCCAGGAGGATTGTCAAGGCAAGAGACTAACAGAGACTGTTTGCCCTTGCACAATTCTAAATCCATTTACTTCAATGCACATTGAAGGATGTAACTCTGATTAGGATCACAGTGTTAAAAATGACAAAATCTATACACGCCAGCAAAATGATTTTAGACAAAATTATTAAAAAGGTATCCCTCAAGAAGTTGCAGAGTGAAAGGGGACTTGGATTCACATGAATGGCATCCCCTAAACATAAATTTGCCTTGTCAGATCTGTCTGTCTTAGGCAGCAGCAGAAGGCAGTTTCTCAACTGAGCCAATTTAGCAAATACTCTGTTGGCTTGCCCATGGAGGAGGACAACTGGAACAGCTGCTGTCTGAATACTGTGAGGGTCACGGGTGATGTCCAGACATGCTAATCTGTAGGACAGCATGCAAGATTGCACTAAACAATTTAGACAGCTATCAAAAAACCCGGCAAGGAACAAAAATATTATAGTATACAGAGAGAAGGCTATAGATTCAGTGAACCATGTGAACGAGACAGAGAGCGAGAGAGCGAGAGAGAGAGCACTTTTTAGTCACTAGTTTTCTTTATGAATTTAACTTTTGTGGAAGTCCTTTCCAAAATTTGGTTTAAGGGTTTTGTTTACTGTTGAGCTGAATGGACTCTGGAGCCTTAAAGCATGGTTGTCTACCATAAATAAGCCAATTAAAAAACAGCTACTTGGGGACAGCACTGAGTCTTGAAATCAGAACACCACACACACACAAAAATGGAATAGTTTCAGTTTTCACAAATGTGCATACCTGTTTGGTGAAATAATCTCCCCAGGAAAAATGCAAATGTTTGATATAAAGATGCAATTTCATCATAAATGTTGAGTTTTACATTTAGTTCCATGTGTAATTAATGAAAACCTGTGTGTCTCAAGTCTTTGTGAGAGCACTGGCTCAGTGACTTAGCATATGTTTTGCATAACAATGGTCCTTGGTACATGCCCTAGCCTCTCTTATGGGGCAGTTCAAGTAGAAGGTGCTGGGAAAGACCATAGGCTAAGTCCTTTGAACTGCTGCCGGACAGAATAGATAATACAGAACTAGATGGACTAATAGTCTGATTTGGTAGAAGACAGCTTCATGCAGTGGTGTAGTGCCAAGGAGACAGGGGGTGCACAATGCACCAGGTGCGTGCTGGTGTGGGGGCGTGGCGAGGACATTCCAGGGCATTCCGGGGGAATTTTGGGGGCGGGCGGGGGCATGGTGGGGGCGCAGGGCGCAAGCATGCCCCCGGTGCAGTTCTACCTTGCTCCGGCCCTGGTTTCATTAATTCATAAATGTTCAAGAGGTAAGACCTCTCCAGCCATCTCTGTCAGTTCTGGCTCCTGGTTAGGGCTTCCAACCTCCAGGGGATTGGTGGAGCTTTCCTGCTGCTACACCTGATCTTCAGATGACAGAGATCAGTTCACCTGGAGAAAATGGCTGCTTTGGTAGGTGGAGTCCATGGCATTATAAACCATTGAAGCCCTTCCCCTTCCTGAACCCCAACTTGGAGCTAGTAACCCTATTCTTGGTGGATGACAGTCTATTCCTTTCTTCAGGATTACATCAAAGAAACACTTTAAGCTCAATTGTTTTCGTATTGGGAGAGTAACATATGTACACTCTCCTAAACCCAACCCTTTTCCTTTCCTTCTGCCTCTATCTATTGCCTTGCATACTTTTTCTTAGCCCTCCTCAGAGGGAAAATGCTGATGCTACTTACCTGGTGGGCCTTCTCTCTATAACTCTACTACAGCCGAAGCAGAGGGTGGTGGATTTCCCCCCTCTGCTCAGTATTACCTGTCTATAAGCCTCCTGTTGAAGTGGTTTCTGGAGAGGATTGAGTGAGAACAGGATGCAACTGCAACTGGACTGAGAGAGAGAGAAGAGCAAAGGTCCTCATTGACATGAATCCATCTTATGGCCTGCAGTGTGAAATCTATTATGTTTCCCCCCCTAGATAATTAACTCCCTTAATTTAAACAGACCCTGATCGTAATGTTGGCTGATCAAAATTCAGGAGGAAAAATACATCCAGAAGGTGAGGTGAGATAATATGGAAGGATCAAAGATTTTTCCTCCCAATCTCTCGGTCTGGGCTAAAATAAATATGTCTCTTTCAGAGTTGCTGCAGTAAGAAATAGAAGGAATTGAAATAATCCTAAATGTTCCTTGGAGACTTTATACAGATATTTCTGCATCTGGTTTTGTAGATCTTTGAAGACCCTTGGTGCTTCCTTCATTGTACAGCTGCAGATTAATTGAACTTTGCCCCTCTGTACCATCACATAACCATGTTGTTGTTGTTGTTGTTTTTACAATTATCACACAGCTCACCAAAAGCATTAAATGCTTTCCTAGTGGAGAAGAAACCCAGAAATAGTTATTCAATGGTTTGCAGGTACTTTAACAGCTTGCCTAGCTAGTCTGATTAGCATTCAAGGTTTTGTGCTGTGTGCTCCACTTTCACCGTTTAAGGTGGGTTGCGGTCAAAGGCAGGGTCTTCTCTGTGGTTGCACGTTCACTGCAGAAGGCCCTCTCCCAACAGTTCACTTTGTGCCTAGCTTGTTATGCTTCATGGATTCACTGAGAATTTTTATTTGCAGAAACAGGACTAGTCCATTCCTTTCACGTATTGGTGCAAAAATCCAGTTGATTGATTTCATATTGCTCAGGAAAATGAAACTAACATTTTTTAAAAGACTGGGCCAAAGTGGGATTCCTTTTATGAAAACATGTGGTGGCAATGAGATATGCTCCAGGTTATAGCAAGTAAAAAGAAAACCCCTTCTGGCAATTTTAGGGAGGGGGCTTGCTCTGAACAGAAGGAAAAGATCAGTTCATTCAGGCAACATGATTCAGCCTTGCCAGCGGGGAAGTACTAGCATTGTTATAGGGAGGGGAATTCCTTTTTCCAAAGTTCACTTCTTAAGATACAGCCATTGATCCCTCCTCCTCCTCCTCCTCCTCTTCTTCTTTTAAAAGAAGGATTTATCTTTAATTTCTCTCTATAAAGAAATCACTGAAGACTTCTATAAGTTTTTTCAGCAGTTTTATATAATACCTCATAGGGTGGTGCTCCAGCAGGAAGATAGGAAGGTTTGGGAAAAGATTGCCTTCCTCTGAGCATTGATGAAGTGACATTCTGAACTTGTTGCAAAACCTCCCTCCCATCCCCTCCTCTTTTTTGAATTTTTATTTGATCAAAACACAACTGAAACAGACTTCTAATTCCCAAAGGAAGAAAAGAAACAGACTGTTAAATTTCAGAGAGAAAATGGGTAAAAAGCAAGCATGTTGCCCTCACTCTCAGTCATATCTCTGTAGATATGGTGTAGGAGCAGCAGTGGCGTAGGAGGTTAAGAGCTCGTGTATCTAATCTGGAGGAACCGGGTTTGATTCCCCGCTCTGCCGCCTGAGCTGTGGAGGCTTATCTGGGGTATTTAGATTAGCCTGTGCACTCCCACACATGCCAGCTGGGTGACCTTGGGCTAGTCACAGCTTCTTGGAGCTCTCTCAGCCCCACCCACCTCACAGGGTGTTTGTTGTGAGCGGGGAAGGGCAAGGAGATTGTCTTCTTCTTCTTCTTCTTCTTCTTCTTCTTCTTCTTCTTCTTCTTCTTCTAGATAATAGCCCAATCCAAAGGGGTGGAGATGGTGATACTCTGGCACTGCTCCACCATCTCCCAATGACTTTTCTGTGGCGTGGGAAGTCCAAAAAAGAAACAAAATCCTCAGAGAATCCCCCATAAGGGATAATGCAGATACACCACAAAAACCTGGCATATCTCTGATGCTGGCTCCAACAAAGCATGGGGCTGAACGGACAGTGGAAGCCAACTAAGATCAGCTTCACCCCCTGGCCTACGTCTGGAATGCTCCTGGCCACACAGGTACAGCTTTTTGCACTGGCAAATGGGGGGGGGGGCAAGCAGTGGCTTCCAGGTCAGGTGCCACAGAGCTGTGTGGCCCCCGGCCATCTAGGTAAGTTGTCCCTCTGCCAGTGCATTTGCCCCTTGTGCCAGTGGGTTGGGCACAGAACTGTGCTGGCTCCAGAGAGGGGTCTGTCTCCCCCTCTGCATTGGTCTGCCCAAATATGAAAATTTATCATCATGATAGCCCTGGAGGAATTTATATGTTTTCAGGAAGCAAACTCAGGCAACCACAACAGCGAAGACTTACCAAGCAAGTTGAAAGGGGGGAATGTCAAGAAATTTTTGTACCCCTGAAAAGCCATTGCATTCATGCTGACATATAAAGCAAAGATTAAGAGCTGCATTAATTATTTCCCCAAAACCTTCCTTTTCAATGTCTTTCTCTGCCAGCTGAGAGATGTTCACCAGAGACCCTTAACAATATTATATTTTTCCCAAAGAAAATCGTTGTGGACGGGCATGAATTGCTTTTATGGTCCGGAGGTTCATCTTCTATTTGGAGGGGAAATGGATATTAAGAAGAAGATTGGTAACGACATAGAAGGAGTGCACTTTTAGGCACATTATTGGAAATATTTTTTTCCGGCTTCTTCTATTAAATGAAATGAAATGAAACCCACAGGTATCAGTGGGGGAGGAAAGAAATGTTGGCGAAGAGGCTTGCAGCTACACACACCAAAGAGGTAAGAATGAAACAAGTACTGTTAAGGGTGGCATCAGTGTTTCCTTTTTCAATAAAAACACAGAGTAATGCCAAGCAAAATACACAAACACAACAGGTACCTGCCCTTGAGTTAACAGGTAAATCACCCCTCCCTAAAGTTCTCCTTTTTTAGGGCCAAAAGAGATGAGATGGCATCTATAGGTCTGACCTGCGAATGCCCCCACCACGTTAGCCATTTACAAAGTGTGTGAGTAGGGAGCAGCAGTGGCGTAGGAGGTTAAGAGCTCGTGTATTTAATCTGGAGGAACCGGGTTTGATTCTCCACTCTGCCGCCTGAGCTGTGGAGGCTTATCTGGGAAATTCAGATTAGCCTGTACACTCCCACACATGCCAGCTGGGTGACCTTGGGCTAGTCACAGCTTCTCGGAGCTCTCTCAGCCCCACCTACCTCACAGGGTGTTTGTTGTGAGGGGGGAAGGGCAAGGAGATTGTAAGCCCCTTTGAGTCTCCTGCAGGAGAGAAAGGGGGGGATATAAATCCAAACTCTTCTTCTTCTTCTGAGTGCCTTATCGTGATTGGACACACTTTGTGTCCTCAATTGATAAAATTTGTTATTATTATTTTCTTATATTTAGTTAGATACCTTCCTGTTAGTCAGATTTCCTTTTAGTTCAAAATTTTGTATAGGTTTTCTTTGGGGCTCTCAGGAAACTCACAGATTGATTGCCTCCCTCCTCTGATGTCTCCTGAAGATAATTTCATCATGTTCACAACAACCCTGGATCTCCAAACACAAAAGCACAATGGGCTCAGACAAAAGGGTGCTGGATTCTTTATTGTGATCTAAGACCCACACCCCAGAAGACTGGACAGCAGGCTCTGCCCTGTTTTGTGTTCCAAAGACTTCAGCTCACCAAACAGCCATGGCGGCAGCCTTGGGAAGTGCGTGCAGAGCATCAATGACTATCATCAGCACCCTGATAAGGACTTTTTACCGCCTTGAGTTTCCCGCCATTGCAAACTCTTGTTGGTAGTGTAATATCGTGAGAAGTTGGCTTTCATTCATTGTTTCCTGAGTACTCTGTATTGTATTTTTAATCAATTTGCTTTGTTCTTGAATGCATTGTGTTCTTGATTATCCTGTTGTTAAAACCTTCGAAATCCCTATAAGAACCCTGCGTGATCCCCTCCCCAGCGAGGTTGCATTAGCGTATGTTTTGTAGTAGAGATTCTTTGATGTTATACTAAAACTTTCATTGAGAAAAACCCTGCTTGCTGGGTTGTTTGTGGCTGCCAGTCTAATTCATAAAAATAAACTCATTAAGCATTGTCCTGGCAGTGGGTAGCAGAGGGTAACAGTGGGACCAGGCGATTTTGCCCTCCCCTTCTTTTCAACTACCCGTACAGTTAGCTGGCTGTTTCAGCACTTGAAAAGGTATTTGTGGGGGAAACAAAATTGCCTGGTCTTACCCCACTGTGGCCCAGTCAGGATAAGACTCTGGCCCTTTCTGCACAGGCCAAATACAGCGTTGCAGGGATGGCAAAAACAATGTCCCTGGGAGACTGTTTGCACAGAATGCATTGCTGCTTCACAGCAGCGCCGTCCTGGCTTTCCCTGGGCAGTGTGAAGCCACCCCTGAAAACCTCACTCAATGAGCGAGGTTTTCGAAAAACAGCATGTTCCTGCCAGCGTGATGTGAACCACCCTGCCGGGAAGACGCTGTTTTCCCCGTGGGCTCCATTCACCATCTTGTGCAGCATCCCTCTGGAGGGTTGCAGAGACCCGCCCACGCTGCCCTCCGACCTCTGGAGGTCGCAGAGCAGTGTGGGTGGGTCCCTGCAGTCCTCCAGAGCGACGCTAGATGGGACAGTGAATGGAGGGGGGTGAACAGAGCCGCCTCTCCGGCTGAGGGGGAAGTGCTGGCCGCCTCTCCGGCTGAGGGGGAAGTGCTGGTCGCTCGCACGCTAGCGTGCGAATGGCCCCCAAGCCTCCGCCAGCATAAATTATGCCGGTGGAGGGTCGGCTCCGCGTGTGTGCAGAAAGGGCCCTTCACAGCATTTTTGAATGGCTGAGTTAAGCTCTAAAATGATATTGGCATACACTGGCCAGACCCATAGACGCTGTAAAATCTAGCTTGGCCATAGGAGTCTTCCTAAGGAGGTTTTCCTAAGGTTTGGATGCTTGACTTGCAGCTATTTTTATTTGAGCTTCCTCATGTCTGAAGGTTCTTTTTGTTGCCTTCCCATATTTTCTTTGTCATTTCTCCATGCTTTCTCAAACCACCACTGATGTAATTTGAGAAAGCACAGAGAAATGATGAAGAAACCATGGAAGAATAACAAATGAAAAACAAGGACATGAAGAAGCTCAGAGGGGGAAAAAAACTCCTGCAAGCTGGTCTCCAAAATGCAGGAAACCTCCATGGGAAAAAATCCCTAAACTGAAATAATTTTACCATATAGTCAAAATCCCAGAGAGCTGCTGCTGGCAAAGAGGTTCCACAGAGTGGAGTAAGGATATCATAGCCTAAAAAGGTTGACATGCTCATCCCAAAAATGGTTTTCCCTTCCAGAGTATTCCTGCATGCATCATCACCAGCCTTGAATGTGTAGGTCCGACTTGGGTGTTGGAGAGAGGATGGGAGTCCTATTGGTGCGGCTCAGAGAGGTGGTAATTGAGTGGATATTGTTTCCCTAGACTGCTGCTTGAGGGATTTCAACATCCATGCACACATATCTGGTGCATTCAAAACTTCTATAGCAAGCAACACTGGGACTCTCTCGGGGTGTATCAGCCCCCACACATGAAGCAGGCCACACACTAGATTTGATCTTGAACTGAATGATGCAGGTGTGTGAGAACCAATGACATGGTCTGATCATTTCCTGGTCATGATCTATTTGAGAGAAATCATTCCCCACCCCCCTGCAAAATTGAGCATATTTATGTTTGTCCACAGAGGTTTTTCGATCTTGATGGTTTTTAGAATGTTCTGCAGAATTTATTCGGACTTGCTGGCAAAGTGATAAGAGGACATTGGAGAAAAATTAGTTTGTCTCTTTTACAGGGCTGTTCTCCTAGCTCCCAGAAAGAAGAGATTCGTAGACCTTTATCAATGCAACCCTCTTTAAATAAAAAGGAACTGACTAATTACCATCCTATGACTAATCTACTCTCTTTGGGAAGGTAATTGAGTGAGTGGTGGCCAAGTAGTTACAGGTCTTCCTGGATGAGATATGTGCCCTTGAGCCTTTTTAATCAGGCTTCAGATTTGGCTGTGGGACCAAAATGGCTCTGCCCAGCTTGGTTGATGAGCTTTGTTTCCATCTTGATAAAGGCATGCTGGTGCTGTTGATCCCTTTGGGTTTATCAGCTGCAATCAGTACAGCTGGTTGCTTCACAGAAGCTGTAGCAACAACTACATACATAGTTGATGTCAATGTCATGTGACCAACTAAAATCATATGTGTTTCAGCCTCAAAGGCCTTCTTCAGTGATCAAAAGTAAACTATTTTCTACCACACACACATACAGAAAATAATATATTTTAATCATTGCCAAGTGTTGCTATCTAGAAAAGAGGAAGAAAAAAAAAAGAAAATATCCCAAATGTTTATTATTTATGTTTTTTAACTAAAATTATACAAAATTGTCTTTCTCTTATATTATGTGGTGTGATGTAGATCTATGCCAAGCCATGAATTCCTTTACATGGCTCCTGAACTCACACAATAATACACATAGATGTTATACCCTAAAAGGTACAAACAGCACATAAGCCCCATTATCTAAATAATATGTTATTTATCTTTTAATATTTTATATGTATTATTTGATTTTATTTGGTTTTTTGACTATTTATTATCATGATATTTTAAGTGTTGTAAGTTACCAGGAGACCCCATGGGCGAGCAGTGATGAAAAATCCTTAATAAATAAAAGAAGGGATGAATAAATGAATAAAAGTCTGACAGTTACAATAGCCTAGCATGTGAATCAATCCTTTACACCACCAGACTAGTCCCTAGAAACCATGTGGTCTTAGGAAAATAGATGATCTCCAGTCTCCTGCTGGAAATTAAGCCAAGGGGTGTTTAAATTATCTGCAAAAGGAGATTCCCCAAACTGTTGCTCTTTAGTCTTTTCTAATCCCCCCACCGTCATGGAAGAAGGATGAAAAGATTTGCCTGAGGGCCTAACAACTACTGGCTAAAGATATTTAGAATTAGGCTGAAGACGGAACCTAGTTGGTTGATGTGTTTTGCTTTGTTTTCTGCTTCTGACTGAGGTTTGAGGAATCTGACTTTCCAGTTAGCCAACAAATAGCATCTCCCTAATAAGTAGTGCATCTGTAAATATTTTCCTGTAAAATGGACTTTCCCTCCCATCTTGATTGATCCACAGTGACAACTGATAGTTCCCTTTGAAAACCATTCAAAGCCATAGCCAACTTTCCAAACCAAGTGAAGCCACCATATTTCTTGGTGGGGTTACAAAGAAATAAATGGAGAATCCATGATTTCCTCATAACCAATAGACAGTTTTATTATCCTGTCACCTATCTCAGAATCCTAGAAGTATATTTTGTATTGTAATCACACCCACCCCTCAAGGAGCTCATGGTAATGCATATTACTTCACTAATTTTACTTTAATGTTACAGTCAGCCTAAAGACCAGTGGTTCTCAACCTGTGGGTCGCGGCCCCTTTGGGGGTCGAATGGCCCTTTCACAGGGGTCACCTAAGACTCTCTGCATCAGTGTTCTACATCTGTAAAATGGATTAAATGTTAGGATTGGGGGTCACCACAGCATGAGGAACTGTATTAAAGGGTTGCGGCATTAGGAAGGTTGAGAACCACTGCTAAAGACCATGAGCTAAACCACAATAAAATCCCCTGAGATAAAATTAATCATTCATTTTCTATCCATCACTACCCTGGGAATTTTGTTTTTGCAACTAATAAGGTTACACCAGGATCCAAGCAAGCAAGCAAGCAAAAATGTCAGCTTGTCACCTATAGGTGCATTGGTAACTGTTTGCAGATAGAGAGAAATACATTTCTTCCTAATCTGTGCGTGAATAGACTACATTCTAAAAGACAGTGCTCCAGTGTATCTATCTGCCCAGAGGCACAAAGGCATATCCTAGCAGAATAAGGCCTATTACTGTATTGACTTTTTAACAGCTGACATGGAATTGCATTTAGTTGAGATAACATTAAAGCTTCTCTATAGCGTGAGAGAGTTAGAAAGTACATTAGGCAGGAGAGCCAAGAACGCTCTGAGGTAGGTTAGATCACTGAGTGAGTTGCATGGCAGAGTGAGAATTTGAACCTGGGCATCCCTGTTCCTTGTCCAATATTTTCTCACCAAACAAACCTGCCTTTTTTCATCAGATTGACTGTCCCCCTTTTTTTCCAAGATAATTATCCCCTGCTTCCTTCTCTCCTCACCCATTTACCAATCTACTTCTTATATTGCCTTCCATCTTTACCTGTATTTATTATTGATGTACTTCATTTATATTCCATTTTTTTTTCTCAGTGAGGACCCAAAACAGCTTACATTGTTCTCTTTTTCTTATATTTTCAACAACCTGTAAAGTAGGTTAGGCTAAGAAAGAGTGACTGGCCCAAAGTTACCAAGCAAACTTTGGTGGCAGAATAGGAATTTGAAACTGGGTTTCCAGATCTCAGGCTCCTTCTGCACATGCAGAATAATGCACTTTCAATCCACTTTCAATGCACTTTTCCAGCAGGATTTTACTGTGCGGAATAGCAAAATCCACTTGCAAACGATTGTGAAAGTGGATTGAAAATGCATTATTCTGCATATGTGGAAGGGGCCCGAGTCTGTCACACTAAAAACTACAGAATGCTGGCTCCTGTTATTGGCTATTATTTTAATATTATGTGCCTTATTCTTTCTCAAAATTGTCCCCATGCAGACAAAGCTACATGAAAGAGGGGAGAAACACTCAGCGCATGGAGAAATGATAACTATACAAGCTATAAGAGCCAACTGGGATGAAATTTAAGCATTCTATCCATTGTTTTTTTTTTGTAAAATCAGACTTTTCTTTCTATTCTGACCACCCCCCCCCCCTACAGCCCTAGAACTTCCTCAATGACCTTTGCTAAATGAGTAACAGTTAATGACAAATAACACAGGGAGAGAATGAACCCTTTGGCAGGAAATGAACTTCTGTTGGTCATTCTTCATATTATTTCTCATCATGCAGAACACAGCAAATGTCTCTTTGGATGCATTTGAGTCTGAACAAGCCCCCGGCAGAGTTCCTTACTGAAAGCTAGGGTGAGTCTTGTTTTATGGGTCAGGAAGAAATCACGCAAAAGCCAATTTTAGATCTTGGAGCATCTCAAAGAGATAATTTCAGCTATTTCTGCTCAGGACCATGCTCTCTTTCTCTCTCTCCTACTAATCCTGTGCAAGGCATGTCTCCAGCCATCAAATGTCTGTGCCATTTTAATGCTGAGATGTGGCCACAGAGTCTCTTAACAGCATGAGTTAGGGCATCTGCCAGCTGTTTCAGGCTGTAGGAGCTCGTGACACAACAGAAAGCTGGAGCATGTGTGACAGTGGTCCCTGATAGCTGAACTCACTCTGTCCCTTTGGGCTGCTGACTGTTGTCTCTGTATAGACTGTGTCCAATTTGTCTTTCTGTGTTCTAATTTGGTCAGAGGTGGACAGATCATGAACTGGATGCTCAGAATTGCTGTGAGGTTGCATGTGTATCAGCTGTTCAATGAACTTTGGAGGGAAGGGCATTGTTTCCCGGGTGTGAGATCAGGCAGGAAAAGAAAATAGCCACAGCTGGTAGTGCAAAACTAGCCCTAGTTAATTCTGCCTGTCTGGAATTCAGTTTTCTCCACAGTCATTCCCAGACCTTCCAGATATCAAGGATCCTAAATGGTCATCCAAAACAGTGTGACCCAAGATGGAACTATCAAGACAAATAAATTAAGAAATTAATGGCTGCTGCAAGATTAAGGCAAAAGTTGACAGGATAGGCTGCCTGATGTGTGTCTGAATGATTTACTGTTCTGACCTTACCTTTGTGGTATAATGCATAGAGCAGCTAACTAGGAATCAAATCATCAGGTGGCTGTTGTGGGTTTTCCAGGTTGTGTGGCCATGATCTGGTAGTTTCAGCTCTGAATGTTTCACCCATATTCATGGCAGGCATCTTCAGAGGCATGTCATGGTAAGATGTATTTCTCATTGTTGCACACATTTTATTGTAATATGACTTTGAAGATGCTGGTTAAATGTTAGGAGCTTAAATTATCAGACCATGGTTACACAGCACAGAAAACCAACAATGGCCAGTTGATTCTGGCTGTGGAAGCCTTCAACAAATCAAATCATCACTCAGTGATCTGAGGCTAGCCATTTTCTCTCAGCCTAACCTACTTCACAGGGTTCTTGTGAGAATGAAATAGGGAGAACTGCACAGTCATAAACTTCTTGGAAGAAAGGTGGTATAAAAATGTATTAGATTAGACTGATCGGATAAATTGATAATCACCCTGCTCTGAGTGGACAATTACATTTAATCACCATATTATTATTATTATTATTATTATTATTATTATTATTATTATTATTATTATTATTATTATTATTATTATTATTATTATTATTATTATTATTATTATTATTATTATTATTATTATTATTATTATTATAATATTTATAAGCCGCCCTCCCCCGAAGGGCTCAGGGAGGCTGGACCCCTCAGCCACTCATTAGATGTGGCTGGACCCCTCAGCCACTCTTGAGGTCAGTATAAGGGATCATTCTCCTGAGAGGAGTCTCCCACTGATATAACTTCTTGAGTCACTAATCCGATGTGGTCTCATTTCAATGCTCTTTCATGCTCTGGGCAGTGAGCTATTTAGAATCCCACAAGGTTGGATTCCTCTGAGGGCTGGCAATGTTTACATTTTCAAGTAAAACATTGATAGGGGAAAGTATTTTTTTAATTTTAGTTCAAAAGAAAAGTGTGCCTCAGCTATCAGGAGCTGAGAAACAATGAATTAAAAGCTATCTATACTGAGGTCTTGTGGGAATATCTTGTTAAAATACTCCCACAGCTGATGGAAAGTTGGATTTGGTACATGTCAATTTGCATTTGAATTTTCACCAGCTGTAAAAATATGTTTTTCTCCCTGGATCTTTTCCTACATCCCATCTGTGTGTGAAAAGAAAATGTTGGGATGAACATGGGAAGAAATTCTTTCATGCTGATTTTGATGTGAAATTAAGGGACACAGTTATTGAGCTCTGCCTATTCCCCTTTTTGTTTTGCAAAATGAATTCATTTTCAAATGTATTTAGGTTCAGCACTGGCTTCATTGAAATATAAAAGATCATTCTTCTATACTTTGCAGGACCTGGATTATGGATAATAATATTTTACATCTCTCCTTGTAAAGAAGAAGAAATTTATTCTGTGCCAACAGCCTGATATTCAAAGTCATTCTTCTCAGTCTGCTGGTTGAGTTTTGCTTTCATACACTTCATCATCTGTCTCTCTCCTTTCTTTGCAAGCAATGTTTTCATTTATGGTGACTACACATGGATGGCATGCACAGCTGGGAAGATTTGCCTCAGATAATTCCATTTCTGCACAGGAGGCTGATTACATGAAGCCTATAACCTTGACGGATTTTAAAAACATACCATATGGGGAACTGTAGAGTTCTCTTTTGCTTCCTTTCTTTGAGGGACATGAGGAAGCAGCAAGCATACACACAACAAACCTTGCCAAGGTAACAATGACGCCCTGTTTGAAGATCAAAAGATTAGTGACAATATGGGTAAGCAGGGTTGCCAGCTCTGCATTGGGAAATACCTGGAGATTTTGGAGGTGGAGCTGGAGAAGGGTGGGGTTTGGGGAGGGGAGGGGAGAGACTTCAGAGGAGTAAAAATGTCATAGACTCCACCTTCTAAAGCAGCCATTTTCTCCAAGTGAACTGATCTGTGTTGCTTGGAGATGGATTATAGTAGTGGGCAATCTCCAGTCACCACCTGAAGGCTGGCAACCCTTTTGGGGTATCCCGTCTTGATCCCCACTGCACCTCAAGAAGCAGGTATCAGCAACCTCAGAAACAGGCATCAGGAATAAGCAGCTTGGAAGAGAAATGACTATTATACCAAGAAAAATGTGGTTAATGGTCTTGGCAGAGAACAAGCATGGAAGGCAAACATGCAGCCACGAGGATTTATGAGTTTAGATATCCTCACCTCACCATTCAGCTCAAACAGACGCCAAACAGCCTTGTGGCTGTGCAGTAGCTATGGTTGTGGAGTTCCATTTCTTTTTGCCTTGAGGGCATTATTCCCTGGGTGAAATTGATTCTCACTCAGGGTCATGAATAGTTGGGTTAAGTACTTAAAGTGTGTGTGTGTGTGTGTGTGTGTGTGTGCGCGTGCGCGCGCGGGACTACAATTCCCAGTAGGCTCTGTATAAACATGGATGAGTGAAACAACATTGGTAACATGGACAGTATGACTTTAAAACAGCAGGTTTATTTATAAATGACTGACTGACTGCTTTGCTCTCAAGAAATTGACTGTGAGGCAACACACAAAAATGACTGATCTATTGGGGGAAAATTTGAATTCCTATAGATCTGTGTGAGAATGTGAATGCATGAAATTTTACCAGTTGCACTGTACTCTACAATCTGAATGCATGGAAAGTGGAATGGACTCAAGATGCTCATAAACAAAGCTTGGTGAAAAATCAGCTCCCTGCTTACAAGTGATAATTTACTTCTGCAGCAAACCTCAGTACCAACTCTGTCTGCGTATCTACTTTGAGCAACACTATAATGGGGTTGAACTATCCATACTATACAGAACCCACTGAGGGATGAGGAATGCACCCCTTTCAATTTTTTTACGCATTTTCTATGGTATTTATACATGCAGTATTTGTGTAAAATGCCTACATAAATATATCTAACATGGCCAGTTTTGTAGATACTTAAATCCAGAGATTAGAGCCAGGAGCAGATCATGCAGATCTTTCTGCAAATCTGAAATATAAAAACAAAATAAAACACCAGGGAGTTAACCCCCCCCCCCACTAGCACATGTAACTTTTAAGAAATGAATGGCCTTTTCAGTGACCACTGTGGGGGTTGCTAGGCAACAATAGCAGTATTGACAATCTTCAGATCTTGGATTCTGTCAGTAAAAGGCAGAAGGGGTAGAGCCATTTACAAGGTTGTTTGGGTGCTTGAAGGAAGACTCACTGGGTGTCAGGCCTGAAAGCAACTACTAGGCAACCTGACACCACATGCTGTGCATGACTCATCCAGAACTGGCTGTTTGCTACTGTTCAACAGCAGCCACCCCATGTAAGCCAGTGTGAGGTAGTTATTAGAATTTCAAATTAGGAACTGAGAGGCCTAGTTTGAATTCCTACTCTGATGTGGTACTCACTTGGTGACCTTAGGCCAGTTACACATTCCCAGCCTGACCTGCCCCACAGGATTATTGTGAGGATATGCTGGAGTAATTATGTAAGTTGCTTTGGGTCACTGTTGTGGAGAAAGGTGGGGTATAAATTCAATAAATAAAAACATTAAAAGATTGGGAGGGGATAAAAAAAGTTTGGAAGATGGATGGGAAGGAAAGAAGGAGGAAGAGAAAGGTTGTCAAGATGAGGAAGATGAAATGTTGTGGGAGGGAAGATTCTGGGGAAAGTGAGGTGTCCCTTCAAGTACTTGCAAGTTCTCCACCAAGCAACTGGACCTGCCCAGCAGCTGACACCATACAATAGGGCCATACTTTTACAAGGGAGAGGTTGCCAGGGGAAAGGAAGAAAAGAATGGTGAAAACAGGAGCAAATAAAGGTAGGTTATCTAGTGAAGGGGAAGGAGAAAAAGAAGCAGTAAAAGGTTATGGGGGGTTTCAGAGAAGAGAAAGAACAAATAGTTGGGGGGGGACGAGATGCCCCCAACAAGTCCTTGCAGGTTATATAATACAAATTTATGGATAAAATGTTGAATAAGGTGTAGATTTTAGGAGAGATTTGGGGGGGAAGGAAAGTGGCAAGAATGGCAAGAATAATGGCAAGAATAAAAAATGGCAGGTTCAATTTGGATGAAGAAGCAAAATTGTAATAGGGATATGGGATCTGAAACAGTGACTATGGGTTCAGGATTAACCCTAACTGGTGATAGCATAACTTTTCCATTAGCTGCCTGTATATCTTTCCCTTGCAGCATTGTGGCTGTTAAAAAGAACTGTCAGCCAAAAAAGAAATTACCGGCTTCTAAAACTGTTTACTTCAATGGGCAAAGAAGGTATAACTCTGTTGACTGTTGCTGTGTTAACCCAGGTACAGTGACCAACCGAATGAGCCTAAGAAAACCTCAAGCAGAACAAGGGATTATTATTCACTGTCATCCCACTAGCAGATGATACTGTGCAGTTACTTATGAACACAGGGGTCCTCTTTCGCTATCAGGGCTATCCCTTGATCGACCTCACATCCAGGAGTTTGTCCAATCCAGTGGCCACTATCACATTCTGTTGCAACAAACTAGTAATGATCCATATGATTCAGCACAGATACAAGAAAGAACTTTGTTGTATATCACAACATTATCAGTTTGGTACCTCAGAATGGGATAGTGGTCACTGTATTAATTGGGGGACTAGACACATTATATGCTCTGAGAGGGATATATTGGATAATCATGAGTTCTTGTACCTGGGGAGTGGAGTTTAAAATACTCTCATTATATCCTCATTCTGCACTTCATTAATAATCTGATAATCCTTGGTATATTGTCTTTGATTAATCTTGATGCTTACTTGTGTGTGTGTGTGTGTAAAATGCTATCAAGTTGCAGTTGACCCATGGCTACCCCAGCAAGGTGTTTTGAAGCAAGTCATTAAACAGAAGTGGTTTGCATTGCCTTCTGAGATCTGACAAGATCAGGTCAAGCCACGCTACCTTCTCTCCCCTGATGCCCACTTACCAAACTTTCTGGATAATGCAGTTTTACTCTTTTGGATCATATGATAATATGGACTAAAATATTTTTTAAAAAATATATGTAATCCCTTTGTGACATCTCTGCAGCTGGCAAAGAATGTGCCATCACATTACATCTTGCACTTTTGCATCTCCAACAATCTTGCCATGTCCTTGGGGATGAACATGGTTCACCTTTATAAGCCTGTCTTGGTGCCCATTCATATATGCCATGTTGTAACTTTGTATTCCATTACAATATTTATAGGGATAATGAAATCACATGGGTTGGACCAACTGATTGGTCCTTTATACCCAATCCTTGCTTAGTCAGGAAGGAATGTAACAATCAGGGACAAAGGTTCCAATGGGGTTTTGATATTTACATGCATTCATCATATGGGAGGAGCAGTTGTGCATATATGACCCAGGACTCTGACTGTTTGCTTTTTAGCTGATTTGACTCACACTGCAAATAAGAAGAACCAGTGTTAGAATCTGCAGCCCTGGTCACATGAACCTGACCCATAATAAAAATGAATTCAAGCAGAAGAAAGAGAAGAAGGCCTTCAAATAACTTGTAAGACTGCTTAAGCAAGCAGAAATACCAGTGAATGATGCAAGAGGCAGAGTCTGGGCAGCTGAGTAGCAATTCGTTCTGGTAATTGTTCTGTCCTTGCCATATTCAATGTATCACCCTTTAATAAATCTTACTGAGTATGCTCTGCATTTGGCCTAAGTTAGACACTACTTTTTTTTCTATTAATAACTTCTTTTGCTGACAATGGACTTGGGCAATAAAGATAAACTACCTTGGACAACTTTCAGATAACACCCCAAATATATGTTGGAGTGGACAGTTAACAGTATTTCAGTATGTTTGAAGGATGATATGTATGTTCAAACACTGAAACACTCCATTTTGAAATGCTGAAAACAGAATTTCCACCTGTTTACAAGGATCCAACAAGGAAAATCAGGAGCAAGTCTGGCAGCCTCAGCAATGTTCTTTGTGGTTGCTTGTGCATCCCAAAATGGTAGCTGAGATTTTGTGAGAGACTGCCTTGCAAGATTTTGGTCATTATTTATTCCCTTTTTCAATTGAAGTTGAGTTGTGCGGAAGAAGGGGCTGGAGAGACTTCTGGACCTGCAGATAGAGGAGAATAAGAGCTGGCAAGAGTAAAAAAAATGTGAGCTGGAAGGATTGGAAGAATGGGCACAGAGAAGAGCGGGTGACTAAGGTGACCTGAAGGAAGGTTGCACAAACAAAAAGTGGGTTGGGGAGTAAATAGAACTGGTGGACAGCAAGGATGGAAAATGGAAGTGAAGCAAGAGATAGAAAGCAAGGACTAGGGGAAGGGAAGGAAACTCCCTTTTTGCCTATCACAAACACTTTTTGAAGCTCTTCATAGTTTCTTTTGTGGATATCATAGTTGCTGCTATTCCAAAAAGACAAATGGAAGACTCTTATAGTGAAGCTGGTTAAGGACTTGAATGGTTTTTTGGATCCCAGCCATGGAATTTTGTAGTGTTTAGTAGTCTATTCTGACTGGCAGCAGTTTTTCAGCCTGAGGAAAGACTTTAACTGAAAATGACAAGGATTTAACTGGGGATTTTACTTATTTGTTGGTTGGTTAGCTTGTTTATTTAAGACACTTCTATGCCACCTTTACATCCTATACAGGGTCCCCAAGAAAGTAACCTTGTGCATACAACCCTTGTATGACATTCTTATCCCCTGCACCTCCCCACTCTTGAATGTGCTATCTCTCTCCTTCAGTCACTAGATATCTTCTACCTAGTTAGGTCAAGCATGCAAACATTTAACCAAGAATACTGACATAGTCTACTAGCCATGAACTAGGACTACCACTAGTCTGATCCTCTTTTTGCTATCACAAGATGCCAGACCTTCCAAGGCTCAGACTTGAAACCCAGTCACAGAGGTTGAGAGTGCCAGGTAACATCTGATAGAACATGAGATACAACTTTTCATATCTCTGGGATACATTTAGAGCAGGACAATTTTCTGTGTAGCTTCAAAGTATGCTAATTATAACTTACTGCTGGTGATCACTTTCACAAAAAAAGAGAAGCCATTAACTGGAGCCATTCTGGAGAAAGAGGGTGTTTTAAATTCTAGAAGAGGACAGAAGTATAGGGAACCCCACACTTCTCTGTCCTCATCCCAAGATTTAACTCCTTTTCCTGGAGACCCTGAGAATGAGCCAAATACCACAGTAAATCAGGTCCAACACTGGGTTCTACTACTCTTTTACAGGGAGAGTAGAATCGGCTGGTTAGGGATCTGGTGAGCTTCTCCTCAAGGGCAGTCTTTATTAAGCAAAGGTTGGACAAACACTTGTCAGACATACTGTCGGATGATCCTGCATTGAGTGGGGGGTTGGACTAGACAGCCTGCATGGCCCCTTCCAACTCTATGATGCTATGACTTCTTTCTCACTGAAGATGTTGACCTAGAAGATTAGCAGAACACAAATTATAGAACTCAGCATCAGCCACATGTTTTGATGCAGTAGAAGTTCAGCCAGCCTAGAATAGATCCTAGGGCCTTTCCGCACTGACAGAGTTGTACTGGTTTCTACCTAGGTTTGCCTCAGTGAATTCGCACTGCTACCGAGCTCAACATTGTTTTGTCTCAGCCCCCCCCCCTCAGAACTGCGACATCCTTGTCTCAGTTATGAACTACACTTTTCTGCCAGAACAAGGTCGATACCGCTTTGAAGCTTCGATTGGCGGACGCATCGAAACGACACCTCATCCGTTCAACCAATCAGGAGCCGCTTTTATGGCATGCGCAGAACGGGAGAGTCATGGCGGGCAGAAAGCACATGTAACTGTAAACTGTAAACTGTAAAAACTGTAAAAAAAAAAGAACGCTCCCGTTTCCCGTGGTAACACAAGCTCCAATCACGATCGAGGAGTGAGACAGGCACCATGATGATCCCGCCCACTTAGCTCGGTTCCAGGGGGCCAAGTAAGTTGCTGTGTGGACAGCCTGGAATCGCCCTCCACTGAAGGGAACCGAGTCGACCTTAGCTCCCTTCTGTAGTGCGGAAAGCCCCCTCGTAGACCTTCCTAGTGTACACATCCCTACCCAAACTGTCATCTAGCACTAGATCTGCCATTTTCCCCTCTTTGCACTGGAAAATTGAATGTTTCCCCTTTTGTTTTAAGAGAACAATATATTGGTTTACCAGCAAAACAACAAAACAACAACCAGAACTGGAGAATTGCTGAAGACATTCTATGCCCAACTTGCCTTATAAATCAGACACCAGTGCAAACTCCAGAGGGAGAAGAATGATTCCTTTAAACCAACAGTCTCACTGGTTGGTGCTTCCAAGCAGTAAATAAACCCCAGTTCCATAATCTCTCTAAATGAAAGAAGGAAGTAATCTTTGAAAAGCTTTTGCCTAAAAATGATTCTCTTTCAATAGATCCATTTCGCAAAAAGTGCATGAGATATCTCCACGGCAATGACTGCTTTTCATCTGAGACTTGTTTTCAAGTCTACTTTTAAAAGGAGAATTATAAAAGGCTGTGCATTTTCTTTTTTCTTTTTTTTCTAAATGGCATTTCAGAGTTAATGTTTGCCTTGGTATCCACACCAACAGCAGCCTTGATCAACAATCAAGATAAGGCTTCAAACTTACAAGTACTGCTTTAATGTTCAAATTTGAAAGCCTTAGGCACCCTATTAATCCAGCCATAGAATCAAACCTTGGGGAAGTGAGCTGCTGAGTTTTTGAGGGCTGGGAGATTTTGATGTGTGAAAGATAGAAATCAGTACGTAGTGAATTTTTTGGAAAACAATATCCCAGTGTCCTTTCTGTCAACTTGATGTTTTCATATTTTGGTCCCATGAAATGGCCAAACAGTCTTAAAACAGTCTAATGATATCACTCCCCATATGGTTTACAGTTATTCTTCATATGTTCACAGACAGGGCAACACTACCCTGAACAATAATTGTAAAATACCTGTATACAATGAGCATGCTTGGTATTCTGTTAGATATATAATAGATCTGTAAGAGAATGGATTAATGAGATTAGCAATAAAAAAAGAGTAATGTATTATGATGAGCAATACCCATAGGGTAGGGATATTCAGAAAAGAAATAATTGATGTCTCCCAGGGTTGAGAATCAAGGCGGCAAAGGGAGAAAACCTAAATGGTTGTACTCAGAAGTCCTGTTTTTTTTTTTTTTTTCAAAGGGGCTTAGTCTCAGGAAAATGATTTTAGGACTACAGCTGAAATCTGCAAAACAAGCATGTTTGGGGAATATTGTTTTCTGAGTGGTCTTTTGCTTAGGTAATGTGAAACTGAATGGTGTAAAAACTGTACATCTGCTTTACAGACTGGAGCACACAAACTATGGCCGTTTCCGCATGGAGGCTGAAACGGCTAGGCCGGCGCATTTCGCGCCGACCCGACGACGCTGGGACCGTCCGCATGGATGGTCCTGGAAACAGCCGGGCACCCGGCGCCGCGGAGCGCCAGCGCCCGGCCGACCCGGCATGTCCCTGGGCCTCCGGCATGTCGCCGAGGCCTAAGGACATGCCCCCCCTGGCCCTGCGCGCCTGCTCCAGCGGCACAGGGCAGGGGAGCGTGTCCCCAGGTCTCGGCGACGCGCCGGAGGCCCGGGGACAAGGTAAGTGCCGGCAACAAGGCGGGGGTGGAGGCATCGTGAAGCCGCTGCCGTTCGCTCGGCAGTGGCTTCACGGCGGCATTTCCCCGAAAAGAGCGCTTCCAAGCGCTCTGGGGAAACGCCGGCTTCGCGACAGGCGAGCAGCGCGAGGGCGGTGCGGCTGCGATTCAGCTGCGCCCCCTGTGCGAATGGCGGCCTGGAAACGGCGTTTTTGCCATCTCCAGGCCGCCATTAAATGCCCGTGCGGAAACGGCCTATATTCTCAAGCTGCAGCGCAAGTTTGTCTGAACAATACACAAAGTGTTTCCAACTAAATGTTAAAGAATTTAGAAGCCCTGATAAAAAAGCAAGTGTTTTTATCAGCGATTCTGCTCACAATTTTCCATTAATATTAAGCTGTTCAAACAGAGGGGTGTTCACCCATCACTTGCCAGGACTCAGACTTTGAACACATCAAATAGTAACAAAGTTGCTGTACACTTGATCATGCACAGAGTGCCTGAGTTTTTCAACAATGTTTAGCTACAAATCAAGTCGTGAATGTGAATTTGCTTCAAGGGTGAAGCAGTGTGCTTAGTTCCTTTCCCATCTATGTGCTAGGATTATTTATTTCCTGCTTTACTTAACATTTAATGCCATGGTGCCCAGGGCACCTTGTGGGAAAGAAACTGACCATTTGGATTATCCATCAATGCATTTCTGCTCTGTCTTCCTAGATTTGTTTAATGTAATGGAAGCACAGCTGGCAAATTTCTTGTGGCTGTGTCACTGAGAATTCTGAGAAATCTCAGCATGAAGGAAAGCTTTTTTTAAAAAAAGTCTAAGGTTTATAGCACATGGCAGTGAGATTAATACCATTTTGCTATTTTCCCCATTAAATTTCTAATCCCTGCCCTCGCTATATACAAACTCAGAGCCACCTAGTTCATACACGGTGTTATGGGTACATGGTGCTGTATCAGATCAGGGTACATCAATTCTATTCATGAGTCATCACAGTTCATACACGGTGTTATGGGTACATGGTGCTGTATCAGATCAGGGTACATCAATTCTATTCATGAGTCATCACAGTTCATACACGGTAGCACATGGTGCTGTATCAGATCAGGGTACATCAATTCTATTCATGAGTCATCACAGTTCATACACGGTGTTATGGGTACATGGTGCCATTCATGAGTCATCACAGTTCATACACGGTGTTATGGGTACATGGTGCTGTATCAGATCAGGGTACATCAATTCTATTCATGAGTCATCACAGTTCATACACGGTGTTATGGGTACATGGTGCTGTATCAGATCAGGGTACATCAATTCTATTCATGAGTCATCACAGTTCATACATGGTGTTATGGGTACATGGTGCTGTATCAGATCAGGGTACATCAATTCTATTCATGAGTCATCACAGTGTGGTGGTTACTTAGGTACTAAAGAGGATCTGGTTTTAACTTCCTATACAGTCATGAAACTTGCTGTCCTTGAGCCAATCATTCTTTCCAAGCCTAACCTCTCATACAGGGTTTTTTGTGAGGCTGAAATGTAGAACCATAGAAGACACCATGCACTCTTTGGATGTAAAATGTGATTAAAATATGAAAGATTTCTAGAAATTACATGGACTTTAATTAATAAATGAAGACAAAGATGGGGAATGGAAGATAATCTTTGATTGTAAAAGGATGTAGTTACAAATGTAAGGAAGATTTGGATGAATTTTTCAAGCCTAAAAAAACTGATGGAATGTCTAACATAACGATCTGGGAAACAAGCAAAGCATATATAAGAGGAAAACTAATCACAATAGCTGGCAAGCAAAAGAAAGGTAAGAGGGAAAAGGAACAGAATATTCTAAACCGAATGAAGAAATTAGAAGATGAGCATGAAAAACAACAAATAACAAAATATGTAGAGAAATAAAGATATTAAGACAACAACTGGACTTACTGGAAACAGAGGAAATTCAGAAAAAACTAAAGTTTTTGAAATAGAAGACATTTGAACATGCCAATAAACCAGGCCAATTTTTTAGCAGGGCAGCTAAGGAAAGAAACTGAAAAAAGAACTATAATGGCCACTAAAAGGAATGGTATATTAGTACACTCTGAAAAACTAATACATCAACAGTTTATCTCCTATTTCTCTCAGCCAAAAACAAAAACAAAATGTGGATGAAGTAGCATTAAGAGACTACGTTGCTCAAATACCCATGAAACAAATCACAAAAGAAAACTTGGGCCCTTTCTGCATGGCCACCTTGTGGGGGTGCAGCGGCATAGTTTATACTACTGTACCCCATGGGACCGTTCACACAGATGGTACTGCCTGGGCGCACCTCCTGCGGCACAGTTTTTGCACAGGCTGCGCCACTCCCAAAAGCTCCCCCTTGGCTCCCCCCTCCCAAACGCTCCCAAACACTCCCCCCTGGCCAGAGTAACAACCCTGGAGTCGGAGGCCAGGAACCATGTCTCCTGGCCTCCACAACGTGACAGAAGGCGACTGGAGGTAAACAGCATTTGGGAAGGCCGGGGGAGAAACTCCAGCTTCCACCCGGTGCCGTTCGCATGGCACTGAATGGAGGCCGGTGTTTGCAAAAAAACCTCGCTACACTGTTTGGGTGGGAACCGAGTGCTGCTGCAGCGATTTGGCAGCGGCGCCTGTGTGAAGGGTCACCGCCAAAACGGTGTTTTACCGGCCCGATGTCGTCGCTTTTGGCCCATGCGGAAAGGGCCAGAGATATGCTGAATAAGAGTATATCTATTTTTGAATTATTGCAAGCCATAAAAGAATTTTAAAAAGAAAAAGCTCCAGGCCCTGTTGGTTTAATGGCAGAATACTATAAGTTTGTGGAAGAGAAATTAATTGTATCTCTACAAGAAATGATGAACAAACTTAGTATTAAGGGAAATTGTCCTCCATTTTGGGAAGAGGCTCATGTGACTTTAACACATAAAGAATGGAATGATCCTGAACTACCACATTCATATACACTAATATCATTATTAAATGTGGACTATACATTATTTGCTTATATTATGGCTAATAGACTGAGAAATTGCATTTATGAAATGATTCATGAAGATCAGACAGGCTTTGTTCTTAAAAGATTTGTGAAAGATAACATATGATATGTGAGTGATGCCTTTGAATTTTCAAACATCAAAAAAAGACTGCATTTATCTTTTTAGATGCAGAGAAAGCTTTTGACAATACTTCCTGGAAATGTGTGCTAAACATTCTGGAACATTTAAATTGTGGTCCCAGATTTTTAGAATGGATACCAAGAACATATACTAGACAAAAAAATGAGAATTTTAATTAATGGCATTTTCAAAGATTCAAATTGAAAAAGGGACAAGACCAGGATGTCCACTGTTACCATTATAATTTATACTAGCCTAAGAATCCCTTGCCACAAGAATCAGACAAGATTCTAGAATCACAGGTTTGAAAATATATGGTAAAGTATATAAGATGAAAAGCTATGTAGATGGTATTGACAATATCTTATCCTAATTCTTCAATAAAACATCTGATGGATCAAATAGAAAAATATGGGCAATTTGCTGGATTTAAAATAAATCATGCTAAAACAAAAATTATCACAAGATTTTTAACCAAAAGAAGTAAAATATATTGAAGAGAAAACTGGTTGTTATATTTCCACCAACAAATTTAAGTATTAAGGTATCAATAGAAATGGTCAACTGAACAATTTATCTCAAGATAATTATGGGGTAACTTGGAAGAAGATTCAAGAAGATCTACAAAGATGGTCCAAACTCAAACTGTCCTGGCTAGGAAGAATAGCAAATGTTAAAATGAATATCTTGCCCAAGATGAAATTATAATTTCAGATGTTGCCTATATATATATTAACGAGAAGATTCATAATACATGGCAAACATACATTAACAAATTTATCTGAGCCTACAAAAGACCAAGAGTAATATTTAAAGCATTACAATATGAGAAAAACCAATGTTACTAAATATTAAATTATATTATTAAGCAGCTGGACTAACTTGGATCACTGATTGGATACTAAACCCAACTCACAATTTTGTGAAATTAGAAACTGTGGGTCTTACATCAGGTATACATAGCTATTTATGGCAAGAAAGAGCAGATTCAAAGAAAGAGCTGATAAAAAAGATTCCCATGTAATAAGAAAAAGATTATTTGAAATATGGGAAAAAAAAACATTTTCAAGACTCAGCCCTGCAACTTCACCTCTAACATCTCCGTCTGTTTTCTATTATTTTCTTTACTTTTATTCTGTTTTCTTTTTTTTGTATGTTTATTAAGTGTTGAAAAATAATAAAAATATTTTTCAAAAAAATATGAAAGATTTCCAGAACATGTCATTAGTGAAAAGCATCTGGGAAGCCCACAAGCAGAGCCTGAAGGTAACATCTCTCTCTCTCTCTCTTTCTAGCACCTGATATTCATAGATATGCTGCCTCTGGGTACAAAGGTTCCACTTAGCTATCATGGCTACTCTCTGGCTAACATCATGTCAAATATCCTCCATTAATGGGGGGTTGGATGAGTTCAGTTGTTGGAAACCAGCTAGAAAAATGTCATGCAATGATCACACACAGATCTTCACAGAGTGTTATATTTTTCCCCCTGAGAAAGTTTCCTGGATTTTCCTTGCTGCATTGGGCAGTTGCTGAATTGGCTGGCTTCCTTGCACATTTTGTTCAATCTTCCTCTTTTATCTTGGTTTAATTTCACAATTGCCATTGGGTGTTTATGAAAGCAGACTCCCTAACCTTGGATATTTCCAGCCACTGGTCACCAGATGTGTACCTTCTTCTTGGCTTTTTCAGACAATAAGCTGATTGCCTGTTGTCAAACTTACAAATAGTGTTCTCTTTCTAATGTAACTGGTGCTCTGCAGGGTTCTGGAGCTCCTGTAGGTTTATGTGTGTATGGCTAATGTTCCCTTGGCTGCATTCCTACCATTGACAAAGTTTTGTGCACTCTGCCTCCTCATCACCTAAAGAGAACACTTTTCGAAGGGTATCACTTTCCATATATCACTTCCTCACAATGATACCCCAGGGAGAAGGTTGGAGGAAAACACACTCTAAAAAGGAGTAATGAAACATCTGACACAGGCTCCTACCTTGACTTATCTGGGCACCAGTCAGCGAAAGCTGTATGGAACAGTCATTTACATGACTGAAAGCAAGGTCGCTGACAACGTGTTTTCATTATTTCCGCCCACAAAAGTTTAATGACTAGAGTCATCTTGGCATGTTTTGGGAAACTAAGAACCACACAACTCGGGTGGAACGCCATGCAGAGATGTAGTCTCTCTGAAACTCCATTACACTAGGCAATATTTATACGTGTGAAGATGTGAGGCCCTAAAAGGGGGTTAGGTACATTAACAGAGGTATCTGTTAATGGGGGCAAAATTGATCCTTTATGATCTTTAGAGACAGGATATCTCAGAATACCAGTTACTGGAGGCAACAGCAGAAAAAGGCCTTGGTTTCCATGCCCAGCTTGTAGACATTTCAGAGACTTCTGGTTGGCCACTTTGAGAAACAGGAAGACCACTTGGTCTGATCCATCAGGGCTGTTCTTATGTTGTTATATCCTGCCTACCATTTTCCCAGTTCAAACATGAGCCTAATATTTGCTGTTGGAGCAAACAAAAGGTAACCTCTGGTTAAAAATCAACTAGGTTGGGTGAATGTTTAAGACAGAGTTACCACTTGTCCATTAAAATCAGACAACCTTCCCCCGACCAGGGGAAGTCCCTGTCTTTTGTCAGTGCTCAATGGAGCAGTGGAGGAAAATTGGGTGTGTGTGTGTGTGTGTGACATTGCACAATACTGTGATTCACGCACAGTGATTTTGTATACATTTTCCAGATCCTATTGTTTTTACCATAAAAATCAGGGAAATTCTAGAGCATCATGTGATGTGGTAACATCAGTTTCAATTTCCTAGCTGGAAGTGATGTGACGGTATTGCATGATGCCGTCACATAGGTTTTTGCCCCTCAAATGTGCCAGCAGCTACTTGAAATTGAACTGGCAATCCTTGTTTGAGGTTGGGCAACAGCCTAGGGAACCTGAATATATATATTCTCCCTGGAGAAAATGGATGCTTTGGATTTTATGGCCTTGTACCCCACTGAGGTCCCCATTTTTTCAGGGCCTACCGCACATCAGGGTCTACCCCAAATGATTTATTTGTGTGCAGATTTTGGCTCTTAATCAGAGCATACATGAAATGATGCAGGTAGTGGTATTCACAGGCTGATTCCGCATGGGCCAAAAACAGCGGTGTGAAAATGGTGTAAAAGGGTTTAAAACAGTGTAAAAGGGTTTATACTGTTTTCACACCATTTTCACACCGCTTTTTAAAAAAGGGTTTATACTGTTTTCACACCATTTTCACACCGCTTTTTTTGGCCCATGCGGAATCAGCCAGAATCCAGCAATTCAGCCTGTTTTCACCTCACTCCCACCTCATCTTTTAAACTCCATATTTGGAGCTCCACACAATTGAACACCTGCATCTGCACTGCACATTATAATACGCTGGTTTCAGAGAAGCAGGTTTCTGTGTTTGGGTGCCTGTTTCAGAGTGGTGATAAATGTCAAATGTGATTACCGGTAACATGATTTAAAAGGGGAGGGGAAAAGTTTTGATTCACCTTGGCCCCTTCCGCACACGCAAAATAATGCGTTTTCAAACCACTTCCACAACTGTTTGCAAGTGGATTTTGCCATTCCGCACAGCTTCAAAGAGCACTGAAAGCAGTTTGAAAGTGCATTATTCTGCATGTGCGGAATGAGCCTAAGTCATTTCCTATTCCTTTCAGACATCTCTGATTAAAAACACCTCCTCTACTTGCAAGGATCTGAGCACTCAGAAATCCATCAGGAAAACCTTACACTGAGAGTACTTAGTGTGGCATGAAAGCCAGAGGAGAACAGAGAAGTTTGTCAGTAAACATCTGTTCCCATCTTGATTCATATTTACACGTTTCTGGATGTGTCCAAATCGAATCCCATTATCAGTTTCCTCCCTTGCCACATATAGTTTTATGGGTGAAATTCCATCACTGTGCAATGGAAATGATTTCTTTTCAAAAGCTGCAGTTGCGGACCAGATCTGCTAAGTTAGACTTTTCAAGAATGTTTATAGGCCCCCAAGAGTAATCACACAGCATGAAACAAGCCTTGGACAGACACATTCCAATGGAATTTTGCTATGTGAAAACTAGGGACAGTTTGGAAACAGAAGGGCCATGATTCTTTACACATTGCATTTGAAAAGTGTTCATCTGAAAATGCAAAGTATGAATGTGGCAAACAACAACATGCCTTTTCCTAATACAAGACCATTTCTTGGGGAGCTGTGATTCACTGTAACACTCTGCTTATAGCCTAAAAGATATTTTATTATTTGCGATCAGGAATGCACACTTGCTCCTTTTATTCCACCTCTGCTGACTTGTATTTGTGCAATTTCTAATACTAAGACAGTTTTGAAATAGTGATAAGATGGTTGATTTTTTTTTAGCAGTAAGCAGTCTTGAGATTATCCCTGTACAAGTCAGGAGCACAAGTCATATCTTCTTAAAGATTCTACACAAATGTAGGTGGGCTCGGGCAATGGAGAACAGCAATGCTTGCATAGCATTCGCCAGAGCTGAAGCTTCTATAGGCATGCACATCAATCCCTTCCTGACTGCCCCTCTGAAATGTTCTGCAGATGTTTGATCATTTGTGGGGAGAGAGGAGCAGCTTTACACCTGCAGATTCTGTCCCTGACCTTTGCACTTTTGGTAGAATATTTGCATGGAATATTTGTATGGAAGAAGAGTTGGTTTTTATATGCTGCATTTCTGTACCACGAGGAGCCTCAAAGCAGCTTACAATCATCTCCCCCTGCCTCAGGTACCTTGTGAGGTAGGTGGGGCTAAGAGAGTTCTGAAAGAACTGTGGCTAGCCTGAGGTCACCCAGCAGGCTTCATTTAGGCAAGTGGAGAATCAAACTTTGGTCTCCAGATCAGAGTTCACCACTCTTAACCACTGTACCATGCTGGCTCTCTAAACTTTAAAGATTAAAATAACACTTTGGCTCCTTCCGCACATGAAGAATAATGCACTTTCAAACTGCTTTCAATGCTCTTTGAAGCTGTGCGGAATAGCAAAATCCACTTGCAAGCAGTTGTGAAAGTGGTTTGAAAATGCATTATTCTGCGTGTGCGGAAGGGGCCTTTGATCTGGACCAGGAAACTAACTAGAAATCAATAAAATGCCTCTTTTTTTGTTTACTGTTCAGTGTTACAAAATAAACTTTAAAATATGATAGTGGACTGGATAGATTAGACTAAATAGATTAGGATGATGGGCTACATTCTGTTCTGATTCTGCAGGACTTTTCATATGATGGTAATGCTTATCCATGCCTCTCCTCAAAGAAATTGTGTTCATAGAAAGCTAGCACATTACACAGAGGAACTTCAATCCAACCTCCCCCAACTCCAATTGTTGCTAAGCAGGGTTTTTTCTCTGTATGGAGGAACATTCAGTCATGTAACTCCCTGTCCATAGTCTGAAATGATACATTCCAGAAGCTGGTGTACTTTCTTTCATGTTTGCAGGGTCTTGAGCATCACAAGAAGGCAGATAGTTTCAGGTGGATAGTTGTGTTAATCTATAGTACTAGGGAAAAAAGAAAGACCAGAAATATCCTAAAGACCAACAAAAATCTCCAGGATTTAAGCTTTCACAAGTCAAAGTTTATCTTATCAGATATCTAATGAAGTGAGCTTTTGTTGGTCTTGAACGTGCTACTGGACTCAAATTTTGTTCCACAAGAAGGTAGGTTGGTTTAGCATCCTATGCAAATAGGGCTGGAAAAGATCCAATACTGGGACACAAAATATGGCTTTGATGCATACTGAAAGATTCTCATCCAGTTACTATATATCAGTAGTCTGATCTGTTATTTCAATAAAACATGAAGCTATTTTGGTTCCCTCGCAAATAAGATGTGACATGCCAGTAAACACTGATATCAGATTGTAAAGATGCCAAAAAAGTATATCAAAAATAAACAGCTCCAAATTTGCAAAAGAGGTCAATGTTGTTTTTTCCAGCATAAGAAAAGCAGTGAAGGAAAAAAAGTGGATTATTGCAAATGCACAAGCTGCCTGCTTGCTAAAACAGAAAATAGGTTCAGATTTCCAAATTATTGCCAAACTTTTAAGTTCGAATGGGTGCAGATTGTTTGCATTACAAAAATAACCATGGTGTCATTAACAGCATCCAAATGAAACAAAATTAAATCCACCCACCAACACTTTCTAATTACAAGGTGTGCACGCATCCTTCAACAGATGTTGCTCAAAATGTGCCTACCACTTTACCCTTATGTAAAGACATATTGCTAGCTTATAATCATTGCCCTGGAACTCAGTATGCAAACTATGTCTGCAATAATCAAACAACTTACTCCAAAGTGCTATAATCATGCAACACTTCTGAGGAGGATGCTTGAGATTTTGAATACCCTCTGTTCAACTTTCTGTCCAGCTAGAGCGATGGCTTGTGTCCCTTTTGATCCCACAAAAAGGACATGACATGAAATTGACTTTCTGCATTAGGTCCTGCTGTCAGATGGCCAATTAGGTAAGCTGTCAGATGGCCAATAAGCAACAACACTTCCTCTTCACATTTAGAGTTTTGATCATAAATGCTACAGAACTCATGATGCAAAGTTCTACAAGGTGGGGGGGGAGCATTTGCAAGTAGAATATATTGTGATAAAGTACAGTGGCAAAGAAGTGGCCCCCGACTTACCGGGGGAAGTCGCTGACGGGGGAAGGGTGCTGCATCATCTTCTTCCCCTCCAAACCCATGTTGGCCGATATCTGGGGCCAAGCTGTGCATGTGCCCGACTGCGCAGCTCACTGGCGGTTGGGGGGGCCAGGTGTATGGCCCTGACGTCAGCCTGACGGCACCACCCACCCCCTTTAAACAGCCCGGGCAGCCTCGTGGAAGCCCTCTTTGCTCGGCTGCTCGGTGAATGTAGTCCCACCATGATGCAAAGTAGAATATATTGTCATAAAGCACAGTGACAAAATACATTTGTAAAAAACGAATGTTCAGCAGTTTAAGTCTGACGGAGATAGCGGTGCATTTCTCCTGATGTTGAACTGATGTAATGCTGTTTTCTTTCACTGATGAGGATGAATGAGTGTTTTGTTTATTATTGTTTTTGTTTGTTATTCAGCAAGTTTTGGTTCTCATTTCTGTTGTTGGTTTGATAGGCCTGTTCCGTTTGCATTTGTACGTTGTGCAGTTTTTATATGCAACAGATGGGCATAATGCACACATTTAAAATACTGATTTATTGATGAAAAATATACCGGTAATTGAAAAGTGGATATATATTACAGAAAACATGGAGCTGGAAATATGTCACAAAAAAGAATCATAGGCTTGTTTTGTATAAGGGAGACAAGATAAAAACAGCAGGGATGTCTTTCAAGGTTTTAAAAAATATTTCAAAATCAAAGGAGCAACACTTCATGAGAAGCAGCGATAGTAGCCATCCATAAATTATTTAAGTGATTCTTTAAAAAAAAAGAGTTTACACAACAATCAACATAAGTACATAAGAACATAAGAACATAAGAACAAGCCAGCTGGATCAGACCAAAGTCCATCTAGTCCAGCTCTCTGCTACTCGCAGTGGCCCACCAGGTGCCTTTGGGAGCTCACATGTAGGATGTGAACGCAATGGCCTTCTGCGGCTGTTGCTCCCGAGCACCTGGTATGTTAAGGCATTTGCAATCTCAGATCAAGGAGGATCAAGATTGGTAGCCATAAATCGACTTCTCCTCCATAAATCTGTCCAAGCCCCTTTTAAAGCTATCCAGGTTAGTGGCCATCACCACCTCCTGTGGCAGCATATTCCAAACACCAATCACACGTTGCGTGAAGAAGTGTTTCCTTTTATTAGATTCTAATTCTTCCCCCCAGCATTTTCAATGTATGCCCCCCTGGTTCTAGTATTGTGAGAAAGAGAGAAAAATTTCTCTCTGTCAACATTTTCTACCCCATGCATAATTTTGTAGACTTCAATCATATCCCCCCTCAGCCGCCTCCTCTCCAAACTAAAGAGTCCCAAACACTGCAGCCTCTCCTCATAGGGAAGGTGCTCCAGTCCCTCAATCATCCTCGCTTGTCCTTTCTCTGCACTTTTCTATCTCCTCACAATATCTTTTTTTTGAGATCTGGCGACCAGAACTGGACATGAAAGTACTCCAGAGTCGCAGTCAGCACCACAATTGCTTTATATAAGGGCATGACAATCTTTGCAGTTTTATTCTCAATTCCTTTTCTAATGATCCCCAGCATAGAGTTTGCCTTTTTTACAGCTGCCATGCATTGAGTTGACATTCCCATGGAACTATCCACTAAGACGCCTAAATCCCTTTCCTGGCCTGTGACTGATAGCACTGACCCCTGTAGCGTGTATGTGAAGTTTGGATTTTTTGCCCCTATGTGCATCACTTTACATTTTGCTACATTGAACTGCATTTGCCATTTCTGAGCCCACTCACCTAATTTATCAAGGTCCGCTTGGAGCTCTTCGCAAACATATATTCATTGTACATGACATTGTTGAAGTTGACTGGATGCTTATGGGAACCACTTCAGGTAAGGAATTCTGGTTGAAGAAACAGTTTTAAGGTGGCATAGTTTTTTTCTTATTTAATTTCTTTATTTAGAAAGTTCTGCTTTTCTGATACCAGACACCAGGAACTCATCACTACTCATCCATGACATAGGCATAGAATATCCTTGCACCATTCACTGTCAGTCCAACTTGTCCTTGGGGGATAAGTTGTGAGGAGAAAGTAGAGGAGGGGAGAACCACATAAGATGCCCAGAGCACCTTGGAAGAAGGGCAGAATAAAAATAGACAGAGATAAAGCTAAAAATGCTATACTGGTGTACCAATGATAGAATTTCTTGTTCCCTTTTCTTGTAGCAACCAAGGGTTAAAAAAATGAGATGCATCAAAGTTAAAATCTTGACAACAATTTTTCAGTTTAAAAATTGCTTCCAACTCTTCATATTTTGGAGGAAGCATCTGTCTTGGAGATTGCCAAGCTTTTCTGGTTGTCTTAGCTAAATGCTACATCAGGTATCATCACACATAAGTAATTGCAGAGCACTGTCTGTAAATTCAGTTTCCACTGGGTGGACAGTGATTTTCTTCATTTCATACATCATTCAGAAACCACTGCAGCGATTCTGCAAAGTCACTCAAGAGGTGTTAGGAAGTTAATGGAAAAGAAAAACTTCCTTTTAGAAGGATCCCAACCTGCCTGTCCCCTTTCATTTTCACCTCTAGAAAATTAGAGCAATGCAACGGGGCGGGTATTCTGTTGAGCTGGTGTGTTTTATGAGGCAGAAAGAAAATGACTTTGCAAGCTCAACAAAGAGAGAGCTAGCAATGGGGTTAAGAGGTGGTGGTGCCTAGCAACCTTTATGCTAAATACAATGGAAGTGCCTTGCTAGATCAAATCAATGGTCCATCTACTTCAGCATCCTATTATCTGCAATGGCCAACCACTCAGTAGAGTCAGCCCAATCCATTCCACTCTACAATTACCTGGATGAAGCTGAATACTGAGCTTATTTGAAGTAGGAGAAAGAGGCAGAGTTGGTCTTTATACAAGTGTGACCACAGGAAGGAAGAGCAAGTCAGCTCAGCTGGACTTCTATGAGAGAAACAAAATGGAGCCCCCCACCCCATCATGGGCAACAATTCAGCTAACCTAAAAATGGTTCAAAAACCATGCTTTTTATGTATAGCATATTAACTTTTACTTAATAGAATGCACATGTAACCTCAGCTTGTGGGTTCTGTGGGGCAGTACTTGGAATGAGTTGCAACAACAATTTTTAAACAACAAAATGGTTTACTTTTCTTTACAATTAACACTTTTAAAACATCAACATTTAACGTTACAATTCAAGGTCCTGTTCAGGTTGCATTTCAAGTCCCTCTATTTACAGTCTACTGAAAGTATTTGCCAAGTCCAAAGTTCTGCTTTGCAAGTTGGCGGGCTCCTGAAGACTCCGAGGGGGTGATGAACAGGTTGCAACATGATGAAAGGTCTCCAGGGAGAACTCTCACCCATTACAAACCACAAAAGAAACCCTGAAACAATAAACTCCAACATTTACAACATAGCAAAAAACAAACAACTACCTTCCCAGTAGTTCCCAACAATATTGCAATTACCTTAACAAGGTGTTAAGGGCTTATAGAAATCAAGGTCCGAGTCTGGAAGCCTTGTCTTCTGCAAAGAGCTCTTGCAGCCTTTCTGCTGCTCTGAGTCTCCACCCCCTTACTGGGTCAACCCATTCTGGGCCAATCCATTCTGGGCATGGGGGTTACACACACTTTGTAGAACTGACATTAGAAATTTATTTTATGGCTTGGCTCCATAGATAGATCATTTACTCGCAAGCTGAAAGGGCCCATTTTTAATCACTAGCATCTCCAGTGCCAGGGAATGTCATGCTGGGAACCCTAGAGAGCTACAGTTGGCCACATAAGTCAAACTGAGCTATACAGACCAAGGGCATGACCTAAATAAAAGGCAGATCTATATAACAGAGAGAGGACATAGCTCAGTGGAAATATATCTGCTTTACATAGGCCGTTTCCGCACGAATGCGGAAGCGGCCGGGTCGGCGTACTCGACGCCAACCCGACAACGCTGGGACCGTTCGCATGAACGGTCCCAGAAAAAGCCGGGATGACGGCGCCGCACGGCGCTGTTGCCCGACCGACCCGGCATGTCCCCGGGCCTCCGGCACGTCGCCGAGGCCTGAGGACACGCCCCCCGGCCCTGCACGCCTGCTCCAGCGTCACAGGGCGAAACGTGTCCCAGGCTTTCGGCGATGCGGCCAGGAGGCCCAGGGGACAATAAAGATACAGGGAGGAGGGGGGAAGCGCCGGGAAGCCGCTGCTGTTCGCACGGCAGCGGCTTCCAGCCGGCGTTTCCAGAAAAGTGCGCTTTCCAGCGCACTCTGGAAACGCCGGCTCAGCGCTGGGCGGGTGGCACGAGGGCGGCGCGGCTGCGAATCTGCTGCGCCCCCTGTGCGAATGGCGGCCTGGGGATGGCGTTTTTGCGGTCCCCAGGCCGCCATATTCCGCCCGTGCGGAAATGGCCCTAGAGAAGATTGAAGTTCTGGCATCTCCAGCTGATGTTCTTGAATAGCAGGTGTGTTTGACAGTCACTGTCAGTCAGAGTAGATTATGATCTAACTTAATGAGGCTTCTTATGCTCAGAGAGGGTGACAGAATAAGCAAATTTATGGTTAAAATAATCCAGTGGTAACTGGTGCTCTTCAAAAGTGATGTTTCAAGTGTGATGCTCTAACCTGCTCAGCTGTGTTTCCCTGGCTGGGTAGATTTATGAAGAATCCTGATTAATTTTAAGTGAAAAAAAATCCTGTTGTACCTACTAGGATTGCAATGCTTAACATGGAGCAAGAGAAAACTGAAGTAAGTTATTTATTTAAAGAAAAGATTGCTTTAAGCAGATAAAGATTTCTAAATATTTGGCTGACGTTGTCTTTAATGTTTCTGGTGCTAACAATGCAGAACAAATAAAAATACACAAGAGACAATAGGGTTTCACAATTGGGTTAAGGATTTTTTCTTGATTTTTTTGGTTTCTGTTCCTTTTTTTGAAGTCCTGCTTGGATGTGTGGCAGCACTACAGAGCGCGAAAGCCTGGCTGGGCCTCCGTGTATATGGAAGAAATTGTATATTATTTATTTGCTCATATTCATTTTTTTTTAAAAAAATGTATTTTCCAGTATTATTGTTAATGTCATTTGGCTCAACATCATCAAAGCACATGGCACTCCACAGCATGGCTCCTCAACACTGTGAATCCTGTGGGCCGTTGTGGAATTTTGAGAATGGGTAATGGATACCACCACGGATTGGCTGCTACGGTGGACACCATTTGCAAAATGGTGGAAGATTCCAAGCCAAACAATGAAGGCTGTTATTTCAGAGTGGGTGCTCTCTGCATAGTCAAAGGTGATATCCCATGATGGGATTCAAATGATTTCACAACAGGTTCTGGTGGTGGGATTAAAATAATTTAACAATTGGGTGTTTACAAGCACAATTTTAGCAACTGATTCTGCTGAAGTGGTGAGAACCTGCTGAATCCCACCACTGATATCTCCTGGGTTATTCTGAAGCACATCCTGCTGCAGTGCAATGGAGAAAAGCAGGAATTATTCTTTTTTGAGAGGAAAACACAGGTGGGTGCAAGGAAACACAACAATGGGCATGATGGCATCCTTAGGCATAGGGTTGCCCGCAGAATCTAGGGAAGTGGGGAGATAAGAGGGTGCTGTTGACACAATAGTGTGACATCACTTCTGGGGAAAACCTAGAAGTGATATCATACTGCTCTAGGAGTGACTGGAATCTCTATGGTTTTACAGCATAATTTCTGGTGATTTCTACAGCAGAGTGACATCACTTCCAGGTTTTCTAGGGAAGTGACATAACACCAGCTTATAGGTAGGAACTATGGCAGGCTGACATCTCCAAAAGAATGGAGATGAGGCCAAGATCACCAGTTGGAAAGCAAATTCTGGCTGATGTAATCTTCCTGATTGAAATTGTGAGATAACCCACTTGCACTCTAAGCAGCTGCTCCTCATGTGTAAATTGCAGAAAAGGATGTTTTGGTGGTCTTATAGGTTGAGCAACTGGGATGCCTGTGAATCACACCTACATTCAATATTATAGTGGAGCTGATATGGACATTAAGCTTCTCCACCCTCATTTCTTAATCATTTGAGGATATAATTAATTCTATGAACAAAGATAGATTTTCTCTACAGCAAAGATAAGATTTCTTATAGTGAGCTAACTCCCTTTTCTGGGACTACAAAAGGACTACATTAAGGACTTAATGGTTTAAAAACTTGCTACCAAAAGCTTAAGATAGAAGGAAGTTTTTTTAAAAAAACAACAGAAAGGAAGATGGTTACCTTTCTTTTTTCTTTAATCTTTGTCTCTGCCAAAAGTTCTTTTGGGATAAAGTAGAGATTGGAATGCTGTGGGACAAATGTTTGTTTATTTTTAAAGAGTGTATTGAATTGGAGGACTTCTCATAACCAAAGATAAGATAATGACCCTGTGATACTTAGTAGTTGTTATGGTGATCCAGCTGGAAGCTGTGGAATATGAAAGTATTAAAGACACAGAAACTTCTCTTTTCTTTTTGCTTGTCAGAGAGAAATTGGCTTCTGGATTTTAAGGACAATGGTGACTACTAGGAAACATACAAAGGAGGGGAGGAGAGGTTCACAAGCCCTACCTCCCGAAAAAAAATAGTTACACCTGAGTCCTTTCAGAAATTTTTTGAACAAATGGGAAATAAAATGGAAGCCTTTGAAAAAAGAATGGTTGAAAGACGGTTTAAGCTGAAAGAAGAGCTGACAAAAGAAGTTATATAAATGGAAAGTTTTATAAAGGAGATTTTTGGAGCGATAAAGCAAATTAATGATAAAACGGATTTTTTTAAAAATAGTAAAATACAAGTTATAGACAGAGAGCTGGAAAGAAAATTAGATAACCTGACTGTATTGGAATTGAGACAGAAAGAGTTTTGTTTGAGATTTAGATCTACTCCAGGGGCTTTGGATGGAGAGATTATAGAGTATCTCTGTGCTGGTGTAAATGCCCCTTACACCGGCATACATGGCATTTACTCTGGCGTCATACTGCCTCCTCAGTGGTTTTGCCCCCTTCAAGAATGTACTGTCAACCACGTACTGTCCCATGCAAAAAGGAACAAAACAAGGTTGCCTGCTGTCGCTTTTCTTGTTTATCTTAGTTCTTGAAATACTATATAGAGATTTAAGATAAAATGAGATGATTATGACTGTGAAGATCAAAAATGAAACTTATAAATTAAAAGCCTTTGCAGACGGACTGGTATTAATTTTAGAAGATCCCTCAAAGGAAAAAAAAATAATTTTTAATGGCAAAATTGAAATAATTTGGTGCAATAGTAGGTTTTAAAATAATATGCAGAAAACAAGGATGTTATGAAAAATATGAAAATACAAGATTGAACAAATTTTATGAATAAAACAGGTTTTAAGATTGAAAGAAGGCAAATCTCTGGGCATTACTTTGACAAATGTGAATTATTATGTTCTTTCAAAATAATTATGTTAAAATATGAAATGAAGTTTTAAAAGATGGAATCAATTGCAACTGTCTTTGTTGGGGAAAACAGCTGCCCCCTTACCTCTCCCAGGTTGACCTAGGCCGTTTCTGCACGGCCCCCCAGGCGTCTCCACACCTGCAAGAATTCTGCCGGCGTGGAGGCGGAGGCCGTTTGCATGCAAGCATGCGGACGGCCTCTGGAGAGGCCAGCAGACGGCAGGCGGCTCCGCATGGAGCCGCTTCTTCCCCCCTCCCCGTCCCACTCACCTTGTCCCCATCATCGGCCTGCTGGCCATCGAAGCCCCGCCCACGCTGCCCTCCGACCTCCAGGGGTCGGAGGACAGCGTGGGCGGGGCAGCTGCGCCAGCCTGCACTGAGCCGGTGATGAACAAAGAAATGAATCAAACGGGAAGGGAAACAGCGTGTCCCTGGCGGTGCTGTTCGCACCGCGCTGCCGGGAACATGCTGTTGAGGGGAAAACAACCCTTTAAAGGGTTGTTTTTCAGGGCGGCTTAACGCTGCCCTGGGGGAGGGGGAGCGACGCTAAGCAGCAGCGCTGCCTGTGCGAATGGCTCCCTGGGAACGGCGTTTTTACCGTTCCCAGGGCACCATAAACAGGCCGTGCGGAAACGGCCCTAGCCACAGTGATCCATGCCACGGTCACCTTCACCTCCATTGCAACTCGCTCTATGCGAGCTTTCCCTTGTGGCTGATCTGGAAGTTAAAACTGGACCAGCATGCGATGGTGCGGCTTCTCACAGGTGGCTCCATTAGGGACCAAATCTCCCCTGTGCTGCACCAACTGCACTGGCTCCCAGTAGAATACTGGATCACCTTCAAGGTGTTGGTTTTAACATTTAAGATCTTTTGTGGCCTGGGACCCTCATTCCTTAGGGACTGTCTCTCCCTTTATGTCCCGACTCAGCCTCTGCAATCTGTGGAGGCGAATTTGCTGGTGGTCCCCGGCCCCTCAATGATGCAGCTAGCCTCTACCTGAGTCTGGACTTTTACTGTCCTGGCCCCTGCCTGGTGGAACACTATCCCTCCAGCCATCAGGGCCCTGCAGGACCTTAGACAGTTCTACAGGGTCTGTAAAATGCAATTGTCTTCCAAATATACCACCGTAACTGGCTGTCATTGTATTGTGCCCAGTCCCCTCCCAGGAAGATAGGAGGTTTTTCTCCATGTGCCATCTGGTGTTAGGTTTTTCCTATTCTATCTTGATGCTGTATTTAATTATTTTGGTTTTAATTATTCTATTGTAATGTATCTTTTAATAGTTTTACTTCTGTACACTGCCCAGAGCCTTTTGTGGGTGGGCAGTAAATGAATGAATGAATGAATGAATGAATGAATGAATGAATGAATGAATGAATGAATGAATGAATGAATGAATGTGATTAACAGCCCAATCCAAAGGGGATGGGAGCTCAAAAGAGTTGAGGAGGTGGTAGGGCCCTATGTTGGTGGGAATGCCCTCCAATAGCAGGCAAGAGTCATCAAAATCATCTTTGAGCTAAAACTGTTTCTTGTCCCGGGCCCAGGGTACATGGACCTATAATTAATGTATATGTACCACTCAATCCACTGTGAGCTGAGGAATTCTATTCCAGCATCCTTAACATTTTTAATAAAGCAAATCTCCAAGAGAAAAAGTAAATCTCCTAGAAGACTCAAACCCAGAGTATGAATTCAAAAATAAATAATGAAGAAGTTACTGATCATTTTCATTATTGATATATTCCAGAATGTAGTGTAAAACAGGCAATTGTTGAATAAAGCAGCACATAGCCAATACCGAAGATCCTTCAGCCACAGGCAGTGACACCTTTCATGAGAAAGAGGCATCTCCCAATTTCCATCTGTGAAATGTCAGCAAGCATGTGAGAGGTAACACAGTAGAGGCATTTGGGGAGGGAATTCAAGGGGTAAAAGTCAGAGTCATTTCAAGGAGCAAGAGAATTTGGGATTTGAAAGACAAGCTCATCCAGAATTCCCAAACAAGGGACTCTTAAGCCTCTAGGGTTCAGACTCACACTTCCAATGGAGAGTCACATAACTTTGTAAATCTCAGTAGAAACTAGTTCAGACTTTTGTGAATTTTTCATATCCCTCAGCAAGATTTATTCTGAATAATTAGCTATTTTCCCTGAGTAGCAGATGTGGAGCCTGATCTTTCTACTTGCATGGTAGGGCTCCTTGGCAAAGTTTGCCACAGGTGGGAAGGCCAGAGTAATGCTCACAGCCTCACTGTTGCTATAGAAATGAGCTGCCATCCCCATGGCAACAGGATGCTGCTTCTTATCTTTTTATCTCCTCTGTTATGCAATGTTGCCCTTTGATGCTGTAGGATCTACAATCTTATTCCTGGTTGTTATAGATAGTGGATGCTTCTAGGGCTGGGCCATAGATCCAGTCTCACCCTCCATTGATTTTTACATGTATTAACAGACCAGGAACAGCACAGAACATTGTTGATAATGTAAACATCCTGTTTTTCACCCCATCCTCAGCTACTCATTGAATATTCAACAAGCAGAAAAGAACATGTGTGATACAGCTTTGCACCTATCCTGCAGGTCGAAAAATAGCCAAGAGCAGAGGTTTTGCTCAGAAAAATGACTGGTTAGGAAAGGATTAAGTATAGCCACTTCCTTACCATTCTTCTGCTTCTAAGTGTTTCTAAGTGCAGTTTCCCATGGGGATATTTCATTTCCAAAGTAATGATAGGAGACCCTTACTATTTCTCTTATTGAATATGTAGTTTGAGCTTTAGTCTTCATGCAGCTCTGAAGAAGAAGAAGGAGGAGGAGGAGGAGGAGGAGGAGGTGGTGGTGGTGGTGGTGGTGGTGGTGGTTTTTATACCCCACTTTTCTCTACAATAAGGACTCGTCCCTCCCCATCCCACACACACGAGAAGCACCTTGTGAGATTGTTGGGGCTAAAATTCTGAGAAAACCGTGACTGGGTGTAAGGGCCTGTTACTCCAGTCAATAATTGAGACTCATGAAGGTTTCAAGAGCTTTTATTGAACTGTGTCAGTACCCCAGATCCAAGAAGCCAGAGCTGGGGGCTTTGCCTTCTGTCCCTGGTATATATCAGAAAGCATTTACTCATTCGGTCATCCCCCCTTCCCTTCATTCCCAAACAATTTGCACAAAGCAAGGGATAGTGAGAGAAAGCATTATTATGGAATTGTAGCCTGCAAAAGACTCTCTCCTTGTCCCAGAAAATGGGAGATAAGGGGGATGTATGCCTGAATCACTAGTTACAAAAACATAGCAATATAAAATCCATCCAAGCCCCAAGTGCTGATATTGAGCCAGGTGTGGTCTTGAGCTGAAGCAAGAAATACCAGGACCAGTAGGGGTCAGGCTGGCTCCTGGGATGCCAGGCCCAGTAGGAGCCAGGTCTGACACTGGGTCAAGGTTGTCTAGTGGACTTCATCTGCAGAAGTAGGGAATCAAACCTGATTTTCCAGATTAGAGTCTGCTGGTTGCTCTTAACCACTACACCATGTTGGCTCTCAATACTATGGTCAAACTAACAACTTCCTAAGGTAGACTATGCAGACTGAATTGAGAAGAGGAGCTGAGCCTGGTATGAGAGCACAGGTTGAAGACTGTTTATAGTAATTGTGGCTGCAATGGGGTTGGAATATTAGCTCCTGAGTGGGATAATATGAACCTCTATTCCAGGCCATTTCTGTGATAGATCACTCTCCAACACATGCTTGAATATATGCAAAGAATGGAGACATACACACTGCATTTCTCTGCAAATGGTCAGGAAACCCAGATTTTAGGACTCTTGATCATGTGGACAGAGATGTATGCATATCTGAGCATAAATGCATAGGCTCACTAAAAACATTGAAATGAGTCTGTTCAGTCTGGGTTTCAATATACCGCTGTGATCCCACTGCCTCCCCAGTGTTTACATTCATACTCTCTCCTCCAAATGAACGAAAAGGGCTAAAATGTTCCAGGAAATGAACTGCATGCACAGTTCTGCAGTTTGCTGAAAACAGGATGGGGGGGTGGAGGGGGGAGAATGTTAGGAAAGAATCTGCACAATTTATGAATTTAGGATAGCAAGTTATTTTCTGGCAGTTAATTATTCATATACATTTGGCTGAATTATCACGCTAAATCCAATAAAAAAGTTCAATTAAAATTCTAAATTATAAGTTTAATCAGTGTCTTCGATGGCAAAGGAAGCTCAGGATTTGCATATATCCAGTTGAAAAATGTGCTATGAGAGATGAACGTTGCACTTTTGTGCAGCCTCAGCTCTCCTTCGTTATTTCTGCTGTATAAATGGCACTCTGTCACTTTATCTGCTGTGTTAAAATGTTTTCACCCTGCGACTGCACTTTTGCAACATCTCTCATCCCTCTCTCCATCGTCCGTCCTTGGACTGGGAAGTCCTCATGCTGCAATCTCATTAGCCGAGCAAACTGGAAAACTGATGGCTCTCAGGAAGGCAACTGCTCTCTTTCCTTCTTCCCTTGAGCAACTGTTGGTGCTCGCTTCTCTCTGCCCAGCTGGAACTAGCTCTCCTCCACTTGCTGCCAGTTGCCCTGGGACTGTGATAATAACTAGAAGATCATTCTGGCCTCTGTTGCTGATTGGAATGCCTAAGAGAATGAATGCTTCCATTGGATCTGGAGCTTCTAGGGGACCCTCCTGAACAGAGTAGCTGTTGCAGGCTTTTGTTGTCACCTGATGTTATAACAGGTGTCCATAATTACAACCTGGTAGCAGGTACATGTCCTCCACCCTTCAGAAACTCTTCCCCACCCAAGTGGGGAAGAAAATCTCTTTGAATTATGACTGATCTCCACACAATGCAGATTAGTTTCTCTGGAGAAAATAACTGCCTTGGAGGCAGCCTCTGTGACATTGTACTTTGCTGAAGTCTGTCCCTTCCCCAAACATGCCTTCCCCTGGGCTCCACCTCCAAATGTCCAAGATTTTCCAAAGAATTTCAGTGTACAAAGCATTTTGAGATGATCTGTAGAAAACCTAAGTTGAAATAATAATACATTTATTGAGTAGTTTTAGATTTATTGTATTATCCAGACCGAGGTAAATCTGCTCTCTCTCACACACACACTTTTTTTTGGCAATCAAATTGCAGCCCACTTATGATGATTCTGTAGGGTTGTCAAGGCAAGAAGTGAACACAGGTGGTTTGCCATTGGCTACCTCTGCATAACAATTCTGGTATTCCTTGATGGTCTCCTGTCCAACTGTTAACCAAGGCCATCCCTGCTTAATTTTCATGACGTGATGAGATTGCATTAGCCTAGGCTATCCAGGTCAGGGCACACATGCACACATGTGTGTGTATGAAATATTTTCCCACCTATACAGAATGCTTTTCAGTATCATCAGGAAGTGTTTGCCTTTCTGACCTCACTCACAGTGATCTGGAATGTAAAGGACATCTCTGTGAGTTCTTACTTCTGCTGGGGCAAATCACACTCAAAATAAATATGCATTTGCACAAATAAACATAAGCAGACACTGTTAACCAGAGTTTACTACAAGAAACAGAAAGGTCAGCTCAAATGTTTTCCATCGTTCTTTCCAAGGTGATAATTCTCATCTCATAAGATTATCTCTTTTTCACCATCAGAAATCTTGGTGGATTTGCAACTGCCATGCTGATCCTCGATTATTTAGAAGGCCACATGGTGATAAAGTCTGTATTACTATCTGCCTAAGTGGTGTGGTTTAATCCACCAGAGCAAAAATATCTCTTTTTACATAAATGATTATACCACAGCTATACCCCATGAAAGATGAGACATTTACTTAAAGCACTTAAACATAGTTATGTTTAAGTGGTAAGATACAGTAATCTTTTAATGCAGAAATCTTGCAGAAGCTCTGGAGATCTAAGTCAGGTCAGTGCCTGCCTGATAGACCTCCTGAGAATTCCCCTCTATATGCTGCCTTGAGTTCCAGGATGAAAGAAAGATGGCTTATAAATATAATATGCAGGTTTGGAATGATTAAGCATTAAAGTTAAAATTTTTTGAAGAAGCTTTCATGACCAGCTGAGATCAACTCTAAGAGCTGTGTTAGACAATATGAAATAACAACTGCCAGGCTGGATCAGATGAATGATCCATCTAGTCCTGCATCCTGTTACTCAGAGAGGTCAGCCATATGTTCCAGAAGGCATGCAAACAAGAATACAGAGTTCCAACTCTCTCCCTGTTGCTGCCCTCCCAGCAACTGGTGTGCAGATGTATACTTGAAAACAGACTCCATAGATAATTGGGCTGATCCTCCAAGGATTTGCCTAACACCAGTGTGTCCCCAGTTATTGCTGACTTTTTGAGGGGGTTTAATTTACTGATAAAAATCATGATTTGGCTCTTTCAGCTGTTGGGGGGGCAGGGTTTCAACTGAATGCTGGACTCCATCAGCATTCCTTGCCTTCATTTCCCAGGTCAACATAGACTTGGGAAACTATGGTGGTAAGAGCAGAGCTTCAACTGAATGCTAGATTCTATTCCAGCATTTTGTTGAAGCTTTCCCCCATCCCCTGGCCACTATCTCCCAAGTCCAGATGGATGTAAGACATGTGGGGTAGGGGGAGCATAATCTTTTTTTATTTGGCAATATTCAGATTCAGGTTTTAGAAACCCAAAATTTTCAGTAAAAAAGCCAAATAAAGCTGATGGTTATTTATTTATTTATTTATTTATTTATTTATTTAAATGGAGAAAGGAGCCCTGTGGCATAGAGTGGTAAGCTGCAGTACTACCATCAAAGCTCTGCTCATGATCTGAGTTCAATTCCGACAGAAGTTTGTTTCAGGCAGCTGACTCAAGATTTACTCAGAGTTTCATCTTTCCTGGGTGGATTCTGCACAGGGCAAATATAGTCCTCCCCCCAGCAAGTGAGAGGACTTCTACTATGAATTTAATTTTGCTTCACTGGCTTCACTGCCAATGAGCACAACAGCTTTGCCCTAAACCTCTTCCCTTCACCCACAGCCAGCCTCCTAGCTCCATCCCTCCCAGTCCCTCACACTGCCATCCATGCCTTCCTCTGCACCCTTGTTCCATATTACTGGCTCTTTCTTGACTCTCTAAGTGCTCAAACTGAGATTTCAATATAAGCCAGTTTCTTTCAGGCTCCAGCTCACCTCCCCCGCACTACTTCCAATCTCCCTAATGATCGGGAGAGTTTTTAAAAACTATTTGGAACAAGCCTCTCAAAAAAGAAAAACCAAGCCCCCCTCTCTTGTAGCAGAGGGAGAGAGAGAGGGGGGGAGAGAGGGAGGGAGAGAGAGGGGGGGGAAGGGAGGGGAAGGGAAGGGAAGGGATGTGGCCAGAATATCAGCAGGGATAAGAGAAGTAATGATGGGCAGATTTAAGAGAAACAGCAAAAGGATAGGCTGGTTGAAACTAGCAAGCACCTGCGAGGCAGACACTGGGCTGCCTCCTCAGTTAATAGTTCAAGATATTTGGCTATGTGCCCCTGTTCTGGTACTATTCCGACAGAAAGGGGTGAGCATGATTTATTTGCTTGGCCCAACAAGATATGGTATTCCTGTTCTAGAAGTCTGCTTTTTAAGGTTTGCAGAATCTCTCTGGGTGACAGCATACAGAGATCTTCAAGTATTAAACCTAGAGAGTAGATTTTTGATTTAAGAAGTTGATACCATTCGGAGGCAAATAGGTCCGGGCGCACAATATATGTTAAACTGCGCTCATCAGAGTTAAAACATAGTTTTATCCAATACTTGAATGTATTCAGCCATGCTCTTGTTTCAAGTAGGTTCTGACCAATTTCTAAGCATAGTACAGCATATGGTACAGAGTGTGGTACCCCAAGTATTTTGTAGAGGAAGCCAGATTGTATTCTCTCAACTGAGTTGTTCCATGCAGTTATCCATAGGGGAACTCCATAGAGAAGTTGCTGAACTACCTTAGAGTTGAAAGCCTTTAGAGCTGCGGGGACATATCCCCTTTCCCTGGAATGAAAAAAAACTTACCACCGCTGAAGAAGGAGACCACACTTCAGCCATACCATGCAGGTACCAATCCCGAGGTAAGTGTTCCATAAGTAATAGGCCTTTGTTTTGAATGCAATGGACCAATGTAGCTATGCTTCCTTTCTGGAACTAGCAAGCATCTCTGATGACCCTATTTCTATATGCTCCATGGCAGGTACAACTTGATGCTTAAATCTATGTTCTGAAAAGACTTCAGTCTGGGATATATCACTGATTTTTGTCTGCATATGATTGTCAGAGAATGTGTGAATAGACTTGAAGAAGTATTATACCTGAAGGTGACATTGAAGTATTTGAAACTTCTGTTTGAGTTGTGTTTATGATGAGTTTATTCACACAAGTGAGATGTCCAGAATCAGACTTTTGGTTTGTGAATCAGCCCTTTGAGAAGATCTCCCATTTTCAGGGAAAGTTAAACTAAACTAGACAACCTCCTTTTGTCACATACCTCCAGAACAATATGCATCTTCTCCATAACTGTGTATTATTAACAAATGTTTCAGAACTACAGTGGCTGTGGATGTGTGGCAGCCAATTTTCAAGGTTAATGATTTCCTCAGCTTGATTTATTTATTATCTTGAAGAGAACAAAAGTAAAAGGAACACAGTGAGGCTAATGGCTTGCCAAATGTCATTTAAAATGTTGAACCATTTATATGGGTTCTTATTATGGAATCGTGGCAAAGTCCTGTCTTCCTTGTTATCCTTGCAAGCAATCTGGATTCCTCCCCTGAAGGGTTTCCTGATCCACTCTACCAATGGCTACCACTCATTTCTGTAAAAGGAAGAAATCCCACGGCTATGTTAAATCATGCAGTCCTCTAATTGTCTATTCGGTGGGTCTTTTGAACACACACAAGGTTGGTCTAAGCAAGACTCCTGCTTTGGAGGGAGACCTCGCACCACAGGTACCATGATTGCAACCAGAGTCAAATGTCCATTGAGCAACCAGAGTCAAATGTCAGACACTGTAGCATTCACCCAAACTCTGTGGGTTTCTGGCGAATTTCTCTCCCCAAATCATAAAAACAAGCCTAATGACAAAATTGATCAGCATGAAGTAGCTGAAAAAAAAAGATTTACTACACAAGCCAGTCTGAGGAAATCTCAAAGATTCCTCCTTGGGCCTTAATGGTGACTAGCTAACCCCATGCAGATCCAAAGACGGGTGGATATGGACGTGAATACAGCAGTGTGTGCATAGGGAAGGCACACTGCTTATAGGAATCCCCCTCAGGCCTCCTTGTCCTTTGGTATCTAGCCCACTGTACCGCTGATGTGACACTTGTGAAATACATGAATTGGCACAATGGCTGAATCAGAGCAATACATGAGCTTTTTGTTAAGGCTGGGGCCCCTTCCGCAAACGCAAAATAATGCGTTTTCAAACCACTTTCACAACTGTTTGCAAGTGGATTTTGCTATTCCGCACAGCTTCAAAGAGCACTGAAAGCAGTTTGAAAGTACATTATTCTGCATGTGCGGAATGAGCCTGGGAGTGAAGATGATGGTGTTATGCAAAAAGGATTTTTTTTCCCTTTTATAACATCAAATGCATTGAGCTTTCTTTTTTCAATCAACTGCACTTTTTCTGGGCTAGTTACCACCAGCTGAGACCCTAGATCTGTATATGTATTAATTTAGGATTTTTAAAAATCCTAAATTTCTTAATGTAGAATAAATTTTGCAAGAGAAGGTAAAGTTATAACAAACATGGATGATTTAGTTCTGAGTGCAATATTTTGAAAGAAAAGTATAGTCTCACTTAATTCTGACACTTGGCATGGCAACTTACTTCCAGTAGAAGTTTCTGGGAAGAAGGGGGAAAAAAAACAGCTTCTCATAAGAAAGGTGACGTGACAATTTTCCATGCAAGAGCAAATTCAGTGGCCAGAAACGGCAAGACTTATGTTACTGCCAGAAAGCAAACGAAATTGCAGTTTTGAGTTTTATAGCTGAAGTAAATTCAGGAGCTGTGCAAAGAGTCGGTAGACCGTGCCGATCTGAAGCTAATGAAACATTTGATGAGCAGTAATGAAAAAGAGAATGTGTACATCTACCTTGGGTGACAGCCGGCTAGCAAACATTTAGTTGAGATTAAACAAGAGGTACTCCTCGCTCATGAAATTCCTCATTGGGCATGGCCCATACGAAGGATGTGTTTACATTTGGTGTGGCAACTCAAATTGACAATGATATTTAGAAGAAGGAGAAGAATGGTTGTTGATGACTGAAGGGGCCTGGTGCGATCTGGGAAACATCATACCAAAGCACTGGAAAATAAGGCCAGCCTGCTTCCATTACCTCCCCTTCTCCTCCCACACAGAATCCATGAAAAACCTTGCACAACGAATCTCCAGCATGACAACAGCAAAAGCCCTGTGATCATAATTGCCCATTTGTGTGGTGATAATGCTAGCTTCCTTTTGTGTGTTCTTCCTCAGCATTGTGGCAGCTGCATGGGATGCCTGAATTCAGTACTGTAAAAGGAAACAGTATTGTGTCAAGTGAAGAGATGGCTGTTTTTAATTTAACGTAATTGCATGTGGGGGCAGCTATATTCTGATGACAGAGGGCAAGGAACAGAAGATGCAATGTTCCTGCTGCTGGGAGACCTGAAAGTACAAGAACATAAGAAGGGCCCTGCTGGATCCATCTAATTTGGCATCCCGTTTCCCACAATAGTCCACCAGCTGAGCTGCTCCTGCAAGACAATAATCAGGGCCACGGCAGTTACTCTTCTCTTGTTCTTGCCTCCCAGCACCTGGAATTCAGAAATGCACAGCCTAGATATCACAAGGATTCCGCAGTATGCACATGGATTGAGAGCATCAGCTAAGACAAAAGATAATGCCAGTAAATTCCAGGAGAATGTGAGGGTGGTGCTTGGGTAGGGTGGAGTTTCAGAGGAACCTAGTTGGGACTTGGAGCTCTACTGGCAAAAGAGACAGAAGTCTACAAATTTTAATCAGGCTGAGGTTCTCCCCAGTGTGTGTTGTAAGCTTTTGGGGCAACTTCTTCTAGTTTAGCACATTTTGGAAAGGTGGTTTCCTGATATACTGTGCTGCAAATCCAATGTGGTTGAAACCCTGGCCCACCAACTTCTGCACTGCACCAAATTTGTTAAAATCAGATCCAAATATATTAATTTATATCCTTTTTTTCCAGTCTGGGCTGCCAGATCTGATCAGGTTATCTTTATTGCTGAATAACTCTGACCCTGGTTTTTGTGAAGAGGTTGCCAATTTTATTATGGAGATAGCTGAGAGTATCTAATAGTATGTATCTGTTATGGTCCTTTGGGGGCTTTTTTTGTTTTTATTACCGATGTATTTACTTTGCTTTCTGATTATGCCAATAAAGACTAATGCATGTAAAATATGTATACTGTGCTGAAACAGACACACAAACACACACACACACACCATGCACAAATAAAACAGAACATCCTGATAATGTGGGTCTCCTGTGGCTTCTCCTCATAAGGACACAAGCCTGGCTGGTTCTACCACTGCTATTTTGGAAGATTTGGAAATGAAAGAATGGTATTATTTTCAGAGTGTATTGACCCGTGGATTGTTCACTGTTTCCCAATGAGATGTGACTGCACTAGGCTGTGAGTTGTACATCTATCCATCACATTTTTATCCTGTCATTTCTGTAAGGCTTGTGCACGTTTCTTGCCCTTCTTCCATTTTATTCTCCGTTTCCTCACTGTAAGTGGAAGAGACTTCTTGCATGTTGTTTACAAACACCACACATCCTGGTACTAAAATAGAATCCATGCTGCTTTGCGATGACAGCTCTGAGGATCTGCTTGTGAAACTAAACACAGCTGACGCTGCCCATTTGCAAAGTTCAGATGGCAAAATGAAAACATCTATAATATGGAATGCAGAGGCAAAGCTTATCTTTCACACTTAATTTGAATACCTGAGGTAAAAAAAAAAAAGGAGGCAGGAGGAAATGCAATAATGAAGGGTTTATTTAGACATTTCTTTAAGATGCTGTGGAAGGGAACTGCAGATTCACTTTGCAAGCAGTTGTAGGGTTGTTTGCACCTGTGACTCTCAACTAGATACTCATTATCCAATGAGGAATGTGAAAGTGGGAAGACCCATTCTGAAAACTCTAAAACTCCATGATATGCCTTTGCTGTTTTGTGTTATCTTCAAAAGGTCCCCTTACATTTTATTAACAAAAAATCCTATGCATGTTTACTCAAAATATAGAAAGCCAGTGTGGAGTAATAAAAGTGGCAGACCATGAACATTAAGTTTATTAAGTGACTTGGGGAACAGTGACTCTACAGGGTTTGTGCAAGTATAAAACAGGAAGAAGAGAACCATGTATGACAATCTGCATGCCTTGGATGAAAGATAGGATACAAAAGTTACAGAAGTAAAAAGAACTCAAGACCTTTCCCCCCAAAATGTATTTATTTTCTTTACTCTTAGCCCCACTTTTCTTGCTAAGAGTCCGGGTAGACTATGGAATATAAAACAATGCAATCACACATTCAGTGAACTATGCAATACGACAAGGATAACAGAGTCAGAAAACAATGCAAATCACAGAGCTGTCTAAGGCATGGTACACTATAAACAATGCTGAAAGTGGAATTATAAAGGGTGGATTCCGCATAACACAAATATGATGTCTTTACGATGTTATAAAGAGCATTTTGGGGAAGAATTTCACACAGCTCTCTTTTTCAAAATGAGTTCAGCCCAATATATTCCCTTAAACCCAGGTTTTTCAAAAATCGCTGAACTAGTGATCCTTTCCCTCCAACCTGGATTGAAGGTAATTCCTGCCTGCTGAGCAAATGCAAGCAGGCAGGAAATGCTGTATTTTTTCCGCCCAAACCCCTTACTTTCATTTCTGCCACTCACACCTGCCATTTTGTGTTTTACAGTTGATTCTCTGTGAAGATTCCCCATGGAGGTTTCCTCTTCTTGCAGCTCATCTGTTTGCTATTTCAGTGTAAAAAGTTGATGGATAACATTTGGTTTACCCAGCAATCCCAAGCATGTTTTGTTTTTCCTTTTTTTGTTTTCAGGAGACTGTCTATGAAGCTACAGCCACACAAATATACACATATTGCAGCTTCTCTAATTGAGTCACCATAGCTTCACATCCCCCTCAAAACAACAACAATGAAAAGGAAAAACGACAAGTGCAAGGGATCTTTAGGCAAAACAAACTTTATTCATCTATCTTCTACACTGAAATAGCAAATGGATGAGCTGCAAGCAGAGGAAACCTCCATGGGGAATCTCCACTGAGAACCTGCTGCGGCACACAAAATAGTGGGCACCACTGTGAAACTGACAAGAGCTCCATACGGCAGGAAGAAAGATCCATTTGGGCTGGCAACGCTTGTGTTTTCCCATGCTGTGGGAACACAAAATGCCAAAATGGATCTTTTCATAATGTCCTAAAGATGCTATATTTCTGCTGTGTGGAATCCATCTAGACTACAATCCTATTCCATTATAAAGGTGCCTTGCCTCCTGAGGAGAGAATGAGCTCGAGGTTGCAGAAAGGCAACACAGACAACCACCTTGTGTGGAATAAAATTTGGCCACAGCCTGTTTGTTGGTATGCTGCAGAGGCGCAGCATGGGGGATGGACTCTACTGTAAAGCAGAGTCACTGGGCAGCACGTCTGCTGTCTCCCAATAATAACCTTCCCACAGCCCAATGCAAGATAGTGGGAGCCATCTGGGCGCTGGTCTCTGGATGAATTCCCCTTGCTGTGAGGGGGCATGAGCCACCTTTAGCCCCTGCCTGGGCATGTGGTACACATGTCCCCCCCCCCTTACAGGTCTCTTATGGAGGTCTCCACCAAAAGGGGAGGCTTAGCATGCAGGCTTCCTTTCCTGAATGGATCAGTCCCCATGCACAACTTGTCAGTCTGTGATGGATGAATGTAAATAACAACAAACCCAACCAACAATAGGAGAACACTACAAGGTCGAAAAACAAGGAAGGATGGGCGGGAGAAGCCATTGTAGCCTGAGCAGAAGAGAGGCACAGGAAGGTGCAGCCTGCCCTTGTAAGGCCTCAGCCCATCCCTCTCCACCTACATCATGCGCTCATGCCGGCAGCAGAATGGCCCTGCCTGCTGGGCTGGGTGCCAGCACTAAGCCCATCCCTCTCCCTGCCCACTCCCAGGCAGCAATGGCAGCCAAGGTAATTCTCAGTCACATTTTCCTGTCCTATCCTACTACAGCTTCCATCCCACTATAAAAATGCTCACCTGAACATTTCCATTTTGGACATTCTGTAGAATGACAGAAGCTGCGAGAGCCCTCCTGACCTCTTTAGGCAAGTCATTCCGCAAGGGAAAAGCCACCACAGAGAATGTGTACGAATGAAAAGTTCCTGATCTTACCTCATTTGCAAGGTGGCATATTCATGATTCATGTTCCAGCATAGTATAGTGGTTAACAGCATGGTGGAGTAGTTAGGAGCACTATTCTGGAGAGCCAGGTTTGATTCCCCACTCTTTCACATGAGCAACACACTCTAATCTGGTGAACTAGGTTTGTTTCCCCACCCCTCCACATGTAGCTTGCTGGGTGATCTTGGGCTAGTCACAGTTCTATCAGTTCTATCTTTCAGCCCCACCTAGATCACAAGGTGTCGATTGTGAGGAGAGTAAGGGAAGGGATTTGTAAACTGCTTTGAGACTCCTTAAAGGTAGAGAAAAGTGGGGTACAAAAAACAGCTGTCCTCCTCCTTTTCCTCCTCCTCTACTCTGAGAATAGCAAAATGAGGCCATCACTTGATCATACATTGTTCTTCTCTCCTTGCTGTGCATTGTATTCAGTTACAGTTGCAATAGCTTCTTGCACTGGTTTCTGATTACTAAAAGTAGAAGGGACCAGATGCAAAGATCCTGGAATCTATGACCATTGTAAACTGAGCAGCTGCACTGAGTTAGTACATACTTCTAAGTGAACGGTACAGTAATCCTTGTAAGGCCTCATACTTGATAATCCTTTATGAGATTTTCAGAGCAGCAGCAGCAGCAGCAGCAACTGGTTCCTGCATCGTGAGGAGAGGTCATGGCTGCATCTCCGAGCATCTACTTTGCTTGCAGAAATCTCCCAGTTTAATCCCATCTCCTGTTAAAAGCATCTGATAGCAGGTGATGTGAAAATAGTAGTTTATCATTAAGTTCAGAAGTGTCTGCTTTGACTCTTTTCAAAAATATCCACAAACAATCTAAAATCTGACAGAGGGAGAGGCAGCAGAGTGGTGGACAAGGTCTCACCTGAGCTCTCTATCTGCTTCTGAGGACTCTGAGTTGGATGCTGGTTCTTCCTGTTCCCAGAACAAGAAATGTTATAGAAGCCAATGGGGAAAAACATTTTATTGGACTTGATGACACCTTGGGGTTGTTAAGTCTAACAAAATACCCACTAATTTGCCTTTTCTTGTTTTGGACCCTTACTGTTTCCAAACTCTGCAGAAAGAGTAGGGAGACCCTCAGGATGAAAAGGGAGAGTAGAAAGAAAGGACTATTTACACTTGAAACATGCATTAGTTTCAGTTGAACCCTCATAGTTCTTCCCAATCTTGGGCCGTTTCCGCACGGGCAGAATATGGCTGCCTGGGGACGGCAAAAACGCCATCCCCAGGCCGCCATTCGCACAGGGGGCGCAGCTGCATCGCAGCCCGTCCCCACGCCGGCATTTTCCCAGAGCGCTGGGAAGTGCTCTTGTTGGGGAAATGCCGGCTGGAAGCCGCTACCGTGCAAACGGCAGCGGCTTCCCGGCGCTTCCCCCCCCCACCCCTTGCTTCCCTTACCTGCTCTCTGGCCCTCCAGCGCGTCGCCGGGGCCTGGGGACATGCCCCCCTGCTCTGCGACCCGGAAGCAGGCGCGCAGGGCAGGGGAGGTGTGTCCCCAGGCCCCGGCGACGTGCCGGAGGGCCGGAGAGCAGGTAAGGACGGTCCCAGCATCATCAGGTCGGCGCCGACCTAGCCGTTTCCACCTCCGTGCGGAAACGGCCTTGGGGATTGTAGTTTATCAAGGGAACAGTGCAAAGTATATTGAGATTCCCAGTCTATGATTCACTGAAGTGGGGAAATGTCTATGGCTGCAATCCTAAGAACACTTTTCTGGGAGTAAGCTCTGGTTGAATGAAATGAGAAATTTCTGAGTAAACCCACTTAGGATTGCTTCTTAAGAAACTCGTTTTAAGGTTGTGGCATAGAAATGTCTGGAGGGTGTATGCAGCAGCATGCTGTTTATCTCTGATTTTTGAGAACTCTGGCAAGTGTTCAAGCTAGGAAAATTCCCCCCTCTCAAGAGACAGGCAAGCTTCTCATATTGATTAAGCCAAGTTGTCAAGGGGTGCAATACATTCTTTATTAATGACTGCAAATCCTGTGTTAGAATAAACCAACTTTCACTCCTCATTATCTACAACTGTAATGAACTCCAGCCCACAATTATTCACAAGAATGATGAATGAACACAGCTTTTATATACTCCGGGTTTTCCATGGAGGCTGCGTGGGACTTCAGAGTAGGGTTGCTAACCTCCATGTGGGTCTGGTGATCTCTTGAAATTACAGCTGCTTTCTAAACTAAACAGATCAGTTGACCTGGAGAAAGTGGCTGACTTGGAGGTAGCTCTATTGCATGATACCCTGTTGAAGTCCCTCCCTTTCCCAAACTCTGCCCTTCCCAAGTCTCCAGGACTTCTCCAACCTGAAGTTTGGGACCCTACTTCTAAGGCTGAGTTTCATTTTGGATCACAGTTCAAGAGTTCAGGGTGGGCAATTTGGCTGATGCTGCAATCCTAAAAACACTTTCTGGGGAGTAAGCCCTTATTTAATAGGCCCGTGTAGGATTCTAAGACATGCTTTAGATTGCTCTCTTTGGTTACAGCCTGAAACTCTCTCCAGTAAGAATCACTGAACTCACTGAAATTTACTTCCCAGTATACATTCTTACAATTACACTGTGATTATTATTATTACACTGTAAATGGTTTCAGCTCAAGTCAGAAGTGTACATATATGCTCCTAAAGCAGCTCACAGGAAGGAAACAGAGCAATACAAATGACATAAATATCCAATACATTAATATTGACAGAATCCATGGGAAGGGGATTCTTTGCTGAACAGCACCCAGGCACAAGATGAAGGACTGGTAGCTGATTTCTACCCTCCTTTGATGGATCAGTTGAAGGCAGAAGGAAATAGGAAGAAGGAAGGGGCTCTCATTTGGAGCTGGATGTCTTATTGTATTATTGTCTTCTAGCATTCTGAAGGAGGAAAAGGTCACTCATCTTATTCAATTTCCTGTAAGTAAACATGATCCTTACTTACCAGTAAACATGGTTGTCATTTTGTCCCAATTAGGCCTTTTGATAAAATGATTTGGGAGGAATGTGGGCTACCTTTTAAAATATTGTTGGATGCACTCGGTTTTCTTTCATGTTAACCACAGATCCAGATTATGTGCTATATTCAGACCAATTGTCCCTTCTCACTTCTTGTGTGCTCTCCTGTAAGTGATTTCCAGTGACCTAGATCAGTTCTCCTGGAGGAAATGGTTGCTTAGAAAGGTTGATTCTATGGCATAATACCCTCCCCTCTACAATTCAGCCCTTTGCAGGCTTCACTCCCATCCAACGATCAAAGTATCTCCCAACCCAGAGCTGGCAACTCTACCCACTGCAGACCCCTTTTAGGTCATTCCTTAGGCTTGTCAGTTCCACAGGAGCAATACTTGGTGGAGATCAGTGAGCTGTAATGGAAGGGAAAGGCAGCGAAGTTCTGCTCTGCTCCTGAAAAATTGACAGTGCAATGCTTAGGAGAGTAATTTGAGTTTAGGCCCATTCCTTTTAATGGGCTTAGACTGGAAACATTTTTTATAGGATTGCACTTCATCAGTGTGCCTAAATACTTTGGAAGTGTACCCATTCTCTAATCATGGTAAGAGTTGTCCCTATATTAAATATTCACAGGGTTTCTTTTAATGCAGACTCCTTAAAGGAAAGTTGTTTGCATCAGAGTGCCAGATATGGTGTTGCTGAATAAATAAATTGATAATGCAGCCAGGAAAGATGATCAACATGCAGGTTTCATGAAAAAATGAGGTGAACTCTGGCAATGTCAGATGCCCACAAGATTTAATTTTACTTTGTTTGGTTGGTGTTTTTTTTCCAGTGTATGTGTAGAGTAATTTCCACTAAGGGTCCCCAAGGCACTTACAACATAACGAAATGCAATAAAAGTCAATTTTTTAAAATCAGTAAAATATAGTAACAAACACAATAAAAGTGCATTAAAACTAGGTTTCCAAAAAAGCCCTATATTCAGCCAACTAATATGAAAGAGTAATGGTAAAGATGCTTCCAAACTCTCCCTTACTAAGCATTCTCTGGGAACTCACTGTTCCAGTCAAGTTATCCATATCATGAAATGACTGTGTGTGCATTTTCTCTCAATTGATTTTCCAAACATAAAATAAACACAACACAATACATAACTAACTTATGGAATTCTCTGCCATGCAATACATTGATGTAGTCTAGCTTGATAGCTGTAAAAGAAAATTAGAAAAAATATGAAGATAGATTGGTCAAATTCTGCTGGCTGTGAAGGCCAAATGAAACTTCTGTGCTCAGAGATGCCATGCCACTGAATAACCAAACTGAGAGGGTTTGTCCTCTGTGCTCTGTACTTAGACCTTTAGAGGTTTCTAGACTGTTGGGTTAGCTGTATCTTTGATCAGACTCAGTAGGACCTGTGTTGGTTTGTACAAGAAAGACCTGTTGTAGTGAACCAATCAGTTATCTGTGGATGAAAACCAGAACACATTTTACAATAACAATTTGAAGATGGGCCCAGGTTTTTTGGGACACCATAACTGGGTGAGGGCTTGCCATTTTCCCTTCACATTGCCCTTTTGTCCTCTAACACCCTGTTCCCATTTGGACCCTCCCTTTGCTCTCCTCTTCTTCCTTTGACCACACCCTGAAGATGGGGCAGAAGAAGGAAGCAGGTTGTTTCCTCCTGCTGCCAGCCAGCTCAGTCCTCCTTTTGGGTGGTGTACTGAAGGAGGGGAGATTAAACAACTAAGTTCATAGTGCTAACTTGCTCCTGTTAAAATGATATTGGTGGGCTCCTAGGAAGCAACAGCTGCTCCACCTTGCTAACCGCTGATGCTGGCCATAGTGTGTATTTGTATTCCAGTAGGACTGATTTTGCTTTCCTCTTACATCCCCAATGTCACTTTGTATCTTCCAGCTTTATGAGGTCTCTTCTCTGCCTGGTTGTTGGTGCCAGGATATTATGGCAAGGGACCACTGGGACAACTTTACCTTATTTACTGCCGGATACAAAATGAACACTGCACTCAAGGCTAACTAGTTTTTCACAGTTTTCTGTGACATGAAACACTTTTAAGATGTCCATTAGAAATGTTGCCCATCAATTGGTTTGGAAAAATTAAAAAGTGGCACAGAAATACATTTTTACAACTGCTGTCCCCAACCCCCTTGGTTTCTCCCTCTAAATATCAGTTCATGTTGGAAATATGTATGTCCTTTTGGAACAGAACATCAGACGCTTCCCCCCCCCCCCCCCCCCATTTACTGCTGTGTGCTTTTGTAGACAAATTGTAACCATGTGGAAAAGCAATGTTTCGGATATAGTCTGGAACCAGATTGAAAGAGGAAAACAAGCAGATCCTTGCAGAATTCAGGTGAACATAAAAAGAGCTCTTTGAGTGCAATCAAAAGGCCATCTCTTCTAGTGTCTTATTTCCAACAAAAGTGAGACAAATCCACCTACAGGACATGAAAAAGAAGAGGAAGAGGAGGTTGGATTTATACCACACTTTTCTCTCCTGTAAGGAGTCTCAAAGCAGCTTACAAACACCTCCCTTTTTCCCCAACAAACACCTTGTGAGGGAGGTGAGGTTGAGAGAGTTCTGAGAGAACTGTGGCTAGGCCAAGGTCACCCATCCGGATTCATATGTAAGAGTGGGGAAACAAACCTAGTTCACCAGTTCAGAGTCCACCACTCATGTGCAGAAGTGGAGAATCAAATCTGGTTCTCCATATTAGAATCCACCATTCTTAACTAAGCAGTCAACCAATCTCAAAAGCTGGGAAAGGTTGGCTCTCCAAATTATACCATTTCAACATCACTGGATACACACAGGATCTCATTCTAGCCTCCTGAATGGCTAGGATACCTTTATTAACTCAGTTAATCTTCAGTCCCCAGTGTTGTGCTGGTAACCAAGGTTCAGTAAGTTAGACTTCTCTGCTTCAAGAGACTGAGTTACTGTTCCTAATTTTCAGCCCATCTGCTTACTACTTGAACTCCATTCATGATCTCTGAACTGGTTTCATTTCGAAGTTGATAGGATATTGGCCCTTATCAAGAATCCAAAGTATTCTTCTGCTCCAAGCTTTCACTGGATAGGTTTATTTCTGTCATATCAGCTCCTGACAATAAACTCTGGAGATAATATTTGAGAAATATTGGAAATCATTGTTTTGCAATGTTGCTACGCTCTTTATATGAAAAGGATTTTGTTCCTGAAAACAGCATATCTCCTTGTTAAAATGACCAAACAGTAAGCTAGACAAAACAGGGTTTTTTTTAAGATTCATGCTGCTATTATGAAATAGAACATTCATAACATCCTCCTCTTCTGTTCCACAGATCAGTCACATTTTTATCCTACCCTTGCTTGAAGGAGCTCCTAGCAGCATACATGTTTTTTTTTCCTTTCTCCATTTTATTCTCACAACTCTGTGAAATATTTAGGAAAGTGACTGATCAAAGCTCATCCAGCAAGTTTCATGACAGAGTGGGGATCTGAACTCAGGTCTCCCATTTCTAGTCCACCAGTCTAAACACTGGAATCTACTGTACCCACCCCAACTATGTCATCAGATGGATTGCTCATAAGTAGAACATCTCTTTTTTAATTCTCCTGCATTGTTTTTGTGTTTCTTCAAAGTAAAAATAGAAGGGTAACAATAATCCCCAAATCCAACAAATGAATCATACCTCAAAAAGTGTTAAGGAGTCTGTACATCAGGGCCCTGCAGAAAATGGTTGATTCCAGATGCATTGTAATTTGTATGATATGCCCCTCTTTCAGAGTCAGCAGGGTGCAACGGTTAAGAGCAGGTGGACTCTAATCTGGTGAACAGGGTTTGATTCCCCACTGCTCCACATGAATGGTAGTCTTTTATCTGATGAACCAGATTTGTTTCTGCACTCCTACATTTATGCTGGATGACCTTGGGCTAGTCATGGGTCTCTTTGAACTCTCTCAGTCCCTTCTACCTCACAAAGGCCGTTTCCGCACGGAGGCCCGAGAGCTGCGCCTGGAGTCGGCGATACTGGGACGTTGTGGATGTGGGTCCCAGAAGAGCCCCGGGACGACAAGCGCCGCCATGGCGCCGTCGCCTGGCCAACCCGAAGCATGTCCCCGGACCTCCGGCACATGCGCCCGAGGCCTGAAGGACCGCCCGACCCTAGCAGCGCCTGCTCCAGCGTCGCAGGGGCAGGGGGGCCTGTCCCCAGGCACCGGCGACGCAGCCGAGCCAGCGGGGACAAGGTAAGTGCAGGGAGGGAGTGCAGGGGAGGCGCCTTGAAGTCGCTGCCGTTCGCACAGCAGCGGCTTCAAGCCGGCGTTCCCAGGAAAGTGCACTTCCCAGCGCACTCCGGAGCGCCCGGCCCAGCCATGTCAGGCCGGCGCGAGGGCGGCGCGGCTGCGATGCAGCTGCGCCCCCTGAGCGAATGGTGGTCTGGGGACGGTGTTTTTGCCATCCCTGTCAGGATATTGAAAATTGCAAGGTGGTCATATGCTGGTCTAGAATGACTGGAATGTAACAGTCAGCAGAATTGTAAAGGTCGGAGCCTCTCTGTCTGGGTCTGCAGTGATTGGCATGTAACAGTCAGCAGAATTGTAAAGGTCGGAGCCTCTCTGTCTGGGTCTGCAGTGATTGGCATGTAACAGTCAGCAGAAGTGAAAAGGTCACAGGCCAGGATGATTAGATCATCTAGCTAATGATTTGCTGGACAAAACTATATAAGAAGACTGCATACCCAATTCAGTACCTCTCCCCTTCACCTTCAGGTTAGGACTCAGATTGTTGTCAGAGTAGAGAGTGGATAGTTATTGTTATTTTTGTTCCTTTGAGAAACAAGAGATAAAGTATTCCTGTTGGAACTAAATCTACTGTCTGAGTGTTTCTTTTTCTTATACTGCAAGCAGTTACCTCCTGTTGTAGCAAGGGTGAGTTGGCACCTAGTCCTTCCGCTGTGCACTAGGCCAACAATTTGGTTATGGGCCCAGTATCCTAACCACTGAAGCTAGAGAGTGTAGGAACAGTGTGACACGATGACATCCACCATGTGCAGTTTGCCTTTTGAGCGGACTGACTGCAGGGAACTACTCAGCATGGAGTGTGAAAATGCAGGGAGCTTTCTCATACGTGAAGATTTATGGGCTGTGAGACCCCACCAGACGAGGCACAGCAGCAGAGCAGAGGGCAGATGCCAGAGCCAAAGCGTCCCATAATGTTGGCTGTGGAAAACTCCCAGCTCATCTATCCTACGGGCTGCTGAGAAGGCTTCTGACTGCTGGAAGGTGTTGAAGGACTTGTACCAGGCGCGAACTGCTGGTTCCAAGGTAATCTTGACCAGAGCGTTTATACAATTTGAAGCTGAAAGGAGGTGAAAATCTTAGGCAAACCATGTCCAACAGCTGCGTACACTATTACCGTCGAGCTGGAAGACAGAGGCATGACTTTCACTGAACAGCATAGAGGCCTATATTGTACTATCTTCCCTAGATGACAGCTGGGACAATTTTGTCTATAGTATGCAGAGCATAAAGGAAGATGATTTGACTCTAGACTATGTGACTGCACGGCTTCTGGAGCTCCAGAAACCAAGAGTTTGCCTTGAAGCCACAGCCAGAGAAGCCTGCTGTTTCCAGAGGCAAAGTGAAACCAACTTTCCTGAACTGTCAAGGTCATATGCAGTTCGGCGTTGTTTCCGTTGTCTCTACTAATCATCTTCTCGAGAATGCCCAGAAGAAGAAGAAGGGGGCCAGCTAAAGGACAACGGGGAAGAGGAAAGAAGGAGCACTACTTGGCGGCATTGCTGAGAACCCGATGTCCAGAGAAACCAACCCATCTGGCTCTTGGACTCTGCCTGCTCAGGAGCATGTAAAGTAAATGCTCATCACCTATTGACTGAGGAGTCCAAGGCAAGTGTGAAGCATGTCAGCTTGGCCGATGGATCACCAGCTGCTGTTACGCTGCAAGGAACTGCCTACATACCATGCCTAGGTAAAAAGTTGCAAAATGTGTTGTGTGTTCCTGGACTGGATTTTTTGTTTGTTGGCGTCCCAAGTTTAGCTGAACAAGGGTACAAAACTATATTTGATAGACAGGGTTGTACAGTATGGCAGAATGACATAGAGTGTGCAAAGGTACACTCTGCGACAATGTATGTTATGACTGATAAAGGGCAAAATGAAAATGTAATGAATGTTTCAAGTCTAGCTAATAAGCCTATGCATGATGATTGTGTGCACTATCTTCACAGGAGTCCTAGGACATACAAGTTTTGCCACCACCTCAAGCAGTTGGCAAAGTATGTGATTTGAGTGTAAAGCCTTGCAAAACTGTTCCTAGACTGTTCAGTCTGTAGTGGGGTTAAGGTGAAATCCTATCCAATCCCCAAAACGAGCTACAGACAGATGGAAAGACCATGTGAACGAGTCCATGCAGACTTAGCTGGTCCTTTCCAATCAGCGAAGGGTTACTGCGATATATATTTCTGCTGATTGATGATTATAGCAGATATTCTTACTGCTTGCTGTTGAAATCTAAGGATGAAGCCTTTACAAGGTTTAAGGAATGGAGTCTCAATGATTGAGCGGAGGTTCCCTCACAAGGTGGCTTGCCTGCAATCTGACAGAGGTGAGTTCATAGGGAACAAATTCCAAACATGGCTGACACAGAAAGGTATTAGCCACAGGAGGAGAACAAATCCGTTCCTTGGCTGAAAATGGCGTGGCTGAGAGGAGACTAGGCATTCTTCAAACAATGCGGGATTGCATGATAAATGATGCCAAGGTTCCATTCCATTTCTGGGGAGAGGCTGTCTTAGCTGCCACACATGTAATAAACAGGTTGTGGAGTTCAAGTATCAATGAAACACCATTTTCAGAATGTTTGGCAAAAGGCCTTCCCTGAAACACCTTAACAGAATATTTGGGAGTTTTGCTTCGCGTCCTCATTCCCCAGACCTTGCTTGAAAAAAAAAGGACAAAAGAAATGGCAGGACTTCGCGTTTTGTAGGATATCATAGAATACAAAAGGCTATAGATTTTCATTGGGTCATGGAAGAATTGCTATCTCCGCGGGTGCCAACTTTGAAAAAGCATACAGGTTGGGAACATGTGCATCAAGAACTCTGGAGTGTTCTTACCACCAGTAAAGCCATGACACAGTACCTAGTGACAGCACACAACCCCCTCCCTGTCCAGGAGTCACACATCTGCTCGGGCAGCAAGCAACAACAGAACAGTGATAGTGATCAGGAAGGAAGCCAGGGGAGGGAGGGCTGGAGCAAACTGGAGAAATAGCTATACCACGCAGATCAGAAAGAGCAAATAAGGCATACCACCAAAAGGTTTATGGTACAAAAGTGAGAGTGTGCAATTAGGGACAGAACCACAAGGTTTCCATGATATGAAATGTCCACGAGGAACAGGAAAAAATGGAATCAGGCTATGGACAATGAGTTTGAATCCTTGGTGAACTTAAAAGAAGTGTTTAACATTGTTGACAAACCTACTGATAAGCCGATCATAGGTGCAAGATGGGTATACAGAAACGTAAACCCTGCCCGATGGGACTTACAAATATAAAAGCAAGATTAGTCGCACAAGGCTTCTCTCAAACAAAGTTTGACAGTTATGATCAGACTTATGCACTGCCTGCAAAGGCAGAATCCATGAGATTAGTGATTGCTCTGGCTGAGCAAAGAGACTTTAAAATGAGGCACTTTGATTTTGAAACAGCTTATTTAAATGCAGATTTGCAAGAGACCATATACATGAAGCAAGCACCAGGTTATGAGCATGAACAAGTTGATAAAGTTTATAAGCTCAACAAAGCACATACCGGGCTGAAACAGTCAGCCAGATGTTGGAACAGGTGCATACACAAAGCATTATGTGAAATGAAATTTGACCAAAGTGTGGCCGATGCCTGTATATATACCAGAGGTACTGGTGATGAATGTATCATTTTGATGATTTATGTTGATGATCTCTGTGTGGTTGCAAAAACAGACCACCAAATCAAACAACTTTACACTGAGTTGAGTAAACACTTTAAGCTGAAAGACTTGGGGTATCTAAAGCAATACCTGGGTATTCAAGTCAGTAAATCTGAAGAAGGGGATGTGTTTCTGACACAAAAACAAAAGATAGAGGGTGTCATACAAAGCTGGTCTGCAAGATGCCAAAGTGGCACAAACCCCAATGTTTGTAGATAACTGCATTTGAAAGGCAAGATATATGGTTCGCTTAATTGGCAGCCTGCTGCACATTGCTAACTGGACAAGACCAGACATAGCTTTTTGCTGTAGGTTTATTAAAGGCGAACAGTTGCAAAACCTACTGAGAGAGAAAGACTGGCAGGGATAAAAGAGTAATTACTTGAAGGGAACTGCTAACTATGGTTTACATTTTTCTAACCAAAACAACAAGGACTTAGTGTGGTGTATCACGGACAACAAAACGGACTCAGGATGTAAGTCAGTGAGTGGTTGCATGCCTTTGTATGGCAGCCATCGTTTGTTTGGATCTGGAAACAAACCATGGTTGCCACTTCAACTGCCTGAGGCAGAGTATCGCGACTCTTAATGAGGCATGCAATGAGCTACAATGGGTTATGCAGTTGCTAAAAGACCTGGGTGAGAAATGTGAACAACCTATAACAGTTTTTGAAGACTCACAGACATGTATAGCCATGGCAGAGAACGAAAACCTTAAAGTCATTACTAAACATGTAGCTGTGAAATTCCAAAATGTAAAACAACTGATACAGTCAAATATGATTAAGTTGCAGTACTGTGAATCATCTGCAAACATAGCCCGACATCTTAACAAAGCCATTACCAATACAAAAAACATAATGACTTGGTGTTTGGTTTGGGTTTAGCAGATGTACAATTTGGCAAAAGGACTCTGTACAAAGTGAGTGAAAATAAGTAACTCTGTGTACTGACTATGTACTAACTATGTAATGAGTGTAAATAATGTGAATGACTTTTGTTTGTAATTATTTTGTTTGTAAATATTATGTAATGAGGCAACATTCCAACCAGATATGAGAAGGGGTGTCAGGATATTGAAAATTGCAAGGTGGTCATATGCTGGTCTAGAATGACTGGAATGTAACAGTCAGCAGAATTGTAAGGTCGGAGCCTCTCTGTCTGGGTCTGCAGTGATTGGCATGTAACAGTCAGCAGAAGTGTGTCTGGGTCTGCAGTGATTGGCATGTAACAGTCAGCAGAAGTGAAAAGGTCACAGGCCAGGATGATTAGATCATCTAGCTAATGATTTGCTGGACAAAACTATATAAGAAGACTGCATACCCAATTCAGTACCTCTCCTTCACCTTCAGGTTCGGGCTCAGATTGTTGTCAGAGTAGAGAGTGGATAGTTATTGTTATTTTTGTTCCTTTGAGAAACAAGAGATAAAGTATTCCTGTTGGAACTAAATCTACTGTCTGAGTGTTTCTTTTTCTTATACTGCAAGCAGTTACCTCCTGTTCTAGCAAGGGTGAGTTGGCACCTAGTCCTTCCGCTGTGCACTAGGCCAACAATCCCCAGGCCGCCATATTCCACCCGTGCGGAAACAGCCAAAGTGTCTGTTGTAGGGAGAGGAATGGAAGGAGTTTGTAAGCCACTTTGACTCTCCTTACAGGTGAGAAAGGTGGGATATAAATCTCTACAGGAGAGAAAAGTGCAGTATAAATCTTCCTCCTTGTCATTGTCATTGTCATTGTCATTATCATTGTCTTCTTCTTCTTCTTCTTCTTCTTCTTCTTCTTCTTCTTCTTCTTCTTCTTCTTCTTCTTCTTCTTCTTCTTCTTCTTCTTTATTTACTTCCCAATAAGGACCCAAAGCATCATATGCCAAACTCCTCTCTTTCATTTTATCCTCACAACAGTTCTGTGAGGTAGGTTATTCTAGGAGTGTGTGATTGCCCCAGGATCTAACCACTAAGCTATATTTGCATCAAAGGCAGTGGTCATTTCATATTACCTGTAGCAGATGTTTTCTCCTTGGAGAGGACAGTTGCTAGACCACATGACATAAACGTTGCTGCCAGTGAAAAAAAACAATATAACATGCTGGAAACATGTCAAGTACTTAAAAAAATCTGTTGGTGGGTTTCAACCAATCATTTTTTGAGGTGTTTTGAGGTTTGCTTCATCTCATTTGTCTTTTAAAAGTGTAATTAAGGCTTGTATGTTTGTTCAGCCCATGTACCTGGGCTCCCTCTATTAACTGACATCCTGAACTGAAGTTGAAAAGGGCATAATTTTGCCCCATTCCCTCTGAATTCTTTCTGATTGGGAATGTTCTTAAAAAGATAAAATGTAGCCTGTAGTTTTCATTCTTTGCAACTACCCACTTCTCTCATTTTGAAAAAAAAATTGTGTTTGGATAATTTTTTAAGTGCACACTAGTCCTATTTACAAGTGTATAACGTGGGCCATATCTTGGCATGGCAGTAGCATAAGCTTCGCCTAGTATTTGTGCTGATTTGTTGGCTCCAAACATGTTGGTAAAAGAATAGAAAAGTATCCTTGTCAATTTAGAATTTGGATGTGTGTAAGCTTTTTTGTCCAGAAAGACTATCCATCTTTGCCCATTACCTTAAAACAATGTTACTTCGTTAACCAATCAATAAAGCCTACTTTAGATGCAAAGATTCATTATGGACTTCCTGCCAAGCTCAGCTGCAGTGCTTGCTAATCTTCACTATGCCTGATCCTGCTTTGTTCTGAGTGCATCAGGGAAAGGTGCTCATTCCATCAATGCCAGCTCTCTTCTAATAACAGCTGTGTACCTAGGTGGCCAGCTCTCTTCTAATAACAGCTGTGTGCCTAGGGTCTGGTCACCTTTGAATGTATCCTCAGTCCTCCACATTGGGTGGACAGAATGGAATGTGACTCCAGGGATGGATGATCAATTTGTATATTGCTGGAAGAGAGTCGGAACCACTTCTAATGATGTTAACATTGAAAGTAACTCTGTCATCCAATCCACACAAAGCCATTTCCTATAGACGTTACTGAAGAGCAGGGCCGTAGCCAGCTTTCTTCACTGCTTAGAGGTAAAAGATAAAGGTAGTCCTCAGGGCATGCACTGGATCATTCCAGATGGATGGGGTGACATCACATCACAATGTTTGCTAGGCAGACTGTGTTTATGGGGTGGTTTGCCATTGCCTTCCCCAGTCATCTACATTTTACCCCCCATAACTGGGTACTTATTTTGCCAGCCTCAGAAGGATGGAAGGCTGAATCAACCTTGAGCTGGCTATTGGAAACTGTCTTCTGTCAGGATCGAACTCTGGTCATGATCAAAACTTTGATTGCAGTACTACTACCACTCTGCACCACAGGGCTCTTTTTCTTCACTACTTGAGTCTGAAATATTTACAGATGCAGACAGTTTGATTAGTTTGGTAGGGTGATAAGTGGAGTGGCCGAGGGAGTCTGGTTCCAAAATAACTTGGTGGGGGAGGATTCAGCCACTAGGCTAAATAAATTGGCCACCTCTGATTAAATACCCTTTTAAGCCTCTTGTGTACCAATATCAGTTAAGGAGCAGTGGCGTAGTGGCTAAGAGCAGTGGCTAAGAGCAGGTGCACTCTGATCTGGAGGAACCAGGTTTGATTCTCAGCTCTGCCGCTTAAGTTGTGGAGGCTTATCTGGGGAATTCAGATTAGCCTGTACACTCCAACACACGCCAGCTGGGTGACCTTGGGCTAGTCACAGCTCTTCGGAGCTCTCTCAGCCCCACCCACCTCACAGGGTGTTTGTTGTGAGGGGGGAAGGGCAAGGAGATTGTAAGCTCCTTTGAGTCTCCTGCAGGAGAGAAAGGGGGGATATAAATCCAAACTCTTCTTCTTCTTCTTCAAAAAAGGCTTTTTTCTGAAAAGCTGGAAATATTTAGGAAATGGGAATTTTCCCCTCCAATGCTCTGGGGTGTGTTTTTCATGGTAGAGACACCAGAGCGGCAGCATGGCTGCAGGTGTCTCTCCTTAGAAGAACTCCCATGTTTGGTGAAATTTAATTCAATTTTATGGGCCCAGATATCTCCTCAAGGCAGTGGTCTGGTAGTGTTTGCTCCATTACAATCAGGTGGGTCATCAGAGGTAACTCTCCTGTAATGTAACATAGATAGACTTATTTTTATTATTCTCTTTAAATCATAACAACTAAACTTGCTAGCTATTTCCCATGTATGTGCTTTAACTTAATCTTTAGTAATAAAGTTTATCTCATGTTTCAAAAAGCAGACTGTGATTGACTCCATCCACACACCTAGAACAGTCACACACCCTAACAACAAGCAAGCATGGTAGTGGTGGTGGGGAATGGGGAGTAAAGTAACTGGAAAGCTTTGCCATTTATACTCAGACAGCCTTACCAGAGTACCACAAGACATTTGTTATGTGATGGGTTGAGTTTTGTGATTTGGGGTGGTGGCACACAAAGAAAGAATGTGTTTTTACGTGTATGCAAACATACAACACATGTGTGGGAGCGCACAGATTTGGGCTGGGTTTGTAACAAATTCAGTGGTAATTAAATTTTCAAATGGTAAAGTGAGAGCTACATTTATGGAGATGCATTCACAAAGAGGTCAACAATCAGAGCAGGTAATAGAAACTTCCAGGAGTCCTTTATCAGTGAAGGCATGATTTGGAGGAGAAGGAACCTGACATTCAGCTTGGTGACAACCACTACTATATTTTTTTTTCATTTGTTTGAGCAAAAGTTGGATTTGTAAGCATAGACTACAATAACTGAAGTTTGGTCGATTTGACATACATTTGAGCCCATTATAGGCCATAGAGGGAAGGAAACTTGAATCGGATTGATGTACCTGTACAATACATTTGTGGACATATGTTTGCCTGTTTCACATATTACATTTTAGGACTAACCTTCCCCTCCACCCCCAAATGCTTAAACTGTAATATGGTGTTTGCATTGGATTCTTTAAGACGCTATCCAATTTCAACATGTCTACTGGTTCATGCTTGGAGTGAAATATCTGAGGGGTTATGAGGAAAATTGAATTTTTTTTAATTAACAGAATTTCTCTGGAGTCACACATTGTTCTTTTGAATCAGCCTTGAACCATTAATGTAAGAGTATTCCTTACTAGAAATTGCTTCTTTTATTCTTACCTATTAACATCATCTCAAGATTTCTACACCAGTCATGCACAAAAACATATGGCTGAACACCCCCCCCCCTTTGTTCTCCTTTTGAAATCTTTGCAGAGAAGGGTGCCAATGGCTTACAGCTGTTTACAAGGCTGTCTGCTGGGATGTTTTTCTCGAATAGCAGAAGGTCTTATTCTGTGAAGAGAAAGCTGTCATTCATGTGGTTGCTTCTAGTGACTCTTTGGAATGACAGAGTTCACCCTCGGATTCTCATCTGCAAAAAAATGCCATCTGCCTCATCCTTGAAACAAGGACGGCTTAAGATGACAGACTTGGATCAAAGTGACAAGCAGGGCTTTCTTGCTTTGCAGCAGCCTCGTGGCTGGCTCCAGGACCTATCAAAGCAGGCCAGGTACTGGAATGTTGAGCACGATAGGAAATGCATTAAGCATGTGAACAAAACCTTCAGACAAAGGCACGACAAGGTCAATTCTGTGTTCAAAGATTTAGGAAATAATTGCAGGTTATGTGCCTTTGATTATTATCCAAAGGAAGGAAGGAATAACTTACAACATGGCATGGGTACTTAAACTTCAACTTTAGTCTATATTTACTATAAATTACTCTTTCCACTTTTCCCCAGCATGACTTCTTGCTGGGATTGGTAGGAATTGGGATTTTTATGATTTTTTCAGTGAAATTTGAAGGCTGAGAAAACAACAATTTACATAGCCATCAGAGATCCAGTGTGTTCTGAGCAGCAGTCAATGGCAGCTACTGGCTGACTGCCTATCAAGTGATGAAAAACCTCAAATGCCCTCAAAATATTGCTCACTATAACTTGCAAACAAGGAATCAACATGAGCAAGTGGAGTGCTCAACCTATGGGGAAACTGGCCTTGTGATGAGGGTAAGCTTGATTTTGGAGCATGTTACATTTGAGGATCACAGCATCAGTATACACCTTCAGTACTGAAACAGGGTCTTGGCCTTAGGCAACAAGTCAATATTTCCCATTATTGTTTTGGCCTTCACAATTGTGACTAACTGCTGGTAGACTGTATTCTTCCTTTCAAAATATTGTGTGAGATTTGTTTTCATGTAAGCTGCTTTGTAAAACTGATGGTCAAAAAGTGGGATATGCTTGTTGGGAAGAAATCCCCTTTCCTAGGTTCTTAACTACAACCAGCAGCCAGTTATGGAAGGAAGGGATGTCTCCCTCATGTTAGTCTATAGTTCTCTGGCTAGCTTGGACTGTGGTACTTCTTAGGAACAAATCACATGAGGCAATGGGCATCCTCCAGAAGAGCCAGCAGGGCAAGGCTTCTGTAATTGCTTCATGGCTGTTTCCATCTAGCCTTGCCACTTGCCTGCTTTAGTCAAGCAATCACTTCCCAGTCTGGCCTTCTGAGCCACTGGGAGAACTTTAGAGGGTAGGCATCACTTCTGGGCAAAACCCCAGGTGAGACATCAGCATGCCCTGCTCTGAAATATCCCAAAAACTTTCTGCTTGCAGAGATTGGACCCACATTCAACCCCACACCAACAATCAAATCCAAATTGTGACCTGCTTGATGCATGGGGACCGAAACAAACTGGGAGAGTCCTAGTGTCCTGAATGACTTGGGTCCCACCCAGTGGTGGGATTCAGCAAGTTTGCACCACTTCAGCAGAATCGGTTGTTAAAATGGTGCTTGGAAACAACCAGTTGTTAAATTATTTGAATCGCACCACCGGAACTGGTTGTTAAATTATTTGAATCCCATCACTGGTCCCACTTATCTGAAGGAGCACCTGTACCCATATTAACCTGCCTGAGCATTGAGATTGAGCAGGAGATTCTCCTAGTGGTTCTTTCCCCTGCTGAGGTACATGAGGAAGATGAGAGAGGGCTTTCTCCATGGTTAGCCCCAAATTGTGAAATAGCCTCCCTGAGGAAATTTGCTAGGCACCAACTCTCCATGAATTTTGGTGTCTGGTGAAGACCTTCTTATTCACCCAGTCCTTTTGCCTTTGACCTTTAAATGCCCTCTCTGGTGGCTGCTGGTCTGGGGTGGAGGGGGGGTTGTGAATGATTAATGATATGGTTTTCAAGATTTTTTAAACTGACATCTTGCCGTTGTTTCTAATTTTGTAAGCCACCCTGAGACCTCCATATAGGGCAGGGTTTAAATCTCAATAAAAAAATAAAATAAATGGTGTCACCATAGAAGATATTAGGGTCATAGCTTGTGAGGAGGCTGCTCTCTCTGCATGGGCATTGAAATCCACAAGAACATTCAGTCTGGAGAATTCCAAGGCCCAGCCTGAGACTGCTTCCAATAGTTTTGGCAGAACATCAGTAGGTGTATGAGGCAGTTGGTAAACCAGCCAGTTAGGCAAATTCTCCTTGGCATTCCACACCAGGGCTACACAGTCAGTGCCTGGGAACCCAGGGCTGAGGAATGCCCTGAAGGAGAAAGATTTCTGTATCAGCATCTCCACTCCCCCAAACCTTTATCTAGGGTTGCTGAAGGGCCCTGGGAAGGAGGCAGTTCTTTCAGAACAACTGTTTCACCCTCCCTCAGGGTGAAACTTGGTCACACATACCAAGTCCATGTAAAATAATCTTGCAGGGTCCTGATCTTATTATTGATGGACCTGCAGTATCGGCAAAGGGTTTACTTTCCTATCTTCACCACTGTTCCATTGTGGGATGGGATGGAAGCTGGAAGAGGACGGAGCTTGTTTCTAAGCATTCAGTCTTGCATCCTCTTCATTTGATGCCAAGTGCAGTGGTAGAACCACATAAATTTTTACAATATTGTTAGCAGAAATATGGCTTGCATCTTATCCTGTTATCAGTGCAATAAATATACACTGCCTGAAATGGGCTTCCTTAGTTGGGTGGATGGTGTTTAACTGCTCTTGAATATTCATCAAGGTTATGGCAAGAATACCCAGTTTGTTTTACCTGGTCTCAAATTCTTCAGTGCTATATCAGAATTTCCAGTGCATAGCCAACTCAAATGCACAGGTGTTCATATGTACCACTCTGGGTTCTTTAGAAGAAAGGAAGATAAAAATGCATTAGACAGACAGACAGGTATTGATAAGGAATTAAGAACAGGAACCAATGATATCAGGATTGTAAGTGTTCAGGTGTCAGACTCTTATTCAGGTGTGAAAGTGTAAAACTGTTGGACTCTTCCTCCCATTAAGGGGTGCCAAAGACTGGCACAAAAGCAAGACACTGCTCCCCACAAAATGGATGTCCCTCAAAGAGTTTTGGGATTCATCTTGTGTGCCATGATTGGACAGGAAGGAGGTTGGCAGCTGAACTTTTGCCTTGCCTTTACCATGCACCTGGCTGGACAATGGGGCTAGCTAATCCCCAATGTGTCACCTCAAAGTGATTTAGTTGGTGCTAGAAATGAGGGAAATTTACCTCAGTTGTGGTAGCCATTTTGTGCCACACATGCGCTAAGCTTTTCCTTGTGTCCTGGGGGAGCTGCCTTGCTTAGCTGTACAGATCCTGCCTGGACTGTGCTAGACTCTTTTCTCAGAATACTGGTTGGAATCATTTCAATTATTACTTTATTAATACTACCTACTCTTTCCTCTGTCCATTTTTCCTGTGGGGGTGGAGGGAAGAGAAAGGGAGGGGTGATAATTGGCAGCTGGGGTGGGGCAGTTCAGAAGATATATTATTTTCATTGTTATTTTGTATTCTGTCTAGATTAATTTCTACTTGTTTCAATCTCCTGCTCTCCTTTTCTGTTTCTGATGAGTTTCTGGTTTTTGTTCTTGTTCATTTTTCTTGGTTTGTTGGCTTTTCTTTTTGCCCTCAGTGGGTTGTGTTTTTTTATCATTTTGTAGATTAATGATATTGGGTGAGGTGCTGTGTGGTTTCCGGGCTGTATGGCTGTGTTCTAGCAGCATTCTCTCCTGACGTTTAGCCTGCATCTGTGGCTGGCATCTTCAGAGATCCTCTGAAGATGCCAGACACAAATGCAGGCGAAACGTCAGGAGAGAATGCTGCTAGAACACAGCCAAACAGCCCGGAAACCACACAGCACCCCAGTGATTCCGGCCGTGAAAGCCTTCGACGATATTGGGTGACATCATATTTTTCATTTCTTATTTTTCGTTTCTTTCGTTTTGTTTCGTTTGAATGAGCAGGTGGACTTTCTATTTCTTAGATTACTCTGCAAAGAGAGACTGTAGATACTGCCCACTCTGCTCCAAATGAGTCAACCACAATATGAAGCATTTCCCTCAACTTAACCCGCCCCCCCCCCCCCACATTTCTATTTCACTACAGTCTGGTGGGTGGGATAGGTGCCTCACTTGACAAATGCTCTGGAAGGACTAACTTTATCTACAGTTAGTAAGTTGTGATGGGGAGTGGGGGAATCATTCCATAACTCTGGCAGCTATTTTCAAGCCTTTTTCTACTATGCAGAGAGATGGCCAAATATATATAAAAAGTAAAAGGGACCCCTTTGTCCCATTAATTTGTAAACTGTGGCGTATTTGGAGGGTGTGCACTGCATTCCCTGATATTTTGATACTATTTGGTTAAAAAATTTGCTCAGGAAAATCTTCCATTTTCCAAACAATGAGCAGACATTAGTGGCAAGGGACCATTTTGTTATTGGGTTGTTTCATATAGTTTGTTTTGCTTTTGTTTAATTTTTGTGTTTCATTTTCATCATTCATTTTGTCATTATTTCTGATTGATTTCAATGGAAAACACATACACCCTACTTAATGAACCTTTATCTTCATGGTTTTCCATCCAAACTGGACAAACATCAGGACTTCAGGACTTTCATAGTGCAAACACAGTCCCAAATTTCAGACATATAACATAAATGGATCTTTCTTTTTGAGGAAATGGATTGGACCTATGTTTAACATTTCAATCTATGGGGAAATTCATATGAGAGATTTCAAATGCATGGTAACACAAACAGCAGCATTCTGTGAGGGAACTGAGAAGGGATCTATAGCAGATGGTCTCCAGCAATACCTTTTGGGGAGGAATTGGGGGGAAGGAGAAGTGTGCTAGAAGTGGTATAGGGGATGCTCTAATATTTTGCAAAAATCTATGTCACTTTTAATCAAGGGCAAAGTCCTACCCTATATCCTTCAGGATGGGAATACATCACACATCTGTGTAATCCTAATGGCAACAGCTTGCAGTCAGACAAGAGCCTATCTCTTCCCTTTCTTTTCAATAAACACAGCTTATGCCCTTATTAAGAAAATAGTATCTTCCTTGTAAGTGTGAAAGTCAGAGAGGCAAGACTGAAATCATGAAAGGAAGAGAGCAAAACCAAAAGAAAATAATGTGGAGTTTTTTTTCATTACAGGCTGTTTAGATTGAGAATTTGTTTCATGTTCATGTTAATTGTTTTGTTTTCATATTAATTATTATAATGATGAAACTCGCCATTTTCCTAAGTACTTTAATTAATTCTGAAAGAAGCTCACAAACTTAGCAGACATCGAATCTGATTATAATGATAATGGGAATGGAACTCAATGATTTTACATGATACAACAATTTATCATTCTCAACAATTCTTAAAACCAACACACCTTTCCTTTAAAAAATTACAATATGGAATTATTATTTTTTCACTGTGCAGCTCTGCTTCTGACCTCTGCAACTCTGTCCCCAACTACTGGCCTGGAAAACATGCTTCAGTCCTGGACTGGATATAGTTTCCCTTCCGCACATGCAGAATAATGCACTTTCTATCTACTTTCAATGCACTTACGCAGCTGGATTTTACTGTGCAGGATAGCCAAATCCACTTGCAAACAATTGTGAAAGTGGATTGAAAGTGCATTATTCTGCATGTGTGGAAGGGACCTACATAGGGCTATTGTCAAGAACTGGAATGACTGGTTGGAGTGGAATAGTCACTACAGTCCCATGTTCTATTTCTCTGGTTGCTGATTGGTGGTTTTTCACCATCGAGGTCTACCCAATCCTCATTTCTGCACAATGTTACTGACCACTGTTGGTGGTAGCACTAATTCCTACTCCCCACTCTCTCTGGGTAGAGGTGTACCAAACCTCAGGAGGAGCCAGAAACCCTCTTGGAATTATAGCCGCTTTAAACTAAAGTGATCAGTTCCCCTGGAGAAAGCAGAAACTCTGGAAGGCAGAGTCCATGGCACCACATCCTTGCTGAGCTTTCTCTACCTCACTGACTCTATTATTCCAAGGTACCACTTCCCAAACTCTGAGGCCGTTTCTGCACGGTGTCGATGGGGGTTGGTTCGGCGCATTCCACGCCGACCCAACCCCCCTGAGACCGTTCGCATGAACGGTCCCAGAAGCAGCCGGGCAGACGGCGCCATGGAGTGCCATTGCCCGGCCGACCCAGCGTGTCCCTGGCCCTCTGGCACGTCGCCGAGGCCTGGAGACATGCCGCCCCGGCCCTGCGCACCTGCTTCAGTGTCGCAGGGCAGGGGGGCATGTCCCCAGGCCTCAGCGATGCACCGGAGGGCAGGAGACAAGGTAAGTGCAGGGTGGGAGTGGGGGGGGAGGCACCTGGAAGCCGCTGCCATTCGCACGGCAGCGGCTCCAAGCCGGCATTTCCAGGAAACCTTGCTTGCCAAGCGAGGTTTGGAAATGCCGGCTTCGCGCCGGTCGGGCGGCGCGAGGGCGGCGCGGCAGCGCAGCAGCTGCACTGCCTGTGCGAATGGCTCCCTGGGGATGGCATTTTTGCCGTCCCCAGGCCGCCATAAAACGCCCGTGCGGAAAGGGCCTGAGAATTTTTTAAGCTGGAGTTGGCAACCCTGTCTGTAAAGCTTCAGTAGCTGTTGCTTACTGTTTTCATGCTGCAGGGCATAGGTAGGTGAGCACTGGCCAATGGCTATTCAGAGTGTATTCTCAGAGGAAAATGGAGGAGAGCTTGGAGGAGAGCTCAGAGGGCATCTAACTACCCTATATCCCTGTATCTGCACTGACGGTAGCAATGCTCTCATGCAACCCTTAGAATACTCATAAACATTCACTCAAATGTAAAATCTCTATGTAGAAAAGCTTACCCATCAAGGCTCTTAATTAGGTTCCACCAAGCATTTTGCAAGATTGATTAAACAAGAAATCTAAATCTCTCAGTTTTTTCACCATAAACTTTCCCTAGAGTTGAGAGAAATTTTACAGTGGAATATAATTTGACATTTTAATAAAGAGAAAGGACGATATCATGCTGTAGTCAGCAAAGTGTTTGAGCAGAAATGCAGCTATGCAAAGAAGACTATAATGCTTCTCTGGTGCCCTTTAACTTGAAGCCTAGCAATCAGGAGATTGATTTAGTTCCCAAACATAACTGGAGACATAATTGTACTATTTTTCTATGTATCTAGTTTTTTGGTTTAATCCTTTGAATTAGTTCAGCTTGATGGTTGTATATTTCACTCCTTAACTATTCTTGAGTGTTATAAGTGACAGGAAGCCCAATGACTGGATTTCTCTATCACAGTATAAAAGGAGTCTGCAGAAGGCTACTTGGAAGTGACCAGTTATTCTCCAAGCAATTAAAAGTAGCTCACTACCCTCCTCCAGTATTGCTATCATTTTCTTAGTCTTTTTTAAAGAGCTACCCTTACAACTCCCCATCTTTTTCTCTGTTGTTTACATATACCTTTGCCCTGGATGGCAGAATAATACCTCTAGCACCCTTTCCCTTCCACCCTTCCTTCTTTTCTTTTACGTGCTCACACAACCAGGCTCACAGAGAAGTGTGATGTTGACTCTTTGTGACATGCCTCAAAACACCTATTTATTTCTTCCAGGGAAAACTTGGAGGTATCTGTATATCTTTCCCCTGCGGGACAAGTTACTGTTTTGAGTAATGGCAGTGGCACTGGTTTGCTTTAGGAACACAGCAGAGGAAAGGTTTACCCCATGAACATTACAAACCTCCTCTGAAATGCTGTAATTTTTGCATAAGCTGCCATTTGGTGTGTGGAAATGATTCCACCCACCAAGCTGCCATTTTGTGACAAGGAGCTTCTAAGACTCTTGAAGAAAATTTAGGTCACACCCAAAAATATAAAACCTGCTTTCCCCTGGAGTAAGTAATAAAGATTGGTTGACAGAAGGGGAAGGACTAGTCAGTTCTTAACAGATCAGAAAATCACTTCCCAATCCTAGTCAGAATAATTATAACTGAAGCTGCTTGAAGGCTACTGGCTAGTCAGAGGACTACAAACAATAAAGAGAAGAGGACTATGGTCATTGAATCCAGTTATCATCCTCTTTCTTCTCCCGGTGGTTGAACACAATGTAGCAAGTGATTCGAGAACATCCTGTGCTTATCAATGTGAGTGACAATGAAGCTTCCTGAGTGTTCAATAGATTTTCCATTTTTCTTCTTCTGGTCATGATGTCACATGACGTTTGATGTCATGTCTGCCCAAATGCCAGAATAGCTATAAGTGGGGAACTGTACAGCCATTTCAGCACTTGAGATGGTGTGTGGGAGGGGGGAGGGCCAGATCACCTCAGCCCACCATGCTGCAGGCCTGCTCCTGGTCCCTGTAGCATTTGAAAATCACTTTAAATTGGAGGCAGCATCCACCTGTTCGACCTGTGAATGCTGTCACATCTTCTTGGGTCATGAGCAGGCAGGCTATGTGATGAATTATGTCACCTGCATAAATACATGTGTCATTTTAAATAATTGACAGACCATCAATACAAGCACATAGGATATTCAGATCAAGAAAAATGTGATTTTTGATGAGGATACATTGAATTTTTAAGTGCATTTGACAAGATTATGCTTTTCGGTAGCTATTTTTAATGCACCTTTTCCTTTACTGTATTGGGGTCTGTGTATAAACTGAAACAAATAATATATGTTCAGAGTAAAAAAAGAAATGTTGACCTTAAATATACTTCTCATGATTTAGAGGTTCTTAAGTTGTTTCTTTATTAGATAATCTGTCCATGAGCTACTCCTTGCTTCTGCAGCTGTGCTCTGTTACAAAGTCTAAATGCAGGAATAAAAGGAAAAACAGCTCATGATAGTAGAATATACCAGGATAATTGCATGATCTTGCATCAAGGGTACCTCCATTTCCCTCTGACAGAATGAAAGTCAGTTTTGAACACTGCAGTATTCTGGCTATTTTAAAAAAGAATTGCTCTGACAGTGATCATTTTAATACATGTTGCAACTGTAGATGGATGAGCCTAATAAAATCCCTAGTTTGGGTGTAAATACACTCATTTTTTAATTCCATGATGCTAGGGTACTTCTCCGAAGTGTCACCAATGATAAAAGACATGATAAATAACATTTGCTGAATGTTTTCAAACTGAGCCTTGGGAATTGATAAGAAAAGTTGAAATGAAGTTCCAAAGCAACATTCCATGAGCTTATCCATATTGAAGCATCAAAACCTCCTCACCCCACACCACTAACCGATTCAGTCTCTGAAGGAGGTTAGTAGACAGCACCCTTGTTCCTTCACATATAACCTCCTCCCTTCCCATGTCAAGGTAGAGAACCTCCTCAAGAGCCTCATCCCCACTGATATCAATTCAACTCCCTTGCTCCTCCAAGTTTAGAAGGACCCTTCCCCAGTGTACCCATGTCAGTTTCCACCTCTGTGAGAGTTGCCTCACCAGTCCTTGTTACAATTCTGTCATATGCTAAGGACAGTCCTTTTGCACTTTGCACGGGCAAAGAAGGCACTCCTGCCTCTCTCCAAGATGTTTTGAGAAGCTGCAACATCTTCCTCACTTCCGGAATTATTTACATAATTGTAGAGCTACAAGTGGAGTCTAACCAGCATGTGCAGCTCCAAATGTGTGTAAATACAATCTTGCCAAACCATTTCAGATTTTCAAATTCCTGAAGGGGAAGGCAGGATCAGTAACACAAAATTGAGCTTTACAAATGCAGCTATTGACTCTGCAACTACTGCGTGTCTGCTGCAAACATGAGTTGTATCAGGAAAACCTGGACACAGCTCCTGAAAAAAAGTTGTGTCTGTTTTGGCCCTTAATGATGTTGGTTTTAAACAATGTTAACATGTGTTAAACAATGTTAACATTATTTATTTATTTATTTATTATATTTATATACCGCCCTCCCCAAAGGCACAACATTAATGCGTTGTGGTGGGTTTTCCAGGCTGTGTGGCCGTGGTCTGGTAGATCTTGTTCCTAACATTCCGCCTGCATCTGTGGCTGGCATCTTCATTAATTAATAATGTTAAGAGAACTAGGAATGGTTTTGGTGGCTGATGGATTGTAATTTTATGCTTTGCATCCCTATTGCAACCTGCTCTGCTATTTTTATTTTAATTGGAAGTTGACACATGAATATAACAATATCAACAGGCCTTCCTCTCCATCTTATTTTATTATCACCTCTCTCCTCAACTTCACAGGGAACTGGAAAGGTAGCTTATTTGTTTCTATGCTCCCCCACTCCCCCATCTTTCTGAAGGGTTTTGGACTGCCTCTTCTAGGCAGTATTTTTTAAAATATATATATATTATGTACATGGAATTTATCCATAGAACATATGTAAGCTAGACATATACTAAATGTAAAATACTGCTTCATTGATATGCAAGTACTGTTGCAAAAGGCATGCGATTTCTCAGAAACAATGTGGTGCAGTGAAATGGAAAATGGTATGAAAATAAAGGCTCGTAGGTTTGAGTTACACAAGGGAGAGACAAGTAGAAATCAGAATATTTGAATCTAACCAGCAAGAATATGAAAATGGATGGCATCCCTCTTTAGCAAGGCCCACTCTGCATGTGCCAAAAATGCAAGTCCTGACTCTGCCATAGAAACATGCCGGTGACCTTGGCCAGTCAGACACTCTCACTCAGCCTTGACCTGGGCAAGTATTTGGATAAGACACCTCCAAGAAATACCTTGGGTGTAATGTGGAGGAAGACAATGGCAGACCACCACTGAACATCTCTTGCATTGAAAACTCTGTGGGGTTACCATAAGTCAACTGCGACTTGATGGCTAAAAAATAAATCATGAATACAAAGTGTAGAGGGGGCATCCTTTTATCATTTTGATAGATTGTGGGGAAACGTTAACTCACCCCTTCAGTTTATAATATTTCTAAAGGTTTGCTGGTATACTACTGCTAGATAAGGTTTAAGTTGCCAACTAAAATGGATGAGAAGAAGTTGAGACAAAGACCAAAAATAGGGTGGGAATTAAAGTGGGAAGAGAGGAATGAAGGCAGATCACAAAAGGAAAAAAGGAAAGTGAAGGAGTATAAAAAAGTGGAAAGGAGGAAGTGAAAAAACAACAAAAGTGATTTTTAGAACATATTTTGCTACAACATACTAATATGGCTGCCCCCTTTGCAAGACTGGGATGTGCAGACAAAACTGTGAAGCTGGGTGGAACTAAAAGAAAAGGATAAAGGAACTATCTCCAGACTGCTGGAGATAATGACCTTGTTAGGAGGCTGCATCTTGGCAATGACTGTAGGCCAGTGGTGTATCTGCAATGGAGTCATGGGGAGACGAATGTCCCTGGGCGCCCCACTCGGGGGGGGGGGGCTGCCAAAATTCAGGTTCATTTGTGTGTTTTTTGTATTTTTTAGTGTTTTTTCAGATTTTGGCCTGCAAGGGGTGCAGTTTTTAGGCTAGCAGCACCAAAATTTTGGGAACTTTTAAGGGGACTATCCTGATGAAACCACCCAGGTTTGGTGTGGTTTGGTTCAGGGGGTCCAAAGTTATGGACTTCCACAAGGGGTGCCCCATCCCCCATGGTTTTCAATGGGAGCTAATAGGAGATGGGGGCTACACATTTGAGGGTCCATAATTTTGGAACACCTAAACCAAACTTCACCAAACCTGGGTGGTATCATCAGGAGAGTCTCCTAAAGATACGCTGAAATTTTGGTGCTGCTAGCCTAACAATTACACCCCTGACAATTGTTGGGGTGGGGGTGATTTGTGAGAGATGATGCTGACATTTGTTTGGTAAATGTTTTGCTGGGGGTGATTTGTGAGAAGTTTACATGCTTAATACCCACTTGCACTGGCTTGGAGCTGTTTCTCAGGCTAACAGCCTATCTCATAGGGTTGGTGTGAAGACAAAATTAGGAAAGAGAGTTGGTGGGGAGAGAGCCCTGTCTGTTTTGCTGTGGGTGGGAGGTGTTTTGTGAGCTGGTACAAAAAGTCATTGTTTGGTCGTGGTGGGGGAGGGTGGCTGCAGATATGGGGGAGCAAACTCAGGTTTTGTCCCTGGGCTCCAGTTTGCCTAGATACGCCTCTGACTGTAGCTTGTCTTGGCTGGTCTTGCCTTGCTCGATACTGGCTTGGCTGATGTGTTTAGTAAGATCTGAGAAGCAAGGGTTTCCCACAGATACATAGTAAACATTGCATAAGGGCCCAGCTAGAGTGACCACTGTTTACTTTGCTCTGCCTTCCCTTCACCGCTAGTGGCTGCAATGCAGAACTGTATTAAAAGTGGAAAAGATGCCTTTCCTTGAATGCAGCATGCCACTTGCTTCAGGGCTTTAGGGACCCTCCAACTGAATTCAGCTCAGGGAATTTTGTCCTCCTCTGTAGCTTCCTTGGTGGCTCTGACACCAAACAGTTTTTTTTTTCATACAACCTGCTGCTATCCTGTAGGAACCTTTGCATCTACTGTCCCTTAAGTCTCCTGGGATCTGTTTTCCCCCATGTGTCTGCTTTCAATCCCCTCCAACTCATTTCAAAACTGTTTCTACACTCAAAAGCACATTGTGAAAACACTGTATGTTTCCCCAAGCTTCAAATACACACACACCACCACCACCACCACAAGTGCCCATAGGAGACGATGCTCAGGAAGAAAATATAATAAGATACAAAATCTGAATGATGGCAGGGCCAAAATATTTGACTGCCCTGCCTCCAGATGTGAGCTTGATCTTGAGTCTGACATGCTGCAAAACAGACTCCTTTGATCCAGTTTGCTGTTGGTTTCTTGTCTATAAATGGAGCATTGACTCAGATAGGTTTGAAATACATTTATTCTTAACCGCCAAGTCAAATAACCTCTGAGTTAATGAGGTCCCCCCCACACCCTTCTACCATTCACGGTAGGCATTAGAGACTCTCCCTATAGTTAAAACTCACATATCTAATTGCAGAAGCATATTGTGTAGCTCAGCTTTTAAATATCCCTGTTTGAGCTGATGTGACAGCATCTTTATTTCACTGCTTTGATACTTCAGTGACACATTTAGAAAGACAATTACTCCTACCAGAAGGACCCAAACACTGGCTCTGTAAAGCAAAGCAGCTGAAGCTAATGAGTTATCTGTTACAAACTGTACTTCCACACTGACTTGCCAACTGGAAAGAAATACGTTATCATCATTTGTTTGAATCACTCCTTGACTATGAGAGATGTCTTTCTCTGTGTCTCTATCTTTCTGTCTCTTGCTCCCTCCCTCCTTTCTTGGTTTATGGATTTTTCTTTTGCATGATATTGTACAGGAGAGAAGGAGAAAGAGACCATTAGCTTCTTCCTGCTGCACATATATAAATGAGCAGGGAGGGAATATCCCAATAGGTATAGTTGTGATTCTCTACTTGAAAGTTTCAAAGAGTTTCAAAGATGGAAGTTCAGAGATATGTCAAGTTGCACCCACCCCCCTCCATACACAAAAGATCAGTGTTAATTATTTTTCATTTTAGGATGAAAAGGAACACAGAGCAAGCAAAGTCAGGCAGTGGAGAGAACCACTAATCATGAATAATAGACAAGAGTGCAAATTAAGTTCTATGAAGTCCGCTGATCTCAGGACAGAAGTAAGCCTTCACTTCACCATGGCAGGATCATGTCCACTAATCCCTAAAGACAAGTCTGTGTTTCATTTTCATGCTTTAGATCATCACTAATCAAAAAAGGATTCAGTGGAAAGTTAGAAATCTGAGAATTATTTTCATACATTGACATGTAGCATCAGTTCCAATAATAATAATAATACACATTTTATTCAAATGCTCCCCCATCAGTTTGTGTTCAGACAATTGGCAGAATGCTTTCAGCAACTCCATTATTTACAAGATATTGAAGTATTTACCCCCCCCCCCCATCATGTACTAAGAGATGACTCTGCGTTTCTCTTCCCTGCAGTTTCAGCTGAAAAAGTGTGCTGTAGGCAGGCAGGGTGTGGTCAGCCAAATGGTTTGCGGGGCCAAATGGACAGCAGGCAAATGTGCAGTCCAATAACAGTCCAGTGGGTCAAGACAAGCAGCAGGCAAAGCATAGTCAAATAACAGTCCAGTGGGTCAAGGAAGGCAGCAGGCAAAACATAGTCAGATAACAGTCTAGTGGGTCATGGCAGGCAGTAGGCAAAGTTCAGTCAGATAACAGTCTACAGGTCATGGTACAGGCGAACCAATAAACAGACTAGGGATCAGCGATGAACCAGGCACATAGCGGCAGCAGGTAACACACTTGTTACACGCAGGCAGAAGTAAGCTCACAGCAAGGCTTAAATAAAGAGCCTTGTCCAAGTTGGGATTCTGCAAGGAGTTAATCCTCATCAGATGCAGACACATCTATCTTCCCATATCTTGCTGCAATATGAGCACTCCTCCTTTGATTCTGCAGCAGCTGCCTCTGCTTCTGCCTGGCTGACTCATCACTGGGTTCCCTAGGAGGATCTGCAGGCTCCTCCACCTGCATGTCATCAGGCAGGAAGGGCTGGGAGTTGGCTCTGCTGCCTGGTCTTCCTCAGGAGCAGCTAACTCTGGCTTCACGGTGTTGTCAAGTTCTGTATCAGAGTCCTCTGTATCCTGGTAAGTACCCAGGGACTGGCTCATGACAAGAAGTCGCCTGGTGTTTTTTGCACCATTTTTTTCTCCTTGTACTCAGTTCTTCAAAAGATTTTCAATGCTGAAAATTATACTTCACATGCCTATTCTATGTTTAACAGTGTAATCCTATGCAGAGCTAGAATCTTCTAAGTCCATTGTAGCCAAAGAGCTTAGAAAGATGGAACTCTGCATAGAGGTGTGTGCATATGTGCCATCAAGTCACAGCTGAGTTATAGTAACCCTTGTAGGGTTTTCAAGGCAAGACACATTCATAGGTGGCTTGCCATTGCTTGACTTCACATAGATTGAGAGAGTTCTGAGAGCCCATGGTTACCCAGCAGGCTTCATGTGTAGAATTGAACCAGTTCTCCAGAACAGAATCTGCTGCTCTTAACCACTACACCACACAGGCTCTCTGTATAGGACTGCACTGTAAATCATACATATGGTAGGTATAAATATTGCATACATTGTGTATAAAAACTATGCAATATGGGTGCTCAGCACAAGAACTGAAATGGGTCCAAATTATCTGATAAAAATATAACAGAATCTACCACATTTTTCCCACCCTTTTGCCAAGGAGCTCAGTGTAGCTGATAAAATTCTTCTCTCCTCCATATTACCCTCACAGCAATCCTTTGGATAGATTGAACAAGAATGATAGAATAGGGATTTGGACCTATATGTCACTGGCCTTAATTCAACACCACTATGCCATGCTGGCTGTCTAAGGAATGAAATAGGAAGCATTCACTCATCCCTATCTTGTACAAAATGGTTGCTCCTAGTCCACATGAAAAACACCTGTGTTTACTTGTATAATGGAATTAATAAAGACATTTTTGTTCTCCTTTCAGGGACACAGCTATCCTAACGGACTGGAAATTTATCTTGAAGGCAATGAAGAGGATAAATCTTATGGTGAATTCTGTATGTTACTGCCTGTGTGGTTTCTCATTTATGAACTCTCCTGATTGCTTGTCAGCACTGCCAGCTGGTGAGCAAGAGAATCACGGGTTCATAGATTTTTATTACTCAGTAGGTAGCTCTAATTTTATCTTCGTGAAAAAGCTTTTAGAGATTTAATCCTTCTCACCCCCTTCAATGTTGTCAAGAGATTTCCTTCTTCTTGAAGCAGCATGAATTTGAGACCAGTCTAATTTCTGGGAGAATAAGAGGAGATTATATTCACACACATAATTTTTTTGGATATTGTGCATTTCCATTCTCCAGCGTTGTCAAGTAGTTTGTTTAATTGGCTCATATGTAATCCTTGGAAGATGTAAATGTGCCAAGCAGACCCTTCCATTTCACAAATGCTATGACTACACCCCCAAAGTATGGAGCTGCTTTATACTGAATCAGATCAGTAGCCCAGTGACAGTAGTGTAGCCTGTGGCCACAGAACTGTATCTACAATGGAGCTAGTAGGTATAAAGTCCCATCTGGAACATGGATTTGTCCCATGTTAGGTTTTTTAAAGCAAGTTTTTAATTCTCCCAGTAGACAACAATGTCATGTTGTCTTAAAGGGGCTATAGGTGGATTTCCAGCTTTTGTACACATGAGCCAGACCCCTGGGAAAATCAGAATTTTTTGTATTAGTTACAGAGGTTGCAGATGCAGACATAACTTGTATATTGCCCTTTTCTGACAACATGGCAACCTGACTTATCAGGAGTACTTCAAGCAGTTTATGCCTAATAAAGGTGTACTGTTACTGTTTCTTCAAGCAGTAATTCATACTATTAGCGGACTCTTGGTACATACGTTAGTAACATCTGAAATGGGCTACTCTGAGCATTGCAAAGTATATGAAATGCGAGGGGGGGGCAAGGAGAACTTAAAGAAGGAATGGATGACTTATTTAGTGAATCTTTCCAAAATTATTCAAGGACCAGATATTTTATTCTCTAATCACTTTCCCATGCACATTGTGGGTAGGGTGTGGCCCTCAAAGGAATGCAGCCTTGCCTAGTGAGGTGAGCTGGCTACAGGCTTATGTATCAGTAGCTTATCGTGGTATCAGTCTTTTTTTCTTTTCTCCTTGACATTCTGGCTACTGGAATCATTAGTACACCCCTTTGCTTAAGTATGAAGAAACGCTGATCTTGAACTTTAAATAACCCCCAGATTTCAAGGGAATTGGACCAAGAGGGCAAATTTTATGATGACCTAAAAAGATACCCCTCTATCCTCCATTGATTAATATTGGGGGGGGGGATTCCATGCTTTCTTCTGGGCAAAGAATATCCAGAGATACCAGAACAAAAAAAAAGCAATCTCTAACCCAGGGGTCTGCAACCTGCGGCTCTCCAGATGTTCATGGACTACAAATCCCATCAGCTGGTGGGGGCTGATGGGAATTGTAGTCCATGAACATCTGGAGACCCTCAGGTTGCAGACCCCTACTCTGGCCAAAAGCCCATCAAAGCAAATAGAACAAACAAGCCCAAAGAGCCCATGCAGAACCAATGAATCCTGGCAGAAGTGTCAGTCAATATGGAAAGCTTAACATACTAAATGTATAATTCAAGAATCCAACCCAATGTCAAACCAGAAAAAGGGCCAAGCCAAACTGCATAGGAATGCCAATGCAAGCCTAACAAATGTAAAATCAGAGAATCAGTACCACACAAACTGCAAATCCAACACAACCAATTTGCACAAAGGATACAATGTTGCAAAACCAGCAAAACTAATTTAAAGTTACAGAACCAAAGTGAAACCAACACAACATGTTGATACCAAGCATGGAATAACAGAGGCATGAAACAAACAAACAAACAAATAAACAAACAATGCTGGAAACAGTCACATTTTAGCTCCCAATATTCATTGCTAATCCTGAATCTTTATAGGATTTCTCATGACCCATTTCCCAGTATCCCAGAAAATCCAAAATTTCATCTGGACACCAAAACATACCAGGCAAATACCAATAAAGTATTTTTTTTCAGATATATATTCAGATTGATTATATCAGAATACACATTCCTGCTTACAAACTGAGAGTTCTTGGCTTCTTTGACAGAATCAATCCATCTCTCATTGAGTTTTCATCTTTTACTGTTGACTTCAACTTTTCCTAGCACTGTTGTCTTTTGCAGTGAGCCTTGCCTTTTCATGATATGACCAAAGTACTACAGTCTCAGTTTAGTCATTTTAGCTTCTAGGGACAGTTTCATCTGGATTTGATGTAGAATCCACTTATTTGTCTTTTTGGTTCTCCAAGGTATCTGAACAAATCTCTTCCAACATCACATTTCAAATGAATCAACTTTCATCCTGTCACATTTCTTCATTGTCCAACTTCTACATCCACTCATTGTCATAGGGAATACTATAGTGCGACGTATCTTGATCTTTGTCACCAGCGTCACATCATTAGCCTTATCAGTCTTTTCTAACTCCTTCATGGCTAGCCTTCCTAGTCTCAGTTTCCTTCTGATTTTTGCTTACAGTCTTAAAGTTGTGTAATTCCTCAGTGGTCATTACTTTTTTTCTTGAGGTTCAGATGCAATCCTGCCTCCCTGATTAAGCCCTCCTTTGTTTTAACTCTATAATTGCTGTCCTGATCTCTGTTCCTCCTCTGCTTCCTGCCTATTCTGTGGCCTCTGGCCAAGTAGCCACTGGGAATCCCACCATGGCTTGAAACAGCTGCCACTCCCATGGGTCAATTTTGTGCCTAGTGGGAATTGGGAGTACCTCGCCACTGATGGAGTACTATGCCAATAGCCATAATAGTCCTGAAGAACTTTCCTGTTGAACCACAATTGACTCCTTCTCCCAGGCTGATGTACCATTATGCAATGAGAAGCAATATGCCATTTTGTAATGAGAGAAATGCACATGATTAATTTTGTTTCCTTAGCAGGTCATAGAAATGAAAAGATTTTCTTCCCCATTGAATTAAGCAAACTTTGAAACATGCTGGGAGATATTTAAACCATGTGAATGATTTTAAGTGTTAATCTCTCTGTGACTTTGTGATAATCTCATAATGACTCTGATTTCTTACCTTCCGCATATTTTATCTCATTGAGTAGGAATCTAGCTCAATTACAAGAAAGAAAGAGAGGAGGCTGGATTTGTTGACCTTCCTTTCCCCCTTCTGAGACCCTACTGGAATAAAGTATTGTTTCCTGCAGGGAACAGAGTAGATTTAAAACAATAATCTCAGCCTTGAGATCTAAACATATTAACTAGCTTTTTTCCCCACAGTTAACCTGTGATAAGTATACCCCATTGAAATGAAAGTCAGGCATCAGCTGTTCTGTCTGAAACCGTAAGCAGCCTCTGCCTCTAACCGGATAAAGCATTGCTATTGCTAATCAACTCTGAGCAATCTCTTCATAGGAGACAGATGAAACTAACCATGGAATAATGAAGAGAAACCGATACAAACAATACTGGGTAAGTTGCTGAGTCCTATTTTGAGAAGAGTTACAGTTCTATTCCTTGAGATCCAGTGTGGTGTAGTGGCTTGGGTTTCAGACTTAAGCCATGATTGACTGGTTCAGATCTTTAGTTTGCCCTGGACACTTGCTGGGTGATCTTGGGCCAATGATTTTTTCCTAGTCTAACCTACCTCACAGATTAGTTGAAGATAAAATAAAGTAGAAAAGAATGATACACACTGCCCTTTGGGTTGCCATGAGCTTGCCAGCACTCCACTAGCTGGCTGGGGAAACACTTTTTTTATAGCCAGAGATGGCATGATGTCATTTCCAGAGAAGAGAAGAAGAAGAAGAAGAGAAGAAGAGGAGGAGGAGGAGGAGGAGGAGGAGGAGTTTGGATTTATATCCCCCTTTCTCTCCTGTAGGAGACTCAAAGGGGCTTACAATCTCCTTGCCCTTCCCCCCTCACAACAAACACCCTGTGAGGTAGGTGGGGCTGAGAGAGCTCCGAGAAGCTGTGACTTGCCCAAGGTCACCCAGCTGGCGTGTGTGGGAGTGTACAGGCTAATCTGAATTCCCCAGATAAGCCTCCACAGCTCAGGCGGCAGAGCGGAGAATCAAACCCGGTTCCTCCAGATTAGATACATGAGCTCTTAACCTCCTACGCCACTGCGTAGTAATCTAACAACATAGTAATCCAACAACAGATTCTCTTTTTTTTCTTGGTAGAGATATTTTTGAAGAAGTCCTTCAGTTCTACTTGCCCCTTTCAGTGAGTGCAGCCAGTAGCTAACAAAAGCTCAGACTGAATGAGACACCATATCATCCTTTTTCTCAGCCCCATATTTTCTGATTAGCTGACAAAGAAGCTTTTCCTAGAGTGATTCCAGCCAGTCAGGGTCTATGTATTGACTCTGATGAGATCATAGCCAAATAGGTTAGTACTGATGTTTCTAGAGGCAAAATAGTTTGCTGATACTGAAAGCTATTTGTTCTGAATAGGCAAAGCACTTTTCTCCCCTTTTGAGTCAATTATGATTGCAGGATAAAAAAAATCTTAAATTATGAAAATGTCTGTGAAAATCACTTTCCTTTCAAATTCATTGCTGTTCCCCACAAGCTTGTTTATAAATAAGCAAATAACACTTACAACCCAATACAGTTCCTGGGGGTAGCCATAGATGGTGCTGCTGCCATGTCACCATGCTGCCACACTGCCTCCAGATGGCTTCCAGGTGGTGCAGGGAGACAACCAGAAAAGGGGGGAGACTCACTGTCCAGAAGCCTTCCATCGAAGCACTGAGTTGTGGTGTTTGCAGCCCTAAACCCCAGGTAGAAGTCAACTAAAGTCAGCTCCACCCCTGGAAACACCCTGCCCCTCCCACACCATGCCAGTGTCTGAGTGGATGCCAGCATTGCTCTGTGGCAGCCCGGACTCTGGATTTTGCTGCTGCAGAGCTGAGGGGCAGCCAGCCACTGGTGCCTCTGTCCCCTTCACCAATGCAGGTGCTCCTTGCACTGGCGGAGGGGAAAACACATCAGTGTAAACCTCCACCATTCCCTAGGAGTGTTCAGCCCCCCTTCCATCTGAATTGGGTTGCCTGAATTTTTGTTGTGTTGTTCAAAATACACTAAATAACTTCTGTTTTAATCCTTACTGGTAAGGTAGATCAATAATATTATCCCCATACTGAAGATGAAGGCTGAGAAGCTGAGGCTTATCGAAGTTCATCAAAACTTTTCATGGTTGAAGTCAGATTTCAAACAGGAATATTTGATTTCTTATTCGTTTGTCGATCTACTGTACAATGCTGACTGAGAGAAACATATTAAATTGCTACTACATTCTCCTTTGAAGGAGGCAAACCAGCTAATTTATTTATTTATTTATTTGTTTGTTTGTTCGATTTATAGGCTGCCTTACCCCCGAAGGGCTTGAGGTGGCTCACAATATGGCTGTTCACAATGACAGCAAATAAATACAAAAATATAACTTAACCCCATTAAAATCTAATAGTAGCAGTTACTTTGAATAAATAGAAATTAAAACAACAAAAGTTGTTAAAAACAGGCACCCGATCCAAAGGCCAGAGAGGGAGAGGGGAAAGGCAGGGCCCGAGATGGAATTAGGCCAAGCCAAGGTGGAAGACAGGCAGCCTCAGTGGTGGGCGGTAGAGCTGCGGCCAGCCCCCCCGAAAGCCCGGTGGAATAGCTCCGTCTTACAGGCCCTGAGGAACTCACCAGCTACAGCATTGTAGGGATTGGAGAACAAGAGATAGAGAGGGCAAGAATATCTTGTAAGGGTGAGTTGCTTGTTCAAGGGCAGTTTATCTTCTTGGGAAAAGTCCCATCATTGTGAATAAAACTCTTTTTAAAACTGAAGATGAAGTATAGTTAAGATGTGCCAAATAAGTTGTCTATCTTTTTTTTGTTTTTTTTAAGACAGTTCATGTTCTACTATCATGGTGCATGATGTTAGAATATACAACATGGAAAAATTGTGCCCAGACATTTCTTTTCTTTGATTGTTTTATCTGTCATGATAGAGGAAGGTCAGAGCATCTCTTGTACATAAAATCTAACTATAATGCGATGCAGGCTGGAATGGGTGATAATAGCAATGATTAGAATTAGGGGTTATTTCAAAGGTGAGCACGTTATGGCAAAATGGACTTAGGGGAGCATCTTAAATCTGCAGTGGCTATTCCCATAAATAATGCTTTTACGATTTCCCATCCGTCATCCTCTATGAAGATTTGTGGCACCCTTTGATTAGATGACTCGTCCTTGAAGTACGGCTAGCATTTTGGTGTGAAATATCAACTGTTCTGCTATGACAGAATGAGTTCAGCCAGAAAGCATAAAAAATCCTTGGTGTTGTCCTTATCATAAGAATAGGAGAATAAGAAAGGCCTTTTTCAGTCCTGAGGCAGAGCAACCAGCGTTAATAGCCACTGCATTAGGGATAGCAGAATCCTTAATTTTGGCAATGAATTAATTTGGGTGATGATAGAATTTAGCAGCTAATTCATTTTATCAAGTAAGCCAATGAACTGTGGCTAACCAGCACTCTTGCCAAAATGGGCCTGCCTCGTTGCCGAAGTTTTTCTCCATTTTCAGTGTATGTAGTGTATAATATATTAATTCCCAAAGAGATATAGAAAGAATGTTGCTTACTAAAATTTTAGAGCTGAGCAAATTCCCTTGCCTCTGATCTGTCATTATTTCTTAGTTTATATGAATTTTAAATGGTCTCTGAGCCACCTCAAGAACCTTTGATGGAGGCAGTGGGATAGAAAGCAAATAGAATAAAATTAAAAGCTTTAGAGAGTCATAATATCTTTGCCTGGCTTTAAAGGGATTGTAAATTTGGCTCCAGATGTAAGGGTGTGCATAAAAAATAGAGTTTTTTCTGATTAGGGTATGTTGGAGCCAAAAAAATAGGTATTCCTGATAACACCAAATTCCAATATCATTATGGTATTCAAATTCAAGTTTTAGTTGGGAATCCAAAATTATTTGGCTCTATTACAGTCTGTGCGGAAGTTATCCAGAGGACTTAAAAAATCTCCAGCATTTCAGAGTACAGAGTCTGGGGAAATTTCTTTGGCTGACAGTTAGGGGTGCATTTTTAAATTTATTGGCACCAAAATTTTGGGGTCTCATCCAGAGACTGTTCTTATGATACCCCCTAAGTTTGGTGAAGTTTGGTTCAGGGGAGCCAAAGATATAGACCCTACAAGGGGTAGCCTCCATCTCTTGTTAGCTCCCACTGAAAACAATGGAGGATGGGGCACCCACTTTGGGGGTCCATAACTTTGCCCCCCCCGCCAAATGTCACCAAACTCTGCAAGCATCATTAGGACAGTCCTCGGATCATACTCTGAAATTTTGGTGCTGCTAGCTTTTAAAATGCGCCCCCTGCAGCCCAAAATGTGAAAAACACCCCAAAATACCAGAAAAGCCTGAATACCTTGCATTCCGATTCGTTCAGATTCGGGAAGGACATATTCAGCCGATTTTCATCCAAATATGCCTGAATTTGCCCAGATTCGGTCTAAATCTGGTATGTCTTGCAAACCTATTGGGTAAGCAACAATCTAAGTCAGAGCCAAGATCTTTGCAAATTATAGCATTACTTGCTGATATTATTCAAGATTTCTTGGTGAACCTCTGCTACTCCCACTGTTGGAAGTTTCTATTTTCATATATCCTTTTGAGGATTGAAACATAACAAAATCTTGCAAAAAGCTTTTGATTGCTGGGGTGTATGGGCTAATTAGTCAAATGTATAAAGCAATCCCCAATGCTACCATTCTCAGCCGTCAGCTGTAGAAAGATGGAAGGGCCAGCATTAGGTTTCTGTTTATCCTTATCAGTTCAATAAGATGGTATCCATCCTACAATTCCTGTGCTTGTTAGAATTTGTATTGATTTAATGTAATAATTACTTTTTGCAATTTTGTTATTTTCTTCCCAGTGCCTCTTGGCATGCTAATAGAATGGAAGGTTATGCACATCACAATAAATCAATGAACGGACAGGAGAGTCAAATCACAGGTCAAAGTTTGAGATGTGTGCATTTTATGCAGGCAAAACTACCTGATAAAAAAAAAGTCAGTGAAGAAATGTTCCCTTTGGGCTTTGAATCTAAGGTTGCAGCAAAAGGGCTTTGAGATAAAGGGTAGGTGGCTCCCTAGAGCTCCTTGATCTAGGCTTGTGGCTATCTGTTCTCTTTGGGTGGGGGAAAACAAAATGAATCCTAGTTTTTTTTTAACTGGCAAATAAAAATCTTTTCAAGGGCTACAAAAGGGAAGCTCTGTTCACTAGCGTCACATCAAAAGCTGCCTGCTGCCTCTTTAAAAGCCATCCTAAAAGAAATATATTTTGCTGGAAAGCTAGCCAATTCTTCCTTAAGGAATAATAAGCCCATTGGGAATTGCACCTGAAATACCCATCTAAAAATGGTAATTGTTATTCTCTTCCTCCCATTTTGCAGAAATACTTTCTTCTGAGGCTCAGATATGAAGCCCCTTTGCTGAACACCTTGCAGATACACTTCAAACAGATATTCATCTTAATGTTTACTTTTTTAAAAAAAAGAATATAGACTTTTTTTACCTTGAACAGCAGTAAAATGCAAGCTTCACACCTCATGTGTGAAGTCTGACTTTGGACTCTGTATGGGGAATAGTGAAGAGAGGCATGCAAGGGACAAGAGTGATAAAGCAGAAAGGGAAGCAAAGAAGAAAAAGGAGGAAAAAAAGAATGCAGGCATCAAGAGATAACAGGCACAATCTCAAGAAACTGAAGAATGAACTCAGAAAGTTTCTCTCTTTTTTACATTATGAATCTCCAAAAATAAATATCTTTCATTTAAATCAGCTTGTGGAACATTCAGAACAATATTATAGTTGCTGATTTAACTGTCACCACACTCTATTTAAAAAACAAACAAACTTCAAAGGGAGATTTTAATGGGAATCTGGTAAATTTGATTTTATTGGGAAAAAACCTTAATGTGATTGCTCAGCCATTGTAGGTATTAATAAATCCACATAAATTATCTTGTCATTGAAAACACATTATAATTAACACAAGACTGCTGTCCTACTCATGTTTTTACATTGAGTGTTTCCTTAGCTCTGCCTTAGGTAGCCAATAATTGGATATTGATAAGAGGATACAGGATAGATTGTACTAAACCAGTGATGGGCAACCTTTTGAGCTTGGTGTGTCAAAATTCGCCAAAAATCCAAGCATAACTCGGGGGAGGGGGGGGTGTCATTTCAAGAAAAAAACCATAATTTTGCGATATTTATAGTTTAAATAACAAAAATGCATAATTGTAACATATAACTGTATTTAATAAACCAAAAACTAATTATTTAACTTTGTTCATCTGTCAGTCAGTTTCTTTTGTTGGTCTTGATATCATTTAACAGTTCCAAAAGATTTCCTCTGGCTGCTGATGTGCAGGGTGAGAGATTCTCGACAAAGCCCGACACCCCTTGCAGCCAAGGAGCATGACGGGTCTCCTTCTCGTGTATCAATCTGCCTGTCACTTATCATCATCATCCAAGGCTAGACGGGCCAGGCTTGGAAAGGGATGCTGAGGTTTGGGAACTCCTTCTCCACAGAGGATCTCCTGGCACTTGAAGTCGCTGGCCCTTTAAGTGCCAGGCAAAGAGGTGCATTTACCCAACTGTGAGATTTTATTGGTGTCCAAGTTTCTGGCTCCAGCATTACAATGTCTTAGCCATCCAATGCCTTGGTGATTTGCTTGGGCAAGTGATTGTCCTTAGGAAAGTGGGGCCAGAAACTTGGACTACGGTTGCTGTGGTTATGTGGTTGCTGGTAATGGCGATCACAGGGCCCACAGAGATGCGTCCCCCATGGCATTCCACTGCTTCCTGCTCCGCTGGCTGGAAGTGAGGTCAAAGATCCTGCCTTGGGCCCGTGTCCTGGTGCTACTGGGGGAGCTCACTTCTCTCCCCCCTCTGCCCACCCTTCCAATGCCTCGCCGAGTGCCACCTGCGGGGGGACCCACAAGCATCCCTCGAGGTGCTCCCCAGCTGTTCTCCGCTGTGCCTGTCCAGGCCCGGAGCTAGCAGCCAGCTCTGCCACCTCTTCCTCTCCTCCCGCCCGCCTTTTCCCCTTCCTGCACGCTTGCATGCCACAGCCTCCTAATCCCCTCGCCTTGTCCCTCTTGCAGCCTCCCCACCATCTGCCCCTTCCACCCTTTTATTCCCTCCCCCTGCGTCCTCCCCTGGCCCCGGTGCAGCTGGTGCGCTCGGCCCCCGCAGCCCCAGCTGAGCGGTGCCGTGCTAATCAGCAGGGCCACCGGAGAGCTCCTTGGCCTGTCTGGGGCTTTCCCCGCACCTTCTGGGTTTGAAGGGACTCCCTCCGGCAGGGCGTCAGCCCGCACTGGGGCTCTCCTGTTGGGGGGGGAACCCCTGTCACTATGGGGAACCCCTGGGGCCACCAGCAGCAGTCCAGGCGCTGGCAGCAGTCCGGGCGCCAGCAGCAGTCCAGGCTGGGCCGAGTCCAGACAGCATGCGGCCCCATACTTCTCTGTATGCAGCCGCATGTGGCCGCGTGTCAGCAAAAATGACTTCGCGTGTTAGTGCTGATACGCATGTCATAGGTTCGCCATCACTGTACTAAACATTATGAAGGTGAGTGGCAGCCATTTTTATTGGCTGTCCCATGTTGTTTCTAATGTGCTGTGTGTTGCACCCGCATTGATTATCCTTGTAATCCCCCAACAGTGAAGTTCTCAGAGCCTTGAAGGGCCACTATACAGAATTGGTGGTGTTGGGCTTAAAAAGCCATATATTGTGTTTCTTGTTCCAATGACTGCAGAATTTAATTTTAAATTTCAGTATTAGCAGAGATCATAAAAATAGTTTCAAATGAACTAAGGTATAATTGTTGAATATGCCTGGAATGTGTACATGTTACAGCTTCTGACTTTTTAATGCAGTATTAGTGGATAGTGAGCAGGTGCCACACTCTGTAAATGGAGATGGAGAACTTTTTAATAATCAGCTCATCCATTAGATTTAGACAAATGTGGCCTCATATATGCTAACAGATGGGGCTTGAGAATATTCCATGTTCTGATGCAACAGGTCACTTCTATCTACTTTGATTTATGGTTTTAATCTACTTTCTTAGATGGGGGTAAGCTCTGAAATCAGGTATTTTCCACTAGGGCATAATTGTTTCCATTATTTACTAACCAAATGTTCATCAATGTAACAGACAAGATATGTTTAAAGGGAGTGTTTTTATGGTGTGAGAACTTCTGGGAAGGGTGCAATAGATCTCTATAAACTCTGTTCACAGAGTCACATTGTTGTCATTCCCATTCCTGTGCAGATTTCCTTTCAGTCAGGACTGAGCCGCCCACTGCTGGAAGTGGAGACCAGAGAGGATTTTTTCTCTTAATGAAAAAAGCATAGGTACAGCATCTTAATTTTCTCTATAAAGTATCACACTTGAACAGGTACCATGTCAGTCAGGACAAAGAAGCACCCTGAAGCACTAAATCAGTTTGAATACTGTGTGATTGTGCGGGGTGGGGAAAGGAATGAAAGTTAGTTTTGGGGTCCCTGGTAAGGGTTACCAACCTTCAGGAGAAAGGAGTAATTCTCCCAGAACTGTAACTGATCTCCAGATTACAGAGATCAGTTGCCCCAAAGAAAGGCCCTTTCCGCACGGGCCAAATGAAGTGTCCATGAGAACATAAGAACATAAGAACTAGCCTGCTGGATCAGACCAGAGTCCATCTAGTCCAGGACTCTGCTACTTGCAGTGGCCCACCAGGTACCTTTGGGAGCTCACATGCAGGATGTGAAAGCAATGACCTTCTGCTGCTGCTGCTCCTGAGCAACTGGTCTGCTAAGGCATATGCAATCAGAGATCAAGGAGGATCAAGATTGGTAGCCCTAGATCGACTTCTCCTCCATAAATCTGTCCAAGCCCTTTTTAAAGCTATCCAGGTTAGTGGCCATAACCACCTCCTGTGGCAGCATATTCCAAACACCAATCACACGTTGTGTGAAGAAGTGTTTCCTTTTATTAGTCCTAATTCTTCCCCCCAGCATTTTCAATGAATGCCCCCTGGTTCTAGTATTGTGAGAAAGAGAAAAATTTTCTACCCCATGCATAATTTTATAGACTTCAATCACATCCCCCCTCAGATGTCTCCTCTCCAAACTAAACAGCCCCAAATGCTGCAGCCTCTCCTCATAAGGAAGGTGCTCCAGTCCCTCAATCATCCTTGTTGCCCTTCTCTGCACTTTTTCTATCTCTTCGATATCCTTTTTGAGATGTGGCAACCAGAACTGGACACAGCACTCCAAGTGCGGTCGCACCACGGCTTTATATAAGGGCATGACAATCCTTGCAGTTTTATTATCAACTTCTTTTCTAATTATCCCCAGCATAGAGTTTGCCTTTTTCACAGCTGCCATGCATTGAGTTGACATTCCCATGGAACTATCAACTAAGACGCCCAAATCCCTTTCCTGGTCTGTGACTGATAGCACTGACCCCTGTAGCGTGTATGTGAAGTTTGGATTTTTTGCCCCTTTGTGCATCACTTTGCATTTTGCTACATTGAACCGTATTTGCCATTTCTTAGCCCACTTACCTAATTTATCAAGGTCCGCTTGGAGCTCTTCGCAATCCTTTGTGGTTCTCACCACCCTACATAATTTGGTATCATCTGCAAACTTGGCCACCACGCTACCCACCCCTACTTCCAGGTCATTTATGAATAGGTTAAAGAGCACTGGTCCCAAAACGGATCCTTGGGGGACACCACTTTTTACATCTCTCCATTGTGAGAACTTCCCATTTATACCCACCCTTTGTTTCCTGTTCCTCAACCAGTTTTTAATCCATAGGAGGACTTCCCCTCTTATTCCTTCATTGCTGAGTTTTCTCAACAGTCTCTGGTGAGGAACTTTGTCAAAAGCCTTTTGGAAATCCAAGTAGACAATGTCCACTGGTTCCCCCTTATCCACATGCCTGTTTACACCCTCAACGAATTCTAGTAAGTTTGTAAGACAGGACTTGTCTCTGCAAAAGCCATGCTGACTCTTTCTCAGCAGGTCTTGCTTTTCTACATGTTTTATAATTTTATCTTTAATGATAGATTGCACTAATTTACCAGGAACAGATGTCAAACTGACTGGCCTGTAATTTCCTGGGTCCCACCTAGACCCTTTCTTAAAGATTGGTGTGACATTGGCCATCTTCCAGTCTTCAGGGATGGAGGCAGATTTCAGGGATAAATTGCATATTAAAGTGAGAAATGGAGTCCGCATGGAGTCGTCCCTGAAAACCTCGCTCAATGAGGTTTCAAAAAACTGTGTCTTCCCAGCAGCGCGGTGTGAACCACAGGGAAGCCACCCCTTTCCTTGTCGCTCCCACTCACCTGCCTCTCCAGCGTCGCTTGGGAGGACTGCAGGGACCTGCCCACGCTGTTCTCTGACCTGCAGGGGGCGGAGGGCAGTGTGGGCGGGTCCCTTCAGCCCTCCTGAGCGACGCTGCAGAGGCAGGTGAGTGGGGGAGGGCGACCAAGAGGTGGCTTGCAGAGCCGCCTCTCTGGCTAAGGAGGGAGCCAGGACTGCTCATGTGAGCAGTCCCCACACCTCCACCAGAATAAATTATGCCGGTGGAGAAGCACTGCCGCCGCCATGCAAAAAGGGCCAAAGTGTCAGCTGCAGAGGACCGACTCTATGACATCACAGCCCAACGAGCTGCCTTCTCTCCCAAAACTTAACTCTCCCCAGACCACGTCCCCAAAGCTCATGGTATGTATGTATGTATGTATGTATGTATGTATGTATGTATGTATGTATGTATGTATGTATGTATGTATGTATGTATGTATGTATGTATGTATTCTCTGCTTTTCTTATGAGTACTCAAAGTGGATTACACACAGAGTGAATCAATACATTCAACAGGATAGAACATTCAACAGAATTAGGATTGTAGAAGTCTGGAACTAACCAGAGAACTAAAGGACAGAACTGGAAAAAAAAAAGCATAGGTATTAACATGGCATGTTAAATGGTGCAAAAATTACATAATAGGATCCAATTTACGTTATAGAAAGTAGTATACAGCACAATTCCTAAAAAAAATTATCCAAGTAACTTTGTGAACCATTTTGCAAAGTGCAACCTTCTTGCCTACTTTCATGGATTTGCCAAGCCAGATTTGGCATCCCTAGAAACCTGCCTAGACAACATATTGCTGAGGGCCTCCAAAAGCTGGAGCACATCCAGGTCAGCCATAACTTGTAGTTTTGGACATAGAAATTAATAGCTGTTAAAAGTGCTGATTTGACATGAGACTGGTATTTGAGTCTCCAAATCTGAAAGACCAATACATTGTTCAATGAGTTGTGCTGGCTCAGTCACAGTTCAGTGCTATAGGTGGCCTGTTTTCTTTTCTGTAATGACTGAGGTTCAGTCTGAATGTAGCTCCAGGCAGATGTGTTCGAAATTAATTGGGCACTTCTTCTTAATCGGCAATTGATGTGAATTGCAGTTTTAATTCCAATAAGTTGTGCAAATGAATTAATACTACTTGACCTTTCTATAATATTCCAGGAAGATTTATGGCTTTTCATTTCTTTAACATTGATCACTGAATACTATTGCAATCAATCCAGGGAATTTATGTGCTTAAAATATTGCTTTCAAGGCCTCATGCATTCCATAATTGTTTAACTTTTTTTATGGATTGTGACCATGCTGTGGCATATGGGCATATTTACTAAGCAATGATAAAACTGTTTTTCTGCACCTGAAAACAAAAGGCTTTGGACTCAGCCAACAGGTATTCTTTATTATCCTATATTGTATGATGTTCTATCAACATATTATTTATGCATTTATTTGGATTTTATACATCCTATAGTAGAAGGTCCAGGGTGGGTAATATGATGAAATTTGTACAAACTTATCATTTCTCCTATTAAGCCTGATCATTCCAGTTTAAAGGGTGCTTCAGACATTGTTTGGAGTTGGGGTTGAAACAGCAGGAATAATGAAACGGAAATATTCCTTTCTACCAGTACTCCCAGATTAGGACACAAGACACTAATAAGTATTGTGTTAATTGTATGTTTTACCTTGCTTTTACTGCTTTGCCTTCTACCTCGATAATCCACTTCCTGCATTGTGGAATGTCATGTCTTAAAACAATTGTTTTTGGGATTGTTTGCAGTGTCTTCCAATTCTGTAAGCCTAATCTATACCATTGTTTACTGGATTTATTTTGCTTCTCTTCTATATTTTGTAATTGCCTTGAGTCTCAGTGAGAAAGGCAAGATATAAATGAAATATTTTAAAAAACAGTTAAGTGAACCTGAATTTGTAAGTGTTGCTGCTAATTCACAGGCTATAGCAGCTACCAGGTTTTTGGGCAAGCCCAGTCAGGCTATAGTGTTGCAAGGGAGATGTGGAAGGGAGGGAATTCAGATGACTAGCATAGTGCTGATAGTGCAATACCACTTCCAGCATGGGTGAATCCTAGAGTGTTTCCCTGACACAGTGAAACCACCACTTCTGAGTCTGTGCCAGAAGTGAAGTCGTGGCCTCAGCATGCTACTGATCTCCCCACCAATTTTGTTCCAGCTGCTTGTTGGGACCCCATCCCCCTCTTGGTCTTGCCATGGCCACCCAGGAGAGTCCCGGAGACTGTGGCACCAATCAATCTTTTCTTTTGGTTGTGTGTTGTTTTTTTTTAGAGATTAATAGTAATCATTCCCTTTGCTATCCAGACAACATTTATACTCTTGTCAGAGTCCTGACCTTGGAGGAAACTGCATGGCCTTAGAATGCTCTCACTTTGGGGAAAATCATTAAAGGAAGAGGATGCATAGTGGGGAATAGAGGCTGCTGCTTAGTGTGAACATTGTTAGATTCAACAAAGAAACTTTGGAGTGTACCTGTTCAGTTACTCTGATGCATTAAATCAATTTCAGTGAACCTGAGGTTGGGAGGAGGCTGGTGAGCACAACCAATCCTGAATCTATCAACATCATGTAAGGCAACTATTATACTTCTGATTATGGATGTCAAGGGGCCCCCTATTATAGCATAATGTGGCAATGAACTAGAAAATGTTGGAAGTAGACAAGACCAGTCACCTGGGCAAGGCCTCTGGAATGCTGCCACCTCAGGTTGAGCCGCAGATGGTGGATGGCCCTACAGAACATTAGACCCTGACAAGTGGTTGGAGCCCAACCCCAGCAAAAGGCAACTCCAACAAGAGGTGAGATGTTGATGAGAAGTGAGATGCTGGGCACCTTATGATTTTGATATGGAGGAGGACGATCCAAGGCAGACAGGATTGGGAACACTGGGTAAGTGGGAAATTCCATGAGCAGAGAAGAATGATGTGGGAGCTGCTGACCTGTGACATGAACTATGGAAATTCAAGGAGTACATTAGAGCCGTAGTCTATTGCCAAGAACTCCCAAAAACTCCAATGGGAGCAGCTACCATTGCCCAGGACCAGGCAGCAAAGGAGAGAAAACCTGGGCACAGCAATAAGCAGGACAGGCACCTCAACAACCCATACTGGTGACACTGCCCCAACAATCCCTACACTCTGCCCCATTTATTTATTTATTTATTCATTCATTCATTCATTCATTCATTCATTCATTCATTCAATTTGGTAAACCGCCCTACCCCCACAGGGCTCAGGGCGGTGCACAACAAACAACAATACAATAAAACAAATCGAATAACCCCAGCTAAAATACAAAACCTTAAAACTATAAAACTATGGCAGCAGTAGTAGCCTTCAATAAATAATTTGATTAATAATGGAAGACGTCTGGCACCCAACCCCAGTGATCAGACCCTGGGAAGGGAGGGGATTGGCAGATGGTCCAATAGATAGCCAGTGTGCAGGACAACATGAGGGGCGGGCTAAGCGGCCGGCTCCCTCAAAAGCCCAGTGGAACAGCACCGTTTTGCAGGCCCTGTGGAACTCTCCAAGGTCCCGCAGGGCCCTAACTGCTGGAGGAAGGGCGTTCCACCAGGCAGGGGCCAGGGCAGTAAATGCCCTGGCCCGTGTGGAGGCCAGCCGCATCATGGAGGGGCCGGGGACCACCAGTAAATTCGCCTCCGCAGAGCGGAGGGCACGACTTGGGACGTAAGGGGTGAGACGGTCCCGTAGGTATGAGGGCCCCAGGTCATAAAGGGCCTTAAAGGTCAGAACCAGCACCTTGAAGACGATCCGGAATTCCACTGGGAGCCAATGCAGACGGCACAACATGGGGGTGGTGTGATCTCTAACTGAGACCCCCATGAGAAGACGAGCCGCTGCGTTTTGGACCAGCTTCAGTTTCCGGATCAACCGCAAGGGAAGGCCCGCGTAGAGCGAATTACAATAATCCAGTCTGGAGGTGACCGTTGCATGGATCACTGTGGACAGGTTGGTCTGGGAGATGCAGGGGGCCAGCCGCCGGGCTTGGCAGAGATGGAAGAAAGCTACCCGGGTTACATGTGCCACCTGGGTCTCCATGGACAGGGATGAATCCAGGTGGACACCCAGGTTGCGAACGGAAGGGGTCGATGTCAAAGGGACCCCCTCCAGCACCGGCGGCCGCAAGCCCTCAGCCCCCCCTTCACGACCCAGCCAGAGGACCTCCATCTTCGTTGGATTAAGTTTTAACCTGCTCTGCTTCAACCAACCAGCAACTGCCTCCAAACAATGCTGTAGAGCCGCAGGGGCGGCGGCCGTCCCCACCTCCATCAACAGAATGAGCTGAGTGTCATCAGCATATTGATGACAGATCAGCCCAAAGCTCCGCACCAGCCGGGCAAGGGGTCGCATATAGATATTAAATAACAGCGGGGACAACAAAGCTCCCTGAGGCACACCACAGGTGAGTGGGCGCCGTTGGGAAGCCCGGTCCCCGCACCACACTTGCTGACTTCGTTCCCAGAGGAATGAGGCAAGCCACTGAAGGGCTGTGCCCCGCACTCCGGCAACAGCCAGGCGGTGGGTCAAAAGATCGTGATCGACCACATCAAACGCTGCGGTGAGATCTAAGAGCACCAGCAGCACCGATCCACCTCAGTCAAGCTGAGCGCGGAGCGTATCTGTGACGGCAACAAGGACGGTCTCCGTCCCATGCCCAGCATGGAAGCCGGACTGGGAGGGATCGAGGGCCATCATCACCTAGATGCTCTGGTGGGGCACACAAACTGGACGTCACCTTCAACAGGACCCCAAAGAAACTCTTGTGTTTCCTAATACAAGTGTTGGAGTTCATGTGAGAGTGGGGTTGGACTTTCCTGTCTGATGCCAGTCAAGGGCACTACTTAGAGGTATTGCTGGACAACATGGCTGGTGGAGCTTTATGACCTAAGTCAGAGCAACAGAGTTAGAAGCCTTTGATGACTTCATGATGGCACTGCAAGTTTTGAGGACCCATTCCAGGAGGAATGAGCATGATCTAAGATACACCAAATCAAGCAGGGGCCACAAACAGTGAATGCCTTTGCCAATAAGTTCCAACTCTTGTATGGCGGCAACAAAAATCCAGTACTTCCGAGATGGACTAAACCCTGAGATCTCGCAGTGGGCACGCATGCAGGGTGATCTCCAGATCCTGATGGGCTGGATAAGATTGGCAGGGAAGATAGAAAGTCACAACCAGACAGTGAAGCTGGCAAAGCAGTGACAAGGATGGGCAACCAAGCTATCACAATGGGGCCCTACCCCAAAGTCCCAACCTCAGGGGAGGAGAAAAACTTTGCCATGGAGGAGGAGATATAAAGTAACCTGGCGAAGAACAAATGCAAGACTATGTAACAGCGCTAATGGCTGGATGATAGGGAACTGCCCCTCCTCAAAGGATTCCTCAAACAAGTCCCCAGTGAAACAAATCATTGGTCTAGTGGCAATGGGACTGGGAATCCACTGGGAGCTCCTCCAGTTTGTGATTGCACCAGTGGCAAAATACCCTGTGATACTGGGTGTCATGAGACAGTCCCTGGACCCTGAGGACTCTGATGTAGAACCTTCAGTTTGGGACATGGTTGGGTGGGGAGCCCCATAAAATTGCAGACAGCTACAAGCGTTCCTTGGGTTTGCAAATTTTTACCAGCACTTCATGCCCAATTTCACATAAGTGTCATTACTCCTCACTGGTTTATTAAAAACAAAGAGGAAGAGCATTGAAGTTGGGAAAGTTGCACTGAACTCCAGAATGTCAGCATGTGTTTGAGGCTCTAAGGGACAGTTCACTACTAAATCACTCTAAAGAGACTGCTCCTCCAAGCAGCAACAGGAGCAGCATGCTTTAGGATAGGTGGCCTCCTGCTATAGTGAGACACTTAACAACTCCATCTGGCTCCAGTTGGTATTATCTCTGGCTTCATTTATTCTCACCTGTACATAAAACACCGCTAAGAGGTTTTCAATATTATCCCCATTTGCTGTTTTGGCAACTAAAGGATTTAAACTTCACATTGTGTTCCTTGGTTTCATTTATAATATGAACCTACATCAGCTCTCACTCACAAACAGATATACACACATATATGCAGCAAGTATGTGCATTCCCTGGAACATATGTCAGGGCTACTGAGATAATTGACAAGTGGCATTTGTTGAATGAGACATGTAGCTGCATCTCCTTTCTCTCACTCTACAACTGTAGTAAGCCATTGCCCTAAACAGTGTCTCTGCTGCCTCCTGTTTTTATTAGGCATTATGATACAGATAACCATTTTAGGTATCTTCTGATCTGTGATCTAAATTCCTGGGGAAGAAAAGACTGTGCAACTGTAGCCACAAGAAAAGCTCGAGTTTTTTGATGAATCATCTAAGGACAAGCTTAGTACGCTCAAAACTAAATTGTTCCTTCTGACGTGTCTGTTTCTAAATTGAGGAAAGTAACAGCTGGCCATTTGCTGACACAGGAGCATCCCCCCCCCCCCCAAGTAAATAATCAAAACTTTCCTGGCTTGAGATTTGATTCCTTGTTTTCTTTTTCTTTTTTTTAAAGATAAGGTTAAAAGTGCACTGCTGGTGTCTCCAACTTGCTAATAGACAGAACTGCATCTTTGCTTATTTATGCATTTCTGGTTCAGATGAGTAAAGATCCAGCCATCTCAGGGTCTGCTTGCAGTGCTGAGCAACATGGGCTCTGCAAAGACAGTATCAGTGCGCCAGGGCAAAAGAGAGAGAGAGAGAGAAGTTTTATTGTGAGAGAGAGATATGCTACTGTGAATCAGTGTGTTATTTAAACTTGTGAATTAAATTAGATTCAATGACCACTGCATCCACTACATTTTCTGTAAGGTTGGTATTCCAAAAGAGGGATATTCTGTTGTGGTGGCGATAAGGTCAGAATAATGTAAAATGTTTTTTACCATATTGCCAGAAGGGAACCCTCTAAGAATGACATATATTCTCTGACTATTGTCGCGCCTGCACAGATTGCTATAGGTGGATGCTGGGCCAGCTTGACTTTTAAAGTTGCCAAATCCAGCTGAATTCCTGAAATTTGAGGGTCATGTCTCTGGGGGAAGATAACATTTAGGGAGGGAAATGAGCTCAGCAAGGATGTGATGTCATATATGTCCTTCAAAGATGCCATTTTCTAATCCCTCTAGTCTGGATATGAATTCTGGGAGAAGTCCAGGCCTTTTTTAGTGTCCTCAGGATGTCTTATTTCAGCTGTGTGGATTGGACCAATATTTCAAATATGTTTGCACTTAAGAGAAACTAGCTCAGGAATGTTTTAGTGAAAAAAAGTGGTAAAAGTGTTTTTAGAAACAGTGGGGGGAGGGGAAGCTGCTCGACAACTTTTCTGGAAGCAAGCAGGGGAACACTAATGCAGAACTCCATGGAGGAAACATTTTATTATCCTGGAAATGTTGTAAGGGACTTTTGCAGAAAAGGGCCAGTTTCTATTCCACACTTGTGCCATGGAAGTAGGGTTGACCACCTCTAGGTGAGAAATCCCCGGAGATTGGGGGGGGCAGTTTTGGGAGAGCAGGGTTTGGGGAGAGGAGAAATCTCAGCAAGATACAATGCCATAGAGTCTACCCTACTAATCAGACATTTTCTCCAGGGGAACTGATGTCTGTCATCTGGAAATCAATTGTGACATCAGGAGATCTCCAGGCCACACTTGGGGGGTGGGGGTGGCAACCCTACATGGTAGTCTGCTGGGTGACCTGTCACTATCTCTCAGCCTAACTTATATCCCACATTTTTACTGTGAGGATAAAATGGAAGAAGGGAAACCATGTTGTAAATCCATATAGATACATTCATAAGAGAATTAAGACTGGCTCAACCTGCCTGCAGAATGTCTCAAACCCAGATTTGCCTCTGCATAATATGCGATATGGGCTTTCCCTCTCTTTACCTGTTCCTGTAGTTCTGTTGCTTCTCGATTAGCCTCCAAATCCATATAGGGATGGGGCTTAAGATTCCATATAAACTGTCTCCAGAATATTAGAAGATAATTAGCTGAGCTTCATGGAATCCAAATGGAGAGAAGAATTCATTAAACGTCTTATTGGGGACTGGGGGTGGAGACTCTATCACCTGCCTTATTTGCAGTGAGAATAATTGAAGCACTCTGCTAATTAGTAGTTAATGATCTCACCTGGGACTTGAAGATGTAAAGTGCCTTAGAAGTGTTAAGTGTTAGCAGTGGTGTGGTTACACCCTCTTCCCACATTGCTGCATTGCGTTTGCATAATTGCTGGAAGGCATATTACTGTAGCATGTAGATTGCGAGCACTGCAGTATCTCTGGGACAGAGCTTAGTGATTCATCAAGATCAGTTGTGGATTCTGAGTTGCCAGGTTGTTGAAAATCTCATTGGCATTGGTCTTATGGGGTCCTTTCAGTGGTGTATCAGTAGCTCCTCCAAAGGAGTACATTATCCATCTGCATAGGAGAGGAGGGGGATTTTTTTGCCATTTTGGGTCTCCTCTCCTACTGTAGTCTCCCAGTTTACCCCCCAATGCACCCACACATACATACTTACTGACCCATGTGTGTGTGTGTGTTAAATGCTGTCAAATCACTTTAGACTCAGGATGACCCTGTGAATTAATGCCCTTCAAAAGGCTTACTCAGATCTTGCAAACTGAGGGCTGTGGCACCCTTTATAAAGTCAATCCATCTCATCTTGGGTCTTCCTCTTTTCCTGCTGCCTTCAACTTTTCCTAGCATTATTGTCTTTTGCAAACTCTTTTCTTCTCAAAATGTGACCAAACTACGACAACCTCAGTTTACTTATCTTAGTTTCTAGGGACAGTTCAAGCTTGATTTGATCTGATTTGTCTTGATTTGACACTGATTTGTTTTTTTGGCAGGCCACAGTATCCATAAAACTGTCCTCCAACACCACATTTCAAAGAAATCTACTTTCTTGTTGTCTGCTTTCTTGTTGTCTGCTTTCTTCACTGACCAGTGATTCAAAAGAACAGTAGTTGGGGCTGTTATATATATATATATATATTAGGTATATATAACTTTTGATTTAAATTGGTTTTTATTATGAGTTTTAGGATGTTCTGTCTTTATTAGCTGCTTTTGTGGCACTGATTGGGGACAAAGAAGGCTGCATGGGGAGGGAGAAATTTGGAAGTTGCCTCCCCTTAGTACAAAACTGCATAGGATCTAAGTCAGCAGTTCTGCAGTCCCAGATGGGCAGCAAAGCCAGGAAATTTATCAACATCAGGGTGGGCCACCATACATTATTGGAGGGCTTGATAGGTCAATGTGGCTGTCACTTGAAGAAAATTTAAGAAGTGCTGACACAGATATACTTAATATGGGATAATTAATCACTTAAGAATGCTGTATATTGAATACCCATGATTCTCAAATGTGGATCAGGTCAGATGAGTAAATTCCAAGGCTGATTCACACCCACTTTTTAAATGAATAAAGCAGGACTCTGGTGACATCTTCGAGAATTACAAAATGTGTACCTGCCTAAGATTTCACTGGAATAAGCTTACAATAAAATAAGTCGTGTTAGCATCTAAGCGACTTCTTATATGATACACATACTACTAGTCAGGATGTGGGTTTCCTCAATCTGACTTGTGTCTCACATCTATGCGGCAGATGCAGAACTCTTAGGTACTTGTCAAGGAAGGGGTTAACCCATATAAGTGTCCAACACCTGTGGACACTGGTTAGAACTGAGATTCTGCTACTCCTTTCCAGTCTCTGTGTGCTAGAATTCTGTTTAAATTTTTAAGATCAAGTTGTAAAGGGGGGGATAGGACTGATTAGCTAGTATAGGGTGGGTGGTCAGACTGTTCCCTTCAGTTGTTATATTGTCTTATGTAGTAGTGGGGTAGTAAGTTGTTTAGTTTAGTGCTAGCTTAAAGATGGAATTAGCTAACTTAAGTATATAGGATTTAATATTAGTTACTGAGGTTTGTATTGTGTTATATTGTTTTTAGGTTATTGGCTAGTTAGTGGGGTCTGTATTGTGATTTTGTGATTGTATTGTGTGAAAGCACAAGAAAGCCATCTTTTAAGAACTAATGTTCCTAAAATTAACATATTGGTCTACCTTTAAAAGAGGGATAAAATGCAGGAATAGTATTACATTGTGGTGTTATGTCTTGCTGCTATTTCATGCTGGTTGCTATAACATTGCTGATGAGGTCAAGCTGTTATCTTATTATATTATTATGTGTATGATGCAGTTATATTTTATGCTATGTGATAATATGTTTTTGCTATTTGTTATTCCATTAAGAAATGTTAATATTGTTGATATGCTATCTTTAGTGACGTTTGATGATTGATAAGCTTGGACTATGGTTTTGGGGTACTTGTTGCTGTTCATATTTATTTATTGTTCATATTTGATTCTGTTATTCTGTTTTGTTGGTTGTTATTCGCTCTGAGCCCTATGGGGGAGAGTGGAGTACAAGTCCAATAAATGAAATGAAAAGCATTTTTTGTGTGTGGGTGTCGGGTGAAATTGGCTCTAGAGCGTGGCAAAGTGGCAGAAGGGGCTTCAGCTTTTCCTCCCTTCCACCCTATACCACCCGAGACCACTTTTGACAGAAAAAGATGGGGAGGGGGTTACTCATCTTACTGCCAGTTCAACTTGTCTGCTCAAGTTAAAAAAGGTGCAGGGTGGAAGAGAGGTATGCCCAAAGCTCTTTCTACTGGCACACCTTGTTCCAGAACTGATCCCGACCTGGACTATTTTTAATCAGATGTGAAATGTGTCTTGATCAGATGTGAAGTATGAGTTTGGTTGAGGGAACCCAACCCAACTTGCATTTTATGTATCATGTGCCCCACAAAGGTGCCACTGGACTCCAGACTAACATGGCCATTCTTCTGGAATTATCTTTTTAGGTATACATATTTCTGACTGATACTTGGATAGGAGACTTCCTGCCTACCCCCCTCCCCACACCTGGTGCCTTGAGCTCCATCTAGGGTTGCCACCTCTGGTATGGGAAATTTTTGGAGTGCCTGTAAAAGGTAATTTCAGGAGGGGTAATTTCAGAGATGTGATGTCATGGATTCATCCTGTTGAAGCTGCCACTTCCTCCCGAAGAACTGATCTCTGCAGTCTGGGAATGAGGTTGATAACCCAAGTTGCAAGATGGAGAAAAGGTTGAATGTACATAAACAAAGAGCTTGTAATTCTCATCCTTCTTTTGTAACTCGAGTTTTGTAGATTTAGAAAATCAGGAAGCCCGACTATTCCTGATACCATTCCCATCAAGTCAGGACAACATAATATCCAATCACCCATTCTTTTTACAGACAATTTGGGGGGAGGATGGAGGACTCTGGTCTAAAATCCAGTAGAGACTATAAAGGACCATTCAGCTTTTGGCTGAGACCCTACTTGGAACATTGCCTCCGACTTCTTGATTCTCATGGATTTCGTGTCACTGATCAGCGTGGCAGAACAAGCTACACAGCTACTAAGGGACACATTACCAATTTATACCTATTCCACTAAAAAGAAGCATGAATAAAGGTCGATAAAACTCAGTCCTGAAAAGAACAAGGTCTGTACCTTAGAGCCAGGACACTGACACAAAATGGCTTTGAGTGTGCCATCTTTGGGAGGGGAAAAATACATCTTTATTTTTAACTGGAGAGCTTTATGCCCTCTCTGAGATCTATGCAGCAATTGAAAAGCAATGATGTGCAGGGCTTTCAGGTGACCTGTGGTTGCTATGGGCATTGTGTTACATCTTGTAGCCTGTATCCAGTTTAAGAAAGGAGGGGGAAGGGAAGCCTTCTGTTGTACTGGTTTCTGTAGCTACAAGAGCTATGCATGCCTATGATTTGGTACAGGGTATCTTGAAAGTGAATGACTAAACAATCTGTCATACCAGGAACAATGAAAGGGAAACCAATTTTCACTGACAACAGTACACTTTCTGCAAATGATGACTACCGTTACCCAGTCCGGAATTGCATGCAATTTTATTGCACAGCACTTTGTAGATTTCTGTTTTTTCATCCAGCCATAGTTATATTGGGTCTTTTACAATGTCTGAGTCTGTACAGTCAGGGATTCTAACTATTCTGAAGCAGGAACTTTGAGGCTTGAGGCTGTAGCTATGGACAAATGAGCTCTCCAGCGAGAAGAAGAAATACAGTTTGTTACCATGTCAGAACTTGTATTATTATCTGCATTTTGCATATGCCTAGAAGGTTTTGTAAGGGGACAGAAGGAGGTTTTCAAAATGTTGCGATGTATTTTCAGTTGATGAAGTAAGTGATCGTTGCTAAGGGGAGGTTAAAATATCTCTAAGAGCTTTCAAGCTCAGAATAGTTTTTCAGTTATGACACAACTAGACATAATGGGGTGCCCTGGTCTGACTTGGGGATGTTACTGCCATTTTAAAGTCGGAGGTAATTTAAAAATCCTGTGAGGGCTTGATCCTTATTGGTCCAACAGCACAATGGGAGGAGATGCTCTTGTCTCTCCCAGCACCCTGTGCATTTCCAAGTGCCAAAACAATAGAGAGAGGCATTTCATCACTTGAAAAGACATGGGGGGGGAGAGCACCTCATCCAACTGTGCTACGGGTTTTCATGGCATTTCTAAATTGCCTTTTTAGGCTTTAAAATGGTGGTGGTATTTCCAGGTAAGCTTTGGGGTCTTATCAGATTGTCACAGGAAGGCAGGTTAGTGACCTAGCTGGGACTGTCTCTGCTCAGGTTTCAGAAAGGAATAAAGAAGAATATAATATAGATTTTTGCAATGAAATCCCTGAGCCCAGTATAAATAGTGAGAATGAAATCATAGAGTATTATGGCTTTCTTTAGATTTTGTATATTATTTTCATAGTGTTCCTAACACCTCAGTTCTTTTAATGTCACAAATTTGTGAAATTTAAGTGGCTTTCTGGTATTGTTTGGTTAGCAGAGCAGTATTTCCTTCCTTCAGCCTTGTTCTCGGTTTTCCATGGCTAACTTCAGGAATCCTCAGTTTGAGAACACAATGTTAAAGCTTGGATTTGGCTGCCTAAAGTCCACACTGCCTCATATCCTTCCTGGAACTCCTTCTGAAATCTTGTCCTTGTGCTACGGCATCAAGATTGACATCATATACATCTCCTCTTCCAAGGACCAAATCACTTCTACCTGCTCCTTTCTGTAACAAGTGGACGTGTGCCACTGTTGATGGGACAGCCACCAATGACAAACATTCCAATCATCAAATGGAAGGTCTTGTTCAGATCTTGGCTGGGTAAGTCAAAGTCATATATGTAAATATCTTATTTACAACCAAGGAATCTGGAAGAACAGACTGTCTTGGAAGGACACCAACCTGTATGTCCTCAAATTCTATGTCCCCCAGCCCCCCCTTTTGCCTTACAATACAGCTTGACTTGAATTATATTAAATACATAATTTTACACTTATTTACTTATTTAACAAATACACTTTGCTTTTCAACTTTAACAAAGCTGTTGCTATGGCATATTAAATTGAAGAATGTATTAACATTAATGAACATTATTATGTCACAACAGCTTCTTGGCAACTATCTAACTCAGTGGTTCTCAACCTTCCTAATGCCGCGACCGTTTAATACAGTTCCTCATGTTGTGGTGATTCCCAACCCTAACATCTATCCATTTTACAGATGGAGAACACTGGTGCAGAGAGTCTTAGGGGACCCCTGTGAAAGGGTCATTCAACCCCAAAGGGGTCGCAACCCACAGGTTGAGAACCGCTGATTATTAACAGCAAAGAATGCCTGGTCTTTCTGGATCCTTTGATTTGAGCACTATTTTTGCAGTTACTATTGTACATGAAAATCCAAGATATTACTTTTTTATTGAGGATAGCTCTTCCATTTCACTGATAAAGTGTCATATCCAAGATGGTATCACTCAACAGACTAGTTCATCCTATTCTTGACTAAGGAAAAGGTTTGAATGTGATGGCAGTATATCATACCATGGATATTTTATTGCATGGAAGAGGGAAGAGCAAGGTGCAGTGGGAAGAGCGAGGTGCAGTGGTTAGAATGTTTGTGTGTTTGACTCCCTACTTGAGCCCTGAGGCTTGCTGGGTTACCATACGCTAGTTACTGTCTTTTTGACTAACCCACCTCACAGAGCTTTTTTGATGAAAAACAGGATAACCCATTCCTTATACCACTAAAAGTTCCTTGGAGGAAAGGTGGGATAAATTATGATGATGGTACAACAGAGAATTCATCACAATTCATGACACCTGCTATCTTAGTGAGTGATTCAGTAAAATAATATGTAATTGCAAAACAGGAATTTGAGAAGTGAGCCAAGACTGCTGGGAAATTTTCCCATTACTCTCTATCCATCCCTAGTAGCTATGATGATACCTATATCTTGTCAAAGATGTACATATAAGAGCAATTGACAATGAATACTAGGTAGAAATCGAATGAAACAGGACAGATCTGGGAACTGAATTTGATTTCCCACTTCTCCACATGAGCAGCGGACTCTTATTTGGCGACAAGGATTTGTTTCCCCACTCCTGCACATGAAGGCTGCTGGGTGACCTTGGGCTAGTCACAGTTCTCTCAGAACTCTCTCAGCCCCATCTACCTCACAAACTGTCTGTTCTGGGGTGGGGAAGGGAAGGAGTTTGTAAGCCACTTTGAGCCTTCTTGTGGTAGAGAAAAGTGAAATCCTCCCACAAGCTCTTATTCTTCCATAAGATTGCTAGGTTCAGTATAAAAATTCATAGAGATTTTTGCGGTAGTGCTTGGGGAAGGTAGAGCTTGAACAGGGTGGAGTCCAACAAAAATGTCTCTACCAGGTCAAAACCAAAGAGATAGTCAAATGATTGCTTATAGTGATATCACATCTAGGACACTTTCAGAATTGAACTAGGCCTTCTAGATTCAGAGATCAGTCTCCTAGGAACAATTCTATGCATGTCTACTCAGAAGCCAGTTCAATTTTGGTTCATGGGGTTTATATGCAGAAAAAGAACGATCTTAAAATTGCAACCTTAATGACTTTTCTGGGAATAAGGCAGGAACTTCCTTCTGAGAGTTTTTTGCCCAAATATTCAAATGTCTTTCAATGCTGAAGATGCAATTATATCACTTCCCATATGTGCTGGAAATGATGTTGTCATGTTGCTGGCAAATGCCACTGAGATTCTGTTCTAAGACTCTTCCAGTGACATTTAGTCCTCCCGCTAGTCTTTGATCGGTGATTGGGGGGGTCTGAGGATGGGGGATTTCCCACCAACAATGGCCCCACCAACAATGGTCTGCCAACCTGGCTTCCAGGTGACACTCCATGAATTTATCTAGTTACTGTAGAGGTTTACCATAAAGAAAGTGGAGACAAGCAAATGATGTCATTTCTGGATGGAGATTTGGAGGTTATGATATCACTTCTGGGTGATGTTCTAGGGAGCCTTCCAATCTCGATAGTCTTTACCATTTGTCTCATTACTCCCCAAATTATTAAGTGCATGGAACTGAGGGTGGGAAAGGGAATTGCCCACTGCCCTCAGGCAAATGGTAATTCTACCTGCCATCCAATTATGCCCCAAACAAGAGGCAACATGCTAGTAAATAAAGAGTGATGGGCACAGCGCAACACTGGGCAGTGGAAGGAGGGAATGCACCAGTCTCTGCTCTGGTCCAATGGCCAGCAAGCCCGCCTGAAGCCCATATAAGCAGCAGTAGAATCAGCAAGGCAAGTACCCAGAGGGTGGATGGGGACTCTGATGGGGTTTGGTGGCAAAAATGACAGGGACCTACCTCATTTTCTTTCTAACAAATTTATTCATTAGAGCTGGTGGTGGGGCCACCAACTTTTAACAATAGGGCAACACAAACTTCAGTCTCTACAGCCTTTACCCATGGAGATAAGTGTCATTTAACCAATAGGTATTTTTTTTCCTGATGCTCATTCTCTCAAAATTAGAACTGACTTAACCCTCTTTTCTACTGCACCACAGTGGTCATCCAAATTGCTGCCACCAACTGCTTCAGTTTACCATTAAGAAATGCTTGGGAGTGTATTGCCAGCGTCTAATGTGGTTTGACACAATCCTAAGAGTACTTTCCTGGGAGTCAGCCCTATAACTGAGCAAGATTCCCTATAGATTGTAACGAAAGGGCACTCATATATAAGTTCTGCTTTTCTGCGCTGCCACCAATAATATATTTTCCTCTATAGCCCACTCAATACTGATTTTCCACAAGGTCACCACCCTGACTGGGGAACACACAGACACTGACAGACAAATAATAAAGACTGGAGAGGTTTTTATAATGAACAAAAACTGAAAACGTTTATTTGCTGGCTTTCACAAAGAGGCTTCTCAGGTAAACTGGAGAGGTTTTACGCTTGTTGGTTTCAGAATAAGTTTGTCTTAAGATGTTACTTCAGATTCATATGCACACCGACACACGCAGGTGTCTCTTAAGGGAAGATTTAGCTTTGAACTAATAAATTCCCTTACACACACAGACACTATTCCTCACTGCTCCAATACCCACTGATCACACCCAAGCACACAGTCCAAGCCCAGGAGATTCTGGCACACTTGGCCTCCCTCTCTCCCACTAGTCCTAATATGGCTTCACTGCCTCTGGACCGGCTTCTCCCAGACTGGTGATTCTGGTGATACACCCAGGGGCAAGGCAGACTAGATAGGTCTGGGCAGTTTTAAAACCGCCAAGCTCCCTGAAGGGCACGTCAATCTGCACCCAGTCAGGGCCTCCTCTCTCTGTCAAGCATGCACCGCTTAGACAGGGACTGGACTTCTGTCAGCCAACTCTGCTGAGACAGAATCCTTTTCTTCCAGAGCTAACAGACTCCTCTCTGCCAGACTCTGCTCTGCTCTCTCTGACAGACTCCGAACAGCACTCAACTCTCCTCTCAGTGCTCTAAGCCCACTCTCCGTGCTGTAAGCATACTGGCTCCCCCTAGCTTTTTCCAACCGTTACTGGACCCTTCTCAACCAATCAGGTCGGTTCTATACTTGTGGAGCCTTTTCTCTTTTTCTGGCTGTTGCTAAGGCCTTCTCCCTTTGGCCTGCTGTACGCCAGCCCTTCAGGGTGGGGCAAGTTCGTTACATAGATCTTTTAGGATTTCTATCTTAGGCTATGTTCTTGATCACATTGTTTCCTGGGTATTGACAATACAAAGAAAGAGTGACGTTGGACGTATTAGTGGATTGATTTAGTAAACTTTGAGATTAGACTTGTCATTAAAATGAATCGATTACAGAAAATAATCACGTGGTATGGAAGGAACCAATCTTCTGTAATGAGTACCTAATCTTTGTTTAAGAAAGGGTTTGTTAAATAACTAGTTCCCCCCAAAACAGGAAGGTCACACTTTCTTTGCTACCACCAGCATTTTCTGTTTGTAGCTGATGCTCTTCTCATGTGGCAAATTCTTTTCAATATCCTCCAAAGATCATAAATAATGTCTTTTGTCATACAGTCAAAAGTAAATGGAGTTGCCACAGCTGAAAAATTAGGAGTTTCCTAACTTCAGAGACGTAAGTACTTCAACCTCAAAGGGCAAACATTAGATGCTGAAACTCTTTATGGTGTAGGTTAGAACTTTAGAACTTTTACTTATGTTCTTGAAATTGGAAATTTTTAATGTTTGGAATATCACATTTTCTGATCACAAAATAACACAGAAGTTCTTCTTTGAGCAAAGCTGTTGCAACCAGGATGATAAACCTTTTGTGCATTACATTATCCATGCAATAATCCCTCCCCTAATAGAAACCTATATTCCTATTAAGTATTATCATCTCCACACCTACCCCCCTCTGAACAAACTACTTTGGGAAGGTGCCAACATAAGGCAGCAGGGAAAGGGAGTAGATTCCTTTCTTCACACACAGATTATTATTTACTTCAAGTTTGCCTCCACATGTTGTTTCGTGATAGAGGGTTCCCACCACATATTTGCAAATTTGGAATCTCAGTGGAGGTGCATTTCCTTCCCTGGTTTTTCTCCCTCCCACAGCTGATTTAAAAGCAGGGGTGGGGACGACACGTAACATGAAGTACGTATTCTTGCATAACTGCATAGGGTTGCCATCAGGATGGGGGTGCGACACAGCTCTGAGGGAGATTGTTTTAGTGTACATGCTAGAAATTTTTACTGGAAGTGACAAAAGGTACCTCGAGGGATTGCCAGAAACTCTAAATACAAAAATAAATCCTGTCATCGCTCCAAGCAGCAGTGGTCCAAATGACCTGGAGGCAGGGGGAGGCTTATTCCCACTTGCTCTTCTTAGGTCAAAATTGACCCTGAAAGCTGCTGCCTCTGAAATCTGTGATCTTGATCCATGGGTCAAGCCCTCAGGCCCTCACCCTGTGGTAAATAACCCTCTAAAGCAGGGGTGTCAAATTCATTTGTTATGAGGGCCAGATAAATGTGATTTTGTCAGGCTGGGAGGGAGGTGGCTGCCTTGGCTGGCAACCCCCCCAAAGGTTTGCTAGCCCAGATCAGACCTTTGGGCAAGGGAGGAGAGGTGGCTTCCTTGGCTATTGAGCCCATAGCAGGCTAATCAGGCCAGACTGAGAGCAGGGAGCATGACTGCCTGGTCATGTAAGTCCACAGCAGGATTGCCAGGCCAGATCAGGAACAAGGGTTGCCTCAGCTCATGGGCCTGATAAGCTCTCTCAAGGGGTCAGATTCAGCCTCCAGGCCACATGTTTGGCCCCCCCTGCTCTAAAGAGGTGCCTTTATGTTTATGCTTTTTGGAGTGATCTGTTGCTAGTGCTTATGCATGGAAAACACAGGTGTATAAATTCTGAGAGAAGCAGCAAGTTAGTGAGACAAGTCTGCTCAGAAGTGGAAAAGATTCCCTTTTAGCACAACTAGATTCATGTCTCCTTTTGTCTGTTTGCACCACTGAACACAGCTGGCCCAGTCATGCACCACTTGCATCAGTCAACTCTCCAGTGCTTTGTACATACTTGATCTCCAGAGCTCCCCAACCAGTGAAATTGCAATTCAAGTCTCCTTTTCTTGTCAATTGACTGTGATGTCACAAGGTTGTAGCACTACCACCTGGGGACTTGGTTGTGGAGATTTTCCAGCCATGTGTTTGCAGATTTGGAATCTCATGAAGAGGAAAATAGCTGAAGGTAGAATCTGAACAGAGAAGTAGGGTCAAGGGGAAGGTCAAGGGAAAGGATGAAATGTCCCTTTCCCTTAAAAGTTTCTTGGAAGAAACACATGTTTTTACAGGTAATGTTTAGTTTCTTTAGCCCAGTGCATTTTTCTTCACTCACACAATTATAATTCAACTCACTAAGCTCACCCAGGGACCACTTTTGTTTTCTGAACAATGAAAAAGAGCCTAGGTACAGAGCATGACTATTTCAAAATCAAAATGTCTGCCATGTAGAGGGGACAACAGGAGGATCAGGTTTATGGGGTGCAATGGCTAGGACTAGACCAATAGAAAATGTCATAATTGTTCTGTTTCCCAGTGTCTCCAACTGAGTTTAAAGTCCAGAAAAATATGCTGGCTATAGATCATGTCATGATCTCATACATTTGTCATGCTGTTAAATGAAGATATACTGTACTGTTCTGCTCTTAAGGAAAGGAAAATACTCAAAAGCCTCTTGTTTTCCTTCAGAGGATGATTCTACAGGAATGCTTTTGACTTGGATCAAAGCAAGATGCACTCTTGTTTCTGTTTTCATGGAAGTGCTATGAACCTCTTTGGAGGAGCCTTCTTTAACATTTAATCTGTACTGTCATTTTTATGAAAAGATCACTTGAGTTAAAGAGGATACCAGATTTTTTTAAAAAATAGAGTTAGAGAGCTTCTTCAATAACAACCCACAAGTGTTTCCTCTATGATTCTAAATGACCTTTACACTGAAATAATACTTGCATCATAGTCATTCCAGTTAGCTATGAGGAAATATCCAAAGGGAAGGTTATTTCTCACCTGTTCATATTTATTTTGGATCACTGGAATAAATATCCCTTTTTAACACATGATAGTTTTCAAGAACATAAGAAAAAACAATTCCATTTTGATAGACAAGGAAAATATTTGGGTCAGAGATGATCTACTGTCTCTAAGGGGGTGGGGAGGATCAAAGATACTTTAAAAAAAAGAATGAAATACCATACCTAAATCAATAAGGGCACAAATGGAAAAATGCTGCAGACACTGGTTATCAAATAAACTGGGAGATGGATAAAAAAGGATTCAATGGTCTTAAGAGAAGATGCTTAATCCATCCGTCAACCCAGTTCCCTGATGGTGATAATAATGCTGGTCTATATTATTTGTTCTGTGTTACTTCTGGCAGCCTAATTTGACAAAATGTTGTGTGACTGTGATCAATCTTCCCAATGTTTCTAAAAGGCACATTTCGAGTCTTCGTAGCTTCGAAGAAACAATGGCTTGTGTGTTTTTTAGGAAAGAACCATTTTTACTTAAAACACTTTTTTCTATGCTATGTAGACAAAAAAAACCCAAAATGTTTTTTTTTCAAAATGTTTATAAAATGTTTTAAATGTTCTTTGTGGATAAAGCCATTGCCAGATACTGGGGAGCATCAGAAGGTAAGAGATGTTGCCAGGAGACTTTGTTTGTGTACTTCCTGTGGGGCATCTAACTGGCTACTGTTGGAGAACAGGTGGCTGCTGTACATTAATCATTGATTTTTTAAATGTTCATATTGTCCTCTTGTGCTCTGCTTCTGGCCTAAACCAAGGCTAAGTCCAACTGCTACTGTCCTTTTAAAAGCTGATAAGTTTTACGTTATGGATCTCTTTGAATCTCTTCTGCTTGATCTTTGCAAGATGTATGTGACTGCACCTGAAATGTAGTGTATAGAGTCTATATGTGATCCTTAAAGAAAGCAACTGATATATAAAAGATTATTTTCAATCTGCTTGGGGAGCTCTGACAGTATAATTAATCCATTCTTTTAAAAACGTGCGTGTGTGTGCACACATTCACATGCCCATTTTAGCTATATAATGAAATCCTTTTATGCCATTTGTAAGCCAGACACACACACTGGAAAGCAGTCTAGGAAAATTACTTGGGAAATTACTCATCACAGATCTGTGCTGGAGGGCCACATGACATATTACTCAGTGAATTCAAATTTAGCCCCAGTCAAAAATGGCTGAATTTTATATTACCAACCATGGCCAATTTGTTTCTCTTTAAACTGAATGGCATTGCAAATTTCAAGGTTGTCTAATGATGTAGGGGGTCAAAGCAAAATGGAAAGCTTTGTGATATGGTAACATGAACGCCAATAGTCTTGTTCTAAAACAAAGAGCTATGCTTTTTTGAGTTCCAGTTGAAATTGATTTTTTTCTTTTTCTCTACCTTATAGGTTCAGGTGGATAAAATATTTAGTCTTCAGACCCTCTGTTATCATCCTTTCAGTTTGGTCTTCAGGTCTTTTGTCATAATCCTTTTCAGTTTGCTTCTGGAGCTTTGAGGATCTGGTCAAAATTCCATTTGCTTACATCTGAGCAAAAGGTGAATGGTTGAAGAGTCTGGAACAGACATACGATCACTTGAAGCTGCTTTATATTAAATCAGAGTTTCAGTCTATTAAGGTCAGTATTGGCTTCTCTGGAGAGCCAGTGAGGTGTAGAGCTTAAGGGCACTGGAGTCTAAACTGGAGAACTTGGTTTGATTCCCCACTTCTCCACATGAAGCCTGTTGGGTGAACTCTCTCAGGCCATTCAGAGACAAGCAATGGCAAACCATCCAAGTATTTCGTTATCTTGCCTTGAAAATCCTATGGGGTTGCCATAAGTCAGCTGATCATCATCTGTTCTAGAGGCATAGCTCCAAGGGTGTGGGGGTGGGGCATGAAGCACTGGACGCAGGCCCCTGTGGGGGTGTGGTGAGGATGTTTGGTGAACATTCTCGGGGCGTGGTGGGGGCATTCTGGAGTGGGAGAGGGGTCGAGGACACACCAGCGCACTGGACGCTTCCCCCCTTGCTACACCTCTGGTCTGTTCTGACTGGCAGCAACTTACCAGGACCTCAGACATAGAACTTTCACATCCTGTATTACAAACTCCTTTTATGTGGAGATGATGGGTCTGAATCTAGGACCTTTTGTGTAAGTGAGGAAGTTTGCCAAAGATAAGTTCATTTGGTGATAGTCTTCATGTAAATGTTCTTAGCACACCTAGACAAATATGTCTGAAACAGCTAGATCTAAACATTACATAATGTAGAAAGCTTTCTGGGTTCTTATGATCAAAATGCTACCAGGCAAGAGGGTGGAGGGGTGATCTCACATGGGTTTTCTCCTCACTGAAGTAGAATGAGAAAAAAAGAGAGTTTGGATTTATACCCCACCTTTTTCAACTGTAGGGAGTTTCAAAGTGGCTTACAAACTCCTCCCTCACCCCACAGCAAAGATAGATGGGGATGAGAGAGTTCAGAGAGAATTGGGACTAGCCCAAGCAGGCTTCATAAGTAGGAGTGAGGAAACAGACTTGGTTTACCAGATTAGAGTCCACTTTTCATGTCAAGGGCCCTTTCCGCATGGGCCAAAAACAGCATCCTAGGGATGGCAAAAACACCATCCCTAGGGAGCTGTTCGCATAGGATGCACTGCTGCATTGCAGCAGCGCCGTCCTTGCTCCCCCCCAGTGGCACGAAGCTGCCATTTTCCCACCTTGCTCCATGCGTGAGGTGGTTGAAAAGGGACAGCTTCCTGTTGGTGCAGTGCGAACTGCAATGCAGGGAAGCCGCCCCTTTCACCGTCGCTCCCACTCACCTGCCTCTCCAGCATCGTTCTGGAGGACTGCAGGGACCCACCCACACTGTCCTCCGACCTCCAGGGGTCAGAGGGCAGCATGGGTGTGTCCCTGCAGTGTGGACGTGTCCCTGCAGCTAGGGAGGAAGCCAGGCGATGAAATTATGCCGCTGAAGAAGCCCTGCTGCTGCCGTGCGGAAAGGGCCAAGGAGTGGGGAATCAAGCCCTATTCTCCCAATTAGAGTCTACCACTCTTAACCACTGGCTTTTTGTCCACATATGTTCCACAATTCCTGACATTGCCTTTTAAAGGTTCCTCCTCCCTCTAGTTCCAGTGGGAAAATATGTAGGATCCAGCCCATTAATATTTTACACCATCCCTTCAACAAATTCTGGCTGGGAGACATAATGAGGAGTGGGCTAAACCTCCTACTCAAATCTATCATTATTTAACTTCAGCATGTTAAGTGTTTAATGTTTAATGTTAATGTTGGTGAAGCATTTTAGAAATTTCCCAGCCAAAGGAAGCAACTGCATGCCAGAACCAGGTGTTCATTCATTACAGATGCTATTACTGGGATGTTTCCTCTGAAGTCCCATTTAGTGATTTTTATTTTTTAAACAAAGTTTTCACTTCCAGGCCTAACTACTTAACTAAAGAGAGGCAATTATATTGCAATCTCTCGGAATAATGGATTGGACTGCGGATGTTCAGTGGAGGGGAGGAAGCCTATTTAATGAAAGTAGTATAAAACAAAGCAGATTTGTATCTAGGGTTTCCACAGGTTCCAAGTAAGCAGCACTTTTAAATTGACCATCCATGTCAATAGGATTAATGTTAATACACCCAAAAGCAATCACTCCAGCGGGAGTTGTGAAGTGCCCTTGTAAAACCAACCTAGAGTTTGAACAAGGAGGGAGAGCACAGTCCCATGGAACCTTGCCACACGATTTGTCTTTGCCTGTAGCACTGTGGTATTCCACACAAATTCATCGATTTTTGATAGGGCATTCTTGTCATTTCATTCTTTATTTCATCAATGTGTATGCCACATGATGTATTATTCACCCTATCCTGTGGCTATGGCCTAAACTTCGAAGTTCTGTTCTTTGGTAGTCTGGAAATCAGTTGTAATACTGGGTTGCTATTAAGCCCCACCTAGAGATTGTCAAGCCTGACATTAGACCAGGGAAGAGTGGCCTCAAATCTGTACCATACTCAGGACGGTCACTGTGTGACCTTTGGACAGTCTCTTTCTGTTGTGTGGGTAAAGTGCCATCAAGTCACAACTGACTTATGGCAACCCAGTAGGGCTTTTGTGGCAACAGACTAACAGAGGTGATTTTCCATTGTTTCCCTCTGCATTGCAACTTTGATATTCCTTGGTGGTCTGGTCTCCCATCCATGATTCAAGTACTAACCAGGGCCAACCCTGGTTCTGAGATCTAATGAAACCAGGCTAGCTTGGGCCATCCAGTTCAGGATCACTTTCCATTTGCCTAAGATAACTCGTGGAGAATACAGCTGGGGTAGACGTGAGCTGTCTTCACTTCCTGGGAGAAGTGCTGCATAAAAAAATATGATCGATCCCTTTGAATATCCAGGTACAGGAACTGAAATATACAATATAGAGGGTGTGTTTCTATGAAAGCAAGCCATTCCATGGTGACATTCAGAATATCTCATCTGATAGCTCATAGGTTCCATATCAAAAGAGGAAGGCCTATACGTCAAAATGGGAAACATTTCATTTTCATCCGGATGAATTGATTACCGCCTCTTCCCTTCTCTCCTATCCACAAACTTGCACAGTAGTGCCAATTTCTCATGTGTCCCCCTTCAGCTGGGATAACTGATAATGTTTTTGAAGGTTTATAGAAAACCTTTGGCCTCTTAAGCCTTTAAAATGAATCATCCTGGGTTTCCCCCACCAAAGAAATTCAGACAACAGCATCTTTGCTGTACATTATACAACACAGCCATTAAATGTGGGATATCTTTCCAAGTGTGAGGCAGAGATTAATAAGTCAGGCAAAAATGATGAATTGGATGTGAGCAAAGAGTGCAATTTCACAGTGGTGCAGGAAATGGAACCCAAGGATGGAAGAAGTATTAAAATGAAATTAATAAAACCACACTTGTGAGGCCAGTAAAACAGGTAGGTTTTCTCATGTCTCTGGCACAGGGAAGGCTTCTCTTGTTCAATGACATATTAAATCAACAGACAATAATTTCAACAGCCTAATTTCTGTGCTGCCAGTCTGCCCCATGGCTCTATTCCGTCTCTGCCATTTTGACATTCAGAGGTCACTCAACAGAGAGAATCTAAGGCTGAATTGCTCCAGGCAGGGTTTCCATGCAGCCAACATGAGAATGATCTGTTATATCTAACACTATAAATACCATTCCAGATATTTCATTTGGTCTGTGAAATATAATGCTAGTAATTAGATGTTAGGCAAGCTTCAGGGACAGCTGGGGTTTGTGGCAATTTTTCTTTATTGGATGATGGGGGAGTTTATTTGTAATTTTCTTGACAGAAAGAGACTTTCATCTTTATAGAGGACATAAGAGAGCTGAGCTGAACTTTCAGTAAGGTCAGTGGTTTGGATCCTGCCTGGATTTTCCAAAATTGTGGAAGGGACACTTTCTTCTGATTACCATGGGAAACCTGTTTCCTCCCAAACTATTCCTGAGGCTCTCCCAATCTTTTAAGAGCAGCATTTGGGTGTATTTGGGACTGCTGTGGAAGGGGGAATAGTTGAAAATAGCCATGCCCTCAAGATCTAGATTTGATTGGATTACTACAATGTGCTTTACATGGGCCTGCCCTTGAAAACTGTTCAGAAGCAATGGTTAGTACAGAATGCTGTGGCCAGAATGCTGACTCAAATGGGTTGTGGGGTTTATGTTACTCCATTCTTGTTCTATCTACACTGGCTACCATTTGCTTGCAGGCCCCACTCAAGGTGCTGTTGTTGATTTTTAATACCCTATATGGCTTGGCATCAGCTTACCTGAAGAACCACTTACTTCCATATGACATGACCCAACTGTTAAAGTCATATTCCAAGGTCCTACATTAGGTGTCCCTGCCTTCTGAGGCTAGATGAGTAGTGACCCAAGAAAGGGCCTTTACAGACATAGATCCAAACCTTTAGAACTCTCTCCCCAGGACGATTTGTCTGTCTTTGTCTACTGTCATCTTCTGCCAGTGACTAAAGATTTTTGTGTTTTCTTTAGCATTTCTGCATTAACTCTCATTAGCCCTCCTCCCTGTTTGTGTGTTTGTATGTGTTTAAGTATTTATATGTTTTGTGTGTTTGTTATATTTTATTTGTTTTAAATATTGCATGTATATTTATAATGTTTGAAAATGCTTAACGTTTGGGGATTCAAAATTGGGTGGATTCTTCCAGCATTTGGCTCATCTAGTTTCTCTTCTAAATTTGACTCAAAATATTTATGTAGCTGCAACATCAAATGGCATGGATCCACTCACTTACGTTAACTGTGGTGCCATTTGTGGACAGTAGATAGGAGACCTCTCATATAAGGAAGAATATTCTGTATGTTTCTTAGTGATTCAGTGGCCTATTAATTATTCCCAGCTCATTACATGCTATGTCAGGTACTTCTTAGAGGTAGAATGTCCAGAACTAAAGTAATTCATTGATTTCCTGTACATCTGGCATAATTTAGTAACTTTGTCTCATGAAGAAGAGCATGATAAAAAAGGAGGGGAGCAGAATCTTTCCTGATCTATGAACAGTCATTGGTTTGGGTTCTCACAGACAGTCACCGATTTTTGGTTCTCCCCGGGTCAGTATCCAGAAAATAAGGATTAATAATCTGCAGTACTTTACAAACTTGAAAGAGTAATGACCTGGATGCATTTCATAGAAGTAAAATTGTATATTAAACAAATGGTCAGTAGCCAGCTATCTAGTCTATGGGACATTTTATGCGTAGGTGTTGTTGACTGGTTAACTATTTGTTGTGCGTGTGTGTGCGCGTGCACGCCATCAATCTCAGTTGAAATATGAGTTTTCAAGGTAGAAAACATTCAGAAGTTGTCAACGGCTTTCATGGCTGGATTCAACTGGTCGTGGTGGGTTTTCCTGGCTGTGTGGCCGTGGTCTGGTGGATCTTGTTCCTAATGTTTCACCTGCATTTGTGGCTGGCATCTTCAGAGGTGTATCACAGAGGAAAGTCTGGATACAGTGCGTAACAGACTTCCCTCTGTGATACACCTCTGAAGATGCCAGCCACAGATGCAGGCGAAACATTAGGAACAAGATCCACCAGACCACAGCCACACAGCCTGGAAAACCACCACAACCAATTCAGAAGTTGTTTGCCTTGGCCTGCCTCTCTGTGGGCTGAGAGAGTTCTGAAAGAACTGTGATAGGCCCAAAGTCACCCAGCAGGTATCATATGGAGGAGTGGGGAATCAAATCTGGTTTTCCAGATTAGAATCCACTGCTCTTAACCACTATAACACACGGGGTCTCTTAATTAATTGGTTCCATTTAGATCAATGGCAAATAGAGGCAGTAAAACTAATGTTTGTTTCTTAATTCCGCCAAAGTATATTATAATTCAGAAAACTCTTTGATAGTTACACTCTTTACTGTATATTAAAAACAATTTGTATGTTAAGCAAATGTTACTTCAGTTTTCATTGACTTCTATTTATTAATATGCTGTATACTTGCAATTCAAGACAGTTTTATACCTAAATGGAACCCTAAATATTCGGAATGCTTTCTTTTTGTTTGCTTGGACAATAATTGATACACTAAAGTCCTTTGATGTAGTTACATATTATGCATTTTTTTCTAAATGCATATATTTCTTTGAAAATTGAAAACTGTAAATGAAGAGTTTTTAGACATTATATCACAACCCAAGCTCAGCAACAATAGCAGGTCTGCAAAGTAGTTCAATGCTACTTAATTTATTTGCTTTTAACACAAGGGTTCTCAAAGAGGTTTTCATTGAAAAGAATTAAAATACTGAAAAACATATAAGATAACACACAAGAACAGACCAGAGTATGTGACATGATTTTGGTATGCTGGAGGGGTTTGTAGATGTAGTCTATTGGATCCCCCCATGTCCTTCAGAATTTAGGGTAATGTTAGACTTTGAACACCATGGTCTTATGGGGGGGGGGCATAAATGGCAATGTATGCTTGAAAACTCCTTAACACACAAAACACGCACTAAACCAAGCTACAGGACAAAATGAAAAATTCATAAATGCTAAAAAAGTTTTAATCGCGTAAAGTAATAAACAACACAGTAAGCACCAAATCTGCAAATGTGAATCCAAATGCCCAATATGAGAATCCAATCAGAAAAGATGAGCTACAGACAACAGCCATGTATTGCTGTCTGTGTAAAAATCCAAAACTATTGTGGAAACAAAGTCCAAATCTATGTAGATAGACGGTCCAAATTTATCGAGAAAGAGTTCAACGGTCATTTCCTATTTCATGGATGCCTGGCTGCTTCCTCCTTTCCCTCTAATGAGCTCAGCAGTAGCCTTTGGAAGTTGGAAGAAAGGATCCTGAGCTGGTTCTGGGTCCAGACGTGGGAAACGATATGGCAGCTTCAATGTGTAAAGACTAGGCATGTCAATTTCACTATTGGACCACATTTAATTGGGACCTAAACTATGTAGACCCCGGCTATGTTATTGTTGTTGTTTATGCTGAGATTAGAGTTTATCCATTGCAGAGAACTCTATGTTTAGTGTTGTTTGCTATTTGTTACATATATTTAGCACTTTCTACATCACATATTTGTACCTAGTTGTTTTATTAAATCACTATTACTGGATGGCTGTTCTCAATTGTATCCTTTAAGCAGTCATGGTACGGTGGCTAGTCTTTTGTATGGATGCATTTACACTGTACTCAATTTGCTCTTTTTTGGGGTCTAGTAGTTCTACCTACTGACAATTTAAAATTAGTAATTTTAATTAGTGGTTTTTGTGTATTTTTTTTGCACTCTGTTATTTTTTACATTACAAACTGGTTTGGATTCCAGTTGAAAAGGAAGATGGCTAATAGATTGTAAAAGATAAAATAAAAATAAATTATGAGTTCTCCATACATGAAAATAAAAATAAATAAATTACCTAAGCATTCTTGACATTGTATCCTGAATAAATAATTTGGTTCAGGGTGCTCATTCCTGATTTTTTAGATGCAGAAGTCATTGTCGGGTTGAGTCTGTCAATAAGGTTTATTTGGCAAACAAGAATTAAGAATTTCTTGAGGTTAGATCTCTGCTCTATGTTCAGGAAGTACTTAGAATGTCTGTAACTTCATAGATGATACAGTTGCTGCTTGTATTTTATTTCCCAACCTGGCTTCGTTGAGATAAATTGTAATCTTGTTCATGTACTTTCATTTCAGAACTTTATTTCCTGCCAGAAATGTGCTCAGATTTTCTGTCTGGGATTAATACCCTGACCATCTGCCCTTACCATCTATGGAAATGAAAGAGCTTTTGGAGAACAGCTTATTCATAAACACCTCCTGTTTGAAGGAACCAAATAAAATGTACAGTACATAAAAAAGCCTTTTGTGCTTGTGTAGATTCACACATCCATAGAGCACAATTGAGCAAGGAAATCTGTGCATGAAAGCAGGCTTCTGCTTACAGCTTCCCTGTTGGATCAGAAACCATGGAAACATTTTACACCTACTTAGTAAATAAGGAAGTGAGAGAGAATTTGTTATGGGTTTAAGAATGGGCCACTTCTTTATTAACACAAAGGATCTGACAATAGGAAAATAATTAACTTGGCATATATAACTCCTCACATATAACTGATGTATGATCTAACTTGGATAAGAATGTTAAGATGACAAATCCCATTATGTCTTTTGCATGAGCAATTATGCTCTGCACCTGGAAGCAGTTGCTATATATAACTGGGTTGAGGGAGGGCATTCCACATCACTTCTTCCTCTGATCCCCTTAGCTTCAGCTGGGTAGGTCTGGCCCCAAGGTGGTGTCTGTCCCTGCTGTTGCTGGATCCAGTACCCATGAGAGTCTGCATTGGGAAAGCCTCTTTCATTCCCTAAATGATGTCTCACCAAGATTAGCTGCATTATTACACTTTTCTCTTCTCCCAACACATTCCTTGCCCTTAGTGACCTATTTAAAAGCATGGCTAGGGTGTCCATCCATCCTAGGCATATCAGTCAAATAGAAAAATCCCATAGGCCTGTGGTCAGCAACATTTACAATCCAAGAGTCAAACTAAGTCAAAATTCAGAGCAAGAGATCAACAAAGAGCCATTAAAAGAAGGCTCATTTGCATAAATGAAAATGTAGCACTTAACATTACTGATATTTGACATGTTGGTGAATAATACACCAAGTTTCAGCAGGCTATAATAATGATGATCATAAATCCTTTGTTGAGAAGTGGTACATACTAAGGCTGTTTCTGCACAGCCAATTATAGCATTGTGCCATTGGTGTTATTGGCAATGTTGTGTGGGCGCTCTGTAGACAGGTAGCACTTCGGCTGAACCCCGGCGTTTCGCACGGCTGTGCTTTGCAAACAGCATTCTTTTTTCCCCAGAGTAGACGTCATGGGCATTCAGCACCAGGATTGGCCAGTGTGGGCCGCCAATGGGGGGCGCGCGCTCTGTGGCACTAATTTCTGGCAGGCGCTTCACATGAGGCCGACTGCGGAGCGCCGTTGTTGAAAAGACACATTTGGTGAGCGATTTTTGAATAAACAGTCGTGGGCCCACTGGAGCGTTGCCGCATCACTGCATCATTGTTTCTGTAAAGACGGCCATGCGAACTCCCCACCTATAACATTGTTTTTACTGTCCTTTTACCAGCCTTTTTGGCCCGTGTGGAAATGGCCAAAGACTCACAATCAGTAATAGATACACACAGAAGCACCCACACACTTGTTTTATCACACTGGCCTAAAGCTGCACATGATTCACACTTGGATAACTGGCAGCAAGTTTGCCTGTGTCATTTCCCTTTCTGCAAAGCATCTCTAAGGAGCCCTTTAGTCTGATGAAAAAAACTGTTTGCCTGCCATTTCCTTCACATACTAGTTATTCTAGCTTCTTATCTACTCTCTCTTTAAGGGCTGTATTTGGATCTGTACATCTAGGTCTAGAGTCTTAGGCTGCAGACCCTGCTATAAGCTCTTACAGGGATGTAGCTTTCAAATATAGCACCTGGGGCTTACCTGGAGTACTACCCACCCCCCACAGCTGTCCCCACCGCCCCTGCTAAAAACCCTATGGTGCCTTTAAAATGCAGCTAACATCCCTTCTATCCTAGAGTGCTGAGGCCAGGAAGACACTAAAGGCACGAATAAGGCCAGGGAGGGCATGCTTCTCCCCTGGACTTGTTCTCACCCCCAGTTTTCTTCCAGCCTTGGTGCCCCTCAGATGGAACCATTCTTTTAAAATGCACCTAACTTCCCCTATCCCAGCAGCACCAAGGCTGGGAAGACTCTGGGGGCAGGGACAGGTTTCCCCCAAAATGCTATCTATAATGTCCTGAAGATGTTATATTTGTGCCATGAGGAACTCACCATAGACTAACTGTGAGTTTTCAGAATGGTAAAGTAAGTGGCCCTTTATTTCATGTAAAATATTGAAAATAAGTTTTGCACCAAAATTGTGTGTGTGTGTGTTTTCAGTCAACCACTGCCTTGAATAGTCTGTTTGAATTTCAGATGCCTGCTCCATTGACAAGGAAGGTGGCAGCTTGCCATCTTCTTGGGATGCAATGTGCATTTATAAGAGGGAGGGGAATCTATCCAGAGAAGTGATTGAGATGGTCTGGGCATCTGCTAATAACTTGCAGCTCTGCTGCAGAGCCTCTGCAATGAGACAGACTCACCTCTGCTGAAAACTAATGTCAGAATTTGCTGACTCAAACTGTAATAGGGGCTTGGAAAGAAATACATGATTCCAGCTGGCTTTGCTCAGCATCACTGGGGTAGTGGAGCTAGATAAATTGATTAGAAAGGAGGTGGGTTAAGTTGCAGGAAATCAGGTTCAGATGAAGAGTTAAGGAGGGGAATCCAACTGAAGGGGGAAATGAGTTAAGCAATGGAACGTCATTGTTTGATATTTTGGAAGGAAGTTCTGAGTTCTCATAGAAGTTAAATCCACACAGTGATTCATTTCATAGGAAAGTGCACGTGCAACCCTGAAGACATCAGGTATTAATAATTGTGCAGACAAATATATTGGTGAAGAAAAACAAACACAGTTAGCTGGTGTAGTTACCCAAAGTGGTGGGAAGTCTCCTTCTTTTAGAGTGGGGAATTAGCAAAAACAGTTTTCAAGACACATGCCAGCATTAAGAACATGACCTGAAAAAATTCAGTAACGAGAATTATTCAAGATCCATTATTCCCTAGAGGGGACTTTTTCAGGGAGCTGGAGTGGCTGTTTTTTTAACCAAACAAAATGTTGGGGAAGTTAGTGCTGCTTGTCCATTAAGGAATCCCTCAATTTCAAGCAAATTAGACTAAGGGGTCCCATTCTACATGACAAAGTGGCCCCAGCAGTCCTTTTGGAAAACTGCAAAAAGAGAGGAAAAATTGATCTTACCCCTATAAAGGAGGGAGAGAAGGAGTCAACTGGATTTACAGGTCAGCCAGTCCCTGTGCCTGGCTTGGAACAGCCCTCCCCAGATCCAACTGGAAGAAAGAAATGCCACTTCTTGGGAAATCGGAGAATAACCATATGTCTGTTGCTTCTGCTGATAGTAAGCACCCCAACATGAATTTACATGAATTTTTCAGGGGTGTGTGTGTGTGTGTGTGTGTGTTGTGTAATGCCTAAGAAACCCAAATTTGTGTAACCATTCCAAAAACTCATGGTAATGACCCAAAACAGCAATTTTTAAATATATGTTCAGCTTCAGAATTCAGATGCTATTCAATATTCATGATGCATTATTTTATTGTGAAGATCCAAGGAAGGATCAAAGTAAAAAAAATGCACTCTGTTATTTCTTTTTGCTTGCATATGTTATAATTGTGAACTATTTTGGAATTCTTGAGGTGACATTTTATGCTATTTCCATGCCATTTGTTTATTATAGATCATTTATATACAATGGAGGAGTCAGAACTCAGTAGCTTTGGGTAGTAAATATCTTAATGCACATTCCTCCTGCTTCAAATGTTAATTAAATGGATCCTGGGAGGTGAAAATTATTGCAATAGTCAAAATATAGCTGCAATTTTGCTCTGATTGCATCTCACGGAGGCTACATTTTAGAACGGTAATATATATTACGAATTAATTTGCATCAAATCCTACTGTGACTGGACCCGTTTCAAAAGAGTGCATCATTCAGCTAGACAATCAAATCAAAATATATGAGCAGGTAGACAAAAAAAGCATAAAAGGTTACCAGTGAGTAATAAGAAATTTAGACCAACAGATGGTAACTTACTAATTACCCATCATTTAAATAATTTCATGTAATAAACCCTACTGAAATCCCTTGGTGTTGTTCTACTATTCTATCACCATTTTTTTCTGCTTTTGAAGTTCATAATTATTGTTCAGAACTCTTCTTGGGTTAGAAGAAATTGAAGAAACATAAATGAAATTCAATTCAGTTCAGGCAGGAATTCAGCTTTCAGTTCGTTCTGGTTCATATTGTGTAAAACCTCCCTGCACTCAATTCAGAACTGGGGATGGTTAAACTAATCTGTTTACCCAACAATCATCAAAGTTTGGTTTTTCCAAACACCATTCTGAACTCTAAAATGGTATTTGACAGTCCATAGCGTGCTCAAAGATGTAGCTGAGAGCACTTCATGTGGTGCATACACATATATAAACATACAATCAAACACTGTAGAAAGACAGGATCTGCGGAAAGACAGGATCTGTGAAAAGACAGGGGATTACTGAAGACCATTCAGCTGAAGAATGGACCAGGAAAAAGAAAAATCTTCCTGCCTTCATTTTTCTCCCTTCCACACCTTCTCTTTGTTGCCTTAGACATCTTTTTTCAGGAGTCCAGAGAATGTCATTATCCACATCACCCTTGGATGCTGTGAAAACACTACAGAATCTGTAGAACTGGGGGCGGGGAGGGAGGAAAGGAAGGTGGCAGGTGATCTGGAAAACATTTCCTCTTATCCACCAGCTGTTCAGCCATGTCTCACCTCCACTGCTAGGTAGCACTACAATAGGGTACCAGCAGTAGTTCAAATTGGAGACAAAGGAAGAAGGTAAGAGGGAGGGGATTACAGAAGACCATCCAGCTGCAGGATGGACCAGGAAAAAGATCTTCCTGCCTTCATTTTTCTCCCTTCCACACCTTCTCTTTATTGCCTTAGACATCTTTTTTTAGGAGTCCAGAGAATGTCATTACCCACATCATTCTTGGATGCTGTGAAAACAGATTCTGTAGAACTAGGGGTGGGGAAGGAGGGAGGAAAGGAAGGTGGCAGATAGTCTGGGAAACATTTCCTCTTATCCATCAACTGTTCAGCCATGCCTCACCTCCACTGCTACTTAGCACTACAATAGGGTACCAGCAGAAGTTCAAGTTGGAGAAGACAAAGGAAGAAGGTAAGAGTAGAAGGAACAAGATGAGATAAGAGCAGTAGGAAGAGGATAGGTAGAAAGCTATTTAACAAGAGCCAAAAAAGAATTCAACAGTGTGAAACTCACCTTTATTTTAAAGGCCAGCATTATGAGCCCCTCTACTCACACTCATCAGACTGTAATGAATGCAAATTTTTATGGCAGTGTGAGTCCTAAGCTCTTGCTCCTGGAAAGTATTTCTCTGTAATGACATAGAACATTGTTGGAAGACAAAGAGTGTACATAACAACACAGCACAACATGTACCTTAGGAACAAGTGTCTTGAATTCATCTCTGAATATCAAGTCCTTTCCAATTATTATTATTAATTAAATTTAGTATACCACCCACCCCCAAAGGGCTCTGGGCGGTGCACAATAAAACCAACAACAATACAAAGTAAAACCAATATACAACATAAATCAAAATTAATACATTAAAATTCAGTAACAGCATTGTAACCCGAAATAGATGGCCAACAACTCTTGTAATTGAGAGTTGACTAATCTGTGAACTGATTTCCAGTACGATGTCTGTTCTTAAATAGCAACTATGAAGCCTGGCATGAGGCTTCCCCTGTGCCATTTTCCTGATTTCAAACAACCCCAACGCCAGTGGTGGGATTCAGCAGGTTCGCACCACTTCGGCAGAAATGGTTGTTAAAATGGTGCTTGTAAACAACCAGTTGTTAAATTATTTGAATCTCACAACCAGAACCGGTTATTAAATTATTTGAATCCCATCATTGCCCAACACCCCTGATTTTGCTAAACAGAGAGTTTCAGCCATCTTTTATATCAAGCTATAAGCCTCTATCTAGGAGAGTGAATGACCAAATTGTGCATGTGTAGGTGGGTGGGATAGCTTTTTTGGAGGATGGACTGCAACCCCAACGAAACCTTGGTAGAAAATAAATCCTGGAAGCACAAGATGGAATTGACTCCCCCCTCCCCGAGAATTCTCCCAGCAATAGGCAGACATAATTAAGGATTAAAACTCATACACAGATGTGTCTGCTATTAGACAGCTGTAATGTGGAAATGAATGTTTCGAACTTTATTCAGAAATCCTTTCACTTTAATGTGGCTGGAGGGAGCAAAAGTTCCCTGGATGATAGTACAGAGGTGTTTTATCCCCTCTTCCACGACTCCCGCTGCATTGTGTTTGGCTCAGTTTGCACAGAGATAGAGGGAAGAAGGGTTACACATTGCCTGAAGTCACTGGCATAAATACCAAGCAGCAGAAAAAAAGATTCTTTTAAAAGAAGGGGAAATCTGAGTTGACGTGTTTCAGTCAAAAACAGCTAAGAACAGCCAGAAGGCCTCAAGGTTGCCACATGTAAGCATGCGATAGGAAAAGCTTTCTGCTGCTGATAATTCAATACTGTAAATAAGGGAGAAAATCAGCATTGAGCTGATTTGGTCTCACCTGGAGTGATTGTTGATGTACTGAAGATGCAACTTGTCTTTGGAATAGTGACTGTCACTCTCCTGAGTTCATATTATAAATAGCTCACCAGTTATGATCAGTGTTATAATTTTTTTAATACACTGATTTTTTAATATACTGTTTTTGATATACTGGTTCTTGGGGGTGGGGCACCTGTGTTTTTTGACTGCTGTGTGGGAGGGCAGCACATGGCCCAGTTAAACATGCAATGATCACTTTCATTCCATGATACATCATGGCGTATGTCCATAGGAAAATGCTGTTTTAAACCAAATTGTCCAGACTCCTGTTGTTCTTTTTTAAAATCACATGTACACATTGCATGTCTTGCCCATGGGGCATACATGAAATTCACATCTGCTATTGCTCCAGTGATGACTCGTGGGTGTCAGGATATTGCTTTGAATTCCATCTCCATTTAAGCAAGTTTCAGCAATCAGCACACATTTGCCGACACAGCAGTTGCATTTCTTGAAGCACTAAGAGGACTGAAGACCACATAGGTGCACAATCAGCGCTGCAGCTCATAGTACTCTCACTTTAATTACAAGCTAAAGACCACTTTTTAAGAAGCTTGCCTCAAAATACCATGAAGGATGACAATTGAATTTTGGCATCCCTATTTCTGAGTCAACTGAGGTGTTCAGAAACTCTCAGATTAGCTCTGTGGGGTTGTTGCAATCAGAGGGGTTCCCCTCCCATAGTTTAGGAGCCAGCCAGAATTTCTAGGAACAACTTGGGAGGCACAGAAAGCTGATTGCACCAGTGAGAAGCACGATCCAGCTGTTTCCAGTGTATTCTGCTTGCCTCCCTCCTTCCCTCTTTCCTGAGGACAAATTTATTTTAACATGAAGCTAAACAGATTCCTTGGTGGCAAGGAATGCGATGGCATTTTTAGTTTCTATGGAATATGTGGTCTTCCTTCCTTCCTTCCTTCCTTCCTTCCTTCCTTCCTTCCTTCCTTCCTTCCTTCCTTCCTTCCTTCCTTCCTTCCTTCCTTCCTTCCTTCCTTCCTTCCTTCCTTCCTTCCTTCCTTCCTTCCTTCCTTCATCCTGCCCTCTAACTGCAAAGTAGGACTCAGGGTGAATGTAGGTTGTTTAAAATAAAAGGCAAATTAAATGGGGGTAGATACTGACTCTCTTTTCTGAAATGTTTGAATGATTGTGAAATAGTGAAGAGGGTTAGGATAAACTTTCATGGAGAATGCTTAATAAAGATCTAACTGGAACAGACAATGGTCTAGGCTAGCTGCAGATCATAACTAGACATGAAAACACTTCTTCCAGACAGCAAACACTGGTTGCAGGTAAGATCTAAGGAAATCAATGGAGGAGATCATAGCCAGGTCCTGCCAGTAGCAAAAGTGAACATGGAAGGAGGATAATCGGATTCTTTACCACTTCAGAAATTCAGAGCACAATCCTTACACCCTGATAAGGACATTGATTTCAATAGACTTAACAGAATATACCTCAGTTTCAGACTACACTATCATCTGTCATTATTTTAGGCAACAATGACAACTAGCCAATCATACTTTTGCACTATTGATTGTCATCTAAATATAAGCAAGGGCAAGATTCTTGTATACATCTCTCAAGCAACATTTAAATCTTTAAGTCATAAGTGATATTGGAACTCATAAGGGGCCTGTATAAGTGTGAGATGGAGGGTTTTTGTTACAACCAGATCAGAACCTTAGTTAGCCGTACTTGGAAGCAGTTCTGTAATGGATGTTTTTCATTCCAAGGTCTGTGGAGTCAGTTTCTGGGGCTGAATCTTAGTGATTCTGGGGCCCTGGTGGAAAAGTCCAGGATGTGGCCAAAGAATCACTGCACTCTTGGCAACTCCTCCACTGATTATAGAGAGCCTTCGGGGGTTGGGCGGTATATGAAATTTAATAAATAATAATAAGGATGCAAAGGAAGGTCTGGTCTGAACCCTACCAAGGGCAGTGGGAGCCACTACTGCTGCTAGAAGCCAGCTGCCCAAGCCTCAGATTAAGGTTGTCAGCCCAGCATTGGGTTCCATCATTCTGTATTGGAGACCTTTTTGACGGGGGTGGAACAACTGTTTTTTAACCAAATAACACCAAATTGCAGGAGAACTAGTGCTGCCTTGACACTAAAGAAGAAGTAATTGGAAGCAGGCACTTAGACAGAAACATTGTGCAGCATCATAACATCACTTCTAGCTAAGTACCCGCATCAGACAGCCCAATCCAGATGGAGAGGGAAATGCATATAGGAAACAGCAGAGGGCCACCCTGACTTGTTTGCCTGCTTCCACTGGCACAAGGGCCTGGCGCAGTCAGCTGTCCCTCTGCTCCAGGATGGCAAAAGCCAGAAGTCAGGACCACCATGGAGCAGCACTGGTGTCTGTTTGGATGCCAGCGGGGAGGGGGGCATTCCCAGGGAGGAGCCAATGTTAGTTAGTTTCCACCAGCACTCCAGCCTGGGAATGCTGGTCCCAGACCTGCAAACCTGTGGCCTATGGACCAATTCGGGTGGCAAAAGGGGTTTTTGTTTTCCCTCCCTTCTGCCTTGCCCAAAGCCCATTTGGAGGTAGTGCAGTGCTGCCTTCATCATGCCTCTAGCAGCTGCAGTGTTCCTCCCACCAACTGGATTGCACTGACAACGTTTTAGGAATTTCTTGATAACTATGGTAAAAAAAACCAATAAAGATGTTGAATTCCTAGAGCATTGTGATGCTTCTTTCAAGTGAAACATTAAGGAATTCCATTACTGGGGTGTGCACCTGAAAAAAAATGTATTTTTTGGATTTAGATTTTGGGAAGTCATAAATACCAGCATTCAATGTTATTTTGGCTTCCTAGTACCATGTTGGGATTTAGATTCTGGGTTTTTTTTCAGATTCCCGAATTATTTGGGTTCCATCATTCCCTATTGGAGGCCTATTTTGGTAAGGGGGTAGAGTGGCTGTTTTTTTTACCAAAAGACACCAAATTGCAAGGGAACTAGTGCTGCCTTGACACTAAAGACACCCCAAGTTTCAAATGAATCGGATCAAGGGTTCCAATTCTATGGGCATATGAACAAGGTGTTCCCAGTCATTCTACTACTATTTTGCTACTACTACTACATTCTACTTGCAGAGGAAAAAGAGTGTGGCTGTTCAGGTAAAGATAAACAAGGGCAGAAGTGAAGTTGGTGGAATTTGGAGCTTGTGTGGTGTGGCCCAAATGCTTGTAGCTCCCTGAAGCTTCTCGCTAGTGGTGATCTACATTAAAATTTGGAGAAAAATGTTAATATAATGTTGATCAGCTTCAGTAACAAAAACTTAGTGTGACTAATTTGCTTGTGTTTTCAATCCTGGGTGTGAAAGCAATATTCATTAATCAATTTGTATAAGTGATTTCATGTCTCCCCTTTTATCTCCTGTCTTTGTAGTTTTCTTTCTTTTCTTTCTTTTTACTGTATCCATATATGCAGTTCTTATAGGTGTGAATGTAATTTATCGGTACAATGTACTTATCATGCTAATTTGCAGATCAAAGAATCGCAGGTTCAGTTTGCACAAAAAGAGGAGTAAAATTAACAAAACGTGATCTGGGAGTCAAGGCAGCTGGGATGAAAACTTCCAAAGCACACCAGCATGCAGATCTTCAGGTGGGTAGAAGGGCAGAGTGGTAGAAGAGGGAAGTGCAGATTTTTTTTGTTTAAAAATACATTTTTATAATGCTTTTCCTCTAAGGTGCTCAGAATAGCATAAAGATCTCCCTTTTATCCTCCCAGCAAACCTGAGAAGATAGTTAAGCTGAAAAGTGACACAAGGTCAGCCGCAGAACATTACAGCTGGACGGGGACTTGAACCAGGTCTCTCCAGTCAAAATGCATGCCGTCTGGCTTGAGGAGTAACAACCTTCTAGAGTTGTGCAGAACTATCTCAGGAGTTTCTTGACAATTATCTACAGCATTCTGTAGTATAATTATACCAAGGTAGAAAAAGTTCATTTTAGCCACAAATAAAAAGACAGTCTTTTGAATGCATAAATCATTCCAGTACTTCTCCCTGTGCAATTATTTTTTGACAATAGAAATTTTCTCAAGGAAAAAAAAAATGATTAGAAAATCAATGTTGTTGGCCTCAAGATAGTTCATGGACTGTTCTGGATGTCTAACATTAAAACAAATAGAGGATGATGCTAATCAATAGAAAGAGGGACAATTCCCATCTTTAAACAAGTTTTCCTTTTCTCCTTCTATACATGTGGCTAAAAATGTGATTGCTGGGTTTGAAAAAAACAACAACCCAGGCTACTCTTGCTTCTGGGTAAAGAACGCCTAAGATATCTTTTAATTACAGGTGAACCTGAGGTCAACAGAAGACACTGAAAAATCCATAAGCTGCTTGAGATCAAAACAGCAACTTCACTCCCTGAATTCAGTGAGACTGAAAGGCAATACAGGCTTCTAAAAAGAGTCAGGGTCAGGGCTGTTTCCATGACTCTTGTCTGAAGAGAAAGCCAGAGGTACGTGGACTGTCATATCATGACTACATCATTCTGAGAGATGGGAGCCCAGAAAAACTCTCATTAAGGTTGCCTGATGGATGACCTTTCACCATCTCCTTTCTCAGGATAATGAGCCCAAGCTTCCGCCCCAGCTCTGTCACAGTTGTCAAACCCAGCCAGCAATGGCTGGATTGTAAAGAGGATTTTGGATCTCTCATCCCTGCTGTTTCGACCTCATCCCTGCTGTTTCAATTTCACCGCTTCTGGGTGTGAATCAAACTTTTGATTATTTATTTTCAGTGCCTCCGAGGGTGGCTGTAGTGATTGGAAAGTTTATATACGAGTAGGGGGTCCTTAAGGTATACTGGTCTCAAATCATATGTGGCTTTCAAGGTCAACAACAGCACTTTGAATTGGTTCCAGAGAGAAATTGGGAGCCAGTGCACACAGACCAAGACAGGAGTTATATGGTTCCTATTCCTCTAATGATTCCACACTATGTATCTCAACATACTGTCTCATCACTGCCTGACACAGTTCCATTTGTTTGGGATTTTTCTTTGTACATTTTTGTAGTTTTTAAAATATTGATAATGTCTTAAATTGTTAGGGCATGGTGACTGAGCATGTACAAAATGCATTCCCCCTCACCAGAGTAATTATGTGGGATTAAAGGAGCCACATTCCTTATGAATTGTGGCTTGCTATCTACCATAGAATCATCAAGTTGGAAGAGACCACAAGGGCCATCAAGTCCAACCCCCTGCCATGCAGGAACACACAATCAAAACACTCCTGACATATGATCATCCAGCCTCTGTTTAAAAAACTCCAAAGAAGGAGACTCCACCACACTTTGAAGCAATGCATTCCACTGTCAAACAGTCCTGATAGTCAGAAAGTCCTTCCTAATGTTTAGGTGGAATCTCTTTTGCTGCACCTTGAATCCATTAGGCCATGTCCTAATCTCTGAGGCAGCAGAAAACAAGCTTGCTCCCTCGTTGAGATGACATTCCTTCAAATATTTAAACACAGCTATCATGTCCCCTGTTAACCTTTGCTTCTCCAGACTAAACATCCCCAGCTCTTCATAGGGTTCCAGACCTTTTACCATTTTGGTTGCCCTCCTCTGGACATGTTCCAGCTTGTCAATATTCTTCTTAAATTGCAGTGCCCAGAACTGAACACACTGGGTCCTCTTTTTTCCCTTTTTTGAAAATAGGGACAACATTAACTCTCCTCTAGTCCGCTGGGACTTCACCTGTTCTCCAGGAGTTTTCAAAGATTATAGCAAGTGGTTCTGAGATTACTTCTGCCAGTTCTTTCAATACTCTGGGATGTAGTTAATCAGGCCCAGGAGATTTGAATTCATTTAAAGTATTCCAGTATTCTTGTACTAGTTCCTTATTTATTCTGTGCTGAATTTCCCCTATTGTATCTTTTGATCTATCTCCCCCGCAGTTGAACACTGTTTTTCTTTTGGGAAAAAACCAAGACAAAGAAGGTGTTGAGTAGTTCTGCCTTTTCTCTGTCCCCTGTTAGAATTCCACCATCTTCTCCATGCAGTGATTTTAACATATCCTTCTCCCTCCTTTTGCTATGGACATAACCAAAAAAAGTCATTTTTATTGTTTTTAACATCTCTCGCAAGTCTGAGTTCATTGTGAGCTCTACTGAAATCAACCTTCTTAAAGTCTAGAACATGTGTCCAACTAGACTTGGCATCCCCTTTCCATTGTATAACAAACTCCAGGAGAACATGGTCACTCCCACCTAGGGACCCTACCACTTCCACCCCATCAATCAGGTTATCATTGTTGGTTAGGAGCAAATCTAAAATAGCTGATCCCCTTGTTGCCTCATCCACATTCAGGTCCATGAAACTGTCTGCAAGGCAAGTGAGGAAATTGTTGGACCTGATAGTCCTGGCAGAGTTTGATCTCAAAATGGTTCTGTAGTTTCAAATTCACAGAATACTCCCTGGTCCTTCTGCTCCTATGGTTTACATTTCTGCAATTGCCCACCTCCTCTGTATGAGAGCTGCCATCCTCCTCAGATGTCCCCAGTGTGTTGTCCACCTAGTACTGTCTGCTCCATTCTGTCCAGGAAAGTCTCATTCTTCTTAATGTGCTGAAGTGTAGATCCTTGTATTTCAAGCTGCTGTACCTTCTCTTCTAACAAAGTAACCAACCTGCACTTGCTGCAGGTGTAGCTACCCTTATTGTCTGGCAAAAACAAACAAACATTCCACAGATGTTGCAGATGACAGCAGCAACTCCTTGATGATCCTTATTTAGGTGTCTTGAATTCTGCAGAACAGATTTCTGGGCCTCAAAAGTCCCCTTTTACACTTGACTACCAAAAATCCAAGTTAGCCTTGCTTCTTTTTAGCCCAGCCCTGTTCACCAAGCTCCAGACTATGACCTAAGGATTGAAGACTTTTGCCCCATGTCACTATCTTATGTTATGCTATCTCCCTGAAGATGGGTCCTTATTGGTAAGAACTGCACGCTGTAGGCAAAAGCTTCCCCAAGCCCTCAAAAAACAAACACGCAAGCCTTCAAAACACACACACACACTACATAGGCATTCAGCTTTAAGGATAACCCCCACAAAAAAAACACAGAGCTCACCTTTTTCTTACTGTCTTTTCCCCTGATCTCAGAGAGTACAGTCTGTGCTGCTGCTTCTGAGCAAGTCTGTCTGTCTGTCTGTCTGTCTGTCTGTCTGTCTGTCTGTCGGTCGGTCGGTCGGTCGGTCGGTCGGTCGGTCGGTCGGTCCACTTGTTTCCCATCCATCACCAAACTCCCTGGATGGGGTACAGTTATGTGGCATATATAATAATCTTAAAAGTAATAAAATCTATTTTAAAAACCACCCCACCCCCACCCTAACCCATAACAGGTTGTGCCCAGCCCCAAACCCCTGATCTTGAGAAACTGAGGTACAGGAGGTTAAAAAAGGGCAGAAAAAAACCTCCATAGTGATGCTCCAGAAGTTTCTCCATACCTGTATGGCATTTACCATGCACCTTGTAGGAAATTCCTAGTGCATCACCCAAAAGTGATGCTACATCTTTCCCAAACTCCACCCTCCCCAAGCACTACTTTCAAACTCTCCTGGCATTTTCCAAGACAGCTGTGTAGTAATTTTTAAACAAGATGTGGTAGATGCTTTGAATGTCACTTTGTGACGGAGTGACATCATGAAATGCAGCTGCAGTGTGAGGAATCTGTTTTGAGCCCCTGTTCCATGGAATTATGAGAGTACTTCTTAATTCAAAGAGTGGTTGGCTTGGGGACTTTGCTGCTGTGGGGTATGGTAATGGCCACTAGCTGAGGGATGAAGTGCTTGTTATGTTTTGTGACAAGCTGAGTCTGGGGACCTGACTCACATTTCCTACAAGTGCTGAGTGAAAGAAGAATTCCAGCCTCCCCCTGTGCTGTTTTCTTTACCCAAAATGGCCCCAGAGAGGAGTTACTTTCCTCATTTTTTGGTCTTCATGTACAGGTCCAAAATGGAGCAAATAATTCCATTCTGGGGGTATTTTGCCTTGGGAAAATAGCTCAGAAGAGATGAGAAGTGCCCACCCTTTCCTCATGCCATAGGCCTGTGCTAAATAGGACAGCTGAAGTCCTTTACAAAGTCATTCCCTGCAGTTGTTGTGCAACTGTGGAAAAAAAGCAAATTTCCCTGAATCATTACAAGCTGTCATAACCCTATTAGTTTGCTTTAAAAAGGGGATTGTTGACAAACATGGGGAAGAGTGATTAATCAATGACTAGAAGCCATGATAAATAAACACTGTCTCCATATCTAGAAGCCATAACCTTCTGAATGCCAATGCTGAGGAAGCAACAACAGGGAAGTCACACACCCCCTATGCCCTGTTTATAGAATTTCTGGGGCATCTGATTGGTCACTGTGTGCAATAGGATGTTGGACTAAATTGAATATTGCTCTGATCCTCCTATATTAGACACCTCCAGAGTCAGAAGACGTTAAAGGAGGAAATGTCTGCTCTGCATCAGTTCTTCTGCTCCCTCTGCCTACAAGAATAGAAAGGGATGGGAGAATATGACAACCCCATAGTTGTGAAGGAACAGCATGCAAACACTGATGATTTTCACTTCTGCCTGCATTCTGCCCTGTTGCATTGAACCTCACTCTGAAACCCACTCTTGAGGTTGAATTTTCGGCAGCACGAGCAGTTACTATGAGAAAGGCATGAGGTGGAAATCTCTGGTGGACACTCAGGACTCTGCATGTTACTAAGGTCCCAATTTTCACTTTGCACAAAATGCAACCACAAAGGTTTCCAAAACGTGGCCAGCAGTGGTGCCATACAATGACCATTACCACTAACAATGCAGGAGTTCTGAAATGTCAGCATCATGCACTCTTGAAAGAACCCCCACATTCAGTGCCCACTCTGGGTTTGTAAAGTTTTGCTTCATTTGTAAAGTTTTGCTTCAGTTATAAAAATATGTCTCTAACTGAAGAGAATATTCCTAAATCAGTCCTGAACAGATCTTTTGCCTTTGAGGCACATTAAAATTAACCTCCCTGTGCCATGCAGATGCGATTGCATCCAGAGCCCCACTTTAATTGGGTCAGGTAGTTTCAAAACAGGTAATAGATGGTCAGGCTAAACCCTCCCAGATTTTGGCCTGTCAAGTCAATTATTTGAAAAAAAGATAATACAAGCCCAGAGTCAGGCAGACAGAAGAAATACTGGTGAATTATAGAAGTCCATAGTGAATTATAGAAGTCTCTTTGGGCAAGCCAAAGAGAATATGCTGAAAAGAACAAAGCAACACACATTTAAATTCAGGCAAAGAAGGAGGAGGACAGAAGCTCAAATTGATGTATTTCAGTGTCGCTTGATTCAATGAAGATTTAATTGAAAGCTGAAAACGGGAATTTCTATAAATCACTTGAAGCTTCTTCCGAAGTAGTCCTGCCCCCATCCTTGTGTTGCCAGAAAAGTCTGATAAGTTCTATTGCACACCTAACAAAATGCCCATCATGGCGATGGTTGGAATGTTGTAACAGGCCAGTTCTGCCAGGCACCCCTTGCAAAGTTGGGTCACCAGTTATGAGCATATGCAATTGATTGTTTAAAAGAATCATATTTTACTGTAAATTCTAAACTGGCTCACTTTTTTTCTTTCACCCAGACATTCTTGCATTGTCACTTAGAAACTGCAGGGTAGGGGCCAGGATGGATCAGGTGTGCATTTCCTGGGCAAACATATGATGCTCCTAGAATGAGACTTGCTTATGTTATAAAATGACACTTTTATGTTACATGTGCCTTGAAAGGGCACGTTGATGTTACGGGTGCTGTGCCCCTGAAATATACACAGTTATTTTTAAACTGGAAATTCCTGATCCAGGGGAGGGAAGAAAGAGCCAGAACAATACTGGAGCAAGGAGAGAGATTGTGAGGGGGAACATCAGTACCAAAGGGGTATTAGGGAAATAGTGGTTGGGGGAAAATACAGAGTCTGGGTATAAGGTAGAGGAGAGCTAGAAAAAGGTGTGAAGTAAAGGGAAGCAATGAAAAGCAACATGGCAAAGAACTGGCATTCTCGCTTCACACAACTGTTCTCTGGGCTTTCAGTGAATGAGTGATATTGTACACTGTCAATAAATGAGTCGGTTTATTGAACACTGTGTTTTACACATCTCTAAAGTACCTTACATCCTAACTATTAGAGAGAGAAAATCTAACTTCCAACCCAAATGTAATAAAATAGGAAGACTTCAGAGCAAAAGTGACAATATTTCTCTTTGAGTGAACTTTGGAACTCATGACTTAAATGGCTTAACTGGTGTTTAATTTAATATGCACTGCCTGTTCTCTCTTCTTCATTAAGTTGTGCATTTAAGTGATGGGGAGATTGACCTGTTTGCTGTCTACACTTTAATGAATTTGGTAGAAATATCTGTTAAGTTGCTTGATTAAATGTGGATCGTGAATCTCTGGAACAGAAAATCTCTTGGTACAATCTGAGGTAGTTTCCAAGGTTGTGTCCAAAATTATGGCTTTTGTTGTGTTCCCAATAACTTTTTCTGGCAAATGACTTGTTGAGTACTTTGAGACAAATGATTAGGTTCCACTCCAAAAACTTTTGGCAGAGTGTGTAATTAACTTAGAGCTCTCCTCCAAAACTCCATAGTGAACTGAAGCTTCTGGAATTAATTCCACAATCGACCCCCAGTATACACAGAGTTGTGCTAAGCCTCTCTGTGCATGTTCTCAGACTGTGCTGTTTCCTGCTTACATGACAGGGTCTTATTATTGTATGGATTATAACCCTAGTTAGTCTTCAGGACTGATTCACACAATGCAAAGTTCTTGGTGCTGTGACAAGAATTTTGTATCACACATTTATTGGGAGCTCTGTGCCTCTTGGCACAAGGGGGCCATACTCCAGTCACAACTACAATGTGCATGGAGCAGGGAACTTCAGAATTTCCCTTCATACTCACATAAACTGAAATGGTGCTGGGGAGCTGCTATTTATTCTGTTTGGAAACATGTGCACATGATAGCGTAGTTCCATTTCAGTTCACAAAACTGTGCATAGGGTAAGTCTGAAGCACACCACCATTGCAACTGGAACAGAGCTACCTTGTGCGTGGGGGGGGGGGGCATGGAGTTCCCAGCACTTGTGTGATACATACAGTACTCATAACGGTCAAGAGGATTTTGTATTGCAAAACTCAGCTTTATTTTTATTTTGTTGCTTTTGTCAAGGGGAGGTTGTTCCATAATTGTGGCGCTGCCACTAAAAAGGTCCTCTCTTCTACACCCATTGGACAAACTTCTTTGATTGATGGAACAGTCAGAAAGCCTTCTCCAGTGATCTTAACTCCCAGGTAGGAACATATGGGAGAAGATGGAAAAAGAAAATGCACCAAAACAAGAAATGTTCAACACAACGCAAACTGTGAGAAAATAAGTAAAAAACATTTTTAAAGTGAAATAACAGCAAAATATTAATAGCAAATAGATAACTTTTCTGATTCTTCTGAATAGTTGTTAACATTACACATAATAAACAATTTTTAAACAAGTTGCTGATAATAGTCATATGACCACAAAATGGGAATTTACTTGGAACCCACCTCTGAATGTATATGAGTTTCACACAACCATGATGCCCACTTTGGCATTCTTTTGTGATTTGGGGTTGTAATATGGATTGTTGTTTACTTGCTCGTTATATGTAGTGACTTTTTAATTGTATGCACTTTAGACTGATTGATTGCACTTTAGAATTATTAAATTCACATATCACTGCATTTGTCATTACCTAGTTGTTGCCATTGTTTGATAATAGTCATTGCCATACTTTGTGGTAACCAATAACATGAATCAATTATCAGAAGGATTTACTGTTAGGGGATAGTAAATTAAACCATTCAAAGATCTGCCCCTTTTTTGTTACATGTACTTCCATATAGATTGGCAGAAAGTTGCAATTTCAATTTTGTTGGATTTAAAAAACCAGGGGGACAATAATCTGTAAGCATCAACTCTGTCAGGATTTTTTAAAATTAATTGCTTTTCCTTCCAAACTGAGTAGCTGGAGCTTGACGCCTACAGATGTTGCCAGTCCCCAAAGATTCCAATTTTCCAATAATTTATGTCTTTTTGTTGTCATTCTTAGAAGTGATCTCTTCTACCATGTCAGCTTCTGATGAGGTGTTTTGTACTGTTCAGGGATGCTTCTCCAGTTTGGGGACAGCTCCAGTGTTTAAATTGTTACATGAAGGGAAACCTAGATATGCTTATGCATAAGTATGGCTGAGGGATTCCTGACATTCATCCATAAGATTAATTAAACCTGCAGGAACAATTTGAAACTACTGACACTGTTTATTGTGACAATTTTGGGCCCATCATCAAACCTGCACAATTGCTGATGCATCTGTAGAAGTAACTCCCACAATTTCATTCCTTGCTTGCAGGAACCAGAAGTATGTAGATAAGAATCTTTCTCTGTTCATTAGAATGTAGGCTCTCTTTCTTGACTCAAACTAGATATTTTTCACACGTTTTCATGTGTTTTTCACACAGCCATGCAACAGTGGTGGGGGTACCACCAGGGGTGGGATTCAGCAGGTTTACACCACTTCGGCAGAACCTGTTGTTAAAATGGTGCTTGTTAACAACCAGTTGTTAAATTATTTGAATCCCACCACCAGAACTGGTTGTTAAATTATTTGAATCCCACCATTGGGTACCACTTCTAAAAAATAAAAAAGAAGAGGACCTCCCTTTTCCTTCTCCTTCTCCCTTTCTTTCCATTTTGTTTCTTATGTTCTTTTTATTGGTTTTATATATTTTATATTGTTTTTATGAATTTTACTAATTAAGGCACCGGGACATTGGTGTGACTATTTTTAGGCACTGGGAAATTGCATTACAATTGCTAATTCTAGTATTGTGGTTTTATTGTTGTAAGTTGCCCTGAGCTCACATTGAAGGGAAGGCCAGCTATACGCCCAATGAATGAATGAATGAATGAATGAATGAATGAATGAATGAATGAATGAATGAATGAATGAATGAATGAATGAATGAATGTGACATCATAGCCATACAGAAGAAACTTCTGTTCCAGTGCACCAACATAGCAAGGTCTGTGGCTGAATTGTCTGTATCCTAGTAAAGTTATATTACTGAAGAGCCCAAAGTAACATGTAATATGGTCTGCCATGTGATTCCTACACCTGCACATTAATGGAGGATAGCTGCATAAAGCTCATTAGAGATCCTACTATTGGGTTTCAGTTCTGAGAATGTTATATTATTTCACACTGAATCAAAATGGCAGGAGTAGTTGTGCAAAGAGCTTTGTCAGAGTTTAACCCCCCCTCCCCATTTCAGCACTTTGTACTCATGTGTGATGGTTAAGAACTTATTTTCTTCTTAAAATCAATGAATGGCTAGGGTTACCCATGATGCCAATCAAGGAACCATAGTGGTCTTTTTAAAGGGATTCACATGCCCTTAATAAAATGCAGTTGAACTCAGTTAACACAATGTTGTGATATTATCACAACTAGTATGTGATCTGTGATAGGCTAGGATCATTCAACAAATATTTGCACAGAGGGAAAAACAGACCCAGAAGCAAAGGGAAAAGAAAGTTGGATTAAAGAAGTTTTGGTAGGGAAGTAAAAAAAAAAATAGCTGAAGGAATAGGGAACATACTGGAATTTCTTTAATTTATAGATAATCTTTAAAGAACTCTAAAATCTCATTAACATCACTAACTTCTTTAGGGAGGAGTCTGGGAATGAAACACATTAAAATGTGACCAAGAGCCCACCAGTAAGCAGTCATGATTTTTTGTTATTATACTGTATCCCTGGAGATAGCATTTATTTAAAATTCTTCTGTAGATTACAGTGATAGTGTTTGAATCTAATGGCGAAGCTAAGAAATAAAAGGCTCTGGGTTAATCGCTTATTCAGACATCTTGAAAAGTCTTCATATACGCGAGTGGTGAATGACACTTCCCGCTAGAAGTTAATAGGAAAGAGACCATCTATATCCTATCCTCTCCTGCTTCCATGGGAACGAGACTCATCTCCTACGCGAGATAAAGTTCTCGATGTAAGGCTGGCCCATTGCCTCGGTTTCGTGGAATTCGTAAAATTTCGTCAGCGGCTGCCCTTCCATCAAATAATACTGAAACCTTTACACTCTGCCTCTTAAAGAAGACCCTCTTATAAGGTTTATGAAAGGCTGCGGAAAGCAAGAAATAAGGCATTAATATTTTCGAATAAATCCATTGATTATACCCAGAGGAATATCCCACCCAAGAAACTAAATATTGCAAAGCCGCCATGCATTAAAGCGAGAGTCCAGGATGCCAATTGCAGTGATTGTGGCCATTAATTAAATAATAGTCGGTGGGTCTCCGTGAAACATCGCGGCTGCGTATCGAAGTTTTGGAGCCTCCTCTTTGAGTAAACTGGAATGGAAGACAGGATGAATGTTGGTTTCTGGCGAGAGTTAGCAACCAACGGGGCAGACATCATTAATCACTTCATAATCTGAAAAGGTCCTAAATTTAATCTTTGCCTAGCTCTTGGAAAAATTTGCGCACGCCTCTGAGATTTTGGTATCAACACACCTGCCTTTACACGAGGGAAATCCTGCGCTTATCCGCCTTGCAGCTTCGTGGAGTCCTTAGCCTGTTGTATGTAAGTTCAACCTATCGCACCCTCGCTAGGGATTTAGAAATCCATTGTTAAACCCGGAGGATCCAGTTCGGTAGTTAAGTAACGGGCGGGAAGGATTTCTACTCAGATTAATACTCTAAAGCGGGTTTTCTTTGTAATTGCTATGCAACCGCATTGTTATAGGCTTTTAATTCGCTAAACGGAATTTGTCGACCAATTGTCTTTGGTGGTAGCCGGTGTAACAACGCAAATATTGCTCTAGGGTTCTGTTCGTTTCTTCCCACTCACCGCCACTTTGAATCGCAGGAAGTACCGCCGGGCGCCCCTAACAACTTCTAAAAAAGCTCTAACTCTGGAATGAATTGGGGCCGCGGTCGTATAATTACCTTTAACGGGCGGAGCGTAGATCGTAAACATGTTGAAATTGTTCGGTCGCTAACTTAGGATGAGGATGGAAGTACGCTACGCGAAATAAAATGGGCTTGTTTAAATAAGTCCACCACTACCCATAAGACCGTTGCCATGACTTTCCGTAAATCTGTAATAAAATCCATGGAGATGACTTCCCAGGGCTGGAGGCCACCGGAGAGGTTTTAACAGCCCATGGGCTTTCTCGAATGTTTTTGCTTCTGCACAGACAGAGCAACCTTTAATAGCACGCCTGAATGTCCTTACATTGGCGCTACCACCAGAACTGACGGGGCGGCCAAAATGCAGAGTTTTCAGAAAGCCAAAACGTCCAGCCGAATGGCATCGTGGCAGGCTTCAAGAACCTGCTTCGCGGAGGGGAGGACATACTAACACCTCCGCCAAACTCCATTCTCCAAACGCAATTGAATCACCTTCCTCCGCTTTGAGTGTTTCGGTTCCGCCTCGAAGCCCAGGAAAGGAGAGACGAAGACTGGAATGGGTGGTGAAGGAGGAGTGGACGCCTGAGAGTCGGTGACAGCCATCCTAACTGGAAAGGGGAGAGAACAGTGCGTGAAATGCCCGTAAGGTGCTCCACCTCTGGGTAGAAGCGAGAGCTGGCCAGCCAGTTTCGCCGTTTCCCTGAAAAATGCATCAGAAAGAGAAACGAAAAGAAATCGCCCAACGGAGCTGTTTTGGACATCTTGAGGTGGAAAAGAGCGTGCTGCCTTTTGTGATCCACCAAAACCTGAAAGGGTGTTTAGCCTCCAGCCAGTGGCGGAGAGTGCTACTTTGATGGCCGTGAAAGTTCCTTTATCCTTACAGTCCAGTTGGAGTTCAGCACCGAGAATTTTGATAAATAAGCACACGGAACCAGCTTCCAGCCATCTTTATTTTTCTGCAAAGAGGCCCCTGCCGCCTTTGTCCGAGGCATCCACGCGGAACTACAAACGGGAGATCTGGGGTCAGGGTGCTTTAGGTTCACAGTGGTAAAAGTAGACTTTAAGAGCTGAAAGCCTGTTTGGATATCTCTTTTCAGACCAGGAAAAGGGGGGGCCCCGGCTCTACGACAGTGGATCTTTACCTTTAGTGCAGCAGGTCTGTGAGAGGAGAGCCGTTCAGCTGAATTGGGTAAGGAAGTCACGTATAGAAATTAGCAAAACCTGTGAAAAGGATTAAGTTCGCGACAGGGGGGGCAGGCTATTGGAGGACTAATGCCAATTTTGGCAGGATCCATTTTGGCCTCGGCGAAGATCCGCAACTCCAAATAGTCAATAGAGGTCTGATGGAAACAGCATTTGGAGAGTTTGGCAAAGAGAGTTGTTGAGCAAGCGCTTTTAATACTCCCAACCAATGCTTCATGCTCTTCCATGGTTTGTGAATAAATTAAAACGCTATCTAAGCATACCACAACTCCCTTTGCACAATAAATCATGGAGAACTCGCTGATAAGTGGCCATAAAAGTTCCGGGGCCCCACTTAACCCTAATGGTACTTTATTACATTCAAACTGTCCAAACTTTGTGTTAAACGCGAGTCAAGGGTTCGCTAGCCTTCGCAATTCTGACCCTGCAGCTTCAAGTCTAATTTAGTAGAAGATGCGCTTCGCCCATAATGCATCTGCATATCCTTGATCAAAGGCAGCGGGTATTTATTGACAGGAGACTGCATTGAATTCGGAGAATCCGCGGTAAAGCCGTAGTAATTCCATCTTTTTTTTACAAACAAACGGGAGTTAAGCTGTGTGTGTTTGGTAGTTCGCCGGATGAACTCATGAAATTTTGTCCAAGAAGGCACGGTTCTTTCCTCCTCATTGGGACTCATACGTAGATTCTACCTTTGGGCAGTTGCTCGGGCCGTATAACGCATTTTGCAGTCAGTAGTTCTATGGTGGTAACCTGATCGCATTCTGTTCTGAAAACTCTGGCTAGATCTCAAAATGCGGATAATAGAATCGAGCAATCGCTGAGGAAGCCAGGTGGCTCAGAGAAGGTTTTCCCCAATCATGTGTTCACCGCGAGGGAGGGTCAGTGACTTTAAGATCCTTTCCAAAATGAATTTTGTCTATGTAATAACTATGCATGCCCAGGAACTATGGAGTGTTTGGCCACTGGTGCCAAAATAAACTAATTTTTCTCCTGAATCGGTCGGGCGTGAGCGAGGAGAACTGCTGTGCTTTGAACTGGGGCCGTCCTTCGCTCCCCGGTGAGGGCTTTCGCTTCATTCCATTTTGGGTGGAATGGTATGGGCTTTAGCTGAATTTGGTCCAGGACTCTTAGCTCCTCTGCCTACCCGGGGCCGATTAAGCAATGGGAGCAGCCAGACCCACAAGGGCCGAGCTATAAATGCTGGAAAGTATGCGAATGGATTACCAGAAACGCTTTGACAGTAATGGTGCCGCCTCGACCACCGCTGGCCAGGAGTCGCATCCGGCGTCTCATAGCTGAAGAAAGTAAATAGCCGTTCTCCTCTGGGCTCATCGATGACCGCTTTATTTTATTCGCCGAGGCCCCGATTTCGGCGGGTGCGCTTTGGCAGATGGGGCACGCGGCTGGAGCTGTTGGTTTTGCCTCTTCGACAGTTGGCGCTAGATTTAATCTGGTCCTCCTGAAAGACAATCCCAGTCGGCACGGCGCCAGAGGTGGTCTCGTGAAGGGCTGGGCTGGCTTGGTGTAAGCAGCGGTTTTACGCGGGCGCCCGCACGAAGCAAAAGATACCCGCTGACGCCACTCTGGGATCCTAACCGGATCCAATCAGCATTGAAGCGCAGGCACTCACTGAAAAACACCGCTTTCACGCAGCCGCCAACAGCATCCAGCATTCTGATTTCGCGCCTGCGCCACCAGGAGGGAGTTCCAGCGTGCCGCCGTTATCGAAACGCTGGACAATTCTGCAACCAACGCTGCCCTGGCTGGATAGTTTTGATGGTGCGGATAGCCGCTACTTCGGGCCTCGATCTTGGAAGCGCCATCAAGCGCTCGGAAGGAATGCGCGGCACCGCGGCGAGTCTCTCTTCGCGTGGACCAAAAGAGTCACAAAACCAGTCGGTCAAGCCGCCCCATCCAGGGAAATTTATTGTCCCGATTTTCGCCAGACCGGCACCATCATAGTCCTCCATGTGGGCATCGAGTTGTAGCATTTAAAGTAGGGAGTTTGGAAGCCGGTCCCATCAAAACGGGCGGCGGAACGCCTGTAGTAACCCCTTTCCATCGCTCTTTGGCGCGGCGGATGAAGCGGAGCGGTAAAGATTTTCCCAACCAGCTGGCGCTCCCGCGGGAGCTGGCCCTGAAGGCAGGCCTAACAGCTGCTGCCCTCTGGCTGCTCGGTATCAGTGACAGCGACTCAAATTTCTAGCTTCCTGGTCTGCTGCTTCCTCAGTTCTCCGGGCGCAGCCAGCTCTCCTGGCGGGTTACCGCATCATCCTGGTGGCGATGCAGAGCTGCGTTTTTTCACGCTCAATTTGTTTTCGCCCGCCCGCCATTAGCTGCAGTAAGCCCACTCTTTATGCATGCGAAGGCCTGGAACGCGCTGCCGCTGTAAAATCCAGTTTGCGCCGGGTGCATCTAATGTTAATTATTGTGATTCCGCGCATACGTCGCTGGGATGACGGCACGGTCCAACCTCGAGTTGACTTTATGTTGTTGCCCCGCGCTTTAAGCGTAGCAGCCCGCTCTCCCCTCCCAGCTGGCGCTCACGGTCCATGCTTCTGGCATCTCGGCAGAAGTTTGCCTTACTCCCAGCTCTTCAGCGATGGGAAATGGTATCCGCTAAGCGCAGGCTTCGGGACTTCGTCAGTCTGGAAGCTGGTATCGGAGACATGTATCGGGGATACCGGTGGGAGCATACTGCGTGCAGCCGCTGACCCGGATCAGGGATCCCATCGAAGACGCAAATGATACCCTCCCAATCCCAGGTTTAGTCCTGGAAGTTCCTTCGCCGGCCCAAAAGGCTAAAAGCCACGGCGGCCTTGGGAGCATCGGGCCAAAATACGAAGTCCAGAAACGCCTCATGACTCTGGGTTGCCGTGATGAAAGGTGGTCAGGCCCGGCTCTCCATGACAGGTTGCATCTGAGGTTTGTAACTACACGGAAACGGATCTCCATCCACAGGCGCCGATCCATAGACAGAAATCCACCGCTGGGCGCCCTACGGAGTCGCTGCCACGCCCTCGCTCCAACGAGCAGCGTGGAGACTCGCTGATATCGAGGGATGAAAGAACAGCACCCGTTTCCGCCGGCTCTCCGAACTAAAGGAGCGTCTCTTTGGGGCTAACGTGACTTTCCTGTGAAACATTCAACCTTCCATGCCAGACACCAGAGGTCCATCGCACTAGGATATGGATGAATTAGGATTCGCTACAATGTATGTAGGAATTCCATAGAAGCAGAAATAAAAGGCTCTTTGGTGTAAAAGACCGTTTATTCAGACATCTTAGAAAGCTCAAGTACACGCAGTGGCAGGAATGACACTTCCCACCAGAAGCACAGGTTATAACTCTATCCATCCCATCCCTCCCCGCTTCCTAATGGAACGGAGACCTCATCTCCGTCAAGAGAGATAAAGTCTCCGCCGATGAAGCTTTCGGCCCATTAGTTCGGCTGTGGAATGTAATCGCTATCAAGGCAGCTGCCCTTCCCATCAACACCATTGAAACCTTTACAGATAGAAGGGAGAGAGAAGACCAGATGGCCTCAGCCTAATGTTTGGTGGAATAGCTCTGTATTAAAGACCGTGTGGAATTGTATAAGATCCTGCAGGACCCTGGTTTCATTGGACAGAGCATAACACCTGACTGGGGCCAGAGCTGAGAAGGTCCTGGATGAGGCTAGCTGAACTGTTTGGGGGGCCTGGGACCACTTGTAGATTACTATTTACAGAACAAAGCAATTTTTGGCAAATGTACATGGAGAGACAGTCCCATAGGTGTCCAGGTTCCAGACTGTTTAGGGCTTTGTATGTCAGTACAATAAGCTTGCATCTGATCTGGTACTCCACCTAGAACCAGTGCAGCTGGCAGAGGACTAATTGGATGTGTGTCCACTGTGGAGTTCCTGTAAGGACTCTCACTGCTGCATTCTGGACCAGCTGGAGCTTTTGAAACAGGCCCAAGGGTAGCCCTGCATAGAGCAAATTGCAGTAGTTTAACCTGGGGGTGACTTTTGCATGAATCACTGTGGCTAGATTGGGACCCTGAGGAGAGTTTGGCAATCTGGTTGGTGGACCATCTGCTTAACACACTAGCAGATTTCTTGTTGAGGCAGCTGGAAGTGGTATTAGGCTGGTACGTGGAGTTAACCAAGTTTTTAATCTTGGTGATTTCAACATCCATACAGATGATGACAATTCCAGATAGGCTTCGGACCTGGTGTCATCCATGGCAGCACTAGGACTCTCCCAATTTCTTTCAGGTCCCACACATACAGCAGGCCACACCCTATATTTAATGTACAGCAGGGTGGTAGAGTTGGATCCAATTATTAAAATCCAGGTGCCATGGTCCTCTGCTACTCCAAATATGATTTATTTCAGTGGTCAGCTGCCTGCTGCCCAACACCCTGAAGAAGAGCCTTGGAGCTCAAAAGCCTTGGGACACTAAATAAGCAATTCCCATTAATTCCTCCTTCCTGCAACAGACCCTTCTTATTTCATCCCTCATAGTCTCCTATGCCCCCGGAACAGCATTTCATGGAGATCTGTCACTGAAAAATTTAGTCATTTTCTGTGTATTGTCAGGAACCTTCTTTGTAATACAGTTGCAATGACCATTCAAGTTGTTCTGACTTTTTGTTTTTGCTTTGGGGGGAAAGGGCACTAAAAAGAGGCATCATTTTAGTAGAGCTGAAAAGGCAAAGTTGTGTATGTTGGTGGGGGGAGAGAGCTGGAAGAAATTAAGGTCTATTATCTTTGCAAAGTTCTGGAGGTTTTGGTGTAGCCACCAAATTTGCAGTGTTGGTTTTACCTCACTGAACACCTAAGTTGGATCAAAAGGTTTAATTTTGGTTCAATGTTATGGAGACCCAAATTCTCCTCCATAGGGGCACCCTCTTTGGAGTCCATAAAACTGGACTAGCTGACTCAACTTTCCTCAGATTGGGGGTTCTTATTAGGCATGTTGCCTGGAGCTATGCTGCAAATTTGGTGGGTCTACCTGAAAAACTGGGGAAAGAAAACATATTTGTATGGGGATTTGCTATTTTTCAAATTTTCAAAACAACAACGACAACGAAAGGTCTGTTATACCCAAATCTGCAAAATACTGTGAAAAAAACTGGTGCACACTCCTTGCAATCAAACAAATGTGATGAAACAAAGCCAATTGAGGTTGCAATAAATACTTCCCAGTGTATCACTGCTCTCACTTTTGTTACATTTTTGTGTCCCCCGCTTTAGCATAAACCCTGAAATATTGTGATACTCTTCCGACAAGCCTGCTTCTCACAACAGAGCTGTTCTGAATTGGATGCTTCTAGGAAAAACCTAATATCCTGCTATTGAACCTAGGCCTGTCCCACTGGCAAGGATTCATGCCATTTCCAGGAAGATGTTCCACTTTCAGTTATGTACCACCACTGCCAAACTGATGTCAGCATTTCTGAATAGTATAGAACTATGAGAAGGCCCAACAAACTATTAAAAATATAAGTGATCCAAGATTTCAAGCTGATATAAGCAAGATGCTAGAGAACAATTTACAACACACTGTTACAAATATCAAACCGGACTTATTCCAACTTGGATTTTTATTCTTCTGCCAATTAAAAAAAAGAGCTATGCCACTTACACAATTGGCTGCATGCCACTTGTTTTGCTCTAGGCTCAGTGCAAGTCCATTAGTACCCACCACTACTTCCCACTGTCTCCAGGCCACCCCAGGAGCTGGGGACCCAACCCTACCTTGGCAGGGGAGAGCACAGCAGTGGGAGTCAAAGAGCCAGGAGCCAACTCCTGGAGATGGGGGCTGCCCACAGACAGGGAAAATGGGTGACCCTGAGCAACAGTGATGATGGCAGCCCAGAAGTGGCAGCATGCTGCAGGAAACTGCCACCCAGGAAAGGTAGCTGAGTGAGACTATGCAAGAAGTGGGCTGGCAGCATCTGCCCAAGGGCTGCCAGGGTTTGGTGTAAGAGGGAAATGGCTGTGGGGGGAGAGAAGTGATGGGAGAGGTGGAGGTGGACCTGGAGAGGCACATGACCCAGCCAATTATTATTATTATTATTATTATTATTATTATTATTATTATTATTATTTAATTTATTTAATATACCGCCCTCCCCCTGAGGGCTCAGGGCGGTTCACAACAAGGTTAAAACATACCTTAAAACATAATTTAAATATCAGTTACATTAAAATAGAACCCAATTAGAGCCCTTCCATCAGGGCTCTGAGCCAGTGCTGGGCTACTGGGTGGTTGGGATGGTGGAGAGGTGGAGAGGTAGAGCAATCCCTATAAAGGAAACAGAGAGGGGGATGGCTGGGGAAGAATAAGACTGAGGAGACTCCATGTCACACTGGGGAATCTCCCTGCTGGGGCTAGAGAGAGCAAGTCACCCACCTTCTCAGCAACCCATTCTGAGGCCACCTCTTCTAGCCTGACCTGAAAACCTGCAAGGAGGGCAAGGGTGGCAAAGGGAGGTCAGACAGTGACATCAGGCACATCACACCTATCCATTAATATCTGTGAAGAAGAGGCAAGTGAGTCAGCTGAAGGCCTTGGTTGTTATCTGGGTCAGTGGCCCCAAGTCCCCAAAGACTTTGCTTACTCTTTATCTGATGGTACATATGAAGGGCCAAACGATCCAGTTTAGATGAGTAGCTTGAGCATATCAGATCTCAAAATTAAGTTGGGTTGGCTCTGGCTAGTTCTTGAATGGGAGACCACCAAAGGAATCCAAAGTTGCTATGCAAAGGCAAACAATGGCAAGCCATTGTCTTTTTGCCTGGAAAACCATATAGGGTTCCCATAACTTGGTGCACTTGCAACTTGATGGCACTTCCCACTACCACTACCATCACATATGTAGAAAAGAAATGGTAACCTGTTTTGGAGTGGATGCTGTTGTACTGAGGCACCCACAATGTTTCTATAATTTTCAGTGGAAAAATGTGAGCATACACAGCAACAGTACCAATGAAAACTATCTTTGCATGGCAGATTCTAGCTATATATCTCCACTACAAACAGACACTGCCTCAGCAATCCTCTCTTATTCCCAGAGCTTTCTGAGAACTGTTGTTTTGTGAAAGGTTGGTCAGAGAATTCTCAACATATAAACTTTTTCCAGGATTTCTTGTCAAAAGCCATGATAGGTAAACTGGTACAAAACAGATATAAATACGTGCAGTGTAGTTATTCCTTTACAAAAACCCAAGGTACAATAACCTGGTAGTCCTCACAAAGCGGAAGGAAACAACACTAATTTCCACATAAAACATGGGAATCAAAGAAGTGTCTCTTCAAAAAGTCAACACTACTGTCTTTAATCTTTCTCTCACCTATTTTGTTTCTGTCATTTGATATAATATGCCTTGCTCCAGATGTTTACTTTAGGCATGATGTTTGTTTGTTTGGATCCTCTGAAACCTCTTCAAGATCTTTCCTTAATCACTGTTACACTAGATAATTGATTGACATCATTTTTAGAGTTCTTGGGCTTATATATAAAAATGCCTTGGATTCTTAAACCTCACATTTTTTTAAAAAAATGGGGAAAAACTTACTATAAAAGATCTAAGTACTTCAAACCCGGTTCTTGTAGACTTCTTTTCGCATTCAGGTTTCTTCTGATCTGACAGGGCTGATCTCTCATCCCCACCCTTCTTTTTTTCCTCCTTTTTTTCACCCTCTGTATCTATAAAAAGAATGGCAAATACGCTTTCTTCCATTTCTGCTGCTGATCCCATGTGTATTCATTGTTGGCTTTAAGGACACAGTTGCACTGTGAGTTGTGCACATGGGAGGGGATAGATCATGCTCCATTTAAGGTTAAAATACCCTTGAAGGCTTTCTTGTTCTCTTGACACTTCTGGAGAATGTATCATCGACACTCTTCTCATTTGCTTTCACTTTTATAAGACTGGCTTTAACTTGCTTTATTATCGCATTTCATGAAGAACAGATGAAAAATCAATCATTGCTTTTATTATTAATCAGAATGGAGAAATTCTGCTCTCCTCTAGTGTAGAGATCAATAACAAGTACAATGATCATGCTCATAAACAAAAGAAACAAATATGAGCCTCAGTCATTCACAGCTTGAGGCTGTGAATGACGTGCACAGCTTGAGGCTCACCAAATTAAAATCTGTATACCTGTAGCCTGCTTTGACAATATCCTTTTTAAAATAAATATTCTCAGAGCTGAACTAGATATGACATTTGTCATGTGGTCTCCTTGGGTACTGGCAGTTATACACTAATTGCCAATCCCCACAAAGAGTTTCTTCAAAGAGTACCATGGGACCATAACTCTGGTTGGGACTGCAGGGCAGGAGACACTCCTGCCCCCTTCCTTCTGTTCTATTTTGGCAACCCAAAACAACACAGGGATCATTATTTTCTGCATCAGGCAGCTGCAGTGATGCATGCATATACAGCTGCCCAATGGGGCAAATAATGCTGCCTGTGCTGTTTTGGGTTAGGATAATTATGCATTGGGGAGGCAGGAGCCATTTCTCACCATGCTGCAATCCCATCCAGAATCAGTACCCCATGACATTTTTAGAGGGAGTTCTTCAAAGGAATTGGCAACTGACATATGACTGTCTCCATAGAGAGCATGCAACAAATATTGTGTCTAGTTTGCCCTTCAGCCACAAAAGTGGGACCTACTGAGTCACAAGGAGGTGTTTCATCTGGATTCAGTGTTTAACAAGAATGGATCAGAATGGATTAGGCGCAAGCCAAGATAGCCAGTTTCCCTTTATTTTGGTTACATGTTGTGTCACTTACATAAGTTTTCAGTCAACTTATTTGTGCCATTCTGGCTGAAGATTTCTTTGGCCACTTCCGCACACACAAAATAATGTGTTTTCAAACCACTTTCACAACTGCTTGAAAGTGGATTTTGCCATTCCGCACAGCTTCAAAGAGCACTGAAAGCAGTTTGAAAGTGCATTATTCTGCATATGCGAAATGAGCCTTTGCTTCATATGCTATATTAAGGTATTTATAGGCATTCACCATCATTATTTTGATGTCTCACCTGGTATCCCACCTTTCCAGTTCCATGTCCTGCTCAAGGCAGCTTACACTGAGTGCAATACAAAGTGACATTAAGCATAAGAGATCATAAAAATAACAGTTTATAAAAATAAGAGCAAAATTTAACCTCTCCCACCCCCCAACAACAGGCACCTTGAGAGGTTGCTTGGTCTGAGAAAGTTCTGAAAGAACTGTGACTAGCCCAGAGTCACCCAGAAGGCTTCATCTGGAAGAGTGGGGAATCAAACCTGTCACTTTTAACCACTATACAATGCTGGCTCAAATAACACTGAAGGATAGTTTATGGCAAAAACCTGGGCCGCTTCCGCACAGAGGCGGAAGCGGCCAGGTCGGCGTAGTCGACGCCGACCCGACGCTGCTGGGACTGTTTGCATGAACAGTCCCAGAAAGAACCGGGAAGACGGCGCCGCTGGGCGCCATCGCCCGGTGGACTTACCTGGTCTCCGGCCCTCCAGCACGTCGCCGGGGCCTGGGGACATGCCTCCCCTGTCCTGCGCGCCTGTTTCAGCGTCGCAGGGCAGGGGGGCATGTCCCCAGGCCCTGGCGACGCACCAGAGGGCCGGAGACCAGGTAAGTGAAGGGAGGGAGGTGCGCTGGAGCCGCCAAGCTTATTCAAGACGGCAGCGGCTCCAAGCCGGCATTTCCCAACAACCTCGCTCCCCAAGTGAGGTTGGGAAATGCCAGCTTCGCGCTGGTTGGGCGGCGCGAGGGCGGCGCGGCTGCACAGCAGCTGCGCCCCCTGTGCGAATGGCAGCCTGGGGACGGCGTTTCTGCCATCCCCAGGCCGCCATATTCCGCCCGTGCGGAAACGGCCCTGGAGAGAGGACAGAGAAAATGATTCAAATCTAAATACTCAGGTGTTTGTTTCTTGCCTGAAATCAAATTGAACCTGTATACTTGTAAAATTCAGTCTTCATATTTTCTATTCACCAGCATTTCATCATAATCATATTTTGGAAGCTGTTGTTTTCATCGCCTTCTTTGGTATTCTTGTCTCCCCAGTACCAGCATTATTGGATGGAAGAAGCTCAGTGACCTGTTGAAAGCAATAAAGCATGCTGATAGCAAGAAATAAATAATCTCTTATATGACCTTCTTTCCCTTCCTCCTTTTTTTTGGCATGTGTTGCAGCTGGACCCCCCCCCCCCCCCATCAATCTGGGCCACTGAAGGCTTTTATCAGGATTTTCATCTGCTTCAAATAACTAAAGATTGCAGGTTTAGGAATTCTTCGGTTAAATGAATGACACTCTCATTCTATGATTGTTTTGATCATTTATAAAAGGTTTTGATCTCTTTTGAGTCTTGACTGTCTTTAGCTTGAAGGTGTGGCTTCCTTGTTGACTGGGTTGGTCCCGGGTTTTTTTTTAAAACAAACAAACATGCGGCTGGATAACCTGTCAGTTTTCAAACTGATGTTTTTTATTTTATCTTCTTTCTAGTTTCTTTTTTCCCTTTTCTTTTTCAGCATGTATGGGGAAAGGGTTCCAATACATCAATACAGAGGTGGGATCCAGCAGGTTCTCTCAGGTTCCCGAGAGTAGGTTATTAATTATTTGTGTGTGCCGAGAGGGGGTTACTAATTGGTGATTTTGCCACATGATTTTTGCCTTAGTTACACCCCTCCTCTCAGCAGTAGCGCGCAGAGCTTGAAGCAGTCTAGCAGGAGGTGCACCGCCGTGCGTGGCGGCCTGCGCCTGCATGCATTCGTTTTCCGCCCAAGGACCAGTGCAGCGGCTGTGTCCTTGCCCCGTCCCGCCCAGGAATGCCCCGCCCCTGGAATGCCCGGCCACGCCCTGCCATGCCCTGCCCAGCCCCACTGACGCTACACCACAGTTTGAATCCCACCACCATGAGAACCTGTTACTAACATTTTTGGATCCCACCGCTGCATCAATATGAAAATCTTAGTAGAAGTGCAGCTGATAAACTATATTTTTTAAAATTATAATGCTAATATGATTTGAAATCCATATTGCTGTTCCTATTAACAATCTAAACAGCCATATCAGCAGATAGTGTGTCCCCTTGCAGAGGAGAATGGGAGGTTGATGATTTTCCTTTCAACAATGGTCTTTTGCATCAAATTAAATCCTACTCTAGACTGTTCCCTGATCAGCTTTTCAAAGGCCAAAAGTGCCTGAAACTGTTACAGGAAACAAAAAAAGTTCTGTTGTGTGAACATAGCAATCTACTTTATCCTATTCTATTTAAAAGTTATTGTTTATCTGCAGCATATTAAAACTACATTAGGTATGTAAAGTAAAATGTTTACCTATCCCCCCCCAATTAAATCCTGAATGAATCAAATTGTGTATAACTACAGAAAGCAAAGCCCTAGCCCAATGCACAAAGCTTTGGAATAAGGAAATTTAACTCATTTCAGGCTGACACAGAGGCATACCTTGAAGGGAGAGGGTGTGTGCGCAGCACACTGGGGTGTGACGAGGGTGCTCTGGGGGCATGGTGAGGGCATGGCTGGGGGTGTGGCACCGCTGTTCCAGGGTGGGATGGGGGGTGTTCTGGGACGGGACAGAGCAGAGGGCGCCCTGGTACACTGGGTGCTTTCCCCCCTTGCTAAGCCTCTGGGCTGACAGTATACATATCAGTGGTGACCTCCAGAACAGTCTTTATAGTTAACCTAATTTGTCTTTAGTAGTTAGATTATACCCTTGTGTTATGTCATACAGGTGTACCCTTACCATTGCAAACTGCAAAGTGCTGGTTTCCTTGGTGTCAGCTCTTCTAGAGATTTCAACCTATGGGCACAATTTCTATTGGCAGAACTAGGGCAGCTTCACTGAACCAAGATTTCTCTGAATCCTCAGTAGTGCTTAGTTTTCTCATACCCTCACAGAGTTCTAGCCCTTGGAAAGAAAAAGAAAAAACAAGAGTGTTGTTCTTTTCTCATCAAATTGTAGCGTTCTTTTTTTTAAAAAAAAATAAAACATTTATTAGCTGCCTTTCTGCCTTGAAGAACTCAGGGCAACTTACAATATAATTAAAACACAGATTATTGAAAAACATACACACATGCCCATGTGTGTAAAGTGCCCTCAAGTTGCAGCTGATTTGGGGCTACCCATAGGATTACCAGGTCCCCCAGGGCCACTGGTGAGGGATGGGAGGGTAAGGTTGCTAGATCCAGGTTAGGAAACTTCTGGAGATTTGGGGAATGGAGCCTGAGATGGACAGGGACCTCCGGGGGGTACAATTCCATAGAGCTCACCCTCCAACATATCCATTGTCACTCGAGGAACTGATCTCTGTTGTCTGGAGATGAGTTGGAATTCCAGGTCCCACCTAGAGGTTTGCACCCAGCAACAGGCTTTCAAGGCACGTGAGAAGCACTGCCTTCCTCTTCAGTCTTTCTTGGCAGTCTCCTTTCCAAGTAGCCACCCTGCTTAGCTTCCATGATTTGACAAGTTTGGGCTATACCATGATGCCCTCCCTCCCCCAATAAACCACATAACCAACCACAATTTAAAATCTCCAATAAATTTTTTAAAAGTAATTTTGTCAAACAGAGTCCTGAATAAAACTGTCTTCAACTGTCTCACGATGATTGAAATTGAGGGGGCTTCCTTGGGGAGGTTGTTCCATAATTGTAATAATAGGAATATTGGGAAGGTGGTTTTCATATATTAATCACTAGGCAGATGGAAAGGTTGAACTCCTGATTCTTTTCCACATGCAGTTTGAACTGTAGCTACCTGCACCTGAAATGTACCCTTTAAAGATCCTGGATGAGCTATGATTTCTGCCTCATCAAGTTTGTTTCTTATGTTCCCCACACAGCCTGCCATATTTGTGTATTTACACAATGATCATTTCCCCCATCAATTTATTCTTCAGAATGACTCACAGTGCCACAATAGCATCCATGCAAAACAGTACAAACCAAAACAACCTCCCCCAAAATTAAAATGGATGCATCACACAAACCCAAGTAACTTTTGAAATCAAGGCCTAATAATTCTCAAAGTCATTGAAAGAAGGACCGCTAGTCCTTCTAAAATTAACAGGAGCCTATAACAGACTAACAATGTTTAATTGATTCATGGAGGTTCATGGACTAGAACCCATTTCTCCAGGTGCAAAGAATGGCTTCCCACAGTTTCAACATAATATAAATGATTGAGCTTCTCATAAAGGCACTCTATAATCAAGAAGGTTTTTGATTCTGATAAACTGGAGCACCACAAATCATCCAAATCTGTTGGATCAAGCTTACAACAAGAACACTGTGACCTAACAGACATGCATGAAGGTTCATTGGGGGCTCAAGAAAGGCACTGGGCTTTTTCTTAAAGACTCAGAATATAATTGAATTTACAAAGCTGCCAGTCACAGTTGCACAATTATCCCGTCCACACTGTGACTTTCCCCATCTCAGTTTTAATATATCACAGGTTGGCATAAGAAATTAAATGGTATTTCTTTGGGAGTTTTGAGGAAGCTGCAGACAACATGCAAAGACCACCAGATAACACAGAAAAAGTTTAGAAACTCAGAAATGCATAATATATATGTGTAGTATTGTATAATATCAACCTATTGTATCTTTTAATGCCATGAACATACACAATTCCTTTTTTAAAAAGTTAAAAGAAAAAGAGAAAAAAATCAGACTTATTATCTGGTATGAAGGGGGGGCGCAAAATATTTTATGCAGATTTCCAGATTGTAGGGGGTGCTGCACCCCTAATCTCAGGCTCATTCCGCACATGCAGAATAATGCACTTTCAAACTGCTTTCAGTGCTCTTTGAAGCTGTGCGGAATGGCAAAATCCACTTGCAAACAGTTGTGAAAGTGGTTTGAAAATGCATTATTTTGCGTGTGTGGAAGGGGCCTCAGTGATGTGGAAGTCCAAAAGGAAGTCCTTTTGGACTTAGGCCTGGAAGAAGAAGAAGAAGAAGAAGAAGAAGAAGAAGAAGAAGAAGAAGAAGAAGAAGAAGAAGAAGAAGAAGAAGAAGAAGAAGAGGAGGAGGAGGAGGAGGAGGAGGAGTTTGGATTTATATCCCCCCTTTCTCTCCATGCCCTTCCCCCCTCACAACAAACACCCTGTGAGGTGGGTGGGGCTGAGAGAGCTCCAAAAAGCTGTGACTAGCCCAAGGTCACCCAGCTGGCGTATGTGGGAGTGCACAGGCTAATCTGAATTCCCCAGATAAGCCTCCACAGCTCAAGCAGCAGAGTGGGGAATCAAACCCAGTTCCTCCAGATTAGAATGCACCTTCTCTTAACCACTGTGCCACTGCTGCTCCTAAAAGAATGGCCTGAAAGACTAAAAGAATGGACTGAAGGGAAGGGGTGCTACTAGTAAAATTGAAGCAAGTCTGAGCTTATTAGCTGCCTACGTATAAAGCTGTCTAGGAATAGTATTTAGCCCATACAGAGATCTTTGAAGGAAGGCTAGGATCTAAATGTAATGAACAGATATAAGGCAGTGAGAAGGTTAAATGGTTCATTTTGAACAGTAATTTTTCATGCCTTCTTGCCCCTCCCCTTCCTTCCACCTAGCCTTTTTTCCTGGGCTTGCATAAGAAGATTTCCCAAAGCAGTCCATTAGAGAATTCAGTTTTTCTTGCCGCTGTCACGCTACTCATTTCCAATCATGCTAGTCATCCAAATTACAGGCTTACCTCGTTTCTCCTCTGCAGCGTAGAAGCTGTTTATCAAAAACCACCGGAGTCTATCATGGGCAATGAGTGGCAGGGGAACAGAGCTGCAAGGGAAACACTTGAGAAGGAAGAACAAGCAAATCCAAGGAGGGGCGGTAAAGTCACATATGACAAAGCACAGCATTGTGTCCCAGGAAGCAAGGGAGAGTAGCTGTGAAAACCAGGCCTGCATCTAATTGCACAATTATGGCATTTAACAAACTGGATGAGAATCACATCCTGCAGGTCTTCCCAAATTTATTTCAGCACTAGTTAGATTAATGCACCTCACTGTGACTCCCACTGTACACACTGAAATGTTCCCTGGTGCTCACTTCATTTTACTTGAAAGAAAAGAATCAATCCTGCCTTTCTACCACCTCACTGGAGTTCAAACAGGGGCAAATCTACTTAAAATGGTGCCTGGGGCTGTCCCCCACAGCTGCATCCCGCCCATGACGGGTAGAAGGTGTAGTTGAAGGCCGGCAAGCCAATTTTACAATCTCCATGTGAGGCTGGCCTGGCCCTGCCCAATCTCCATGTGGAAATGGGAGCAGCAAGGGCTCCTTTGAGTCTACTGCGGCCCTTGCTGCTCCCATCTCTATGTGCAGATCAGGTGGGGCCCTTGGCGCATCACCACCAAATGGCCACCAAGTGGAGATCAGGTGGGAGATTGTGGATGGGGGGAGCCTGGTTCACCAGCCTTCAACTTCTTCCAGTCCCAAACATCGTGGGGAGTTTCAGATTGGGGGCTTAGTTTGGAGCACACACAAATGCACCCCTGAAGAAGTGGCACCTGGGACTTGAGGCCCCCTACCTCTCCTAGATGTGCCAGTGAGCTCAAGGTGCTTCAGAAGAACCTGGGAGATACGACTTTTCTGTAGGCAAGGAACATCAGTTGAAAAATAAGTATCTCCATTGCTAGAGGGTAATTGGCTTGGAACCTCACACTGTTTTATCATTGAGACCAGCTATTCAACAGCCATTTGGTGGTGATGCCCCATTACCTGTTTTCAAAAATCCAATAATGGTCCTAGATCATTTTTTAAAGGAGTGAGCTGATATGGACATTTTGTTTCCCCATATCATGCTAACATTTTTTCCAACAATATCTGTGCATGAGTAAATCAGCATCGTATGGATACATTACATATATGGTAGAATCTGTGGACCCCATGCAAGCAACTCTATAAAATCAATGCCACAAAGCAGAGAACTGAAGCCACTGATATAGACACTATAGACACCGAAGCCACTACATCATGCCTAGCCATGGCCTTGATGTTCCAATGCCACAAGCTCCTAGGATGCTCTACTTGTGACAGCTTGTGGCTCATGTTCTGAGGGCTAAGCAGTAACTAATCATTTCATGTCATAGATATTCCTGGATCCTACAGAAAACTTCCCTTTTAAGCAATAGCTGCCACTTTACAAAACAGTGAGAAACTATTTGCAAGGAGCCATGTATCTTCCAGATAGTCGGTATGGTGTGGTGGTTAAAAGTGGTGGATTCTAATGTGCAAAACCATGTTTGATTTCCCACTGTGCCACATGAAGCCTGCTGGGTGACCTTAGGCCAATCATAGTGCTCTTGGAATTTTCTCAGTCCACATAGAGGAAGGCAGTGGCAAACCAACTCTGAAGGTCTCTTCCCTTGAAAACCCTATGGGGTTTCCGTGCGAACCACCACATGCACCTCCAATTCTTGAGACAACACAGACAGAGTTGCTTTCCACTGAATATTGCAAACAAATATACATTCTACTGGAAGAAATACAGGGCAGGAAAATGGCACCTGTGTTCAGTCTGAGTGCAGATTTTGTTCCTTTGCAATGTGTAATTGTCAGTCCCAATATGAGAGAGGTTCAGCCTGGTTCTTTCAGTAGCAGGAAGGCAGGAAGCAAGTCCCCTACCACAAAGCAGCGTAACAAGGAGGCTGTGGCTGCAGGTAGGCATATAGGTATGGGTTTTGTTCGTGAACATTTTTGTGTTTCTCCTCTTCAGCATCTTTGCAATGACAAATCAAACCACATGCAAATTTCTGCATTCTATATTGTGGGGAGGGGCAAGACAAGGAATATACCAATTTAATTTTCTGCTCTCTCACAGCTTGACTGATGTTTCTGTACAAGTTGACTTGACAGGCAGTTCTAGTATTAGCTTTAGAGGGTTTCCCCCCACAAGAGATGACATCTCTTGTAGAAAGAAAGAAAATTAAATTTCTTATTTGAAGGCAAAAAGATTGTCTTTTTAAGCTGAGGCAGGATGTGACGATAAGACTCTGAATTAACCTAGTATGCAATGCTTCTAGCTATGGGTTCAGCATCTCCTTTAGCTTCTTTGACCTTGTCAATCTGTCAGACTTGAGAAATGAGTACTAGACTGCCTGAGAGTGCCAACCACTTGCCTTTTGGGGGGTGCCAGTGTAAGCCACTGTCCACTCAGTCTGACTTGGGAAGCAAACAGAAGGCATTCTGTCAGTCCACAAATAATCAGGAGGGGGTCACCAAAGTAAAACAATATGCATCATTTATGCATACAATACATGGATAATGCTGTTAATGCCATGCAAACAACATCAGATGCAGGCATTTTACAGGAAACATTTATAGTGAGGAAACAATGTAATATTAAGAATTTGAGGTTTCAATCGCACAGCAAAATAGAGATTTGAAAGTTAAAACAGCAAGGAATGAGAAATATGAAGTCATTCCTCCTAAATACTTAAGCATTACCCCCTGGGAACCATTGTAATCTTCCACTTGGGCAATAGTACACATATGTTTTTGCCCTATTGTGCATAAAGACATATATAAAGAAATAAATCTACCCACCCTTGTGAACGAAAAAGAGTCCAGGTATCATGCTCAGAGAGTGAGATGTGAGCCAGAATATCTGCAGGTAAAATCTCACTTCTACCACAAGGTCCCCTTCTAACTTTTGGCCAGTTATGATCTCAACTCTTTCACCACATTTTACCTTAAATGTGTTCCACAAGGATTAAAAGAAGGTAGTGAATGTGACATATTGGAAATTCTATATAGATGTGTAACCCCTGTGTCAGAATGGGATGACCCAGAAAGGGGTGGAGTCTGAAAAGAAGCAGAATGCTGCAGAACTCATGAGGTTGGAGGAAGCAAGGCTACCAGGCTGGGACCTTGATTGATTTTATTAAGCCCTTAACACCTTGTTTAAGGTAACTGCAATGTTGTGGGGAACTAGTGGGAAGGGAGTTTATTTTTTTTGCTATATTTTAAATGTTAGAATTTATTGTTTCAGGGTTTTTTGTGTATGTAAATGGTGAGAGTTTTCTGGGAACCTTCATCATCTTGAAGCCCATTCACCAAGCCTCAGAAGTCTTCAAAACCAACCACCAGCAAAGAAGAATTGGACTTGGCAATATCAGTAGACTGTAAATAAGGACTTGAAAATGCAAACTTAACAGGACTGCAAAGTGTAAATGTTAAATGTTTTAATAGTGTTATTTGTTAAGTAAAGTAAACTGTTTTGTTTAAATTTGGTTCTTTGCAACTCCTTCCAAGTACTGCCCCACAGAACCCACAAGCTGAGGTTACAGATGCAAAGTACTATTACATTAAAATTGTCCTATGGTCTATCACCAGATTTCCAATGGTAATTCACATGGCTGTATGGCATCATTTCAGTTATTCATGATTTAACATGTGGGAATCATTATGTAAGAATGTTAACTTTGTACCGGGGGGGGGGGGGGGGGGGGTTGAAAAGAAAGCTGACCCCAATTCAGAAATTATTTTGTCACAGCAGTATCAGTCAAGGTAAGGGCGGGGGGAGTGTTGCATAAAGTATAGCCAATAAGTGGAAGATGATATTTTTATAGTCTCACTGCATTTGTGCTTCATTAGATTCACCACAATTCAGTCCAATATTCAAACAAAGGACACTGATAAGAAATATGAACACAATTAATCAGGTTGCATAGGAGGAGACAGGCTCAATTAAGGAAAGCTCCTAATTTTAAGGAATAATAATAAAACCAATTGAAATGTTTTAGTTATAGACAGTTATCAAGTACTTGCTTGATTAGGCCTTCAGCTTTGAGAAATATCAGATCATGGTTGCAGAGTAGTACTAAGACTTGCAAGTTCCATTTGATTTTATGCTTTATTACTGTCTAGCATTTATGGGCACATTTCTACTTAAAAGTGTTTGCTTCTCCTTGGTCCAAGTATAAATTTCTTTGTTTTCTGAGAGTTTTTTTCAGTGCTACCTAAACTTTCTGTTGAAAAAAATTGGGGGAAGGGGATGTTTAGACTTCATGCTGAAAATTTTGAATTAGTAAATTGTGTCTGAAAAAAATCACTTATTTCAAAGAAAAAAATATGAGACAGAAGCTATTTTTCTAGTGCTCTACCAAATTTTCAAATTATTTCATTGGAAAAAAAATGAAAAAAGTCATCTGGGAAGAAAAGGCCATTTGTCTGAATTTCTGTTTTTGTTGTTGCTGTTGCTGTTGATGATGATAATGTATTATATTGATGATGATTTATTTTAAAGGCCTTCATATCTCTAGTCAGACATTGGATTTTACAAAATTGAAACAACAGGGTCATGAAATTTGTTGGAATGAATGGCAGTACGACCAGAGTGGTTTAAAACAAGTTTATTTACAGTTAACAATAAGAACTATTAGAACTGTAGAACAGCTAAAAGCAAACCAGAAGCTCTCAGTTATAACGCTCTCAAATCTCAGTTCCAGCTGCTTTCCCCAGGTTTCTTAACTCTGCCCATCACCTCAAATTCTTAAAGGCATACCATCACAAAATTTGTTAATTGGAGATAAAAGCAAGCTTGCACTTTCCTGAAAGGGGATCCCTCCCACCCCCAATAATTGCTTATGAAGGACATTGCTAGTTTGGGATTCAAATTTGTGTGATTTTTCAGGTTATGGTGCTTTGGGACCATTCCTTTCAATGTGAAATTTATTGGAGGGTCTGGGACAGCTGCTTAGCAAGATAATGATACCAAATTTATACAGAACATAGACTTCCCTCTAATCTAAATAACCCCCATGTTTCAACAAATTGAACTAAAAGGTTTGATTTTACAGACCCCTAAAGGAGACCCTTCTCAGAGATGACATAGTTCTCTCTATTGATTCTAGTTGGGGGGAAATTGTGTCAGGCACCAGCATTGGGGGTGGTAAGGGATGGGACTTGTCTGTATTTATTCCATTTTACTACTCTTACAGAAACTGGCTGACATTTTGTTTTTACCTTTCTACATTTGCCATCCTTCTTCGTAGTGAAGAAGGAGGGGCAATTTCAATGGGACTGTAGAGTTTACTCGAAAATTGCAGGGAGCTAGTGCTGCCTGTGCTCTAAAGGCCATCCAAATGTCAAGCAAATTAGACTAGCATGGCATAGTAGTTAAGAGCAGTGGTCTCTAATCTGAAGAACTGGGTTTGATTCCCCACTCCTCCACATGAGCAGCGGACTCCGATCTGGTAAACTAGATTTGTTTCCCTTCTCTTTCTCATGAAGCCTGCTGGGTGGCCTTGGGCTAGTCACAGTTCTCTCACAACTCTCTTAGCCCCACCTACCTCACAAGGTGTCAAGTGTGGGGAGGGAAACAAAACCTTTGCTTTGGGAGTAGCTGCCACCACAGCACAAGGATCTGCACTGTGTAACTGAAGTTAAGCTGTGGCGATAATTTTATGGCTGGCTCCACCTCTGCAGCAGCCATTCTGATATAGCCACTTTGTTCCTGGGTCAGAATTTTAAACGTTCCTCTGTCAGATTTCCAAATGTATCAACAAGTATAAAAGGTTTGGGGGTCCCTGCCACAGGGTTTTCAAGGCAAGAGGAATAAGAGGTGGTTTGTCATTGTCTGCATCCAAGGTCGAATCCCCACTACTGTCTTAGCCAGGTTTCAGAACACAAACTAACCAGGTTTGAGGGACGACTTCCCCAGTCGAATCCCCACTACTGTCTTAGCCAGGTTTCAGAAAACAAACTAACAGTCGTTTGTGTTCTGAAACCTGGCTAAGACGGTAGTGGGGATTCGACCCATGTCACCCTGATATTCCTTGGCAGTTGCGCATCCAGATACCAATTAGGGCCAACCCTAGTGAGGGTCAGGGGTGAAAGTGTGTAATTGGCACGAGGTCACCCAGCAAACACACAGTTCTCATTCATACAAATACATACATATTTTTGTCCATTTTGAGCCCCCTACCAATCTCCTATCAGCCTTGGAATGATAAAAAGTGCAGCATAAGAGTAGGCCCCTAACTCATCTGAGAGAACACCCTTATTCTTTTCCTACCTCCTTACAGGACTAATAGACACACAAGGGCAAAGCTGTAAAGCCATAACAAGTAAAACTATGGACATATGGAAGGATTAAATGTCTGCCCTTATGGCCTCAATTGGGATTCCAAGACTTTTTTCAAAAAGCCTTAGAACATATGTGTTTCCTCCTAACTAAACCAGTTAGAATTCAAAATATCTCATGGGGATATGGGGGATTCATACAGTGCTACATTCAATTTGTGCATGTGTGAGTGTGAAAAAGGTGCCATCTATGGTAGGATTCAAGTTTGCATCACTTCGGCAGAACCAGTTGTTAAAATGATGCTTGTAAACAACCAGTTGTTAAATTATTTGAATCCCATCACTGGGTGCCACTCCATATATAAAAGTACACTGATTTCCACCAATTCCCTTCTGCAGGTTCCCACTAGGCTGTTTCTGAGGGACCTATTCTCTCTTCTTTTGGTGAAGTGGAGTGGACTGCCCACAGGACTTGGGAATGGTCCCCAAAAGAAGGTGACAAGGCACAGAACAAGTTGGTATACTCCCTCTCTCTCTCTCTCTCTCTCTCTCTCTCTCTCTCTCTCTCTCTCTCACACACACACACACACACACACACACACACACACACACACACACACACACACACACACACCTGGCTACATGAAATGTTTCCGTTCTCTTAAAGAGATAACCTGAACTATAAGAAGGCTTTTATTTTCTACCAAGAACATCATGTATCTTTTATTTTATTTAAATATAAATTAAGAGCCTGCTTTTGACATTTAAAAAAAAATCCTACATAATTGCAAAGTTTACCAATTTACAGCATTTGCAGAACACCTGGTAATTTGGCAAGCTTTTTGGGATGGTTGAGAACTGAAAATACAAAACAACTGATCCACAAAGCAGGTGTAACATGTTTTATTAACTTTATATTTTTCATTTAACATTCATGTGAGCAGAATCATCATCCCACAAAAGTGCTGTTTTCAAGTGAAATGGATGACTTGCCACAGTGTCTGCTCCTTTACTTTCCCTTTGTGCTGCTTTTGAAGTATGTCTCTTTAATTATCAAAAAGTTGTGTCCTCTGCCAGGCCTCATGGTTAATTAGTCCAATATAAAGAAAATTCTTCCTGATTACTACCAAAGATGATTGTTTATGGAATGTCGTTGAGAAACATTTTAAGGTATCTGCCACCACAGTCTCTGTTAACAGAGGGCCATTAAGTTTCCTTGGTAATATCATGAACAGATGTTTCCAAAAATTCAGAGCTGTGTTTTCCTGACAGAACCATCCCTCAACAACTATCCAAACAAAGTTGGCTCAGCTATAACCTTCTGCAGCTCAGTTTGTTGAAAAGCCATATTAAGATCTGTATAGAAGTTTACCTCCCTCTTTAATTGGTTTTGCGCGACTGCCAGCCATTTTATGGCCATCCACATTGATTCATTAAGGAAGGTATTTTTGTGTTGTCCAAGTTACAAGCACAGGCTGTTCAAAATGAAAACAGTGTCCTCTGCCATAAGGACATCCAGAATCCTGCCTATTCGTACACCTGAACCACCAAGTTCTGCTGTGGCGTGTCATGCCCTGTCCCAACCCCTGGCTTTCCCCAGAGAACCTTTTTTAAACATTAAAACTTTGTAATCCTGGGTTTTCATCTAGTTTATTTATCTGAGAGGTGTGAATATTCCTTGTTTTGTCACTATTTTTGTCAATTATTTTGGTTTTCCATTTTTTGCTATTCGTTTTATAGATATGTTTGGCATTGGCCTTTTATGCACACATGATCTCCACATAGAGTGTACATTCCCTTTGAGTTCGATTCTGAATTAGGCCCATGTTTTTCCCTTTCGGAACTCACAGCAATCTCAGTTTCCAAAACCTATTAAAGTGTGACTTTTTCCTTTCGCAGGAACAGCAAAAGAGATCACTGTGTATTAAGCTTCATTTGAGTTTTCTTCCTCCTCTCCACCTCCCCCACCCATACAACAGCAGTTTCTCCACTCTTGAGTCCATCATTTTAAAATAATCAGAAGGGATTTTTAAAAATAATAATATTGCTGAAGGTCTATCACAAAGCAATTGAAATTAACATGGTCTAGTGAAGCAACACTAGACCAAAGGTGTCAGGCAATTGCCCCAAATGGAGGTTGAATGGAAAGAACAAGAAAGCAGCAGGTGAGCAAAATGGTAGATCAGTTTGGCTATGAACAGTTGGCAGGAGGAGAATCTCTGGTAAAAAAACCCACTGTGAAGCAAACAACCGTAGGGTAAGGAGTGCATGTTTTGCAGATGCATTTGGCATTGTTTACATTCATTGCATGTTTTGTATACACAATACATGCAGTGTTTCTACTTAGAAAGGGTGTCATTGGTATGCTGATTTATTGATTCACGAATAATATTGGAAATTCCATGCATTTTAGGGGGGAAATTGGTGCAAGGAAATTTTAAAAATGGTATGAAACGAAAGAACTGTGGGTTTGATTTGCACCAAATCAATATGAGTTTTAGGTCAGATTTGGGATGCAGAAATATGCAGGTATTCCTTGTTTAATAACCTATTTAAATCCTGGCTTTCTTATATCACTGGATTCTTGGGTGATGGGGAAACCTTTGCATTCACTTTCTTCTCTGGTTTTTTTTAACGATTACAACTGTGGTTTCTGGGACAGTGACCAAGGTAAACTGAAATTCCTTTCTGTTAAGATGCTGATAGAGGTACATTGAAGTCTGAGTAGGACAGCCACTATAAATTTACCCTAAAAGATTTACTGCATTGCTAATTCTGTTTTCCAGTATTAATCTGGCACAGCTCCAAGTAGGTTTTAGCTCAAGGATTGTCCAACTCTTTCTGCTTGACTCTAAAAATCTTAGGCTCATTCCGCACACGCAAAATAATGCACTTTCAAACTGCTTTCAGTGCTCTTTGAAGCTGTGTGGAATGGCAAAATCCACTTGCAAACAGTTGTGAAAGTGGTTTGAAAACGCATTATTTTGAGTGTGCGGAAGGGGCCTTATTTTCTCTCTTCTTGGTGTCTTACAAGGTCAAGAGTGCAACTGTCCACTTATTAATATGCTGTCCTGACCATTTGCAAAACATAAAAGAACACACTCTTTTCAGCTGCTTTCATGAACGATGTGTATTCTCTGCTATCTGTGTAACAACAGTAATAACCACTTGACAAATCCATTTAAAATTGAATAGAATAAAATATCCACAGTGTGCCTTTTTCATAGCTTCTGGATTCTTCCAAAGGCAACAGTGGTGTGATAATATAATCATGAAAAATGTTTGCCACTGACACAGTATAATTTAATAGGTCTGAAGGGTGGTGGGGAGAGAAAAATAGAGGGGATACATTTTATAAGGAATTAAGTGGGAGCTCTGCACGTGAAAATCCCAGAGATATAATAATGCTCAAAGGCAATTTAACAGATCCATTATTGTTACATTGTTGGCCCCAAGCATGAGCATGTTAACATCCATTAGTGAAATATTTTATAAAATATTTTCTTTCATTTTGATTACCCCCAAGCAGCAAAAGAATCAGCTTATGTGCAACACATGTATATTTACAATGCATATGGACCGGCGGGGGGGGGGGGGTGTCAGGACAGAGCATGCTGTCCTAATCTTTTTCTAGTGATCAAAAGTATTGGACTCACCCCTTTCTGGAACTGAGTGCATTGACTTCATCTGAATATGGTTGCCACAATGTGGGCACAGTGTTTGTGCACAGACAAACTGAATGACAGGTATAGGCTCCATCTGAGTGACAGGAAATGTTCAAAATAGCTCTGCTTTAGTCATGGGGACAAGCAATGCACACAAAGTGCGTTTATTAAAACATTTATATCTCACCTTTCCTTTTGGTTCAGGGCACCTTATAATACAGTCTGCATTTATACCCTGCTTTTCTCTCCTGTAAGGAGTCTCAAAACGACTTACAAACTCCTTCTCTTCCTCTCCCCACAACAGACACCTTGTGAAGCAGTTGGACTTGAGAGAGTCTGGCAAGAATTGGGGGAGGCCAAGGTCACCTAGCAGTTCCATGTGTAGGAGTGGGGAAACACCAAATCCAGTTCACCAGATAAGATTCTGCTGCTCATGTGGAGAAGTGGGAAATCAAATCATCGATAATAATCAGTAATAATTCAAACATTCCTGGCTAAAACCAAAGATAAAATATAAGCCCCTTCCCCCTTAAAAAAAATGCCTGCTATTCTTACTCCTAAAGCCTTAGCAAACAGACAGGCCTTCCAGAATCTCCTGATGACCTCCAAGGGGGGTATTGTTCATAGGACTGTTCATAGGAATAAAGGATTGTCTCTCAAGTGCTTGTTTTGTTCTGCATGTTGTTCTTCTATGTCGGCACTGCACTTTGCACTTTTCTACATTAATGTATTGTCGAGGCTTTCACGGCCGGATTCAACTGGTTCTGGTGGGTTTTCCAGGCTGTGTGGCCATGGTCTGGAACAAGATCCACCAGACCACAGCCACACAGCCTGGAAAACCCACCAGAACCAGTTTCTACATTAAAATCACCTGAATTGTTTACTAAATTGTTTTGGATTTTGGCCAGTGGATGTAGTGTAACAGTTATTGCCTAGATCCTTCACACTGCCCACATTGTTGTGCTTGTACCTGTGCTGATAGTATCTCCAATAAGTTTGTGATCCTCTGGATGTTTTTTTTCCCCATTACACTACTGTATCCTCAAAATATTCTGGGTGACACATAGAGATGCAGCCACGTGAACATCGTGTGAGGGCTGCACCAAAAGTAAATGAAAATATTACCATTTTAATGGGTTGTATTTTTGCTTACTGGAGGAAATTCAATAATTCATATAAAGAGACCAGCATTATTCAAGGCTGGAAAGCACTGTTAAGAGAGAGAAAAAAGCCTTGTGGCAGGATGTGTCTTTTCTCATCTGTGAGCTAATTCATATTGATCCAGGAAAAACAAAATCCATGTAAACTGGTGTTTTAAAACAGTGAAATTAGAGAAGTGCTGATTCCAAAATTCGGTGGCAATGTCTATATCAAATCCAAAAGGAAAACCTTAGCAAGTGCATGCTTAAGCGTTCAAATAGATCTATGCTTGGCCAACCAAACACATCAATGTCAGTCAGATCAGATTAATGAAGACCAATTGGGAGGTGCAGAAATATGATCAATGTACAAAATATATAAAGTGAATAATCACAACATTGGTTGGTTTTCGCTGATTTTTGTAAGTGATTTGTATAAAGTAGATTTCTCAGAGGCCTAATGAAACATTTATGCATACATAGTTGTGTGTGTGTGTGTGTGTGTGTGTTTGTGTGTGCGCGCAAATCATTAACTGCTGACCAGTCTCAAATGTTCCATTTGAGCAAGATCATTGAATGGGTGGAGACTGGGCAATTTTAAGTTTCTTGGACCAGGTCAATTGTTTGGATCCTTTCCAGTATGGTTTTAGGACTAATTATGGCCCTGTTGACCAGGTGGATAGTTTGCATTGTGTGATGCACAGAGGGAATATGACTCTGTTGATTCTCCTGCAGTTCATGGAAGCTTTTATTTTATTCATTTATTCAATTTTTATCCTGTCCTCCCCCACCAAGGCAGAGACTCAATTCCCCTTCTCCATTTTATCCTCACAACACTCTTGTGAGATAGTTAATGGTGAAAGTTTGTGACCAGGCCAAGGTCACCTAGCAAACTTCCATGACAGAATGAGGATCTGAGCTTAAGTCCCCAAGATCCTGGTCTGACAATACAGCAGGCTAGCTGAACAGAAGATGCAGCTTTGCTTAGAATTGCAGCCAGAGTGAAATATTGGGACCAATGAATCAATTAACATCTTGATCAAACAGAAAGTTGTGCAATGATTTATAATCTTTCCAAATTGTTGTGTTTACCCAAAAGGGAAAGCTCCCCTGAGTGTAATATGGGGAACAATCCTAAACAGGTTTACTCAGAAGTAAGTCCCATGCTATTCAGTGAGGCTTACACCTAGAAGAGTTTCCTTAGGATTGTGACCACAACCCCCTAAAAAGGATTATGAATGTATGAAGTGCTGTCAAGTCACAGCCATCTTATGACAACTCCCGCAAGGGCCTTCAAGACAAGGGAGAAGCAGAAGTAATTTGCTATTGCCTTCCTCTGTATAGTCTTCCTTGGGGGTCACCTTGGTGGTCTTCAAGTACTGACCCTGATTAGCTTCCAAGATCCAAAGAAGTCAGGCTGTACCATACTGTCTTCCCTCAAAAAAGAATTATAAGCAAGAAGGGTTTTTTCCCCAGTACTGAACAGAATTGTAGCTTGTATGCACATTTAAGATGACCTCCTCTTTTAGTTGATGGCACATATGGGAAAAAAACATAATCTTATCAGGTAAATAGGATATTTTTAACATGTGGTATTCTGCTGTAGTGAATCCTGGAACTGCTCCATCACCTCATCTCCATCTGAAACTTCCCTGGACTAGCTTTCTGTCCCAGCTGTGCCGTCTCTTGCTCTGTATAGAAGTGATGGCCACTGTTATGAGGCAGACCACGCTTTAAAGGGTGATTTTAAAAAAATCTTATTTTCAGATCTTTCTGGCCACTGGCATGTGTTGTATGATGTTGGTACCAAATTTCAGCATTCTCTCTGTGACATAAGTGCTTTAAAAGTCATGATCTTTCTACCAGACAGCCAGTCAGTCAGGCCCTGGTGTCTTTTTTTGAATGCCAATGTCCTGGCCTTGACAATAAAGGAAATATAGAAATCTGAAGTGTTCATTTATTTATTGTGGCATAGCAGCCATCCATTACAGAGCTATAACACCTAGGTGGCTGAACTGGCTTGGACTGCATTAGGAAGCAAATCGCTTCTGGGGGAAATGGTTAAGGGAGCCAGAAGGAGGATTAAGTACAGTATGTGGCAAATGTCAAAAGATTCTAGGGGATTTATGACCTTACATCAACCAGTATTGTAACTACGAAATTGGAAAACGGTAACTGAAGGCCAGCCCATTGTGTTAACAAAACTGACCCTTCACCTCCATTAAATGTTCCAGGATATCACACAGAATGAATTAGTGAAGAATATTATATTTTCCCCTTAGGAAGTAAGTCTATTTACACAGGTCGAAATCTAAAGTTAGTAAGGTCACAAATAAAACTAGAGTGTGTGACATATTTGGGTGGGAGAAGCCAAAATACCTGTAATACTGACAGATTGTTTTTACAACATTAAGTAGTTGTCATTATAAGTGGTGCGGTGTATATGCATATTACTTAGGAATCTTGGAGGGCCCTTCCTGCGGGCCATAGCGGAGGCCCTGGGGATGGCAAACACACCGTCCCTTAGGGAGCCCGTTCGCACCAGCGCGCTATGCAGCCTTGGCAGCAGCGCTGACCTGGCACCTCCCCTTCCCAGAGCTGCTGTCAGGTCGCCTTCAAAAAAACCTCCTGGAGGAGGTTTTGGTAAACAACGCATTCCCCGTGGCCACGGTCGCGAGCAGCACACGCCCGGGAATGCGCTGTTTCCCATCCCTCTCCCACTCACCTGGTAGCCTTTGTCCACCCTGCTGGCCTCCTAAGACCCTCCCTGCATGTCCCCTCCCGACTCCTGGAGTGAGGAGGGCAGCGGGTCTGCTCCAGGAGGCCAGCAGGGCGCACGGAGGCGGCCGAGTGAGTGGGAGGAGGACAGGGAAGCGTATGCTCCATGTGGGAGCTGCCTCTCTTCTTGCCCGGCTTCTTGGGGGCGCTCGCGGCTCTCGTGCGGCAGCTTCCCGCCCTCCACCCGGCGGGAATTCCTGCTGGTGGGAGCGCCCTTTCACTTAGTCGCGGAAAGCAGGCCTTGGAGACAATGATATTGGCTTAATGCATGCATGGGCAAAGTTGATCTCCACCAAAGTATTTCTAAAAGACCCTTCATAGTGTGTTTCAAGTTGTTTATTGTAAGGGGTATAAGTAGGTTTTTATTTCTCCACCAATGGTGACTCCTATGCTTAACACATGGCTTTTATATATTAGCATTAATACAATTAATACTTATATGGGAGATACTGAAAGGGTACATGCTGAAACATTCTCGGAGCAGGACCAGACCCTGTTTTCTCCCCATACTGATCTTAGCCTTTGAGAACTACTTCTGATTCTCCTATATGGTCTCAAACTAGGTTTTAATCTGTTGGTCACACAGAAGCATATGGAACATCTGGAACTGTGTGTGTGTGGGTGTGCGTGCATGCATGCGTGCATGCAGATATCATGTGCGACATGACATCACTTCTGGGGAATATTGGAGATGATGTCACATTGATCTAGGAATTGTCAGAAACTCCATGGTAAAACCATAGATTTCTCAGAAATGTATAGAATGTCATGATGCCACTTCTGGGTTTTCCATGGAAATGATATCATGTTGCATGTAAAACTGGCTATTTTAAACTTTTTTTTCTCCTATTGTCCAAAGGAACAGTAGCTGGAAGAGCAGATTACTGGTAGTATATTTAGAACATAAGAACATAAGAACTAGCCTGCTGGATCAGACCAGAGTCCATCTAGTCCAGCATTCTGCTACTCGCAGTGGCCCACCAGGTGCCTTTGGGAGCTCACATGCAGGATGTGAAAGCAATGGCCTTCTTCTGCTGCTGCTGCTCCTGAGCACCTGGTCTGCTAAGGCATTAGCAATCTGAGATCAAGGAGGATCAAGATTGGTAGCCATAGATTGACTTCTCCTCCATAAATCTGTCCAAGCCCTTTTTAAAGCTATCCAGGTTAGTGGCCATCACCACCTCCTGTGGCAGCATATTCCAAACACCAATCACACGTTGCGTGAAGAAGTGTTTCCTTTTATTAGTCCTAATTCTTCCCCCCAGCATTTTCAATGAATGCCCCCTGGTTCTAGTATTGTGAGAAAGAGAAAAAAATTTCTGTCAACATTTTCTACCCCATGCATAATTTTATAGACTTCTAATCATATCCCCTCAGACGCCTCCTCTCCAAACTAAAGAGTTCCAAACGCTGCAGCCTCCTCATAAGGAAGCGTGCTCCAATCCTTCAATCATCCTCGTTGCCCTTTCTTGCACTTTTTCGTCTTCTTCATATCCTTTTGGAGATGTGGCTACTCAGAACTGAACACAGTAATTCGTAAGCGTGTCAGCACACGGCTTTATATAAGGTGGCATGACAATCTTGCAGTTTTATTTTCAATTCCTTTCCTAATTATCCCTGGTGCATGGCTGCCATCATACATGCATTGAGCTGACATTCCCATGGAACTATCAATCCAAGACGCCCAAATCCCTTTCCTGGTCTGTGACTGATAGCACTGACCCCTGTAGCAATGTATGTGAAGTTTGGATTTTTGCTCCCCAATGCAGTATCACTTTTACATTTCGCTACATTGAACTGTGCATTTTACATTACTTCTAGCCCACTCACCTAATTTATCAAGGTCCGCTGGAGCTCTCGCATCCTTTTGTGGTTCTTACCACCCTACATAATTTGGTATCATCTGCAAACTTACAACTACACTACCCACCCCTACTTCCAGGTCATTTATGAATAAGTTAAAGAGCACTGGTCCCAAAACGGATCCTTGGGGACACCACTCCCTACATCTCTCCATTGTGAGAACTTCCCATTTACACCCACTCTTGTTTCCTGTTCTCAACCAAAGTTTTAATCCATAGGAGGACTTCCCCTTATTCCTTCATTGCTGAGTTTTCAATAGTCTCTGTGAGGAACTTTACAAAGCCTTTTGGTGTCCAAGTAGACAATGTCCACTGAATTTTTTTTATCCACATGTCTGTTTACACCCTCAAAGAACTCCAGTAAGTTTGTAAGACAGGACTTGCTCTCTTATACAAAGCCATGCTGACTCTTTCCTCAGCAGGTCTTGCTTTTCTACATGTTTAATAATTTTATCTTTAATGATAGATTCTACTAATTTACTAGGAACAGATGTCAAACTGACTGCCTGTACTCTCGGTCCCCTAGACCCTTTCTAAAGATTGGTGTGACATTGGCCATCTTCCAGCGTCTTCAGGGATGGAGCCTGATTAGGATAAGTTGCATATTAATGTGGAGAAAATCAGCAATTTCATGCTTGAGCTCTTAAGAACTCTTGGATGAATGCAATCTGGGCCAGGGATTTGGTAGCATTTAGTTTATCAATGGCTGCCAGAACTTCTTCCTTGTCTACCACTAACTTCACTCAGTTCCCTCGATTCACCTCCTCTAAGAAGCTTGGTTCAGGTGCAGGAATTTTTTCCTCACCTTCCTCTTGGGTGAAGACAGATGCAAAGAATTCATTCAGCTTCTCTGCAATCTCCTGTCACCTTTTAGCACACCTTTTGTTCCTTCATCGTCTAACGGACCTACCGCTTCCCTAGCTGGCTTCCTGCTTTTGATGTACTTGAAGAACTGTTTGTTGCTAGTCTTGATGTTCTGCGAGCCATGCTGCTCCTCATAATCCTTTTTTTTTTTGCCTCCCTTACAGCTAACTTGCTCTCTTCTTTGCCACCATTTGTGTTCTCTCTGGTATTCTTTCATCAGTTAAGTTGACTTCCATTTTCTGCAAAGACATCTTTTTTTTCCTAATACTCACTCAACCTCCTTGTTAACCATGGTGGCTTTGACTGGGCGCCAGTTTTCCTAACCTGCGGAACACATTCCAGCTGAGCTTTAAGACTGTGTTTTAAATAACCTCCAAGCATCTTGGACATTTTTGACTCCTCTTGATTTTCCTCTCAGCTTCCTACACTATCCCTCTCATCTTTTGAGAAATTTCCTTCTGAAGGCAAATGTAACTACATTAGTAGTTGTCACTTGTTCGCATGCAGAGATACTTCGAATCTGACAGCATTGTGGCTGTTCCCTATCGGCTCACCAACACTGGACTTCCCAAGCATCAGGTCCTGGGTCCCACATGTAATTAGATCTAGATCACATCTCCTGGTTGGTTCTACAACCATCTGCTCTACACAGTCATTTAGCATATCCAGGAATGTTCTCTCCTTACTATGACCTGAACATGCATTTTTCCAGTTTATGTGGGGATAGTTAAAATCACTTCATTACTCACTTGCATATTTTTGCTTTTGTTGGCCTCTCTAATCTCTTTTTTCCATCCCAGAATCCTCTTGTGCACTTTGGTCAGGGGACGACAATATATTCCTAATGTTAAACTCTTGCTTCACTCCTGGTATTGATATCCACAGTGCTTCTGTAGAGGAATCAGCTCCCCTGCATTGTCTATTTTATGTGACACTATGCCTTTGGATGTAGAGGGCCACCCCACCCCCCAATACGCCCTGTCCTATCCTTCCTGTAGAGCCTGTAACTCCTGGGATAACAGCATCCCACTGGTTCTCCCCTATTCCACCATGTTCCTGTGATGCCCACTATATCAATGTCCTCCTTCAAACTCTGTACTCCAGCTCCCCCATTTTAGGTCGAATGCTTCTACCATAGCATAGAGACACTTGTATACTCTGTCTCTGTCCTAACTCCGATTTATGTGTTTTGCCCTCTAGCCTTTGTAGACACTATCACTCTATCACATTGCTATGCTCCTCGCTGTATGTGGTTGATTTAGAAAAACCTCTCTCTGTGTCTGCATCCCCATGGACTTGTATTCAACCTAAGTCACTCCTCAGTTCTGTCGGCTTTCCCCAAGGATCAGTTTAAAAGCTGTTCTGGCTACCTTTTTAACGTTGAGCCAAGCAGCCTGGTTCCTTGGTTAAGATGAAGCCCGCCCCTTTGTACAGGCCTGCCTTTATCCCGTGCTTCAGTTCCTGACAAAGCTGAAACCCTCTCTGCCTTACACCACCTTCTCTCATCCATCGCATTGAGACCCTGTATTCGCTAGTTTAGCCCCTTGGCGCTGCGGAACAGGTAGCATTTCTCGGAGAATGCCACCTTTGGGGGGTCCTGGATTTTAACCTTTTTCCTAGCAGCCAAATTTCGCCTCCAGAACCTCCCGCTACATTTCCCAATGTCATTGGTACCAATGTGGGACCACAACTGCTGACTCCACCCCAGCACTGTCTAACAGTCTATCTAGACGGCTGACATCCGCAACCTTCGCAGACCAGGCAGGCAAGTCACCATGCGTCATCACGCTTCTGTCACAAACCCAACTCTCTATATTCCTAATGATCGAATCACTCCACTACAAGGAGCTTCCCCACTCCCCGAGGGGTATCCTCAGTGCTAGAGGATATCTGACCACCACATGAAGGGGGGTCCCATCTATGGAGCATCTTTCCACTACCTCAGACTGGCACCCTCCGGCCACCCAGACTATTCTCCATGACATCTGAAGAGATGTCACCTTGGGAGTGGGACCTGGCTGCTAGGTCCCCGAAAAGCCTCAGCTTGTTGCCCTCTGCCTCTCTCTCTCAGCTTCTCCAGGTCTGCCACCTTGGCTTCAAGAGAACGCACATGTTCCTTGAGTGCCAGGAACTCATTGCAGCGAGGGCACACCTAATGCACTTCTGCCCTAGTGGCAGATAGTCATACATGCACACCTCAGTGCAAAACACTGGAAAGCCCCCATCCCCTGCTGGCTTCCTGTCTTCATATCTAATTTTGCTTAGATATTCAAATACTAATTTACTAGTGCCTCCCTCTTAAGGTTTCTATACCTTCTACTATCCCTTAAAAAATATGTTTTTATTTAGTAACACCATGCTGGCCAAGCAGGGCGCTACAACAGCTGGTTCCAGAGACTAACTGAAAAGATTTAAAAATGTGAGAAGCCCCACCCCTTCAGCATCTGCTAACTGAAAAGATTTACAAATGTGAGAAGCTCCCACCCTTCAGTTAGAAGTTTCCACCAATCAGCAGCCCTAGGACAAGGAGAAAAAAAAAGAGAAACCCCCTGTTTAAAATACACTGTTTAAAAAAAGATGTGGCTTTGAGAAAAAAGCCTCTGTCAAGCTCCTCAGCCCTTTCTGGCCCACTGCTGTCCTCCACTGCTCCTCTCTCTGCTGGTTCCAGAGACTAACTGAAAAGATTTAAAATGTGAGAAGCTCCCAACTTTCAGCACTAACTGAAAAGATTTACAAATGTGAGAAGCCCCACCCTTCAGCAGCTTCCACCAATCAGCAGCCCTAGGACAAGGAGAAAAAAAGAGAAACCCCCTGTTTAAAATACACTGTTTAAAAGATGTGGCTTTGAGAAAAGCCCTCTGTCAAGCTCCTCAGCCCTTTCTGGCCCACTGCTGTCCTCCACTGCTCCTCTTCTCTGCTGGTTCCAGAGACTAACTGAAAAGATTTAAAAATGTGAGAAGCCCCACCCCTTCAGCACTTTGTTTCTCTCATTTATACTGTGTTGTTTGATTTTCTGCCGTAGATGTCAGTAACTCTTGTTTTGTGCACTGCTGCCACCTCTGGAAATTTGTGTGGTGTAAGCATGTGACAGGGCCTTGTTTTCAGTAGCACCAAGATTATAGCTTCCTCCCCAGTGAGGCATGACTGGCACCTTCCTGTTTGGAGGGCAGCAAAGCTTATCTCCTAACAGGAAGGTGCCAGTCATACCCCACAGAGGAGGGGGCTATAATCTTGATTTAAAAAAAAACACCTTTTGGTATAGCTTAGGTTGGTTATGTTAAAATCTGATTGGAAGCCATTTCCTCACAGTTTTCCTGGCTGCTGAATTCTTATTTTGTGAACCTTAATTCTCTATTATTGGATTACTTCTGTATTTTTACAAACTGCTAGGGGCACTGTGTGCCAAAACAGAAAGATTTATTGAATTGAATTGAAATGCCTTTGGCCGTTTCCGCACGGGCAAAATATGAAAGCGTCTGTTCATAGCGGAAGAAGCGTCAGGCGTTAGCAGCGCAGCGGGTATAGTCGGCGCCCGTCGTAGCAGCTAAACCCGGTAGCGAGCGGTGTATTCAGCAGCTTAAAACCCTCTTTTCCCATGTGGCGCATCGGCCTTTTCGTGCGAACAACCCGCTCCGCAGACTGTCGTCACAAATGGCGTCGAACCTCTGCGGTAACCGCCAAGTGCGCCAGAAGCTGCTTGTCCTGGGAATTTGAAACTCCTTTGAGAACTTAGGGTCTTGTCCCTTGATCCCCTTTCAAAGCTATGTCACAAAGAACTACAGTCCCCAATATCCTTGCTGTGCTATGATGTTGAAATTAAAGCAAGTTTGAAAAGTGGAAAATGAGCTTTAAATAAAGCAACACTTACTTTCAGCCAACACGTGGTCTTTAAACTTGGTCTATTGATTATACTGCACACAGAGAGCAAGTTCTTTGCGCTGCTCAAAGAGTTTCATAAGCCCCATCTTGTCATGCATCCCTGCATTTTGTTATTTCTGAAACTGGTAGGAAACTTGACTGATCTCAAGTCTGCTTTTGAATCCGGTGCTGCCTGTAAAGATTCACTGATAAGTCATTCAATTTCCAGAGTAGTGGAGGTAGTGATCATTAAATAACAGCAGCAAAACTGCTTTTAGAAGTAGAATGTGAAGCCTTTTGCTCTCTTTGGGATAGGCACTCTGTAGAAGAGGGAAGCACTGGCAAGATTAGGGGGCTGTTTGCTTGTTTGCCTGTTTTTCTGCACAAAGCAGACTCAAAATGTCACTAGGGAAATGGAACCTACTGTATCAGTAACTGCTGGCATAGCTAAAGTACATTGCTAGGAAAAAAGAGGTTATAGCACAGACTTACATACAGGAGGCTGGATATGAGAAGTTCAAGAAAATATCAAAACACAAACTCATTTTTGCAGCTTATAAACCACTCAGTAATTATTAGTAATATTGGTTATTAGTAATGTGTGGTTATTATCCCAGATGGGCCAAATTTTCACCTGCTCCTGATAAATCATTGACTAAATTGGGCCCCTACTTTCTGATTTGTTGTTGGATTGATTGCTATTAAGTGGTCATTCTTCAGAGTCCAGAGCCCGTCCTGCTGGCTCTAGAAGTTAAATTAGTGAATGAGAGAGGTAGATCTATATTGTCTCAAGCATGGGTACATGGAAATGCCTGCACATGAACACTTTATAGCTTCCAAAGACTGCCATTTAACACACTGCAGAGGCACATAGAATATTAATAGACAATTCTGTTTTTATCTCTTTTTAAACAATGAAGGAGTCCTTCCCTAACTTTGTAAATTAGAAGAAAGTCTACTGCATAGTAAACAAATATGGTATGAAAGCAAAAGAGAAGAGCGTTCAGTAACACATAATGGGAAAAGGCAACTTGGTTACTTGGATACTCATATACCAGGTTAGTTCGCATCTTGTTTGCTGGTTGCCAACAGTAAAATAATTGTCTGATAAATCAGTTTTACAGTTCACTGACCTGTTTGTGGCCACTGGCAAATTGCTTCACTGTATTTTTTCCTGAAGATACAGGGTAGCACAATTTTTTGTGCATGCATATTCTCACACAGCACAATTAAGCTCTACCACCCCCTGTCCTTGCTGTGCAGCTAATCCACTCAGACAGTTATTGAAACAGACAATTAAATCAGTCACAAATCATATAAACCCATCATGAATAAATGCTGCAAAGTTTATAAAACCCTACACTTTGGTGTTTGTTCCAGCAGTCCCTAGTGACACCAATGGCTGCCTGTTGCTTTGAATCAGCTGTTTCTTTGTCCATGCTTTCTGCAAAAACCGGGTGCAGACCTGTTCAGCAAGTGTTAATTGTTTTTATATCCCACCTTTCTCTCCTGTAAGGAGACTCAAGGTGGCTTTCCCTTCCTCTCCCCAAAACAGACACCTTGTGAGGTAGGTGGTGCTGACAGAGTTTCAAAGAACTGTGATATAATTATTATTTCTTATGAATTTCAACAATACTTCTAAAAAAAGAATAAACAAAAGCAGAGAAATGGGACAGCCTTGCCTGGTGCCCTTATTTATATTATATAGATTTTTGTAGAAAGTTCTCCATTTAGTATTAATTTAGCTTCTTGTGTTTGATATATTTGATTAACCCAACCAAGAAATCTTTCTTCCAAATCAATCTGACAGATAATTTTCAACATAAATTTCCATTTCTACCTGTCAAACCATTTACTTTTATTTCTCCCTTATATATGTCTTTAGCAAAGTTAGATGATATCCTGGACCATGATTGATGCCTTTGTGAAAAACAAGTGAAGTCTTTCCTTTCCCCATTAATATGTCGCCAAGCATCAATTAAACCAAAATATTTTATTAATTAAAAAAAACAATTAGGAAGTTTTCCCTGCTCTTTATTTCATGCTTTCTTACAAGCCCTTCCTCTATCTCAAATAGGTGCACAGATTCCATTGAAAACTCCTAAAAAATTACATCTAAACCATACCAATCCATCATTTTTTCATACAATACATAAAAAAATACTTTTACTACTATTGGGTGCATAAATTCCAACCACCAGCATTTTCCTCCCATTTAGTTCAATTTCAATCATAACATAATGTCCCACAACTTAACTACAGGATTCAAATAATCTTTAACATAAAAAACTACACCACATTTTTTCTCCTTTCTAGCCACAGCAAATTCTCAACCTATCTTCCTGTTGCACAAATATTTACAATCTTTTTGTGCAATATGGGTTTCTTGTAAACAGCATATCTGTGGATTCAATTTCTGTACATAATTTTTTTAAAAAATCATTCTCTTAATAACGTTTTGCCTGCATCTGTGGCTGGCATCTTCAGAGGTGAATCACAGAGGGAAGTCTGTTACACACTGTAACAGACTTCCCTCTGTGATACACCTCTGAAGATGCCAGCCAAAGATGCAGGTGAAACATTAGGAACAAGATCCACCAGACTACGGCCACACAGCCTGGAAAACCCACCAGAACCAGTTGAATCCGACCGTGAAAACCTTCGACAATACATTCTCTTAATAGGTTCATTTATACCATTGACATTTCATGTGATACATTTTATACATTGAAACATTATTGCACTTTAAATTGAATTTTAAGATTACCACAGGAGTTAACTGAACTTAAGCATCTTATAATTTTTTATCTATTTTTGTATATTATTTCCTGTATTTTCTTAAAAACTCATTAGCACCTTCCACATCAGCAATTCTACTTCCTTTGAAAAGAAAAGAGTCCTCCAGTGTTTTCCCACTTGTAATAAATATTATACTTTTTAAACTAACTGTTAATTCTGCATATTGTTTCCTTATCTGTAAGATCTTATTTGGTATCTCCTTCATAATATTAATTTCTTTCCCATTAACCTTCATTTTACCATCATAATGCATCTGCAGAATTTAATTTCTAAATGACATCTTTATACAACTCACTAAAATATCCCTAGGCAGTTTCCTTTCCTTTGCTATAGGTGAATTTACTCTGAAAACTTCATCTATCTCCTCCTCAATTTCCTCATTTGATTTTCCCATAAATTCGGCTAATAGCTTAATAATTCTGTCCAAAGTATTCTCGTAGTTTTCTTCATTAATAGCTCTAATTCTCCTTCTGTTGCATTTGTAACATTAACAATTCCTGCTGCTGAGTTTCTTTTTTTTTTCTATTGTTTCCAGCCTGTCTTCTACTTTTCCCAATTTGTCATTAAAAGTTTTAAGGTCTTCAAAACATTTTGTTCAACCCTATTTTATTCTAAAATAGTTATTTTGGTCATTTCTTGCTTAATTGCCTTCAAAATTTTGTCTAATTTTTTTTTCATATTGGCATTAGTCTTATTAAATTATAGAAATTGACTCTATTTTAGTAGTTATGTCATGTAACACAGACATCTCAGATGTAGCGATGTTTTTTTTCCCCTTGGCATCATTATAAATCTCCCTTTTACAGCTGTAGGGCGAAGGTTAATGCTTTTGAAAGGACACCTTCTACAGCCTCTATTCAGCAAAATTATATCCCCTTTCAAAATAGAAAGTTCAAAAGTTCAAATAACTTACTCAAATCTTCAGGGAAGTGAGAACTTTCTTCATAGTCTACATACAAAATAGCTCTGTAACTGCAACTTGGGATTTCTCTTCACTCTTTGTGGGCTACGAAGAGCCTCGCTTTCTTTGACACTTCTTCTCTCTTCTCTCTCGGCACCCACAGTGTAAGCCGAAGCCCCTCTGCAAACTTCTATTGTACAAAGGTTTGACAAATGAAGCTCCTAAATAGCCAAAAGGAGTTTCCAACCGTTGCTCAGATGTTCCATTCGACAAAAGCAGATTATCCCCAACAGACAGAAGTTGACCATCCCCAGCAGAAGTTTCACCTGGACGCCTCTTACGACAAACTTGAGAGGTAGCTTAGATTGTCTGTATATGAGAGAGAAGGGAAGTATGTGTCAAGTGTCATTTCAAAAATTTCTGGCCAAGTGTCATTTCAAAAATTTCATGATTTTGTACCTGGATTTTCGCTTTCCAGCATTCTGGCCATTTTATCACACTGATAAAGATGGGCATCCCTTCCATGCACCATGGCATGTACATGTAGGCTCTGCACATAACAGCAAAAGTGCTGCCAGTGATTGTTGAAAAAGACTGAGATGTCAAGAAAGCACCTGCCAGGCTACTAGCTCTTGAGATTTGTGTCCAGGAGTTAGATCATGGGAGACAGACAAACATTTTTTTTGCAGCTCTAGGTTTAGATGGTGCAGACAAGTGTCTTCTGATATGTGAAAGGGTAAAGTCTAGTGGTTTTAAGGGAGCGGAGGGTGGGAATCCATCAGGAGAACCAGCAGTGGAGCTTAGTGCAGAGCACTCACCTGTGGTATACAGTCTTAAAAAAGCAAGTGCTTCTCAAGTTAAAAAGAGTGCCAACCTTGCAGCTTGCTTTTCTGTAAGTAGTTTCCCCTCCCCACTCTAAACAAATCGTCTTTCCCCTCTCAGTTAAATGGCTACACTAAAAGTGGAGTTCTATGTAGAGTTAGTCCGATCTAAGCCCATTGGTTTCAATGGGCTCAGACAGGTGCAATTCTTCTTGGTATTGTATTGCTAAACTACATCATATATAATCTGTTTGCAGATTCATTTACATATGCAGATACATCACTACAATATACAGTTCCCCATCTCTTTCATTTTTGGGAGTCTTTTAGCACTGCACACTAACTGCAGTGCTGTATGTTTGCATTTTAATTTGTTGGAAACTTGAAGGCAGAAAAAGAATCTGTAGCTAGCAAAAGAAATTTTCAGCAAAAAACTACAACCAATTTATCACTACATATAAGGAGCATGGGAAAAAATGGACTTCCAGGCAGTAGTCCAGTTGGTTGATATTTTATTAATGATACATTCATGCTGTTTATTTTTCATCATGGCACCCAGGAAAATTCTTCTGAACAGTATGAAGGACTCATAAGTGTATAAACATTTCACTTACGGAGGTGTAGGGGGAAAAATGAACACTTTACAGTTTTTCTTCCCTAAAAGAAGTTTCTTGAATCCCATATCTGGTAGAAATATTGCCAAATTTGATTTTTTAAAAAACCTGTATCCGGACAGGGAATGAGTTAAAATTCACTCTGTGTGATGTACTGGGATTGCAGCCAGAGAAAGGCCCCAGTAGATTTTGGTGGATTCATTAGACAAACCATATGCCAAAAATGTCTACTCGAAATATACTGCTAAAAAATAAAGTGCTGAAGTAACATAGCCATAGAAATGGCTGGCCTACATAAACTGCCAGATTGTGCCACCATGTAACCAATCTAGATTGTCTGCAATGTCCAGTGCCCAGGGTTCCACCCATCATTGGTCACCAATGGTCCATGGTCCAACCTAGGAAGACATTTGGATGGTTCTGCAGCTCAGTAACCCATCAGACTCCTTTCAGTGATTTGCATGGATTTCTTTCACTATCACTCTTTATTCTCTAAGGCCGTTTCCGCACGGCCCATTTATGACGGCCTGGGGGCGCCAAAAAAGGCGCCCCCAGGCCGCCGTTCGCACAGGCGGCGACCTGACTCTTCTTCCCTCCCCCGGGTGAAGCGCTTCAAGTTGCCCTAAACAACAACCCTTTAAAGGGTTGTTGTTAGGAAGGGAGCGTCTTCGGCCTTGCGGCGCGCTGCAAACAGCGCCCGCCCGGAAGACGCTTGTCTTCCTCGTCTCCACCCCACTCACGGTAGTCCTCCTCATTAAGCCTCTTGAGGCGTCGCAGCCCGCTCATTACTGTCCTCCGACCTCCAGGGGTCGGAGGAGCGTGGGCGGGGCTGCTTAATGCCTGCTAGGCTACGAGGAGGACACCGCGGAGTGGCGGCAGGGGAGGAAGAGCAGAGGCGGCTCGATCGTGCGGAGCCGCATGCCGTCTACCGTCGCTCTCCGCTTCTCCGTTAAGCATGCTTGCATCGCGACACGAACTTACCTACGCCGCCCGCACTCTTGGCGGCGTGGGGGCACAAGGAGGCCGTGCGGAAACGGCCTAAGGTTTTTAGTTGCCTTGACCAACTGTCACATCATGTTTATCAGCACCATGGGCCGTTACAAAAGAGATAATAAAACAGTGAGGATATTGTAACACCCAGAATAATTCCAATTCCATCCCAGCCAGTCTCACACTATTGTGTCTGGTCAAACTAAATTAGCATTCAATGAAACACTTATGAACTTGATGAACTTTCAACTTATAATCAATAGGATAGTCCAAAGAAGGTGAATGTTTCCATCTGAGGGCCACATGTAAATCTTTGCCTGCTTTTGAGGGCTCTGAGTTTGATCCTAGAGCTCTTCATAGTTCCAGTGTCAGCAGACTGTTTTACCATGCATATATTTAGGACAGGGCAGTCAATGCATGGGCATGCTAGGCAGTTGCCCAGGGGTCCCATGAGCATAGGGGCCCCATGCTAATCTGTGTATGTTGTGACTTGCTGTCAATAAATAAGTAAATACTATGCTAAAGTATAAATATTTGTTATTGGAAAATGCATATTTAGCATGTGTATTTCTAAAGATAATGAACAATATTTATGTTAATTTTTATAACATTGACATTCACCTGATTTAGTATCACAATCACTTCTGCAAGCACTTCTGCATGTATGCGTTTGTATCTCAGGCACTGCTTTGCCAGAGGGCCTATAATGCTGTCAAGACAGCCCTGATTCAGGGGACTTAGTAAAGCTGGGGAAGCCACCAGAGCCTAATGCCTGATATGAGGTCAAGACCAAATTGTGTCCGACTGACCTACCTTGCCAGTCATAATAGTGCCTAAACTGCTTAATGATTTTGTGAGCATCAGCCCAAATGACACTGTGCAGCCATGTGCCATTGCTCCTGACAAATCAAGAAATATCTTGAAGGCCTGATTAAAAAAAACCCCTTCACTGTGATGGGTGTGGCCCACAGGTCATAATATACCCACCACTATGATAACCCACTCTAGCTTTATACAAATCTATTGCCTGAACAAACCAAGTTTTAGAAACTTTAAACAATACAGATGGCAGCATAATCATTTTTAAGAGCTTTGATGTATAGGTTGCCATCAGGTACCCCAAGCCGCTGAAAACATATGTATCAGAACACAGATCTGGTTCGTAATTGGCAGGTGATCTCTCAACATCTGCTCTGTAGTACTAGACCTCTCTCCCAGGCCTTTAGGCAGCCATAAAGTTACTTACTACTTATAACAGACCCAGCCTGACTAATTTATTATCCCCAAGCTGTTAGAAGCCTGTTCCACCCTTGATTCAGCCTGTCTGATGCATCTGTTACTTAAAAGGGAGGTGAAAAAAGAGAGTTCATGTTCAATTGCCTTTAAGAATGATGTTTGACAAAGAGCTTTGCTTGCCCTTTTTATCTAAGCACATTGTAGCCCAGCAAACTGAAACAGACCCATGGTACAATAAAGGAATTTCAAACATTTTGCCATGTGTCAGCTTTCTAACAGTGCAATCCTAAGCAAAGTTACACTCTTCTAAGTCTACTGGAAGGTGTAACTCTGGTTAGGATTCCAGTGTTAGTCAGTATTAGACATGTAGCAAAAGTCTGTAGGGAACATGGCCCATGGTTCAGCAGGGTAGGGTGTACTATGTTGGAAAGTAGGGGAGGGAGTAAAGTTTTAAAGCATGTCAAATCAGGAGGTGCAGTTGTGAATCTCCCATGTGTTGTGACCCTAATGTATATCCATTGGGAATCTTAGTCAATTTTGGTTTCCTGATTGTTTCTGAAAGACAAGTGTTGTCTATTCTGGTATATCATCTGTTCATCTAAAATGTAATGTGTGGATTCTGTTATTGAGTAGAAGGTTGCATTTTTTTTTAAAAAAAAAATACATTACTTTGTTTTTCAAGCTGAGCTTCTTCAGGGCATGTCTCTATGGAGCCTGGATGTTTTGACTTCTTTTTTCCCAGTTGATGCCCATTCCTTTTCCCTGAAGACCCAAGTATAACTTATATATATTTTAGCCAGGTGCCACAGGCAACTTAAGGCAGGTTGGGGAATTTCATTGCATCCCATCTCTATTCAGAAGTAATGAAAAAAAAGCTATGAGAAATTGTACCTGTCATATCTGTCAGTGGCTAAAAGCAGTGGGAGATGATTCTGACAGCTCTCGGCAGCTTCTCTGCTGATCACCCGTGTTACCGTTCTACTCTGCTCTCTGGGAAAGTGATGGGCAAGCTGTGTTTCAGAACCATCTCAAAAAGGATTTTCTCCCCCCCCTGCCCCCACTCCCTCACTATGTATTTGTTTAATTTCACTCTAGACCTTGGAAAGTTTTTGCCTTGTCTTGTTTTGCTTCAGAATACAAGAGTCCTTTTGAATTCTAATGCAAAGTAGAAAGGGAAAGAAAAAATGTTTGTTCAAAACTTGTGAGACTCACTTGAATATATAGAAAGCATGTTAAATGTGATGTTTTCCTTGCTCCCTTCTCTTGCTTGTTTGGTTTACATTGATGGGTAAGGAGATTGAGACATGCTTATTTCTGTCTCAATTCTTTCTTTCTTTCTTTCTTTCTTATACTTTTTTAATGTCTTTACTGCAGGCTCACAACTACTAATACTGGCCAATCCAGAAGCTTCATATGGGCTGCCAATCACATGATGTGGCAAGCCTGTATTATTATTTTTACTGGAAGAGGGAGCCCAGGGATCATTCTGTGCACTCCAAGAGTTGGTTATTTACTTTTGGGAGAAATCCCCTGGTGGAGCTGATAAAAAGCAGTATAGATGTTTCTGCTACCTGGAACATGGATGAGCTGGTAAAGATAAGCATGGCAGCACCCCTCCCCTTGGCAACTGGTTCTTCTGTCCTCCTACAGGTGAGGAGGCTTGGTGCTGCGAGTGGCATAGCCCTTTCTGGGGACATTGGGGCCTCCCAGTTCATCCATGATTCATTTCTACTTAAACTAAGGCTGTAATCCTATATATATACATGCTTCGAAATTAACCCAGTTGAATTCAGTGGGGCTTACTGAGTGAACATACATAGGATTGTGCTTTTTGATCTACGTTGCTTGGATCTCTTAGCTTTGGGCTTAATGCTACTGCTACTGTTCGAAAGGTGAGGCATATTCTTCTGATGTCAAAAGCCCTCCTCCAGAAAAAGAGCCTTCTCCTCTGGATGAAGAGCCTCTTTCACCTTGTATTAAAGGAAGGCCCTGACCTTAGCTGAGCTGAATAGTAGAACCATATACCTATTTTTAAAACAAAATATTTTCTTTGTCTCATAAGGGACGGGTTAACTCAGGAAAATGTTCAAACAACTTGATATTCTTACCAATTCTTTCCCGCTCCATGTTCCCAGATCTGTTTAGCATACTCATCCACACTGCAATGGTCAGGACTACCAAATGCCCATCAGTTACCACCAGTTGGTATACTATAATTATATAGAAATGGCCGTTTATGGTCAATGTAAACTATGTAACCAATGTAACCTACTGACCTTCACCTACTGACCTTCACAGGAATGCTTCAAAAAGAATCCACTCCAGTCATTGTTGTGAGTGGCTGAAGCACTTTTGAGGGTGCAGGATCTCTCACCCTGGGATGTCATGAATATTCTGCTCTGTTGGAGTGCTTCTTTGACTCCATCTGTGCTATACCTGCATATTAATAGAGCCAGTATTGTAGAAATGTTACACATCTCAAGTGCTTTCTTATCCAAAGAGAGCCAAGAAAATTATGTGGTTCCCTTTGAATTTCTCACTGCTTGGAAAAGTGGGGAGAGTTTTATAATAAGTATACTTGTATACTTGTATAATAAGTAACTATGCTCATGTACAATGAACACATGGTGGAGGGATATTCACTGATTTGTTTCATTTTGAGCAGAAAGTAGGACTAATACATTATCCACCTGAGTAAGGAATTGGCATTTTTGGTGCTTGAGCAGTATCTTCTGGAGTGAGGATGGAGACCACACAACACTGCAGGTTAGTGGTTTAAAAAAACAAACAGCGTAGCTTACTATGATTGAAGACATGGGGGGTTGCTCAAAATTCTGGTAGCTGCAATAGCTTACTTGTTAGCCACAACTCCCACTCATTCAGGGATATTCACTCATGTAGATTAGCCACAAAAACCAGGCAACCCATATTTTAGTCTTGTCTATTTCTTGAAGAGAAATACTGGCACAATATCTGAAGCAGAGGTCCGCCCCAGCTCTGCAGCGTAAGATCCTTATAGCCACGGATGCCAAGATATGAGCCTGATACCTTGCATTTGCAAAGGCCCTTTCCTCTGCAACAATCTGGAAGTCACTTGATCAGTTTCCTTAATCTGGAGTTTGCAACTCCAAGATCTGGTTGTAGAAGACTTTGAATCTCGCTTTGTATCTCAGGCCATTTTCTCATTGTGCAATCCTATTGAACCCTACTTCAGGCAGCACCACAGTCTGTTCTTCACCCCAGCTACACCTGGCACCTATCTGGAGCCTCCAAACTATATTCCCTTGAGGGGTTGTTAAATTGGGAAGCTGAAGTGTAAAAAACTGTGTGGATAAGGAAGTCATTTTACCCCAAAAATAGCTAAAACTGTGGTTTATGCGTGAGCTCTCCTTGACAGCAGAGCAAACGGAGGTCAGCCTGGATTCAGCCCGAAGAGCTGACATAATGAACAGGTGTTTGCAGTGTGATCCATAATGAAGAGCACATTTGAAAAACGCTTCAGCACAAAACTTGACTGACATTGGAAGGGTCTTGGGTAGCAGAGAGAAGGAGGAAGGGTTGGGGGGAGGAAGCTTGTTTTATACACTACTGGTGTTTGAGTGAAAATCGCTAGTGTTTGGCAAGGTATATGCAACACTGGAATTTTTACTGTTCTTTCTAATGGAAGCTTGCACCTGTTATTGAACTTCTATCGGCAGCCTGGATCAACATTGTCAAGACTTCAACAATAGTGGGAGAGAAAGATTACATGAGTCACCTAACACAGAAGCAGGAATATGTCACCATGATTAAGACAGCCTGAAGGAAGGAGATGGTAGAGCTTTAGTAGTAGGTATTAGGATTACTTTTAAAGGTAAGAACCAATTGCTGCAAGGCAATGGGAATGGATCAGTTTTAAAGGCCACACTTGTACCGGTGGTAAAAGAAAACAAAGCTAATTGGCATTTGCTTAGGATACTACAAGGATCAAAATCAATATGGCAGCCTTTAAATGGATCTTCCAGTGGTTTTAAGAGAAATAGCAAATGTGCAGCATTTTAAGCCTGTATGCTTTTGTTAACAAGTATCCTGCACCATTATTAGCACTAGATGGGGCATAAGGTGTAGGATTTCTCTCTCTGGCCCCTTCCACACATGCAGAATAAAGCAGCGACACCGACTCACCGGGGGCTGCCATTGCCGTCAGGGGAAGGGAGCCGCTTCCTCATTGTGTTGGCACCTCCGGTTGCACTGCGCATGCGCCAGGCAGTGGAGCCAATGGGGCAATGGGGTGGTTGGCGCACAGGCATGACGTGGCCTGATGACGCCTCCCACCCTCCTTTTAAGCTGGAGCCGGCCTCGTGGCAGCCCTCTTTCTTGGCTGCCTGTCGAATGTGCAAATGTGCAGCATTTTAAGCCTGTATGCTTTTGTTAACAAGTATCCTGCACCATTATTAGCACTAGATGGGGCATAAGATGTAGGATTTCTCTCTCTGGCCCCTTCCACACATGCAGAATAATGCACTTTCAATCTACTTTCAGTGCACTTTGTAGCTTGATTTTACTGTGCAAAATAGCAAATCCACTTGCAAACAATTGTGAAAGTGGATTGAAAGAGCATTATTCTGCTTGTGCAGAAGAGGCCTTTGCCATTCTAGAGCTAATCACAGTGGAAATTTTCATGACTGAAAACCTCCTGGACATGGTTGAAGCTGGACAGCCTACTGGTTCTGCCATTGCAGCTGTACCCAGAGAGATTCCTGGTATCCTCTGCTATTATGACTGGGCTTGGAGCCTCTCCCAAAGTTCGACACTGCTGCGGGCAGGCCCAGAGCAGCTTTCTGCAGTGACCATCTTCAGTTGTACAGGTAAATTTGTTGTCTGCCTATCCAGATGCTTTTTTAAGATATGGGGAATTTAATCCTTCAAGTGTATTTTTTTTAACATTCCAGTTTTTCAACAAACCTGGGTGGGGGGCTTCCCCACAACATCAGTATGCCCCCAAGCTGCAGATTTAGATATTCATAGATGCTGGCCAGACTTTGCTATTAGATATATAGATACATTTTTTAAAAAATGAACTATGAATTTAGTTCATTTAGTTTAGTGGCAAACCACCACTGGCCACTATTGGGAGGCCTGGAACAGCTCCCAGTGGGAACCCAAAACAGCTTAGACAATTTGCCTCTTCTCCTGATTATCCTCACAACACCCTTGTGAGGTAGGTTAGGCTGAGAGCAAGTAACTGGCTCAAGATCACTCAAGATCAGCTTCCATGGAAAAGAGAGGATTTGAACCTGCATCTCAGATCCTAATCAGCCACTATACCACACTGGCTTCCTGAAGAAGGAAGAATTGCAAGAGACCTGGCTACTATTTAGGCAGACTCCTAAGGAGTGTAACATTCAGCTTTGGATTAGGGTATTTCAGATATCACTAGGGGAGAGGAAAATTTTATGGCTGCTTACTGCAACCCAGTTTCTGCTTAACAATTTTAATTCCCATGGGGTACTGCAAATGAGAGAGAAGGAAATAGCAGGCCATAACCTTTACCTATTTTCTTCATTCTGTCAGATCTCTACCTCTGTCAAGATAGTTAAAATCACAGGAATGTGGTATATGAAGGAGAGTTCAGGAGGTGCTGATGAAACGGAGAAGTAAAACTGGAGAAGGACGAGTTGTCAATTTTGAAGGTGGAACGAGGGTCAGCTTTAAAATATAAAAGACTCTTGGCAAGAAGTCGTCCTTGGGAAAGCAAACGAGATGAGAAGCAAAGCAACTATCACAGCATAAATACCATGTTATGTGCCTTTCTCTCTGTGATGCAGAGAAGAATAAAGCGGCCATTGCAGAATCTTCTGTGCATGTGACAGTCTTAATGACAAGTGAAGATGAACTGCCCTTGTAGAATGGCTTTAACTTAACTTTGCCAGGAAAGAGTGGGGCATGAATCAAATGCATACATACATACATACATACATACATACATACATACATACATACATACATACATACATACACACATACACACATACACACACACACACACACACACACACATGCACACATGCACACATGCATGCATGCATTTGTTAACAAGTAAACAAGTGATTTATTAAGTTTTCTCCCAAAGCAATAGTGTGTTCCTCCAATTAGTAGTAAACCTTAACTCTTCATGCGAGGCTGTGCTTGATTAACATCATTATTTTCAGACTCGAAGGAGGGAAAAACCCATGGCAAATCAACTTAGGTTTCCAGTATTCCGAATGGTTTTGATGTTGTTCCAGTTTCAGATTAACCATTTTTCATATGCATGAGATGGAGAGATTGAAGAGAAAACCATATCGTGTCCATACTCTCACTGAATGTTTGAGGCATTTCTGAAGAGGGCCAGAGATCTGCTGAATTCCTTTAAACTTCAGAATGTAATCAACATATGACGATATCTCCTTTGCTTTTCCCTTGTGTTCCCTCTAAGAAGGTCATTGCTGTTTCCGCTGCTCTCTGAAAAATGACCATTAATAATGTATAAGCCTTCTTAAAACAGAGTATTACTTCTTCTTTCTTTTGTGTTCACAGAAGTAGCTTCCTGCTGCTTTAATAAACTAATTTAGATAATTAGCGCCATAATTTTCTCCAGTGTTTGAATTTTTAATGCATCTTGTTTTGCACCTCCACATGAAAATACTCCAGCATACACTGTGCTCAGAGAATTTTTTTTAAAAGTACCCTCAAATATTTGAAGTCAAGGAGTTACAAAACATGAGGGGTTGTCTGGAAGGGGCTTGATTGTTACTTTTAAGAAAAGAAGATGGGATTGCTATCAGGTAGGCTGAGTTGTTATCCACTAAGCTAAAGGCAGCCTCTTTATCATGGGCAGTGACCCAGTGGGACCCAAAAAGGGGGATGACAAATGTTGGGTGGGTCACAGTACATAGCTCTTGAGCTTCATTCAGCTAGCTGCTGAATAACAGTGAATGGAAATCGGTCTAAAATGTGTTCAACAGTCGGACAAGTGTCACTTTTACCATTCCATCTTTATTCTACTATGTCATAAGATCTGAAGGGCAGTCACACTGGTCCATACAAATGCTTCTTTGTACCTATCAAGGCAACATGGCTGTGACTGGGAATGGTGCTTTTCCAGGGGTATGGTGCCTACATGCTTACGTTTTGTTCCTTCTGCAACCACACCTAGATAATCACATGAAGAGGGGGTTAATTCACTTGGTCTCACTTTTTCTCTGTAAAGCATATGCTGATATGTCTAGCCTCCCTTCTGGGTATGAAAAATAGGCCCCTGAAAGTGGAAGTCCCTGGCAAGTGCTAATTTTGCCCATCAGAAAAAGTGGCCCAGTGTGTGCATGTACAAGCAATTAATCAAAATGTTTGCCATCTCCTTCCCTGGGCTGATCATGTCTCAAAGCCAGTGGTGTTGTTAAATTTATATATACAGTGAGCCATGATTTCAAAGTAGTTTGGGGCTTTGGGTGCCGACTATAATTAATGTATAAGTTTAGGAAACATTTGTCTAATAACCAGACCACAAAATCTACTCCACATTTTGAGACAGAAAGTCACCTGGGACCCAAAATGCACAATAAGAGGCATTTCAATATTTGAACTCTCCTCCTGCCTTTGACTTCTGCTGGTTTAGAAAAGTTTGCACAGCTTTTGTTGATGTTCCATCAATAATTGAAATGATCATGTGTGTCTGTTGCCACCACTGTGTTTCCCAAATGCCCTTAATAAAACAGAATATTTCCCCCTGGCTTCCTGTTGAACATCACGAGGATGGCCAAATAACTGCACAGTAAAATATTTGCTTGCTCAGAAAGCTGGATCTGTTATATGCTGATAAAGTAATAAAATGATTTTCTAGGACTACTGAGAGGCCAATACAGTAAAGTATGTGCTTGCTTGGGGGTTACACTAAGTAGGTAATCTCCATGTTGGTTGGGGGAATTAGCTTGAGACAGAAAGTGCGAAGGAGTAACTGGGATCTATAACCTATGTATAACAGACTATTCCCCGGGTGAAAACTCTCAAATGAGCAGACAGTTGTATATTTAAAACTGGGTTTATTACATAATAAAAATAATAAAACAGGAAATATTTTTAAGCAATTAACATATGTACACAAAGGATACAAGAGCTGACTAAGGGAAAAGGGAGCAAGTTGCATAGGGTTTCAGGGATAGGTCTTGAAGGGACATTCAGGGAAGGGGGGAATGATCAGTGTTTTCAGGAGCAATAAGAAGAGCTCACACTGCAGTGGAGGCACACACACGGATACAGAACACAGACACACTATGAATGACCAAAGGACCAATGATTATAGCTTAAAATGGGTCCTGAGGTGGTATAAGGTAAATAGCAGGAAAGCCAGAGACAAATAATAGGTTGCTTTTCTGGAGATTCAACAAAAAAGGTAGGTTTGATGACTTGTCAGAATTCAAGAGAATGCCTGGACTATTGACTTGAATACTGATTGATTGCTTGGGATGGATACAGATAGATTAGTATGATCTGTTTGGAGTATTGTTGTGTCACTTCAGGGTGACACAGTGGGGATTAGCTGACTCCATTGTCCAGCCAGACATATCTTAGGGCAAGAAAAAAGCTCAGTGGACAACAGCCTTCCTGCTCAGTCTTGACACATAAGAAGGATCCCAGAACCCTCTGAGAAGCATCCATTTTGTGGGGAGCAGTGTCTTTCTCTTGTGTGAGTCCTTGGCCCATGTGTCTTCATGGCATCTATTTGTGGGAGGAGGGGCTTGACTGCTTACATAGGGAGCTGAATAGTCAATAGTCCAGATTATCCATGTGTTCTTTGAATCTTCAAATATGGAAACAGGAGATGGCAGAGAAAAGATGAACACTGATGTCACAGTGGACCATAATTGCATACCGAGGGCCGTTTGTTGTTGTTATTGTGGTTACTAGTGGTCCTAAGAGATAGAGCTTTTGTAGTTAATTTTTTTTTCTCCATGGCAAAAACTCAAAAGGTTTACCAAACTCAAATTTGCTCCTTTTCCTTTAATCCTTAGGAACTGAATATTTCAGAAGGCTGAATTGGGTATATGGACAAACGGGATTGTTCCATGTTTAATATTTCTGATATTCTAGCCTGAAAATTCCCATTTGTTTTTGTTTCTTCCCTGTGGTTCTTTATTTTCAGACCACTTTCTGTTTACTAGTATCATTTCTACCCATAAAAATGACCACAATTCAATAAATCAGCATTATATATTGTACATACATGTATAATTGACATACACTGTGTATGCTAATTTGTGCATATATTGAGTGAAAAGTCTATACATCATACATATGCAGTACAATCTACAAATCCAGTAACATAGAGCCAAAATTATTGGCAAAAATATAAACTAATCTGATAAGAAATGCTGTAGGGAACATACAGGGATCTGCAATGCACAAACCCACTTACACAATCCTGGACATTTGGGACACGAAGATAATCTGTGTTGAAACATAGTATCATATATATGATGTAGAGCACTTGAAAGCAAAGAGAGCTCTTGGAAGATGTTTAAATTCTCATTACAAACTATGTATTGATACTGGCTTTTCCTCCCTCTTCAATTAGTGCACTGAACGGAAATTAATACAGAAAACATGGAGATTGAAGCTGGGAAAACATAGATGGCACAAAGAATCAAAGGCAGAATTTGGAAACAAACTTGTGTGGGAGGACACTGAGAAAAGAAGCAAGCATTCATCAGTGATATCCAAGTCTGGAAAGCTTTAGAGCAATTGCTTTTCCTCTGAATCTGCCAATAGTGAAAGTAAGAATGGCTTGGTCCAATCCCATTGGCCCTAGAGATACTCAAGCACCTTCTGTCTCAGCTCCTGGCCTGTTTGATCACTGTGAGCATGGAGGTCATCATTCAGTGGGCAGTTTGAGTTGTTTTCAAGCTGCTTGATCCTGGTGTCTCTCTGATCAATGTTAGTGTCAATCTAACTGAAATCCTTGGATTTCCTTGGGTACAAGGATGAGGCCAAGTTCTTAGATGAATGCATAAATCTGCATTTATCTGCATAGGATGATGCTTTTCAAATTGTCCCTAAGGGGGATACTTTCCACATTGGCTTATGCATTGAATAATCCCTGAACATTTCTCTCTGATCTTCTGTATAAAGATTCCAGTTGTTCCCTATTTTTTTAAAAAACTGCTTAAACTGTTTTTGTCAATGGTTTTGTTTCTCCACTATTTGCTCTTGATTTGCAAATTTATTTGTATTCTGTAGATATGTTGTACATTGTATGTTATTTATACATATAAGTATAATTCTAATAATTTGCAGATATTCACATATCATCCACAAATCAAGAAAGCTGAGAAGATGTAAAATGATATGAAAACAAAAAGTCCTGGGTTGGATTTATATGAGGAGGAAGCAAATTCAAAACTGGGATTTGGCCAAAGATGAAAAATTTGAAATCATCACAAATTCTGAGCATTGTTCTAGGATGCATACCAATTTATTGCAGGGCACTGGCTAAACCTGTCAAGACTGCTGTACTTTTATACATCCACTTCCAGCTCTTCCATCATGCAAGATCAATCTTGGCAATGACATGAGAGCCTTTTTGATGCTGCTTATGTCCATTTTCACATCTTCTCATTGAGTAACCTCTGACAATCTTTCCTAGAGCATAGTTTGAAAACTATGGCCATAGGTAGTATGAGGATCCAGGTCCCAGAAGAAATATACCCATGTTGCCAGCTCAAGTGCGAAGCCTCTGCTTCACATGGCACCCAAATAATTTCTAGACCTTTGAACAAAATGGCTTTAAAAAAAACCCACTTCCTTTTCACATAAACAGTTTGGTAACTTATGGTCTTCTCTTCCAGTTGTCCTTTGTGACTACTTATCTCTTCAGCAGAGAGCAGTATATAGCTTCACAACTACAGATGTGTGCTCCCAGGCCATCATTTACAGGGTGATAGGTATTGCTGCTCTATTGTATACACATTTGGTTCCCCCCTCCTAACTATATATTTTGTGGCTTGATTTATCTAGCTAGCTAGTCTAGAGTAAGGAGACATCATAATTTCCATTTCAGCCTTCTTTTGCTTCATTCTTCAGATTTAATAGGAATTAGGGGAGAGAAGTTAAGAGTGTAGGAACATTAAAAATTTCTGTATTGTAGCCAAACGAGCGTCCATTTAGCATAGCCTTTTTTCAGATTAAAAGTTGGGTACATTCCATGACTAACATTCCATGACTATTTTAATGTTCCTACACTCTTAACTTCTCTCCCCTAATTCCTATTACATCTGAAGAATGAAGCAAAAGAAGGCTGAAATGGAAATTGTGATGTCTCTAGACTAGCTCGCAAGATAGATAGTTCTTTTTTTCTGTTCTTCTTTCCAGTATGCTGATATCTGCTTTAACTTATGGAATTCTTTAGTTGACAAGCATGCAGCCAGAGCACCAGTCAATGTAGAAGAGTCACCTATCAGAATTAAATATATTACAGTAACGTAGATTAAGATATTCTTTAGCCAGAATTTGATCTATTGCTTTACATCCAGCATGCTAGCCTATGAAGACAGAATGCCATTATGTCAAAACTTTAATGCTTTTTAAAAAGCAACTTTTTTTTAAAAAAGGAGCAAATGAGCTACTTGTGCACCAAATACTGTTCCTAAGTAAACATCTACCAGCACTTCCTAGACAAGCATGGGAACACCAAACTGGAAACTGAAGATACCCATGCTCAGCTCCACCCAAATAAGTAACCTTTCTCCAACTAAGGCCCCTTCCGCAAAATAATGCATTTTCAAACCACTTTCACAACTGTTTGCAAGTGGGTTGTGCCATTCCGCACAGCTTCAAAGAGCACTGAAAGCAGTTTGAAAGTGCATTATTCTGCATGTGCGGAATGAGCCTAAGTAAGTGGCCATGGCTCAGAGGTAGAGCATCTAGGTGCTGGGTTCAGTCCCCAGCAAAATAAGAAAGCAGATTGAACACATCAAACAGAATACTGGCCAGAAGTTACCGGGAGCCAGAAAAAGATACACCAGTAATATATTGTTTGTTGTTGACTGCTGTTTTACAGTCATGTCCTGAGGGTTTAAACCCTCAGTTGTAAATTGCCTTGCATCCCACGTGGTCAGCAGGAAGGTGAACTGGAAACATTTAAAACAAATGCATGAAAATAAATAAATTCTATTTAGAGTTATGACGTCCGTTAACTTTTCTACTTCAATGCCATCAGTTCCCAGGCTATTGGAGCAATCTTCTTCCTGGATTAACTGCATGAACGATCCCAGCCGATCATGGATCATATGATCGATGGACAGTTATGAGGCTGTTCAGATGGCTGCTCAAATTGCTCTCCAGGCATAGAACATCCCTCAGAGGCAGCTACGACATTTCTGTTCAGCATGGAAAGAGTCCACAAGGAATCTCAGCTGGCAGGAACAGAAATAGCAACAGTGGCCTTTGTGGCCAAAGGGTAGAGATGTAGATGCCTTGGATGCCTTGGATGAAAGAAAAAGAAAGAAAATAATAAAGTACTCATGAATGAAATACTCACAACTGAAGAAAGGTCCTCATTCTAACCCCACCTCCCTTTTTTGCCAGCACGACGTTTACTAGGACTGCTTTGGCTGAGGAAGCTGAATAGCTTTAAAAAGGGTAGCTCTTGACTGAGGCAATCACTCCATAGCCTGTAAAGCCCCTTTCACAGTTGCCTCTTAAGGTTGCCAGCTCCAGATTGAGAAATACCTGGAGATTTTTGGGGCAGAGCCTGAGGTGGGTATGGGAGTGGAGAGACTTCCATCGGGTATAATGCCACCGTGTCTACCTTCCAAAATGGCCATTTTCCCCAGGTCCTCTGTCACTACAAGGTCACTTGTAATCTCAGATCTCCAGCCATCATCTGGAGGTTGGCAACCATACTATGAATCAGCTGCTACCTGCAGTTGCTCTCCTATTGGGAAGACAATTCTTGTGTCTCCTCCCTATGTTCATGACATCACAAGGTGGATGTAACTGGCCTGGCATTAGACTGCTGATTCCTCTTGCTCCCCCAGGAAGTTTTGAGAGAGTAACTTTGGGCAAAGGGCAAAACCAGAAGATATTGACTGTCAGTGACAGATGTCCCTTGGTTGGCCAATGGCCTGCCCCCCCCCCGCACCTTGGGCTTGGCCAGCCAAGGGCAGCACCCAGCAAAGGGGAAGGTGGTGCACAGTCCAGGGAAGGAAGTGCCTGACCCACTGTAGCCACATGAGGTGTAAGAAGAAGACTAGCTGGGTAAGCAGACTTGTTCTTTCTCCCTCCTTGTTAGTGGAATGGGGGACAGAGAAGCAAGGCCATTTTTCTGGGTTGCTTTTTGGTTGTGTGTGTGTGTGTGTGTGTGTGTGTGTAAAACAGAAGAGACAGACTCCTATAAAACAGAAGAGACAGATTCTCAGTTGGTTTTTATAAATGAGTTTACTAACTATATAAAGGGAGGGTTACATGGAGTTAAAATAAGAAATCCTTTATTTTCTGTTACACATCTACATTACTGCACTTTTGGTTACATCTTCCTACCTATCTATCTGTGGTGATGGTGTCTGCTCCAGACAAAAAAACAGAGTTAACTTTATAACTTCAGATTTACATGCTCACTAACATGTAAGCAGTGGCTATCTGACTGGCCAATAGCTAATCAATAGTTCAGGTCATAAACAGTGTCTTCAGCAACTTGTTTACATACAAACAGTTAACCCTTTTGTAACTGAGTTGTGACAGATACTTGAAAAATCCCAACATTTTTTCTTCCAGCCCACACCTGTCTGCTAGATCACAGAATGGGGCTGCCCCCACAGAGGCAATATGATGATGTCAGTGGCAAAAGAGATCAAAGGAGAGAGAGGGAGGTCAAAAGAGAGAGAGGCAGAGGCGTAGCAAGGGAGAAAGCGCCTAGTATATCAGTGCATCTTCCGCCCCTGAATGTCCCTGTCCCGCCATGCCATGCCCCCGCCAGACCACACCACGCCACGCAACCCCTCACCACGCCCTTGCCACACCCTCACCACACCCTCACAGGGGGGCACACCTGGTACATCATGCACCCCCGCCCCCTTGCCTTTGCAGAGAGGGAAATTGATGGCAATGTAAGAGAGCAAATGAACTTTTTTGCAAACAGTCCCTTAAAACTATTAAAATGGAGGAGTAGGTGTCCTTTGCTGTTGAAAACATTCCTCATAATACTGTACAGTTTCAGCTGAGCTCTGCTAATGAACCATATCATAGTAGATGCTTCTTCCTGTTTTTGATTTTTTTTTAACTGCCGGAAATTTTGACTGCCATTATGATCCGATATACTTATCAGTGTCTTCACTGACTGTTTTTCCTCACCCTGTTCATGTTTCCTTAAATAGAAAGCCTTTGTCAGAGTGATGTGCAATGCTCCCAAGCTCGCAGAATGACAGATTTAACAGCAGAAAGAAATCCCCCAAGGCTGAAATGGGGAAAAATATTTTCCTCTGTTGGTACATCATCTTGTACACTCAAATTGACATGCTGTCTACTTTTCCACTTAAACAAGGTTTTTATTTACTAGAGAACTGTAGGCAAAGATATGGCTAGTTTGTTCACATCAGTATATGAAATTTGACCCTCTACTACCTCTTTGATTTCATGAGTCCTTCAGTTCTTGGGCAGTAGATTATATAGCAGTTCCCAAGGAGATTTTCCTCTTTGACAACTGAGTCCTGTTGCATGGAGAAGTGGTCCCAACAACTTTAACTTTACAAGGTGACAGCAGAAGTGTGTGGCTGTAAGTCTGTGTGTCTGTGCAAAGTGATGTAAGGTTGCAGCTGACTTATGGTAACCCCATAGGGTTTTCAAGGTAGGGCCCCTTCCACACACGCAAAATAATGCGTTTTCAAACCACTTTCACAACTGTTTGCAAGTGGATTTTGCCATTCCGCACAGCTTCAAAGAGCACTGAAAGCAGTTTGAAAGTGCATTATTTTGCATGTGCGGAATGAGCCTAAGAGAAAAAACAGATGATTTGCTATTAGTTGCCTCTGCGTAGCCATCATGGACTTTATTATTGGTTTCCTGTCCAAGTACTAACCAGGGCTATGCCTGCTTAGCTTCTGAGGTCTAATAAGGTTGGCTTAGTCTGGGTCATCCAGATGAGGCAGTGGAAGGTGGCGGCGGGGGGGGGGGGGGGGATTACTCAAGACTGCAGCCATGAAATCAATAAGAGTGCAGGAATGCTGGTCATGAGGGAAAAAAAAGAGTTGGTTTTTACACCTCACTTTTCTCAACTGTAAGGAGTCTTAAAGTGACTTGCAATTCCTTCCCTTCCCCTCAACATCACACACTATGCAGTAGCCTCCATGACAGTGAAGTATCAGCCCTTCACTGCCACACTTATGATTAAGAAAATGAACATCCCCTGTTTTGTTTCTGTTTTATTTTAGGCGTGGACCAAATATCCTGGGATAGAACTGGGATCATACATACCAGGTTGTTTTAATCTTGCTTTCTCCCTTTACATGGCTGCCCGTTATTGTGTTAAGACTAGAATGAAGTATTCCAAGCAATTTTGTATGAGCCCAGTTTATTTGCATTTTCCACACAAACGCCACACAAACGTTTCTGCATATGAATGAACATTCCTGTTTTCCCCACATTCTGATTGGCTGCAGCAATGGGGCGGATCTTGAATGAAAGTGTGGGCTGCTACGGTTGACAGGAGAGAAGAACATGATGTCATAAGGGGAGACCAAGGAGGTGGGTGCAGGGGCGGGGAAAGCAGGCAGCAAGGTGGGAAAATAAATCGGTCCTTCTCCTGTGGTGTTTGCATGGTGGTGGGATTTTTTAAAAGAACTGCCAATTTAGCGATTTTTGAAAAATCCAGGATAAGGGAAATTTTGTGAGGCTGGCCCAGTGTAGATTGGGATATTTCACCTCCCAGGATATTATGTCCATGCAGAAAACGCCTTAGTGATCTATTTTAGTGACTTTTGTTTTGGTTGGTTTTGTAAATTCGTTTTGTTGTTTATACCCATTGTAATGTTTTTGTATGCAGCTTGTATGGCATTTATGCATACAATTCAGGTATAACATCTGCACATACCAATTTACTGATACACAAAACACTGACAAACGTACTTGATGGGAGAAAATATGATAGAAGGAAACAAACAATGGTATGAAAATAAATAATTGTGGTTCAGTTTGAACAAGGGTGAAGTACAAATACCCAAACACCCATCAGTTTGGCTAACATTTTGCTCACCAGTTGTAAGCAAGAAGGTGACATTTTAATGGACTGCTTGGCTATTTGTGAGCAGCTTGACCATGTTCAGTGTTACATTCTCAAACTATTCAAACTGTATATTACAGCACAACTGGCAGCATTCCATGAATGCATGTTTAAGCAAAGCTCAACAGAAATTGCATTCTCCATCCCCAGATCTGTCTTCATTGCATGCTGATCCACTAATGAAGAAGAAGAGTTGGTTTTTCTATCCCACTTTTCCCTATTATTAAGGAGTCTCAAAGCAGCTTACAATTGTCTTCCCTTCCTCTTCCCACAACAGACACATTGTGAGGTAGATGGGGCTGATAGTGTGATGTAGTCAATATCATTTAAAAATAAATCTCTTGCCACCTCTCTCCTGCAGCTGCTGATGGGAGGCCTCCCATTGTAGAGAAAGACCTGACATACCTACCCACATCACATCTTTTCATCAACTATTTAAAAGGGAATTGTGTGGCAAAAGCCACCCAAATAGGATTTTAAAAGAAAGTACACCCTGAATGGAGACAAGACCCACTAAATAATCAAATCCTAAAGAAATTGAAGTTAGCAACTACAGGTACTACACAACCATAAAGTTGATGACAGTCGGGGTTTAGGGCTTTTTGCTGACTCGTGCCTGAAGCAGTGAACATTAGTAGCTGAAAATGGCTCCTTTGTTTCATAAGGATTCAAATTATATTATTGTATTACTGATGTAATTTTGCATACACAGAACTATTGAATCTTTTGGCAGTGATCCAATGTCTCTGAAAAAGCACACAAGAGACTACAAACAATGAGGTAGTTTTCTATGGAAAACCAGCTTCTCCAGATAGGGTTTTTTTCCCCCCAGATTTCAGAATGTGCCTGCCTAAAAGACAGTAATAGATAGGTGCATCTGAGGTCGTTTCCCCACTTCTAAGATGGCAGTCGATACGCACCGGTTTCCTTTGTTCCAGGACCTTTTGAGTGCAGGGTTACGTTCCCCACCGGAGCTTCTGCCCCTTGGTCCAATGAACGTGGCAGCCATACAGCAGCCAGGCAGGACTCCCCACGATCTGCTCAGGGGGTGTCCTGATTGGCTGCTGTGTTGTGCTGGGATGGGAATTTTTATTGTTTTTAAAGGGACAAATCAACGTCTCCACGTCTATTTGAGCACACACAATATGCATCTATGCCCATGTGTGCTCAAAACTACGTGCAGATGTGGATTTCTAGTGTTAATTTTTTTAAAAAATTAATAATCGGCTGCACGCACATCGCCATGGCCTGATTGGATGGGAGGGTCCATGTCACTAAGCGGTGGGAAAATTGAAACCCAGAGTCACTCCCTGGGCTTCCCCACTGCAGAGTTTTTCCAAAAGGCGCTGTTCCGAACAGGAACAGAAATTACGCGTGCTGAGGGGGTAGGAGAGTGGCAGAATCGGAGCAGCTGCATTGTCGCCACTGCTGTAGTAGGGAGTGTGGCTGGACCCCGTGCTACTTGCCATGAGTAGCACGCAACAAAAGGTGAGTGGGGAAACAGCCTGAGTCTTGCTGAAAGTGAAGAGTGTCAAAACCACCATGAGACCTGAACCCCAGATCATTTGCCTGGGGCAGGGAGACCAGGGGCTGTTGGATGGCTCTCACCACCAGGTTGCAAGGGAACTATTGCAGAGGCTGGTGCCCATGTAGAATCCTGGAGGTTTTCCACTCCCTGGTCCCCCCTCCCAGCAATTGGGCTGGTGGATGGGTTTATTGGGCAGCAAGCAAGTCACCCAGTGCTGATCTGTCTCCATGCTGCACCAATGCTCCTGTAGTTTTATTAATTAAAGCTGCAGCCTACTTTCCCCTAATCAATTCTGTGTGGTGTGCTATTTCCTCCTCTGCCATGCTCCTCCCCTTAGAATCATAGAGTTGGAAGAGACCACAAGGGCCATCAAGTCCAACCTTCTGCCATGCAGGAACTCACAGTCCAAGCACTCCTGACAGAGGCCATCCAGCCTCTGTTTAAAAACCTGCAAAGAAGGAAATGCCACCAAACTTTGAGGCCGTTCATTCCAATGTCGAACAGCCTTTACCATCAAGAAGTTATCTCAAGTAGCTCACCTCACACCAGACCATTTTAATCTACTGTATCTGTGACTGTATTTCAAATATGAATTATGCTCTCTGTTGTTCAAACGTTTTTCAGTCCAAAGATGAAAATTTAGCTATGTTCCAAAGACCTCCCAGTAATAATATAATACAAAAAGGCACAGTAAACTCTAAACTAAAAGTTCATCACATTTAACCATTTCCTCTTCTCTCCTAATTTGAACAGAAGAAATGGTACAGGTTTCCCCACTAGTCTGCCCTGACTGTGCTGATATTTCTGTAAGACCTTGGTTTATCACTGATAACCATATGGCTAGCCACCAGGGCTGGTGTAGTGCAATGGATGGAATGTTGGGCTAAGATCCTGGGCAACTTCCATTTGAATCTTCACATCTGCCTTGGAAACTCGCTTGGTGATCTTGTACACTTTCTTGGCCTAACCTGTATCATGGATTGTTGTTGTGAGAAAATGAAGGGGTAAACAATGTTCTAAACTGCTTTGACCAAAAAAAACCCCTAATAACATAACATACATGTAAGGGTTAAAATTGATAAATTAACTAAACTTTAATACAATACAAATAATATGTGTTTTTGTGTATGCGCATGCACAAGCACATCCACACACAAACATATCTATTGCAGCCGACTTATGGCAATCCACGAGGGTATTCAAGGCAAGAGATGTTCAGAGGTATTTTGCCATTCCCTGCCTCCTAGCAGGCTGAGAGAGTTATGAAAAAACTGTGACCACCCCAAAGTCACCTAGCAGGCTTCATGTGGAGGAGTTGGGGATTCTAACCAGTTCTCCAGATTAGAGTCTGTCTCTCCTGGATGTAAGAGCTATTTCCCAATCTCTTGCCCTAACTATGGGTGGTGGCCCTTTCTCGCGATGGGCTATTTATGAAAGCCCTGGGGACGGCAAAAATGCCGTCCCCAGGGAGCCGTTCGCACAGGCGGCACTGCTAAAACGCAGCAGCGCCGACCTGGCTCCCCTCCACCACCCCCAGGGCGGCGTCAGGCCGCCTCCAAAAACCTCCCTCCTGTACCTGGAAAAGCAAGCGATTCCGGCAGGAAGCGGTGCAGTAAATGGCACCGCCGGGAACACGCTTTGTTTTCCTCAGTCCCCTCTTTCCACTCACCTCATCGCGTAGCCGTCAGCCTTCTACAGGACTGCTGAGACCCTCCCTCGCTGTCCTCCGACCCCAGGAGGTCGGAGGGCAGCGTGGGCAGGTCTTAGGAGTCTGGCAGGGCAACGAAGGCGACGAGGTGAGTGGGAGAGGGACGGGGAAGAGGCGGCTCCATGCGGATGGCCTCACCAGGGGCCTCTCCCGCGCCGGCCTCACTAGGGGCCGCTTGCACGCTGCTATGCGAACGGCCCCCACCCCTCCACTGGCAGAATTCCTGCAGGTGCAGGGTGCCCTTTTTGCTGTGCGGAAAGGGGCTATGATATTTGGACAAAATATAATCTGAAAAATGATTCTTGATGGTCCTAATCTTTTCTAATAATGGAGAAATTATCTAGTTAATGTATTGACTCTACTTGTGGGTGTTTTAAAGCTTGGTCAGAAATGTGATATTTTTTTTAATTTGAACATTTTTACTTTGGGATGCATATTCTTTAAAGAAAATGGTACCACTGAAGAAGGTCAATTGGTTGAAACTGTTTAATGCATTTTATTTGTACTACATAAAAGTTTTATTAATTTATCACATATAACCTTTAAGTATTCATTTTGTTATGAGACTTTTTGATGATCAAACTGGTTACATGGTTTTGGGGGGTTGAAAGTTTTCTTCCCCTTTCTGTTTTGGCAAAGGTGTTTTGAGCCACAGCCGTAGCCGAAAGCACTGAAGTAAAAACAGGATATAAATAAATAAATGTAAAGAAATACACACATTTCAAACATAACTTCAGTCATTCTTTTACTGTATGATTCTTTTGTGTGATTTTTTCCCTTTTCTTTGCTTCAAAATTTCCCTCATAAAATGGAAATATTTTTTTCAGTTTTTGCATCTTATAAATCAGCATTTGACACTACACATATAAATGTCATATAAATTAAATAGAAAAATGATGTAATGCAAACTTATGATACCAAAACTTAAGAACTGAAGTAGTTGACATCAACATAAATGAATGGAAACAGAAACAAAAACAGGAGGCACTTGCTCATTTCCAGCTGTGACTTCTGTCTTGTCAAACTGATCTTAAGTTACCCAAAGGAAATAAGTACACTTAGGCCACATGGATAGCTCTTTAAAAAACCATTTAGGAAGCTAATCAATGAACTAAATAATGAGAAGTGAGTGAAAGGTAGTCACACTGCTAACAGCTGTTGCTGCTTTCATTGGAGAATTGCCGTTTCACATGATGCACTGGTGGAAGTTAGTGCAAAACAAAGCTGTTCTGTTTTTTTAAAAAATGGATCAGGTTGATGCCAGGATGGAAACCCATGACTAATTGACTGACTGATGAACTGACTTGTGTGAAAAAGTGTCCTGTCTATTTTAATTTAACATGTAAGATCGTGAAGAGAATAAAAATTTAAAATTTAAATTGTATTAAAGAAAGCATATGCAGTGAATGTGCAGCCAGCCATAGATGTAGGCAAAATGTTAGGAGCTAAAACTATCAGAACATGGCCACACAGAGAGGAGGTTTCTTTTTATTGAGCTATTCTGAATGGCCTGTTAAAAAGGAGTTAAACTCTGGGATATTTTGAAGGACCATTAACAAAAATGATGTGAAAAAGGCATATCTCTATTCAGCTGTACCACAGGGAAATCTAATTCATGTTTTCTTAGATTTACTTGAAGGAAAGATCAGAAAGGAAACAAGTGTTGTTTTCCAAGCCCGGTCTAATCCACACATAATTGAATTGTGCTATTATTTCATTTAGATGATTTGTAGACCTTTTTCTTACTGTTCCACATTATCAAACAATTCAGCCATATTCAATAATGTTGTGTCCTTGAAGGAATGAACATTGTGTGAACAGTGACACAACTTTGATAGGATTTGAGAGGGGTCTAAGATGATATTGCTCAGAACTGTCCAGGTGATTTCATTTTAACATCTGCTGATGTGCAAATATTTCATATACCTGAATCAACCTTCATCTCCATATCCAAGGGATTAAAATATTGATTGACATTCATTTCTTGGGGACTGATTAAAAAAACCTGTTCCTATGGTAATGAGCCTCTCGAAAACAAACATTTGAAGTTACAGTTCTTGGTTTTGTAGGATTAAAAAGGATCAATTCATTCACATGAACATCTTGAAGAGTTAAGACGTAAATTAAACACTAGTTTGTTCACTGTGCCATTAGAAGTGGTGGTGGAAGGAGTAAACTGCAGAAACCCCCTGGGCTTTTATAGCAAGTGATTAGGAAGAACTAGCCCCCTCCTATTTCCTTCTACATAAACACTCACCATATGAAGTTTTTCTCCAGTGACTTCCACCTACCAATTCATGTTCTTTTGCTAATCTACATACTGCTCATGAACATATGAAAATGCATTTTACAGAGTCAAGCCATAAGGTCTATGCCAGCTTGTCTATTCAGGTGGCTGTCTAGTTCTTTTGGCAGAGAAGGTTAATTCCCAATGTCTGGTCCTTAAAATACTCTAACTGGATATGTCAGAACCTAAATCTTGGACCTTCTTCATTCAAATCATACAATCATGATCCTTCCTACTGGGTCCAGCCACTGAACCAACCCTGCTTTATAAACCATGACACTATAACCAAATAAGATGTTATAATAATTGCCTATCTGCAAAAGAAAACAGAGCTTTCATCTATTCTGATCGCCCCTCCATATCTAGCAGCATTATGAACTGCATACAACAGTCTGCATTTCTGTACTCCTCACCAACAGAAACTGGCATTATGGACAAGAGCAGGAAAACACAGACCTGAGTCAAAAAGAAGGTTCTGCTTAAGATTACAGAAGCACAGAACTAAATACACAGCTGTCATTTTTAGCAACAGCTATGTATTTTCTTTAACATGCGTTGTAGATCTTCTAGGCCTTCTTCTATAATGGGAGACTTCCCACTGACAGCCCCCAACCTTGATTGTTTCATTGGTGGTTGCCAAGGGAAAAAATAAAGCAAAAATCAGCATTGCATCAATGGTGTGACAACATTTCCAGGGCTAACCCAGAAGTGACATCGCAGTACTATAGAATTCAGCAGAACCTCTGTTGTAGCGATTAATACCGTGGAAGCTCACTTCGTGACCTTGGATCAGTCACACATTTTCAGCCTTACCTATCCCATATGATTAAGAACATAAGAACATAAGAACTAGCCTGCTGGATCAGACCAGAGTCCATCTAGTCCAGCATTCTACTACTCGCAAAGGCTCACCAGGTGCCTTTGGGAGCTCTCATGCAGGAGGTGAAAGCAATGGCCTGCTGCTGCTGCTGCTGCTCCTGAGCACCTGGTCTGCTAAGGCATTTGCAATCTGAGATCAAGGAGGATCAAGATTGGCAGCCATAGATCGACTTCTCCTCCATAAATCTGTCCAAGCCCTGTCCAAGCCCTTTTTAAAGCTAAATTGTTTTAAAACAGGATAAAACAGGATAAAATGGAGGAGAGAATGATGTAAACCACTTTAGGTCCCCATTGGTGAGAAACAGAGGGTATAAATGCATTAAATAAATAAGAAACAACATTACCCTGTTGATATGGCAGCAACCCCTATGTCTGTACCTCACAGTCTATCAGGTCTTGAATCTTGAAGCAATAAACGAACTCTGTATTGTTGATCAGTAATGTTCATTGATCAGCACTGAAGCACCCAGTTTGGCAAAGCCAGTTCTGGGGAACCTGACGTTTACTACCCATTTTACTGCAATGTTGATTCCCCCCCCCCCACTCTCCCTTTTCCCCAAGGAAAGTGAAAAGAGTTAGTTTGGAGCAGAGACCCCCCCCAAGGTCAGCGATAGAGAAGAAGCCACCTGGCATCCTACCACCACAGGACAATGGAAACAACCCTGTTTCCCAAGGGACTAGAGAGGAAAGCCTAGTTAGTTACACAGCGTGTGAAGCTATAAAGCAAAGATCAAGGAAAGAATGTCCCAGAATAGCAGCAATAACATATAGCAGACTGGTTACATATAGTAGTGAGGTAGTTACATATATCTTGTAGCAGTTACATTTAGGAATGCATCTCAATCACTAGATACAGTCCCCCTGACACAGTCTCCTGTAGCCCTGGTACCTTGGCTAATCATTTGCACTGTACATAACAAGCAAGAAGGTTTGCCTAAATATGACTGGTTAACTGGGTGACATGTCAAGGTTTGCCTAAACCATCACATGTCACCTTGTTACCCATGTCTGTCTCATGGTAAAGGGGGACCTGGTGAACATCCTGGCCTTCTGATATTCCTTATACTTAGGGTGTACAATGTAGCCTTGCCCTGGGGAAGTAGCTTTAGGCCTGATGCTGTATTTCTGTGTCCTTGAAATGGAGGACTGAAGTCAAATCCTTATGCAACACAGTTTTGTGGAGCAATAAACATTTCCCCCCTCTCCCCACCAGCACTTCTGGAATGAATCTGAATTAAGACCTTCGTTGCCACCCCTAAGAATAGAACAAAGAATGTTGCAGCCAAGCCAATTCTATACCTGCCAGTATTAGTAAAGAAAAAAGAGAAATCTCCCATTGTTTGGCATAAGGGAAAAGCTGTACTAATGCTTTTGATTATGCAGTATTTGTTGGAGTGTTCCAAGGTTATAGTCAACAGCATCAGGATATCAGAGGAGACAGCCTGTATACATTTTCTTGATTCTCCAGATCCGCATGAGAAGGGGAGCAGAATTGCTGATCCTTGGGTATTGAGGCAACGAGCACATGGATTATTGTACTGTGACACGCAGTGGGAGATGTGCTGCAGAGACTGGAGAGATGAGCCATTGGGGGTGGGTGTTCTGTGATGCCAAATAGTGATGCCCGTTTTTTGTTCTACATATGAATGTGGCACCTAGAACACCAGAGTGTGTGTTTGTGTTTGCAATGCCTGGTAAAGCGGACAGATGACTTTCCAAGCATCCTGAAAAGACATCTAATGCTGAAGATCAACGCTCCCTCTAAGCATTCCCTGGAGTTGCGCAGCAGTCAAAAAACACTGTGCAGAGTTACCCAGAAGAGCTCTTCGTCAGGTGTCCCCTGATCAGTGCAGCACCAATATAGTGGCTATGCGGCTGTGCAAATGGGCCACTTACAGGGAATGTTACATATATTTTCTGTACAGAGTTAGCAGCTATAGCTGCAGGAAAAAAGGTTTTGAGTCCAGTTGACACCTTTTAGATCAACAAAATTTTATTCTTAGTATAAACTTTCGTGTTTTTCTTTAGGCTATCCACCTGAATCTAGTTAGAGCTGCAATCCTGATGCAGAGGAGGAAGAAAGAATAATTACAGGGGAGGGGGAGACTTTATGACACCAGCAGAAGGTGCTACCTTCTCACTGAAAGAAGTGTCCTGACTTTGCTCTCCCACTTTGGTTTTTGATTTGGCATTTAGAACATCACCGCCTTCAGTCTTCTGCTGGCAGAATTTTCAGCCAAGAGGAATATATATATTATATATAAATATATAAAAACACACACTCTGTCAAGTGTATTAACAGATTATTTCATTTGAGATGTCTGTAATCCTTCAGACTTGATAATGGGATGACAGGCACAAATATTCTGAAAGTAATGAAATATTGAAATTGCTTTATTCCCTTTTTCAGTGGAAGGAATTTTGACTTTTTAAAATCAGTCAGTTAATCAATCAATCTGTCCATCTGTCCATCTACCCCTCTGTCTACTTCCTTTCAAAGAGGAAATAGTTCAACTATTCTTTTAAAATTTTCAGTGGGTTGTTAAATATAACATTTTTTCATATAATATTTCTTATTTTTTTTCTTACATGAGAAAACAAACAAAACACATACCATGGCCGTTTCCGCACGGCCCTTTTATGGCGCCCTGGGGACGGCAAAAACACCGTTCCCAGGGAGCCATTCGCACAGGCGGCGCTGCTGCAACGCAGCAGCGCCGACCTGGCTTCGCTCCCCCTCCCCCAGGGCGGCGTCAGGCCGCCCTAAAAAACAACCCTTTAAAGCGGTTGTTTTTGTTCTCAACAGCCGTGTTCCCGGTGGCGTGGTGCGAACGGGCACCGCTGGGGAACACGCTGTTTCCCTACCCTTTCCCACTCACCTTGTCCCTGTCGTAGGCCTGCTGGCCTCCGAGCCTTCCTCACTGTCCTCCGACCTCCTGGAGGTCGAGGAGGGGCATGAAGGCGAATTTCAACTAATGCAACAGACAAAATGAATGAAAAAAAAAAAGAGAGGCTTCGAGGCCAGCAATAACACGAATAGACAGCGTGAGTGCGAAGGGGTGATGTTCCATCGCGAACGCCGCCCGCCCTGTAAATCGCCAGCCTCTCCTGCGGTAGGTCAGCTTCGCGACGCCTTGGCACCTGCATCGCTCGCGATGCAGAAATTCTTGCCGGCGTGTAAGAGCCTTTGGGGCCGTGCGGTAAACAAGCCATAAGCAGACACCAATAACTGCAACAAAAAAGAAAAAAAGGAAACACAAACTGAAATATAACAAAATACAACCCATTACACATCCTACAATGATTTACAGCTATCTCATCTTTGATAGCTGTAATCTAGGTTCATGCATACAATTACGAAAAAAAGTTGTTGTTTTTTTTGTTTTACTAATATTCTAGTACATTCTGCTGGGTTTTTTTTTTTTTTAGATTTCAAATCCTGCTGTTGTTTCTCTGTTTAAGTAGCTTTTCAAAAGGTATTCCATAAAAGGTTTTGTGTTTTCTGAAAAGTTATCCATGTTATTGTCCCTTAATAGAAATGTCAGCTTTGCCATTTCTGAATAGCCTATGACTTTCAAAATCCAGTCCTCCTTTGTTGGAATTTTACTGTCTCTCCATTTTTGCACTGGAAGAGTCTTGGCTGCAGTAGCCATATACATAAAGAATAGTCTGTAATTATTTGGAATATCATCTCCCATAAGTCCCAACAAAAAGTCTTCAGGTTTTTTTTCACAACTGTTGTCTTCAAACCTTTTGCATTTTTTTAATATCATGTCCCAAAAGATTTTTGCTTCTTTACACATCCACCACATATGAAAGAAAGACCCCTCATATTGTTGGTATTTCCAACATCTGAGACATACCTTTATACATCTTTGCCTTTAAGCATCAAATACCATCTATACATCACTTTATATTAATTTTCTTCAAGTAATAACAAGGTGTGAACTTTAAATCTTTATTCCGCAGTTTCTTTCACTGTTCCATCTGCATGTTTGTACCAACTTTGTAGCCAATTTAATCATTACAGACTTAACCATCTTCTGTATCCCATTTCAGTAACATCTTATTCATTTTAGCAATCAGTTTATCATCAGTTGAACATACATTACACTCAAAACCTGTCATTTGTGTGGTAAAACCCACATTTTTGTAGTCAGCTTTAACGTTTCTAGAAGTTGATAGTAATGGAACCAGTTTTTAACTGTATATTTGCATCACAAATAGGTTTAAGTTCACATTTGTTATCTTGGAAATTCAACAGGTCGTTAAAGAGAACATTCAAGAAGGTATTAAGGTCAACAGAAGGAGGAGACACTTGGCAGCATAAGTTGTCACATCACAAAATATTTTGATCCCCCTCCCCAATTTCAAAATGTATCTTGCCATAGTAGGGCTGCCTTCATTTCCTCTTCCTTGGCCTCATGAAACTAGTTTCCTGGTCCTCTGGAACTTTTCCTCAGATTTGTGCAATGAAGGAGGAAGAAGAGTAGAAGAAGAGTTTGGATTTATATCCCCCCTTTCTCTCCTGCAGGAGACTCAAAGAGGCTTACAATCTCCTCGCCCTTCCCCCCCTCACAACAAACACCCTGTGAGGTGGGTGGGATTGAGAGAGCTCCGAAAAGCTGTGACTAGCCCAAGGTCACCCAGCTGGCATATGTGGGATTGTACAGGCTAGTCTGAATTCCCCAGATAAGCCTCCACAACTCAAGCGGCAGAGCTTGGAATCAAACCCGGTTCCTCCAGATCAGAATGCTCCTGCTCTTAGCCACTGCTCTTAGTGACTACACCACTGCTGGAGGTGGATATTTTTCAGGCCATTCATTTTGACTGTGCAAGCTGTAAAAGTAAAGGTAGGGTGAATGTGATTCTGGCAATGATCAAAGTGGGAGGAAAAACAGGAAGTGAGATGGTTTCATTTCAGACTCAATTTAGCCTTTGGTTGGTTTTGGCAATCTCAAGACAGGGTCTAGAGGTCTCCCAGATCAATAGACAACAGATATCAGCTCCCCTGGAGGAAATGACAGCTTCGAAGTGTGGACTCCTACGGAATGTGTCTCCACTACATTCCCTCCCCAGGCACAACTCCATTAGTCTGGGAATTTCCCAGGTAAAAGTTGGCAACTTTATCTATTCACCATCTTCAGATAAATAATGCTGCATAAACTGTTAACAACCTGGCATTAGGTATTCACACTTGGAAACCATGACATTCAGTTTAGAGATTGACTTCCATTGGCTGGCAACTGGCAAGAAAGGGAGGGCTGGAGATGGATGGGAATGAAATTTTTATTAACAGCATATCATCACTTATGGCAAATGCCAGGAACTGATGTCACATCACTGGTACAGTCAGTGCAATGTTCTAGAATTTGGTCAAAACATCATGGTTTTATCTTAAGAGTTTTGTCCAAATCTTCCAGCATCACATTGACATATCACTTCTGGATATTTACTGGAAGTGGCATTTGCAGTATCAATGTAAAAAATTACCAGACACAAGTAACAAGAATTGTGAATGGCTTTAGCCTCTTTCTTTTCTGGGCATTATCTTGTGTTCAGGTCAGGGGGAAGGGAGTTTGATAGTTTTCTTCTTTGATTGATAGTCCTATATTTTCCCCACTACTAAAACAATTATTAATTTGGTTTAAACCCTTCTTGTTATTACTTTTGCCTCTATATAAAATCTATTGGCATTGTTTGCATAAATGATCCTGAACCCGATCCTGATCTCTGTCTATGTCAGATATGTGATGTTAACCAGTGCCAAATCAAGACTTTGGGGTATGCTTCTATGAATTAACTTTACTATCCCCCATCTGAAGTGTGTAGGCCCAAGATTTCTCTTATGTTGGTCCTGAGCATCTTGGGTGCTCGATACAAAATGAAAATGGCAGTCCTTCATGTTGAAGACCCATTGCCATTCTTGGAGGGAGGTGGAGTAAATGGCAGACCTTGTCAATCTTGGGAACTGCCCCTCTCTGATTCTACACAAGAAGAAAGCTGTCTAGTGAAAGTTATTTAAAAAGTTGACAAAAGCCCAAGGCCTAGAATGATTTAATTAAAGAATTCATCAGTAAAATATCAAGGCAAAAGAGAGAGAGAGAGAGCTCTTGGCAAAGTTATTTTTGATGGATTGCAGAGGACATAAGGAAAAGACAAGAAGATTTTCTGAATGACCTTTTCCCCCTTATTCTTATTAGCTGCTACTATGTATATCACAAGGAAATAGGACCGATTAATGAATGCCTGGCTGCTGTGGGGATGGAAATGGAACCACTGATCTATGATGTGATGGCATTATATGAGGAAAAGAGAATGGAGTGACAGTCGCTGTTCCCATGATTATTTGATACTGGAATGAAGATCATACAGATAATACTAACGGACATATCAGAGGAACAGTTAAGTAAACAGGTACATGAGGATGTAGTAGTAGGTTTGAAATAGAAACCAACAAAGAACTTGGCTTGTTGGTTGAGGTCAATATGTGAAATTCATTTCCTTCTTCTCCTTCTTGCTTTTCCTTCACATCTTCCTTGCCTTCTTCCCCTTACAAACATGTTTCTTTGGCCATTTTTGCATGGCACAATTACACCCGGGTTGAACCAGGATCATATATACCAGAGATATTTTAGTCCAGTTTCTGCCTATGCACAGCTCCCCACTTTTGCCCAGGAGCAGATCTAGGACCAGTAGGATATGCTCCAGTCTACTCCATATGAGCCAGACTTCTGTATTTACTTCAGAAGCATGCCTGAGCATGCCCAGTGTACTGTGTTCTGATTGGCTGTTGTTTTTGAGTGGCAGCTTGAATGAATGTCAGGTGAGGAGATCAGGTGGCTGGGTGGGAAAAATAAACTGGTTCTGCTCTTGATTGGTTTTTGCATGGTACAAGCACAAGCAGGGTCACACCAGGACTTTTTAAAAGAACCTCCAAACTGGTGATTTTTGAAAATCCCGGGCTAAGGTAAATATCACAGGGTAACTCCAGGGCAGACCCTGTGCAGCTTTGGGAACCGTGAGGAATTCCCAGCTGCATAGGGACATTTTCCATGCTCATTCCAGGATATTTTGACAGTGCAGAAATGGCCTTTGTTTCCAGTTCTGTACCTATCAAGCTAACTTGTCTCCAGACTTCCTTTCTTCCTACTTCCTAGGATCTGACCATTAGTATCTTTACCTCCTTAGATTTCTTTGCAGCAAAAGCTTGGGTGGTAGGTAGATTCAGGGGCTGCCACTAAAGGAGGAAGGGGCTTTGCTGCATTTACTGGAGGATGTCAAGAAGCAGTAAAAGGACTTTGGATCCACTGCTGCAGCACTGCACAGGTACAAGACTGTACCCAGTTCCAGGGGCACATGGTGACAGTATCATTTGCCAGCTCTGTGTTCAGCTGTTCTCTTAGAAGCCATGTCCTTGCAGAATGTTGTTGCAGAAGCCTTGATTTTTCAGCCATCGCCCCCCTGATGCCTTCTGGTACAGGCACTATATCTCTTTCTCTCTGTATTGGTGTTCAGTGGCAATAGCTCAAATTCTCTCAGCTAGGCATCATGACAGCCACTACTGACCCTTCTCCACCTTACAAAATTACCCATGTTACTAATGCTGTTTTGACGTTTCAGTTTGGGCCAAACAAACAACTTTTCTTTGCTTCAGTGTAAAAGGTGCATACAACTCCTCTGGACAGAACTGTGCCTGTTTGCAATTACCACAATTGCTCTTGTATTACGCCAGTCTTGAGAATGCAGCATCGATTGTACTTTTAATTTTGTAGGTTTTTTGTAGTTTGGATGCACATGCATGAGTAGCAGCAAATGATATGGAGCAGATTTTCATTCAGATGCTCATATTTGACTCAAGTTAGTACTAATTCAGAGTTTAAACACATTTCATATTCTCTCAGAATCAAAATGGTGGTGGCAGCAGAAAGTGTAATCAAGTAGGGTTTTTAAGGCAAACAACAAACATAAGTGATTTACCATTCTATGCCTCTGTGTAGCAACTTGTAGAGGCATATCTAGGAAAGCCCAGGGCAAAGCCTGAGTTTTCTACCCCCCCCCCAAACGGGTGGCCGCCCTCCTCTACCACGATAAAACAACCTAGCTAATCCGGTTCAAAATCTGAGGAAGGGTGAACCCCTCAAAATCCACCTCCCACTTTGGCTCCTTTCCCCCTCCCCCACCTGCAGAGAGCCTCCTTTTGCCTCACAGTTTACCTGCCTCCTGCTGAGGGGGAGTCAAACTCGCCCCTGCCATAAGGTGCTCCCCACCACCCAGGCCAAGCTCTTGTCCCATGAAGCCCTCTGCAGGCCCGGCCCAAGTGGGCCTTGGTAGGTCCCGATCCCTCCTGCCAGGGAAGAGGCAGCCTGCCTGGAGCCCAGGCTTGGCTGAGGGCCTCACTCTTGGTCTGTCTGCGGCAGGTTTTCTGCACCAGGATGGCCTGTTTTGCTGGGCCCCAGTTGGCCTCTCCTTCCAGAACACCGCTTGCCCGACCGCCTGCTGAGGAAGCCACTCTGGGCCATCCCGTGCCTCAGCAGCCCCAAGGAGCCACTGCCGCCTCAGCTGCCCTTGCTTGGTCCTGCCTCCCAGGCAGGCCCGCAAGAGTGAGAGAGGGGAAGGCCATGCTCCCTGGGGCTGGGAGCGTCACTAGCTGGATTCAAAGGCACTGAAGAAACAGCCTCGCAGCTGCTGCCACTCCCCGCATGCAGAGTGGCATAGTTGTGTCTATGTGGGGGTGATTTTCTGCCCCCACGTGACTAAATGGCCTCTGCCCAGGGACATGTGACCCCACATGTCCCTGTGGGTTGTACACCACTGGCAACCTGGGACTTTGGCACCGCATGTCCATTCCAGGGGCACATGAAGTCAAAGAAAGGGACAAACAGGGTCCTTTATTCAAATATAATTTTTATTTTCTCGCACATGAAACAAACAAAACGTACAAACATTTAAAAACACACATATTCCTTCACACAACTTATATTGACTTTCAGCTATCTCGTCTTTTAGTAAAAGTTATCTCTAGGTTCATGCATATGTAGTTGAGCCATTGCCACCCGAGGGTGGGACTCGTACTGCTCCAAGTTCCTAACAAAATAACGACACAACCCTCTTGTCTGTGGGTTAAAATTTTGGCCATAGCCAAACCGTTTTATTGACAAAGGATGAAAAGAAGCGTGAGGCGCAGCATGGGATCTGATCTGAACACTGGGCAGCCCGAGAGCTGTCCTCCAGTGAAAACTTTCCTCCAACCCGTCTGTTGGAGGAAACTGTTAACCTTGCGCAGCAATCGTGGAACCCAGCCGGCGAAGTGCCCCTTTCTGGAGATCCGTTTTGCGCAGCGCAGCGATAGTGGAAATTCAGGTGGCCGACATGCCCCTGTCTGAAGATCCATTTTACCGCTAAGGGGTGCAAGCCTCAGTAGCCCCCGGCTGGGCATCCTGACCCACGGCTTGCTCCACCCCAAACCTCTTAAGGAGGTTCCGCCAAAGAGGGTTAGCTCCGCAGCTCCCCTCACCATCAGATCAGTTCCCATGCGCAACCGCCAGCTTGGCTATGACAGCATACACATGCATTAACATTGACAAAAAGGGAGAGGTGGGTGGGAAACAGCGCCGCTCTGCTCCAGGGTGGGGCCAAGGGCCAGGTCAAAGCCTAATATAGGCTCCTGGCCGCCCCACCTGCTGACGCCCATAGTGGGTGTGGCCAACGCCTCCCTTCTGAGGGGAGGCATGGCAGGGCCTCTTTGCAGTGCCCATCCCGGGCAGCAATGGCAGGCCCTGTTGATTCCAGGGCCGCTCTTTAATTCAATAGTTATTTCTTAAGTGTATTCTAGTGGCTACAGTGACAAAGAGGGATCCTGAGCACTCTTTCCCATGGCATTTTCCCAAAGCCTCTCCCTCCCTCATGCCCCATTGACAGTCAAATGGACACCTCTTAAAATATGAGTCTCTGCTTGAATATATAACTTTCTCAGATTATAGATTTTTCATGATTTATTTTTATGCTTGCAGGGAAGGCAGCAAGGTATATCCCAGTCTCATCAGAACCTGGAAGCTAAGCAGGGCTGCTTCTGGGAAGGAAGACCTCCAAGGAAAAGGGAGGAAGGCAATGGCACATTGGCACCCTACCCATGCTTAATCATTTGCCCTGAAAGCTCCTTGCTGGGGTCACCGTAAATTGACTGTGACTGGATGGCACTTTACACATGCAGACTCGCACATTTTTACACTCAGTAACCACAACTCTGTAAGACAAGCGAGTAAACATTCCCATATTAAATAAGGGGAGGAATTAAGTTCAGGAGGTGGTGTCTTGGCTATGTATACACACTGAGGTGATGGCCAATATGAGTTTGGAACCAGTGTCTTCCTGACAGTTAACTCAGGCTTATCCCAGTGTACGAGCTATTACTTTCAATGTACCTATTTCAAAAAAAACCCCCCACACATACAATTCCATTTCAAAGCATGATAAAGCCTGCAGGTGGGAGTACTTGATGGATCCTTTTCTTAAGTGTCAGAGCCACTTGCTGTCAATTTATTTGGCTGCTTTAAAAAAAAAACTTCAAATATACAATAATGGCAAAAGACTAGGCTTTTAGCTATAATACTGCACAAGATGTGAATGAACATCTCTGAGTGCTCTTGTGCTAGGTAACTGGACCATGATAAAATATTTAGCAGAGGGGGAAAAACAACAACGCAGAAACACTTCAAATTCTTCTTGTTTTTACTATACAACACTGGCTTCTTTTTAGAAGGCCACTCTTATTTCTTATCTGAAGCATAATGGAGGATATTCTACATTTGGATTAGGTCCGCATCCTCTAGCATAGCTACGTTCGTGAGATCCTCATCCAGCTGGTCCCACATGTCAAATCCCTGACCTTCCATTTGCAAATTATTTTCCAATGATTCCTTGGGAGCTTTTTTGCGGTTGTTCACTATGCATCATGAAACTGTAGGAATTGTTTGGTATTTTCCAAGTTCCATGTTCAGTTTATTCAAGACAATGGTGAAATCCAATATAGTGCCCATTATGAACTAGATATATACCACAGGACATGACACAGACTTCTTTGAAATATTAGTAAGGTCCCAAGACAGTTCTGTAGTGGCTCCTTAGTGCAATGGCAACAAAATGTGGACAGGAATATTGATCAAAATGTCTGCTCAGTATCATAATCCTGCTTAAAAACAAATAGGTTTAAACTAGGGGTATACAAATCTGTCCCTTTTTGTCTCTCTTCTTGCTAGAGCACATTGACATGTTGATCCTTTGGTTTCACCCATTTTCTCTACATTGCTGGTGTTCCCAGTACATTCATTTTCCACCATTGCAATGACCATTCAATGTCATTTTTATGCCACAGTACATGCTATTTTTATCACATTTTATGCAATTGATGGAAAGTGGGTGTGAATTTTATTGGCTGTATTTTTATGAATTTAAGTAGTATGACTGAGGGAGGAAAATAGCTGGAAGTCTGACACTCAAATAGCAGGGCTTCCTGCCCTGCTGACACAAATGCAAAAAACACCAAAATATACCCAAAAAAGTCAGACTGACCCAAATTTTTCAGGTATACGGGTATACCTGAATATGTTATTTGTCTTATTCAGGCATACCGATAATTTTATGTCTGAATAAATCCAAATCCAAATTTTACCAAATTTCTAGAGTATTGACCAAGCCTAGCAGTGTGCAAGATTGAGATCTATATCCTAAATCTCCAGGAAAATAAGCATGAGGGACAAACCCAAAAGCATTTCTTTTGAAATCAGTATAAAACAGTGTGGCGCACACAGACTGTTTTTAAAAATGACACTAACTGTGAATTTAAAAATGCTTCTTAGAGGACTAATCCATTTTCTGCGACCTTAATCATCTGACCAGTAAGTTGCAAAGGAACAAAATATGTCAGTTTCTCATGTTCTAGCTCTAGAGGATAACAAAATCATTGGAACATATGAAAATAAGCATTTGCATTTTCCCCCTAATGAACTTTCATCTCTAGATAGGTCTGAAGGCAAATAGTCTGGATGATACAATGCTTCTTTATTAATTATCCTGCAACTTTATCCTCTTGCCTATATTCTTCCCACGTTTCATCCTAATGTGCTTCAGCTCCAGTCAATTCAATTTATCAGGAGTCAAAAGGATTGTAGCTGGGCTGATTTGCTTTGGGTCTCCTTCTAGCTAAACCTGAAAACTCAATTTTCAAGTGAGATTTTTGTTTCTTCTTCCTCTTCAATCAGGTACACATGAGAAGAACAATAACTGAATTTTAAGATGCCATTATTATTTACTGAGATCTAATTCACATCAAAAGGCAGCTCTTGAAAGTGCCGAGGTGTTATCCTTCCTCATGAATGCACACACTCAGAGTTTCTTTATTGCTTCAATTACGGGAGTATTTTGGAAGTCAGTTACAGGGGGATGGGGGAAGAAAGAAAAAATCTTTGGGAGCATAGTCAAAGGCTATAACACTAGCTAGAGACTCATGATTTATATTTCTTACACAAATAGTACACACAGAGATCCTATATGAGGAAAAATCAGCATGCCAGTCAAATGTTCATGTTTTATTCTCTGGCTCGATTTTTAATGCTGTGCTTACAATGTTGGGGGTGGTGTGTGGTTTGTTAACAACTTTTGTAGATTTTTTATGTTTGTATTATGTTTTACTTCATAAACTGCTTCAAGCAAATTCTCAGGCAAGTAGCAAGGATTTTTTCCAGAATAAAATTATAATTCTGTGAGTCCACACCTGTTATCTGATCTACCCATATTTCCCCCTGCTCCCAAGATTTACTGATTGTTCTGTTATTTTTGAGAACTAGCCCTGAATTGTTCATCCCAGCTGTCTCTGTTCTTAAATACTACTTTAAAAGGAGATTAGAAAAATTCCTGGTCTGTTATCTATCAATGGCTATTAGCTACTGAAAAATAGTGTACCGCTGAATACCAGTTGCTATAGAGAGGCTGGAACAGGGGCGGCTTGGCTTCCATGCCCTGCTTATAGGCCTTCCAGGGCATTTGACTACACATGCTGGAAAACAGGATGACCTAGTTGGAACTTCAGTGTGACCTAGCAATGATCTTTTAAAATTCTTCTTATGATAGCTATTCCTACTGTGCAATAGGATGCCTTTGGGGAATCCTGCCATTGCCATTTGGTGAAAGTTTTCCATTGACATTTCTTCTTCTTGCAGCTCATCTGTGCATGATTTTTCAATAAAAAGTACATGAATGAAGTTTGTTTTGCCTGATGATCCCATGCATATATAGTTTTTTTTCCTTTTTGTTTGTTTCTTTTGAGGGGAATGTCTGCAAAGGCACAATGACGTGATTATGTGCATATTACAGATTCTCTTGTTGTATCGCTGTAGCTTACAAACAGAGGTACTCATCAGTGGTGAAGCCACCAGGGGCGGGGGGGGGGTGCGTGAATCACCAGGTGCACCGATTCTGGTCATGTGGGGAGGTGGAAAAATCCCCCACCCCGTGCCCCCCTGGGGTGCCCTCCCCTTGCCCCCTTTCTGTGGCACCCCCTGCCCCCCCCACGGCACCCCCCATGGCACACTCCCCACTTACTTTTAGGAATAGAACATCCCAGAGGAAGCCTGCCTGCGTTGCCTGGGCCTGGTGGGAACTACATGCGGGGATGGGGGGCCATGGGGGACTGCAGGGGGGCATGGGGGCCACAGGGGGACATGGGAGGGCGCCCCCCCCCAAAAGCCAGAGTGTGCACCGGGCACACTCTGGCCTAGCTACGCTGCTGGTACTCATGTACATGCAGGATGTATGTACATTTACTGTAACATCAGAATATGGCTACTACTAGTCAGAGGAGACACATCTGAGCCATACAGTCATACTTTCATGTGTTCCTATGAAATCAGGAATAAGTATCCACCAATAAAAATTAAAATCCATGCAACATGAAACAATCAGTCAGATTGGCTTCCAGGCCAGTCACTAGAATTAAATCTCTCTCCAATGAAGACAACAGACTGTCATTAATTCTTGTTTATTTAAATCTTTAGAACTCCTGAAATATATGACATGATGCCAAGTCCCCACGACCTTTCCCACTATCATTTTGGAAAGACAAAACGGTGGCTAAGAGAGTGAAATAGAGTATTGGTTTATTGGGTCTATTTTTATTTTTAAAAATGTGGTCTGGCAACATGAACTGAGTACATCACAAAGAAAAATGTGCTTAACAGATTGCGGCCAGCTACAAAAGTTAATGGTCAAGTTGAACAGCTGAGGGGAAGAAGAAAAAGTGCTAGCACTTAATGGATTGGAAAATAGCTAAAGGGTAACAGAGAATAATCACAAGTGGAACCTTTTACATTGGAGTACTGATAGTTTTGTTCCTTCCACATAAATGCTTTCCTCAAAAGTGAAAAAAAAGTCCTTGATGAAATGGATATCTCAACAAGCAACTATAGATGTGATCTCACAGAATTCTGTGTTTGGTTTGAAGAAGGTCAAGTTCGTTTTAGCCTGAGATCAGAACATTTCTGTGTAGATCTCCTAAATAGAAATATCGTCACAGAATGTGATTTTTTTTTAAAAAAAGAGAAAGATCAGCCTGATAGTCACAAGTGATGTGTTCAGTGGCATATCTAGGTATGTTGGATGAAGGTATTTGCAATGACATAATTGTATGCAGCGCCTGTCAACCAACCCATTCTTCCTTTTGAATGAATCCGGTGTTTACAAGCTGATGCATATCTATGTTAGCCATGTGCAGATTAAAAGAAACTGTTTTTTTTAATATATTGTGGCTATTCAGACTATGTCATCATTCTTATGACTGGCAATTAGGCAACTGGTTATTTGCATGGCTCCTTCAGCAAGAGTAACAGCTATCCTGTATGCAAACAGACTCTGGCTTGAATCTGGTGAGCCATGAGTGGCCCAAAGGAAGGGGAAACGTGGCTTGATCGGAGAAACTGATCATTTGTGAAACTGTGAAGACTACGGGCCCTTTGTGTTGTTTCCTATTGTGGGGAAACTAGCCTTATTAAAAAACATCTCACACAGAGATAGATTTTGAATTTCTCATCCCTGCTGTTTCAAGCCACAGATTTTGATTTAGCTTCTTTCGTATGCAAATCTAGTGCATGATTTTTTTTATTTTTGTGTCATTTTTCTGTTTCCTCACAAATTTGCTTGCTTAATATACACATATTTCAACATTATTTGCACATCAATAATGTGTACATTCTGCGGGTTTGAGAAAGTATCACATACATACACAATGCAAACAAATTTACAAAACCAAGTAACAAAAAAAAAGGAAGAACAGGAACCATTAGGGAAAAAAAAACAGAACAGGGAACATTTGTTCATCTTTAGTTTCATATAGTTATCATTACACTTGGCACTGAGAACTTTTTAAAAATAATGTTCCAAGTTATTCATGACATTGTTTACTCATTAATTATACTTGCTTAAACTGCATCTATCCCATTTTTAGCCAACCAAATGAAGCATTAAAAACAAGAATGATGTTGTCACTTCCACCAGATAGTCCCAAAGTGGAGCTGAATCCTTGACCTTATGAGGACACCTAAGATTCCCAGCTCTGGGTTGGAAAATACCTAAAGATTTGGGGATGCCCATAGTAACTCCAGTGAACAATAGTTTGTCTCCCAAAGTTAGTGGTTACAGTTCCAAGAAAGATGGGCCGAACATTAATCTTTGTATCCATGGTTATCCACATGGTTATCACATTGGTCCCAGTTCATGTTAGGCCTGGCAGTGGCAGTAAAGATTTAGGGAGACGGCTAAGAAGTCAGCCTCAGTCCTGATTTTCCAATATCACTACCGCATGGGCATATAGGACAGGCTCATGTTCAACATTTACATGAACAGAAAGACTTCTGTTCACAGAAGCATGGATTCCTTGCCATTTCCCTCCTGCTACATGATTCTATGAAACTTATCAATCTTATGTATTTATTTCATGTATACCTCACCTTTCTTCCCAATAGGGAGGGTGATGCAGCTTTCTCATCTCCTCCATTTTATCTTTACAAAAATCGTGTGAGGTAATGTAGACTAGGACTGCCAAACTCCAGGTCAGACATGGAAGTCTCTCAGAGTCACAAATGATCTCCAGACTTCAGAAAAGAGCTGCTCTAGAGAAATGGCTGCTTGGGAGGGTGGAATCTATGGCATTATACCCCACCGAGATCTGTCCCCACCCAAACCCATCTCTCACCCAGGCTCCACTCCCAAATCTTTAGGTATTTTGCAATCTAGAGTTGGCAACCCTAGCTCAGACCAAGGCTGTTTCCACACAGGCATGCAAGCATGGGTGCACTGACATAATTGCAGTCGGTGCACCCCCTGGGGCCGTTCACACGCCATTGTGCAAATGGCCCCGGTGCCCCAGAGACCTGCGGGGTCACCTTCGCACGGGGCATGCCACTTCCCCCCCTCTTACCTCCTCTCAGCTGCTGTCACTGTAGAGAGGCCAGGGGACACGCCCACATAGCCATGGTGATGCCTCTAGGGACGGAGGCCAGTAGGTGTGTCCCCTGGCTTCTCTTCAGGGAAGCCAGCCTGTACAGGGGGGAAAGAGGGGGAAAGAGGAGAAGGTAAGTGGGGGGAAAAGTGGCGTGGGGAAAACACCGCCTTCCACCCACTGCTGTTCGTGTGGCAGCGGATGGAAGATGCTGCTGCGATGCAGCAGTGCCAGCTGTGTGAACAGCACCCCAGGAATGGTGATTTTACCGTCCCTAGGGCGCTGTTTTCTGCTGGTGAAGAAACAACCCCCGAGTTTGTGATTTACTCGTTCAATGGAGACCCAGGTGGCCCTTACAACCCAGACTGCATTTTTCCACCTTTGTTAGGCCCGGCGGTTGGCTCCCTTCCTGACCCAAGCAGACCTTGCCACTGTGATCCATGCAATGGTCACCTCCAGGTTAGACTATTGTAACTCGCTCTACGCGGGCCTGCCCTCGCACCTGATTTGGAGACTGAAACTGGTCCAACATGCAGCAGCACATTTGCTCACAGGGGGCGCCTTTTGAGATCATATCCAGCCTGTGTTGCACCAGCTGCACTGGCTCCCGGTTGAATTCTGAATCATTTTCAAGGTGTGGGTTTTGACCTTCAAGGTTTTACACGGCTTGGGACCCTCGTACCTTCGGGACCACATTGCCCCTTATGTCCCTACTCGGCCTCTGCATTTGGCAGAGGCCAATTTGCTGGTGGTCCCCGGCCCCTCAATGATGCGGCTGGCCTCCACACGGGCCAGGGCCTTTATGGCTCTGGCCCCGGCCTGGTGGAACACTCTTCCTTCAGCTGTCTGGGCCCTGTGGGATCTTGGAGAATTCCGCAGGGCCTGTAAGATGGAGTTGTTCCACCGGGCCTTTGGAGGGTCCAGCTGCTGAGTAGTGCCCTCTCCTCTCTACTCTGTTTCTGCATCAGGGTACCATATCATTGGATCCCACTGTCCTCCCTCTTTTTTCTGTTTTGAGGGGAGGGTCTGATATTAGGTTTATTGGGCGCCTTTTATTGTATGACTGTTGTTTTAAATGGGATTTTATTACTTATTTTAGTAATCTAAATTGTTGGAGCCATGTAAACTGTTCTTATTATTTGCTCCTCGTTAAATAGTGTGCTGAATTTTATGTTGTAAACCGCCCAGAGCCCCTCGGGGATGGAGTGGTATAAAAAAAACTAAGAAATAAATAAAAATAAATAAACTTCCATGGCAGTATGGGAGTTCAAATCTAACAGATCCTAGTCTGACAGACCCTCAAAAACAGTTTGGGAGAGACAGAGTTTAATGACAGAGAGGGAGAATGGGGGGGGGGGGCAAACCCTCCCCTTCTCGTACACATTTTAAGCAGGATTCAACCCTCTACTTAAGTAATGTTTATAACATTTCAATAAATCAATTTGAACATCCTCATATTGCTTGATAGACTCCTGGATGTGAGAAAGGTCACCAAGTAAATTAACGGTGGAGGTAAAATTTGAACCAGAGAGCCTAGTTTTCTGTCCCATTTCTTAGTCCCTCTGCTATCAATGCTGTAGTATTATTTACAGTTCAAAACATTTTGTGCTTACAGATTAAGAAGCTATTGTATTTTCCAACAGAGTAGGCCTAAGCAAAATGCACACAACACAAGACTTCATATTGTCTAAACTGAAGGTTGATAAGGAAATATCCCATTAGACTCTAAATAATCCTATTAGTTTACATAACCATTAATCCTACTAATTACACAGGCCTCTGGGACATTCCAACTTCCACACCATATTTCTCTGTATCAGGAGGACACCAACCATCAGAGATCAGTTTTGTGCAAAGTGGCTAGTTACAACTTTTTCTCTCACATCTGACTGAGATTCCCAAACCTCTTCTTTGTGAACCTTGAACTAACACTGTAGGCACTATATAGCAACTGAAGCAACTTTCTTCCCCTGGATTCTGAATTTCCTCGCTGCTGGATAGCAGAAGAGGAGGTCATTTGACTTTAATTATTTTAATATTACATAAACAATAAATAATTAATATAAATAACATCATTAAAAGCATAACATTACAGTGTTCTACAAAAACCACTCGGCGTCCAGTATTAAAACTATCAATAAAACCCTCCCAGAGAGGGGGACGGTGGATCCAGGTGTCACAGCTCCCAGAATGTTAAAAAGGGAGAGGCAAAGAGGGCGCTCACCAGCTGGCCTCCCCAAAAGCCCGGTGGAACAACTCTGTCTTACAGGCCCTGCAGAACTCTCCAAGATCCCGCAGGGCCCGGACAGTTGGAGGAAGAGTGTTTCACCAGGCAGGGGCCAGGGCCGTAAAAGCCTTGGCCCGGGTGGAGGCCAGCCATATCATTGAGGGGCTGGGAACCACCAGTAAATTGGCCTCCAAATTTCCTAAAGATGCATGTGTACCATATCAGACACAAAGGCAAATTCCACGTGGGCCAAAAACAGCAGTGTGAAAATGGTGTGAAAATGGTATCAAAGGGTTTTAAACCATTTCCACACTGTTTTCACACCGCTGTTTTTGGCCCATGTGGAATCCGCCATATAGTTGGTGCTCATACACAACTAGGACTGCCAAAATACAAAATGCCTTGTCGCCCAACTGCAGCAGTAAAATGTTGCCACATGCTGGCCATTGAGCCCTGAGGTGGGTGTCATTCAAGAACATACCTCAAACAGCAATCTTCTCACTTGGGATCAGTGTGCAAGAATGCCAGAGATACTGGCTGTTTTGGGTTTTCTAGACTGTGTGACGATGCTCTGGTAGTTTTTGCTCCTAACATTTCACCCACATCTATGGCTGGCCTTTTCAGAGGCAGGTCATGGTAAGATGTGTTTCTCTCTTTAATAAAATGTGGAGCAGAAATTACCAGACCACAGCCACACAGCCCAGAAAACCCTCAATAGCCAGGGGATTCCAGCTACAAAAACCTTTGACAAAGTCAGAGATAATAGGAAACAGTCTGATATGTATTGGGTGGCTCTTGGAAATACTGCCATTCCCTCCTGCTTCCCACTGTGTCCTCAATTATTGCAATGCATGTAAGAGGCAGCTACTAGTTTGGCTCCAGACAGCAAAGGCATCAGAGGGGAAAAGAGACTTTTCCCTGTCAGATGTGGGGGTGGGGGATTTTTCCACCTCCCCACATGACCAGTTTCACTCTCTGGTCAGTTTCACCCTCTGCTTGCTCCCAACATTTTGTGTGCTTGTGAAAGGATTCTCCCTGCCTCCATTTGCTGAAGTTTATCCCAGGCCATTTGCTGTGCAGGTTCTGATCCTGTGCACCTTTTCAGTTTGAAAAGTACATAGTTGTGATCAGTTCGTTTTGCCAATTCTGGCTATATATATATATATATATATATCCTTTTTAGAAAATAAAAATTGAGGAACTATCTTTGAAAATGCACAGACATACATAAGATAATCTTAGCCACTCAGAGGACTGCTTTACCTCCCATTTACCTCAGTGGGAGGTAAAGCAGTCTTCTAAGCACTTAAGATTCTCTTATGCATGTCTGCATATCTTCAAAGATAGCTTAAAAAAAACTATGTTGACAAGCTGGAACAGATCTTGAGGAGAATAACCAAAATGGTAACATACTGGAATCCATGCCCAGATAGGAGAGATTTAGGGAGTTGGGTATGTTTAGTCTGGAGAAGAGAAGGTTAAGAGGTGACATGATAGCCATGTTTAAATATATGAAGAAATGTCATGTTGAAGAGGGAGCAAGTTTGTTTTCTGCTGCTCCAGAGACTAGGACAAGGAGTAATTGATTCAAAGTACAGGAAAAGAGATTCCACCTAAACATTAGGAAGAACTTCCTGACAGTAAGGATATTTGTGTATTCCTGCATGGCACGGGGTTGGACTTGATGCCCTTGTGGGCTCTCCCAACTCTATGGTTCTATTCTCTTTATTGCCAGAATTGGCAGGATGAGCTGAATACTTTTTGGACTGAAAATGTGCCCAGAATTGGAGCCTGCATAGCAAACATCCTGGGGCAACCTTCAGCAAATGAAGGCAGGGAGAGTCCCTTCACCAGCTTGCACCCAAAATTATTTGAGCACTAGTGGAGGCTGAAACTGAGCTAAGTGGTTAGGTGGGAAAAATAAGACACCTCCTGAGCTCTGCATTTCTGCACAGCCAGGCAGGGGACATCTTGCAGGAGGTTTAGGGGGAAAAGATGCAGTTGAAAGCATTCTCAAAAAAAGATGCCTTGACCTAAATTAAGGTTTCCTGAGGATGTCTTGGGAAAAAAGCTATGTGGAACGCCTTCCCAAGATGCTTTTCTAAAGGTCCTAAAGACATCTCATTTGTGCGATGTGGAATGGACCACTGTTTTGTACCATAAATAACTCTTGGTTATCTGGGCTCTCTCTATTTTTGCATCTTCAGTGACAACCATTTTGATCCAGTCCTTTTAAAGTGCCAAATAATTCTGAGCTGCCTGGTGTCCAGTGGAACAGTTGCTTTCCAATCAGTACCTGCTGTCCTCCTTGGGGCTGTTTCCAAGGGGAGAAATACTCTTCCGGTTGGTGTTAAAATATAATGCTCTCACTAAGCAAGTGAGGCAAGCAGATGCTTGCATTAACATTTAATTGAATTTATAACACTCTGCCACATGTTAACATACATTAATGATAAGCATTAACCAAAACAAAAGAAATTATGTTTCATGCCCTAGAGAAAAAGAGATCTCTGAAGAGTAAGCATTTTCTTTTCTTCCTCTTCTGTTTAGGAAAAGTATTGTGTTTGTTTCTTCACTGTTCTCTGGTCAATGACTTCTTCATTCTAAGATCATGGATGGTGGGCATGTCCCCCTGATGAGGCAGATGTCTGGATAAAATTATCTGCCTTGATCTGTGGTTACTAGACTAGACTAGACTTATTTTATTCATGGGCCTATCAAACCCTATTGATGGTCAACACTTCTAAACCCAGATATATATTTTTACCCCTTGAACTAACCCATTCACTTGTGGTGAGACCATATAATAAAGTATTTAAGTACTACCCAGCAGTAAAAACTTCACAGTTTTAAGTACATTAATTCAACCACAGTTGTTAGAGCACATGTAATCTCAAGAGGAATGTAACATTGAAGTGTAGAATGGCTCACACTTTTATATTTTGAAAACAACTCTTTCCTTTATGAGGAAAGTGTTCTGATTTTTTTTTACCACATCTTGGTGGTATGGCACTGCAGTGGTAATGCTGAAGTGCAGAAGATAGCTGGCAGCATTGGCCTCCCCTGACAATAGTCTTGGTACAGCACAAAGAGAAGATCCTAGTTCTTACCACTAGAGATTGAAACCCCTAGAATTCTATGCTAAGATTTGCCGATCCTCAATGTAGTACCCAAGTTTCCCATGATGATCCCTGATGTGTTTTCTGGGGCTCACTTACTTTGTCCTCAAAATAGTTCTTTCCAAAAGCAAAGAACCAATCCTGTTTTTTTTTTCTACTTCATTAGAACAAACAGTGCTTCAGAAGATCTCAGGAAGTGCCACTTTTGGATCTGCAGGAAGTGCCCAGTTGGAAATTGCTGCCTTCATCATAAGAACTGGCTTGGGATTTTCCAGCACTTTGTGATTAGCTCCAGTTCCCATGGCAACAATTCACAACTGGTCCTACCACACATGGCAACCATTTTGTTTTATCACACACACCCCTTTCTCAAAATTCCAGTAGAGTCTCCTGGCTCAACAAGTTTGGGACCACTCATTTAGTGGATCCTCTATTAAAGGTTGTATTATTTGTTCTCTGCAGTGTTGTAGTGAATTATTTCTTCATGCAACTAAAAACAAAACTTTGTACATATGTTGATCTAATGGCTAAATGCCAGTGTTATAGATTTCCCCAGTTGTACTGGAGTAGATTCTTCAGATGATGAGGAATCCCTTTTAGGTGCACTCTCCTCTGAACACACATGCAGGCAGACCCCATGATCCCTCCTTAGCAACTAGGTCCAGCCTACATCCTGAAGGAGTGAAGAAGCCAGGAACTACATGGGAATTCCTGTACCCTGTCAGCTTTTCCCAATGACCTGGAACCACTGCAGGAACGCTGCCAAAGTCCTAATCCAAAGAATCCTCCCTGGAGCACCAAGATCAGAGAGGAAGGGGAAGTAGTATGGAGTCATGGATGTAGTAATGCACTGCTGACCCAGCAGCACCGTGGTAGAACGTTGGCTAGGAACACGGACCTCCGCTGGCCCCGCTGCTGGCGACTTCCACCAGATGATGTTATCTCCGCCTCGCCTCGCTCTGCGCTTCGACTTCGCTGACAACAAGCTGGTGCCGAACCCGGAATCCTCAAACCCACCCTGCTCACCGCCGCCTGGGGAAGGTGTCATGTACCGGGTCCGCTGGATCGGCGATCCAGGGACCACCGCTTTGGTATCGCCCGTCAGCTGGATCACCGGCGATTCAGGGACTCGAAGTCCTAGGACACTCTCTCGTCCGACATCGAACACCGGTGAGTATGGGGAGCTTGCAAAAGCAGGGCTTATGACAAGCACGCTAACTTAACTAAAAGCGCTAGCTTAAATGCGCAGGTCTCCATATAAAGAGAGAGGGAGCTGCGCAAATTGGTTGAGGAGATTGAAGCTCAGTGTCCATGGTAACTCGAGGGGGACATTGAATCTTATGACTGGGAAACACCGGGCTTAATTCTTCGCGACAGAGCCTCGCTGCGCGTCACTGCTACTGACGCGGAGACAATGTTATGTCGCCATCAGCCTGCAGACCTATGGCCCCTTTGCTGTAGGTCACCTTCTCGCCGATCTTTCACCTTCAATTTCCACCCTCGAATTTTCATCCACTAAATTGGACGCCTCGTCCTCCTTCTGCCCCTTTGCTCCTCCGCCTTCACTCTCCGCTGCTCGGCCTCCCCTTGTCTTCATTTTCCGGCCACCGACCGCCAGCACCATCGCGAATGGCTGGGTTTCAAACTCTTAGCAGAACGATAGCCACGATCTGCAAAAGAAGGAAACCCTGACGGAAGATCGATGCCGAGATCCTCGCGATTGTGCCCCCGGCCCACTTTACAGATACCGAGGGGAGGATGGCATTGTTCGGGCGGGTTGTCGAAGTACCGCCTCTTAAGCTATAACATCCTCACTGAGTCTCCGCAGGTGCCGGCGGGACGAGGAATCACTAGCCCCTACGCGGAGAGGCATTGAGGCTATCAGCGCAGGAACCACCCCAATGGTTCCGACGCACTGGAAGACCACCTTTCGCGATGCTCCTGGAGCCCTGCACAATTTGTGATCTGGGAAAGCGAAAAGTTCACCAGCAGTGCTTCAACAGGCAGCCACCTCTGGCGGCGCTTCTACACCGCCACAGCTTTACGGCTTCATGCCTTCACCAACCCCAATCAGATTGTTCCTGCCTGAGGCCACCCCACGTTGCTCCTGGAGTGCTACAAGGCTTATCGGAGGTTCCTAAATGCCGCCAGCCAACTCCAGAGTTTCTCCACCATCCGCAAAACCCCAAGAGCCCTATGCCGAAGTTTGTGAACAGGCTCCAGGAAGCTCTCAAAAGGCAGGTTGACAACGGAGGCCCAGGGCTAACTCCTTAAGCCGCCTCGCCAAAGAGAACGCCTGAGTGCCTTCGCAGCAGTCACAGGCTTAGGTAGGAACCCTGAACTGGCCGACATGCTCAAAGCTTGCCAGGACATCGGGTCTTTCGCCCATCAAGCCAGCCTTCTAGCTGCAGCCCTCTCCGCTGCCCTGAAACAGCCCCCCGGTGACGCAGTGTTTCACTGCAACAAGCCAGGACACTCTCCTCGTAAGGGACTGTAGACTGCCCGGGCGGGGGGCCTACAGCCTGGAGGGGGTCTCCCCAGAGGCTAAGACCCCAGGGAGGTGCTCCAAGACCGGGTGTGCTCCCAAAGCCTGCTGGGAAGGTCTCGCACTGGCATCTCTCCCCAGCCCGGAACCAAGGCCCGCGACCTCAAACCCTTTCCCCGAGCTCCCCACGAGATCTTCGCTGCTCCAGCTCAGTATAGTGATCCCATCCCCACGGAGACCATTATTAGGCTGGTCTTACAAAGCCTCGCTGAACAGGGGTTGTTCATCATCCCAGGGGTCATCGACTCCATGCACCAGGGAGCCATCCACATCCAGGTATGGGACAAACATCCCAGAAACTGCCAAGTTCATCTGGAACACTCCTGCCTCTCTATGCCTCACTCGAAGTCTAACGGTTCAGCTAATCTTAAATCTCGTTTCGCCCCTACGCCTAGTACTTCCTGCTCTGCTAGCCCCTTCTATTTCCAAAGTCACTATGTTTCTCCGCCTAGTGCCACAGAGTGGCACGATTTCAAAAATTCCTGCAGAGTCCACAATCACTGAACTACAAGCAGCTGTAAGGATCAAATCAGATTCAGAGCCTTCTGAGCCTGTGCAAAGCCCTAAGCTCAAAGCTCCCAGTGGCAGCAAAATCAAGCTGCACTTTCAGAGAGAGCAGGACGAGCCTGCAAAGGAACCGCAAGGTCCAGAGAGCAAGATCTCAAATCAGAGTTGCAGCAATCCTCCCCTCATTACTTTATGCCAGCCTGTATGCCTATATATGCTCTGTATGTCTTACCCTTCAGGAGACCCCTCAAAATTTTCCCTTCATCGAGTGGATTTGTCCATTGCTTCTAAGCTATGCTCTTATGCTTCAATTAAAGTTTCTCTCCTTTGATTATGTGGTGCCAATGCCTTGAAAGGCTTCACCCATTACAGCATCAACCTAAACAGACGAAGCTCGCAGCATGCTCTAGAGGCCGACATGGGACTCCGTTTGTAGCCTCCATCTTAGTTTAAAACCCCAAAACTCTTCTTCAAACTCTTCCTTTGAGAACCTTTTCCTTCTGCCCATCTGAGCCTACACTGCATACACATGGGCGCAAGTTTACATATGAAGCCAAAATCATTTTCATGCTCCCACATTCTCTGCTGAGCCCCTTGCCAGTCACAGTGCCAAGGGGTCTCTCAGCCACCTATCTTACACAGCCTCCGCCATGAAGGTAGGAAGCAGCTCAAACCGCCAAAGTCCCCTTTACAGGAGGGGAAGGTAGAGCTGACTTCCAAACCCTTCCCCCCCCCTCGCCTTCCTTCTGCACACCCTCCTCTTTCTAATGGGCTGACGCACTCCCACCTCTAGATCTAGGATCTGATAAAGGGTTTTTGCAAAACCCTCTCAATTTGCTCCTGTGATCAAACCTCAAGCCCAGGAACTGTTTTCTTTGCATCTTCTACATCTTTCCTATGGATGCATTACGATATGACTATAATTGTGAATTACGGCTGTTTGCAAAACACCCACACTTTAGACAGTGATTGGGATTGTTTTTACAAACAAACATCCCACCTGGATGTGACCTCTCCCTTCTCCTAAGCCTTCGGCAATTCTCTGCCTTGTGTCTCTAACGCTTTGAATGTTGCAAGTGATCGCTAGTCGGACGGGCCAACTGCACCCAAGGAAAGCTTAAGCCAAAACAAACGAAAAGAAAGGAGTGGGGTTCCCCCATCTATCGACCCAATCAAGGTCTCATCCAGCAGATCATATCCAGTACTATCTTCTAAACTAACTCAGCCAGCGACAAACCCCTGGGGAAAGCCGTTTGTCTTTTCTCTCCCACACAGATTTCCACCGGGATGGGGCCAACTCAACTCCTGGGATTAAGGAAAGCCGGCCCTATTGGAGGGCACCGCATTGCCCCCCAGCCTGGGCCGAGACAGGAGGGATCTCTGGAGCAAGCACACACCTATTCTTCCACAGGATCGCAAGAGTCACTGGCTGGGGCCACCCCCCCCCAACCGCAGCCTGGGCCAGCTGTGGCTCAGGAGGTTGATGCCAAGCTGCTGCCTCATCTACAACGCTTATTCTCTCCTCTCTGCCTCTGGCTGAAGCTTGGAGTTGCAGCCAGGACATTCTGATAGATTAACCTTGAACTCTCCGCTGTTTTCAGCCAGCTTTGAATGATGTTGGAACATGCCTTTCTCTCACAGCTCTGCTCGTGAGAGTCACTGGACTAGCAATGCTAAAGACTATCAGTAGCTCTCCTACACTTTGAGAAATCCATGGACTCTCTAACGCCATTGCTCGTGAGTTTTATGGTCAAACAGCGAGCCACATTGAACAATCATGCAGCCATGGGCTGCCTCCGCCCTTATATTCATCTAGCTTATGTATTGTTTATCAATGTTCATTATCTTCATGTATATGCGATGGTTGAATCACTGTGACCCAACTGACTGTTGCTGAAATTGTTGCATGCCTTTGAATTTAGAAATTAGCACTATTTTGCCATTTGGTTACGCCCCTGTTCCGCCCGCCGGACTCTGCTGCCGCCACCATCGCCCTGCCCCGGCCCACTCCACGGAACTCCAAGCGCCGGGCCACGCTTCCTCCTCTCCCTTGAATCCCGCTATTGAACGACATGCTGCCCCCCTCCAAGGCGAATTTGTCTCCTCGCAGTTTCCTGGTGGGAGTCCCTGGACTCACCTCCTACAACGCTTAAGACTATTGGCCGGGTTGGCCTGTGCCCATGGCGGTCCATCAATTCTACCTCCACCGCCTTCTGGATGCCCTAGCCTCCGAAAGCAGCAGGAACTGGCCGTTTAATTCTAGAGAATCGTACGCTATTGATTACTTGCTATTACTGCATCACTCATAGTTGTGAAAATGTACATAACATGTGTTGCTTCAATCTCTTGATAATTCCCAGTTGATTCATACAGCGGAGTTGCAAGAAGTTGTATCCAATCTGAAATATGACGTGTTGCCCCATTGGTGGTCAGTCCTCTGGGGCTGGCTACCGGGGATGGTTAAGTGCTATTGTACAGCTCTGCATTGGTTTGATTGTATGCTCCTGGGCTGCCGGATCTTGTTTTATTCAATGTGTATCTAATATTGCCTGTAACGTGTGTAAGAAGCCCCTCAAATTTCCCCTTTACCTTAAATCCGCCTCTAATAAAGCACAAGCAGCTTTGGCTGCTTGACTAAACGGGCGGAGGGGACACAAGCTGCCCCTTTAAATCGCCTCTCTAGCATTTCCGCCCTCCTTCTAAAATGTAAAAAGGAGGAGATGTAGTAATGCACTGCTGACCCAGCAGCACCGTAGAACGCTGGCACACCGGGCGCCCTACGCCTTCTGGCGACTGCAAGACTCTACCTCAACCTCCCATGAGTCACGGTCATGAACTATCTGCTCAGTCACTGGCGTCCGGACAAAGGACAATGGTCTTGCCCTCAGGTGAGGATTAGCCCAGACGCCACGCCTCCTCTCCTCAAGACGAGCAGCCACAGGTGAGATCATGCATCACATGATGATCTCCCGCTCTCCCGGACTCTCCCGTTCCGCCCTTCTACACGCCCCCATGAGAATCACAATAAAAGGTGCCAGGAACCAGCACGCGGGAGACTCCACTAGGAACATCGGACTGGCTACAACCCCCGCTGCTGGCGATCTCCACCAGATGTTATCTCCGCGTCTCGTCTCGTTCTTGCGCTGACTTCGCGGCGCGACAACAATGAAGAAGCACATGAAGAAAAGCCTTAAGTCTGCCTTCCTGCAATGAGGCATAATAGCTTTTGACAGGAGCTGGGTCTAACCAGATTATCAAAAAAAGCAAGGATCCCAGCATCTTATATGAGCCTGCAGAAGTTTGAAAGCTTTGCTGATTCAGCAGTTTCCATAAGGCTTGCTGTAATTGCCTTGCATTTTGCCTACTTGACACCTGCTTGCTTGCATACCCTGCCTTCTGGATGCCTTGACTCTTGCCTGCCTGGACTCCTGCCTTTTCTGCCTCCTGCCTGCCTGCTTGCATTTATTTCTGCTGCCTGCCTATCACTGCAAAGCAGGACAGCCAGAACATGAGGACTTCTAAGCACTCTCTTAAATCTATAATTCCCTGGATTCCTTGAAGAAATTCATGCAAGCCCAGTTGGTTTATGTGCAGAGTGCCACACTGTTGGTTTGCTTTGGGTCATGAAGGTGGTTTTACACCAGTATTATTATGAGCTGAGCCTACACTGTTCATGAAGATCATTGTATACCAATGCTATTACTAAATCATGCCTTGGCTGGATTTTCAGAAACCATGTTCCAGAACTGGTTTACCTATAAACTGCCTTAGGGGACATATGATTTCTAACATCATAAGCAGGTGAAGGTCAGTAGAAACTTCACACCACACTTATTTTTCCCCTCCAACTATTTTTGTTGTATGGATCATATGCTATACCAGGAAATCTTTTTTTTAAGCTGTCATGATTGAATTCAAATATATTTTAATTATCAGCCCAGGAAATATGATTGTGAAGGAAAGAGTTGGCAGCCATCAACCTTAGCGTAAAGTTAATATTCTCAGGTAGCAAGACTGCAGGCACTTTTTTTTTCTTTTAATTAAAATCTGCATACATAATATGCTTTATGCTTTACAAGATTGGTACATTGCAGAGTACACTACAGGACAATACTATAGATGTTCCATATTTTGTCCTAAACTTAAAGTGAGTTTTTCCAGCTCATTGTTCCTGGCACATTATGTCACAGACTGAGCTGAGGTCACAATTCCTGGTTCAGGCTCTGGAGTCCCTAACACATATATTCAATAGATGCTCTTAAATGTCTAACAGGCCCTTTCCACACAGCGGAAAGGGCGCCTCTCCACCAGCAGAAATTATGCCGGTGGAGGGGAGGGGGCCATTCTCAGATGGGAGCGCTAACAGTCCTCAAGAGGCCAGCACATGAAGAGGTGGCTCCAAGACGGGAGTCACCTTTGGTGTCTCCCCACTCACCTCATCCTCCAAAGGCCGGGTCTGAGGGGGGCTGCAGGGACCCCGCCCATGCTGCCCTCTGACCTCCAGGGGTCAGAGGGCAGCATGGGCGGGTTTCAGCAGCCCTCCAGACCGACGCTGGAGGACAAGGTTAGGGGGGGGGGGACAAGAAAGCGGCGCCTTCGCCACAGTGCAGTTCACACTGCGCCGATGAAAGGGCGGCGTTTTCCAAAAACCTCCCTGGGCCGCTGTAAATGGCCTGTGCAGAAAGGGCCACATATTCAAAATAACACCATCCACCCTACACTTTATCAAACAATACACAATTTGTGAAGAGTTAACAATGCCCCTTAATCAAAACTAATTAACAAATAATGCTGTTTTACTGATGGTTAAATGTTGTTGAAAGATGTGTTTATATTACAGCAGGGAAAAAAAACCTTCAGCTTGAGGGAACATAAAATGAGGCGAAAACGAAGACTTTTTTCTGCACAAAAGAGAAGCGAAATTAAAAGGAGGAAAAAAGGATTTTTATCATGAATCAGCAAGTTTGTAAAGTTTGATCACTTCCTTACAACTCAAAATGGGGACCATCCTCCTGTCTTCTGACAGCTTTGTATTCTTCATCCCATTGGTAATTTTCATTTTCTTTTTAGCTCACTAGCTTCAAAAAGTAGCATGATACTGCATTTCTATACTTGTAAGGCTCATTACTGCTTAAATCAGGGATTCTCAACTTTGTGGTAGGAACCAACGAGCTTGAGAAGTCTAACAGAAATCCATTAACCTCTATTAAATATACATTTTCTTGTACTGTGCTTTAATCTTAACAATAAAAGGCTATATATAAAAATCTAAATAAAAATATACATCCGTATCCAAAAACTTGTAAAATACCACAGTACTACAAAATATATCACAAGTTGTATATATTTATATATTTAGTATATTTTAATAATTTCTATTAGACTTCTCAACCTCTTTTGTTCCTGGCTTGTTTTTTGGGTTGGGTTTGCATATTTTCCCCATTTCTTTGGCTGCTTATACACCCCCAACTTTGTGCCCATGGATGCCATAGTGATCACCAAGAAAGTTCCTATCAACTGATTTTAGAAAATTGATAGGACAGAATGGGCCAAGCAGGACTTCTGATCAGTCACTGGAGATTTGATTGACCGGGCTGATTAAAATAACATAGTTTGGGCAGCAGCTGCTGCCACATTGCTGTTTTATTCTGTCTCGCACGCTTCTTCTTCCAGATAGTCATTTTGCAGCTGGCACCATCTCCTGTGGCAGCCATTTTGTGATTGCACCCACAATCCCGTGCCAGAATTCCAAAAAGTGCCACAGGATCAAAAAAAGGTTGGTGACTCCAGGCATTTTCAAAGGAGGTTTGACATAAGCACATATTGAAACTGCTAAAATAATCCATGCAAACTTTTCAGTCTCACATTATTTATTTATTTATTTACTTACTTACTTACTTACTTACTTAGGCCGTTTCCGCATGGGCCAAAAACGGTGGCCTGGGGGTGGTAAAAACGCCCCAGGCTGCCGCTCGGGCACAGGCGGCGCTGCTGAACGCAGCAGCTTCACCTGGCTGCCCTTCTCTTCCTCCCTGTGGGCGGCTAGTCAGGTTCTAAAAAAACAACCCTTTAAAGGGTTGTTTTTGTGAACAGCTTTCCCCGCGGCGCGGGTACTCTAACAGCACCACCGGAACACCCAGGCAGCTTTTCACCCCACGAGCCAGCCAAGCCGGTTAGCCTCCTAAGTCCCTCCCTCACTGTCCTCCAACTCCTGGAGGTCGGAGGGCAGTGTGGGCGGGGCTTAGGTGGCCAGCAGGACCTACGACAAAGTGAGAGGTAAGTGGGGACAGGGAAGAGGCCCATGCGGGAGCTGCCCCGCGTGGCTCTTCTGCTGGGGCCGGCCGTGATGCTTCATAAGGAACGGCCTCCGCCCCCATGCTGGCAGAATTCTTGCCGGCGTGGGGGCGCATAGAGGCCCATGCGGAAACGGCCTTACTTACTTACTTACTTACTTACTTACTTACTTACTTACTTACTTACTTACTTACTTACTTACTTACTTACTTACTTACTTACTTACTTACTTACTTCAATGATTACCCCAAACTGGAATTTCCTCCTCTAGGAAGTGAGATTGGTGAAATTCCTGTATGGTTTCTAGGGTAAACTGAACATGTTCTTATTCCAGAAAACTTTGGAACTAGATTAAATCAGTGTGAATTTCTGTGAGCTGCTCCAATGGATCCCACCCCATACTTTCCATCATTTACAGATGGAAGTTGGAACTCATCTTTAATAACCCAAATCACATATCAGGCTCCAGTGCTACCAGTACTTCTTGCTGTGCTGGCATATAACAGGAAGCAGTTCCACTTTCAGAATATATCATTTTTTTTACTTCATTTATTTTTTAGAAAATGTATAGCTCATCTTTCCACTATAACAGCCTGCTATTTGATAAAAAGTGGACATAGGGATTTCATCAACACATGGTTATGTTGAACATATTTATGGTTTCTGTGGCCAGAAAGCACTTCATTGCTCTTAATTTCAGCTGAGACACGAACCAGTGTAGATGTTACCAGTTATATCCATGCTGGATTCTGCTTGGCAAAAGAGGAGTGAATCAATTGTGCTGACACTGGGTTCTCTTCAGTTTCTTGAAGATTTATATTAAGAGAATGGTAGCTATGTTGCTTTTTTCTTCTCTTACAATATTAGAAGTTGATAAAATCCAGATGGAGAAGAATAGCTGTAGATTCAGGATGGCCAAAGGGAATACTCCTTCAGATGGATCATAACTTATAGAACTCAATGCCATATGATCTAGTAGTGCTGGCAGCTTGTGTGTGTGTTTAAAGTGACCTCATATTGCAACCAACTTATAGCAACCCCATCGGGGTCACTTCAGTAGCATGTGAGGTAGCAGTAGAGCCAGTGTGGTATAGTGGTTAAGAGTAGGTGGATTCTAATCTGGAGAACTGGGTTTGATTCCCCCCCATCCACCTGACTGGCAGAGGCTTATCTGGTGAACCAGAAGTGTTTCCGCACTCCTACATTCCTGCTGGGTGACCTTAGGGCTAGTCACAGTTCTTCAGAACTCTCTCAGCCCCACCTACCTCACAAGATGTCTGTTGTGGGGAGAGGAAGGGAAAGGAGCTTGTAAGCCACCTTGAGTCTCCTTACACCCTTCCAAATACTAGGTTTTCAATGAGAAAAGTGCAACTCTACTTAGGAAGGCCCCTATAAACTACACCTGTCATGAGAGTAAGATGAAAGAGAAACTTCAGATCTGTTTTGGACAAAGAGCAGAATAAGAATTAAACAACTAACAGTGCCACCCTCCAAGCAGAGGCCGTTCCTGCATGGCCATGCTGTATTAGCACAGGGGTGCGTCACAGATAGCGTTAATGCCAACACCCCCCCCGACCGCTTCTCAGACCAAAATGAAAGTCCCCGGTAGGCAGGGAAGATGGTGCAGCGCCAGACATTGGTTCGATCGACGCATACTTTCAGTGATCTTTCCGGCATTGCTTTTTCCAGGCTGATATGCCCCCCTGCCCTGCGTGACAGCTCTGGAGTTGCAGGGCAGGGGGCGGTCTCCAGCCTGGCCCACGCCACCGAGGAAGGCTGCGCGGGAAGCGTTATGCCCATCGGGAAGGGGATGGCGCCTTCCAGCCGCTAAGGCCGGATTATGACGGCAGCATGGAAGCCGCACGTGTTTCGGTGAAACCTTGCTTGGGAAGCGGGTTAGAAGTTGGGAACAGCGGACTTTACTACCGGGCTGGGGAGCTTAGGCACGCGGTTGTAAATGCAGCTGTGCTCTCATGCGCGAACAGCTCCTCAGGGACGGGTGTTTTGGTTGTCCCCTAGGGCGCTGTAATAAAAGACCCATGCCAATGGAAAGGGCCCATTTTACATCCTTCTCCTCACACTGAAGTCAATGAATTTATAAAGGCAACTCTATGTTGCATGGCACTGTAAATATGTATTAAGGAGCACAGTTCTAATATCCCCTTTGTCTTGTTTATGATGCCAATCTGAAATGACATAATATGTAACAAGAGTCCATGATGAAACTGTAGAGAGAAGAAAAAGAAAAGAGATTAGTGATGTTTTATAATTAACATTTGGTTCTGAAAAGCAGTCAGTTCAAAAGGGATTGATTAAGGAGATTACTTTTCAAAGATCTGATTTATCACAGTTACATTTCAGAGCTGCTTTTTGCTTCCTTGTTGTTACAAAGATCTTTTAAATATATATTTTGTGTTAGTCTTTGGGGCACAATATTTGTGATGATTTTAAAGCAGAGACATGAAATTCATTTCACAAGGGGAAGATATTGTGCCTGTTTTTCCCTTATTAAAAAAGTCAAATTGTTCTTTAAAGCAGATTAGCAGGTACTTTAATAATGCCTGTTCAAAATGCCTAAGTATGATGTTGACTTTAGAATGAAGATGCCAATATTATTTGTTATTTTGAAGCAGAATCTTCAGTTTTCCCCATTGGCTTTTATTATTTCTGAAGTCAGTTTAATGTTAAGATGCCATAACATTTATAGGGTTCAGTTTAAATATCCCTGTTTTCAATTTTGCTTTTCATTTGTGCAAACCAAACTCACAAATCTTTATTTTATACCATTTTCTGTTCCCTCATGCCTGATTATTCCTGTAAAAAGGATGCATTTTTCATGTTATTTGGACACTGATAAATCAATTAAATGCATAAACAGACAGAGCAAAACCAAACCTATGTTATGCATACCATAGGACTGGCCTGCCCTTTAGACTGCTCTGGAAGCTACAACTGGTCTGGAATGTGGCAGCAAGAGTGCTCTGCTCACTGGGACCTTGGTGGGGGAGCATATAAGACCTATACTCTACCAACTGCACTGGTTACCAGTTGAATTTCAGATTGTTCTCAAGGTTCTGATCTTAACCTTTAAGGCACAGATGTCCTCCAGATGTTATGGACTACAGTTTTCATCATCCCCTGCCAGCATGATGCTGGCAGGGGAAGATGGGAACTGTAGTCCATAACATCTGGAGGGCCACAAGTTTGACACCAATGCTTTAAGGCCTTGAGCACTCTGGGACTGTCATATCTTTGTGACTGCATCTCCCCATACCTTCCATGGAGGACCCTTCAGTCCTCTGACAGCAATCTCTTGCCGGTGCCTGCCCCCAAGAATATTTGTCTGGCCTCCACTAGAGTCAGGCCCTTCTCAGCCCTGCCTCCTATTTGGCAGAATTTACTACCAGTAGACATTAGGGCTCTGTGGGATGTCAGTCAATTCCTGTAAAATGAAGAAATTTTGGCCAGCCTTCACCTGAAGCTGCTATGGATTATACTGTGCCACACTGGCCCTTGAGGTTGTACCCTCTCCTCTTCCCATCCATATAGGATATTACAAAACTGGGGCTAAAGGGGGGTTTGTTGAATCAGCAGTGAGTTTTGATTTAAATCACAATCTGGGAAAAATGTATATGCTAGAATGTTTTAATTATTTAATTAAATTGTTAATTATTTAATTTATCCATGTTATGACTGTGACTGCAACTATGTGTGTTAGCTGCCCTGAAGCAGGCCTATGTTGGGGAGGGCAGGGTGTTAAATCAAATACAATAAGCAAATAAAAATAAATACATCCTCCCCACCTTTGCTGCAGCTATCCATTCTGTCCTAGTCGTGCTTAATTGTGACATAAAGCACGCACTGTAAACAGCCCTCTCACTATTTAAAGCAATGAGAAGTGGGCAATTTGCCCTAAAAACCAATAATGTGCCCATAGGTTTTGCACAGAAGATGATCAGCTGTCTATTTTCCACTGAATGCAGGTGCCTAAACAGAATTAAACACAACAGGATTCGTAAATGCCTTGAGGTTTCCATAGAAGTAAGAGAAAAACAGAAATAAATCTACTGGAACTGTATTATTTTACTCCACAAGGTCACACTATATTCTAGAGTTTAACAAAAGACTATACGTTAGGCTAGTTAAACTTTTTTTAAAAATGGACTTGGATTATATTAAATATTACTTTACAGTAATGTGACTGTCATGATTCTGAACCACAGGTATTGTAAAGAGCTGGCAGAATGGAAGTAGAAGACTATTACCTGAAGACAAAGCAGTGGATGGGCAAGCAGACAGTAACAAGTAATACATATCCATGGCAAGGCCAGGCCTCTGTGACCGAAAACACAAGCTGAGTATGTAGAAGATCACAGGATCAGTTCCTGGCATCTCCGGTTACAAGGATTCCAGGCAGCAAGTAATATTACATGCAACACTAGAGAGATGCTCCAGCCAGAGTAGAACAATGTTCTGATTTAGTTCCCATCTAAGATTAAACACCACCACAACATTGTCTTAAGTATCCTGTGCTTTGCATGCAGAAGCTCCCCATCTCAGTTGCTGGCTTCTCAAGATTTATTATCTGAATTGTTCAGAGTCTCTAACTCATTCACTTTATTATACTGCATTAGGAACCAAAAGCCACTATAGTGTAGTGGTTAAGAGGGGTGGACAATAATCTGGAGAACCGGGTTTGATTCCCCACTCCTCCACATGAGCAGTGGACGCTTATCTAGTGAAGTAGATTTGTTTCCCCACTCTTACACATGATGCCTGCTGGGTGAGCTTGGGCTAGTCACAGTTTTCTCAGAACTCACTCAGCCCCACCTACCTCACAAGGTTTTTGTTGGGGTGAGAGGAAGGGAAAGGAGTATGTAAGCTGCCTTGAGAGAAAGGCAAGGTTTAAATCTAAACTCCTCCTCCTCCCCCTGTTGTTGTTGTTGTTGTTGTTTGTTGTTGTTGTTGTTGTTGTTGTTGTTGTTGTTGTTCTTATTCTTCTTCTTCTGCTTTTTCTTCTTCTTCTTCTTGTTCTTCTTCTGCTTCTTCTTCTTCTTCTTTCTTCTAAAAAATAAAAGTTCTCTTCCCTGGATTATGCTTTAATACATAAATTATGGGACAGGACACAATAGTCTAGTGTCCATTGCAACATATGGACACATTACTCACATAAGGGTAGAACTATAATAATATATTAAATAATGGGAGTTTTGGTGCCCCAAATCTATCAAATGGTATGATTGCCCAACAACAGGACATTGGACAATAATGTCCCTCTCATGTGGGCTCTTGAACTCACTTTGGCTTCTGAAGGAAAACAGATTGTTTTTGATGATATCACACACTTTAAGGATAAAACTTTTAACTGAATCAATAAAGGAAGCCATGGTCTTCCATTTACAGGATCCAAGCAAAGCTGATAGGAGGTCATTAATTCATAGTGTCGCGATAAGGCGGAAGCGACTTGGCAGCATGTAATACACAAGAATAATAAGATGTGTGTGTCCCTCCTCCACCGTTAATGAAGCTTTAATCTGAGTTTTCCAAGACCTGTTTTGATCCTTTTTTGCTGTTGTTGCTCTGTGAAATCTTAAAAAGAAAGGAAAATAAATCTATTTGCTTTCAGAAGCCTAAGCTGTATGAACAGGACATAACAGGAGCATCTTAATCAGAGTTACAGCTTTGAAGTTGATTGGACTTAGAAGGGTGTAACTGTTCTTAGACCGGCTCTGTTAATCATTTACAATGCTTTTCCTTGGGGGGGGAGGGGTCAGTAACCTTTCCATAAACGTGCTTTCTAGCTGTAAACGGCTTGTATATTTTGCACTGAAAAATCTAAGTATTCATTGACTTTCAAAACAATGCTGTGCTATTCCCACTCGCTTATTTTTTTTTCATTTCTGTTTCTATTCCATTCAAAGTTTTGCTGAGCAGAGGAGGAAGGAAGCATGGTTTTACAGAAATGGCTGCCAAGGCTGGGTCTGGATGACATTTGGAAATTGGCTTGTCAAGGGAAGATGCACGCACCTTCACTGGTGACTGCGGCTGAGATGCAACTGGGAGGGAAATCAGTTTCAGCCTAGCCACTTAAACGGAACTTTCACCACACAGCAAAACACTCATCTGCTCTCTTGCCATTGAAATTGGCAAGTCAGTGCTAATATGTGTTGTCCCCCCGATCTCCATGCTCTGCTTCCAAATTTGGGTTTTCAATTGTGTCAGCACCATGGTGTTCAAGAATGGACAGATGGTGTTTTGTGGTGTGCATGTATAAGTGTGTGTCAGCGAGATGCTTCTACATTTTTTGTTGAGAGACAGGAAAGTGTGGTTACTAAGCTGCAGAGAAAGAAAACTGCAAGATGAATAATTTTTCTCCCCCCAGTGAGCTCAGATGTACAAAATAACTTAATGCAATTACTTTTTTTTAAAAATCAAGGGTCAATCTATAATTTTGACAATGCCTGACTGCATGTTTCAAGGCATACAGATTATTCATTTTATGATTTTATTTTAAATGTTTGCATTTGCAACCCTGATATCAGAAAAAAACAATCTATGTTGCCCTTGAAGACTTCAAACTTGGGGGGATGGTGGTGGAATGGAGCCCCACATGCTCTAGAAACACAAGCTTCTGAAGAGAGATTGGGGAAGTTCCTGAGGCAGCTAATTGTGTCCACCCTGGTTGTTTTGCAATAAGAATGGTGATCAAATGCAAGTCAATCACTGGGTCTGAATTATTTGAACACCTTCTGAGCAGGTTTGGATTTGGTTTCTGCAAAACTACACAGGTGCAAAAACACTGCCAAACCAAACAGATCAGCAGCCATTCATTTTACTAGGGACTACTTAGGCACAACCTTGACATAACCAGGCAAGAGGCCATCTTTTCAGGTAAGTAGTGTTGGTAGAGTTTGTTTTTGAAGTGGCATTTCTTGCTTCTCCAGCTGTAAAGCTGGATCCAGTATCACTCCTAGGCCCTTAACTGAACCAATGAGAATGTTGAATTATGTGAGAATGACAGGGATAATGTAAAGCTTGTTCATCCTGAAATTTGGATAAGCACCTTGGACAGGTAAGACCCACCACATGTGTTCTCAGCCCTTGGCCTTCCTGGCTGACAGAAGCAACCAGCGGGGGACTGACTAAATGTGCACGGGGAGTGGTAAATGCTTCTTGAGGGCAGGAGTTGTGCTGTTTGTGCTTGAGAAGGCAGTGATTAAAATTGTTTTGAACAATTCTCCCTGGCCGTCACAAGACAGCGGCGAGGAAATCGGCGAGGTCGGGCGATTGCTTGCGCGACCGAACCCGGAGATCGCTGGGACCGGGTCCCATTCCAAGATGGACGTGTCTCTGGAAGCTTTAACCGGGCAGCCGGTGCCGCTGGAGCACCGGGCCGGCTCGGCCGAGCTGATTAATTCTTTGTTGCTCGGCGTCGCTGAGGTTTGGGGACGCTTCGGCCCTGCAGCGCCAAAGAGGCAGGGGCGTGTCCCCAGGCCTCGGCGACGCACCGGAGGCCCAGGGACAAGGTAAGTGCCGGGTGGGGGAGGCGGCGTGAAGCCGCTGCCGTTCGCTTGGCAGCGGCTTCACGGTGGCGTATTCCCAGAAAGAGCGCTTCCCAGTGCTCTGGGAATATGCCGAATGGTGGCCTGGAGACGGCGTTTTTACCGTCTCCAGGCCGTCATTTTATGCCCGTGCGGAAACGGCCCCTGACTCCTGCTATGTTGAAAAATGCTCAGCTGGTCTCCAGTCTTAAGCATATGTCATAAGCATATAGATGATACCCCATTCCAAAAACACAGATGATTTCTCCTAAGTGTCATACATAGGGATTGAATTGTAGGGAACAAAGGGTCAAAATAGAGAGCTTGTCCCCAACAGCCGCCTCTGAAGGGCTGCCCACAATGAATGATTGAAATCAATCCAAAGTCCACCCTTTAATACATTGTGTTTCAGTGAGAAAGGAGAACAATAAATGAGGTAAATAAAAGACATCTTATAAATAAAAGAAGATTCACAACAAAATGATCACTGGGAGAAACATCTTAAAATATGAAAACCTAGCCAAGCCAAAATTAAAACCCAACCAAAAAAAGAGATGGGAAAGGACATTAAATATTAAAGGACCTGCACACCAGAGAACCTATCTCTAAGCAGAGAACACAACACACATATCAAACAAAAACAATTCCTGAAAAATAAATGCCTTCACTTGCTTCAAAGGTTCAGTGTCAGATGAACAGATAAGGAAAAAATGTTGCAAAAAAGGGGAACTGAGCCCTGTTTCAAAAGCGTAACACTCTGGCAATGTTTCCATACGGCCAAAAGTAGGCGACGCTGATGGGACGATATGAATTGCGTACTATCCCAAAAAAAAGCGTTCACACAGATATAGCGTTTCGCGAGGCGTCCAGCAGCTCCCCGCAGAAATGTAAACGGTTCGCCGACGGGAGAGCGCTGCGGAGTAGCTGGCGATCTCGCTGATGTTAAGCCCTGCGTCACTATGACGAGTGGCAGCCCTCGGACGCCATTTTGAATGATCGTGCAGCTGATACAGCTCCGGTAGGCGGCTGTTCGCACGGAAGTCTTGCGGCGTCTGATGCCGTCATATGGGGAAAAAAGAGTGGTTTTAAGCGTTTTCTGAATACACCGTCTTCGCGCCGGTTTAGCGTTTTCGCGACGGCGCGACTGCGCACCTCCGCCGCTGCGCGTGCGAACGCTCTCGCTCTGACGCTTCTTTTTCCGTTGCGACGACGTCATATTTTGCCCGTGCGGAAACGGCCTCTGTTTCTTCTCAATGCCTTTTCTATTCTGAAAAAAAGAGAAAGATGCAGCAGGTCACCTGAATAAGATGTTTGAGCTCTTAGTTGTCAGGTTTATTTGGGAATCGGGATTAGTCACCCTGGAGATGGGGTAATGTAAGCAGTGAAATTATCTGATAAATAGGCATTATGATATCACTGTTTTCTATATAGGTCTAACCTCTTCTTCCAGTCCCTTATATCAAGTTCACCTAACCCAGGTCCTGGTGTCATGATATTATGTGGGACATAAGACACAGCTCCACATCACTGGTTGGTGGTGAATGAGGAAAATGCACAATGCCTTGATATCAGATCCTAAAACATGAGATGTTAGATAGTGATGCTGCTGAAAATCTTAAATATCTGAACAGGATTTTTTTTTCACTTCATAGTTGTCATATCTAATCTAAGCATTAGATTAATGTTATGTGCTCTAGGCTAAACGACCCTTAAACACTGTCTGGAAACAACAATTAGTGCAAAATACATAGTGTTTTTTGTGGCAGGAGGATCAGGAGAGCATACCAGGGTATTTCTGAGAACAACTGTTTTCTTTTGAGTCCTCCTGATCCTTAAGATCTGCTGGTGATGTTCTGTATACAGTACTATTTTAGGCAAATGCAAAGTTGGCAGAGCCTTCTTAGTTGTTGTCCCTACATTGGGAAATCCGCTTCCTCTTCATAGTTCAGTAGCATGTTCTAACTGGTCTTTTATTTTAACCTTCAATTTAGTGTCCAGAGTTTACTGAAACTGTTACTGATATTGTTACTGATACATTTTAAATAAATGTTTACATAAGATCAAGCAATATTTGGAGGTTTAAAAAGATATTGCTAATTAGGATTGTATTAGCTTTTTTGGGGATTATTATATTAAATTCTGAGTTTCATTTGTAAGTTAAAAAAACCCTGAAAGGTGGTTAAGGTAACTGTAAATAATCTAATAAAAACATTTCAACCTCATTCACCTGAGACTTTTTTTTTCCTGGCTCAGAATAAAAATAAGATTGTGCATAAGCAATATCAGCATTCAGTCTGAGCCATTTCTGAGCTGATTCCAAATTGGGCCAAGGGGAGTTCTGTTCAAGTGATGTGATAGGAATGCCCAAGTCCTAAGAATCAGGATCATACTAGAGTCCAACATATTAAAGATCAGATGAGGAGTCTAAGTATCTTGAGCCAACACTGACACATGGATAACAGCAAGACATTAGTGCTTCCCCCTGTTATGCTCTGGTAGCAAATTGTTGCTTCTTTCCATCCATTTTCCCAAATGCAGATGACTGAGTGGGGAAGACAGATGGCAAAACACTGCTTGTAAAAAGACAAGCAGTTATTTGTGGCTTGGATTGGTTCTTCTTATTAGGAAAGGGAAACTGCAGCTTTGGATCAGAAAGTCTTTTTCTTGAAAGAGTCTTCTCAAAGGTAAGCAAGCAATGCAGAGCAGTATGAAATTAATAGCCTGAAAACCTAAAATCAGAAGAATCTAAGGCCGCTTCCGAGCACTTGCGAAGCGGCTACCGGTCATTTCCCGATTCCGACTTCATTAACGCTGGGACCGGCCCGCGACGGATCGTCTCCTGGAAAGAGCAGGGCAGCCGGCGCCGCGGAGCGCTGGTGCCCGGCCGACCCAGCATGTCTCCAGCGGCGCAGGGCAGGGGGGCGTGTCCCCAGGCCTCGGCGATGCGGCGGAGGCCCAGGGACAAGGTAAGTCCCGGGTGGGGGAGGCGGCTCGAAGCCGCTGCCGTTTGCTCGGCAGTGGCTTCGAGGCGGCATTTCCCCAACAAGAGCGCTTCCGAGCTGCGCCCGGTGGGATTGAATCGGCGGCCTGGACGACGGGCAAGCGTTGGGTTGCCGTCTCCAGGTCGCCATTAAATGCCCGTGCGGAAACGGCCTAAGATGGAATGGGTCCATGGAATGGTAAAAGGTTTGGATTCCATGTGCTATGAGAAACAGCTTAGTGAGCTAGATACGACATGTTTAGTCTGGAGAAGAGAAAGTTAAGGGGTGACATGATAGCCTTGTTTAAATCTTTGAAAAGTTGTTATATTGAAGATGGAGCAAGTGGCCAATGAAGGCAGATGGCAGCAGGAGCTGTTTCTCTTCCCCAGCTACTCTGCTGTTCCCCACCTCCAGTAGGGATGGACAGACAGACAGGTCACAGTGACCGGGAGGTAGCCCTGGTGGCAGTTTTGTTATTGTTTACTGCTGCTGCTTCTGCTTCCTCACCTTTCCACATCAAGCAGGAGAGTGTAAGCAAGAGGACGTGGGGGTGGCAGGGATAAGGCACCCCCCAGATTTGGATCCTCAGAATGATAAATTCCTCTACAATACAAGTTGTACAACTGGGGAGAAGTGACCCTCCCTTAAACCCAGAAAAGACCTGGCATGCAGATCATAATAATATCTTATTCTGTGTCTGACCTGTGTCTGACCTTTGATAATGGGGTTTCTCTGCTGCGTTGTTCAGGATTGATTCCAGGGGGGTTAGTGCATTCTCTCCCAGATAATTTCCCAATGAGCCTTTTCTTTCCCTAACTTTCAGTCACAGCATATTAAAAGCTTATAGCACAAATTAAGAAATGCATAAATGCTTGAAAGTGTACTTTCAAGCATAACCCACTGCTGCTCTCAGCAGGAAAGGTCAACCATTTAGATGCTTATGTCTTACCATTAGTGGAGCTGGGCAGATCTGCCATACATGTGTAAATACAATGCAGAGATCTTTTCAAGTGATCTCCTCTTGCAGCTTTCACCTGACATTGTCTTTGTTTGTCACGTGGTCTTGGCAATGGAAACTAGCCAAGGAAGCATGGGGTTGGATCTGGCCAACGCTTTCATTCTCCTTGTATTCTGAGGATTCATTCTCCTTGCAGGATGTGCTTTTAAGTCTAAGTGTAAACCTCAGTGGAACATTACATACATATGTATTGTCAAGTGGCAATATGGAAGTGACTTATGGAAACCCCAGCAAGGGTTTTCCCCTCCCCTCCCTCCCCTCCCTTGCATGCCACCCATCCCCCTCCCCTCCCTCCACTAGGTGCGGGTGGGTGGGCCATGTCCAGATGCCAGGCCCCCTCCCCCTCCCTTGCATCCCATCCCTCCCTCCCTCCCCTCCCTCCCCTTCCCTTTCAAGGGACCCCTCCCTTTCCTCCCTCCGCTGGTGGTTTGCCATCATAATCCACCAAACCCTCTTTGGTAGTCTCTTATTCAAGTACCAACCTCTTTTAGCTTCTGAGATCAGATGAGATCAGGCTATACCATGCTTCCTTCCCTCCCAGCTGAAAACCAGGTAAGCCTGCAGATATTGGACAGCCATCTTGCAGGGATGTGGATTTTCTACATTAAGTAGAGGACTATAAGGCCCCTTCCAACTGTGATTTGACATTGCCACTGAACAGTTTTGTGTATAACAAAATATTTTGCTCCTCAAATACTGCTTTTGTCACCTCTTGAACCCCTGCATTTGCTAGTCCTGTCACTCTTGCAAATGTCTAAGCTAACTATTTCAAGAATTATCCCTCTTTTTATGGCTTATCAAGAAATCACAGCAACAAAAGAGATTACAGGGTTTATGCTGAATTAGTGAGCAGACAAGGATTCTTTTTCTCCCCAATGGATTTTGTATTGCGAGAATAACCATTCATCCCCAGAAAAAATGACCACAAAAGTTGTGTTGGTAATTGGACCATCTATTGTAACCAATTCCTTAGATCTGCACAGCTGTTGAGGGTTATTGTGTCTGAGATGATTTCAAGATGGTAGCCCATTCCATCCATTTGATTCAGAACCCATTGAAACCTAACAATATGAACTGAGAATTTGGGAGGAAAGAAAGCAAAAGTCTTTTTTTTTTAGCATAAAGCATTAAACTCCAACAGATGTCTCAGTCCATCCGCTAGAAACATTCTTTAGAAACGGATCTGCTTTTTCTTCCATAGGCTAATAATGCTAACGATATATTTTTTATTCTTCATTAAAATTGAATTGTTATGTGTTTAGAATTTCTTTTCCTTAGAATTTCCCCGGTAGGGAAGAAACTATAGCTATTAAGAGAGAATACCCACAAGTGTAAAGGGCGGAGAGATGGAAATAAAAGCCTAATTTTAATTCTGAATTATATGCCTCTGTTCAGTCACTTGATAATTATTAAGTTCTGTTCAAGTCTACAGATGGTCTGGAATAATAAGTGTGTTACTTTTGACACACAATACATATTTGTTCAGAGATTTCTTTTAAGAAATTGGTGGAAAACAACATTTGGAACTGTGGTCCTCAAACTTCCTGCATTGTCCACATCAATTGAACTTTAGAGGAACCCTTGTGAATTGCAGAGGATTCTGGGACATTTCTAGAGTGTGTTGACAGTTCATCATAGAACTGAACATACTAGCTGGACCTCAGCCTTGCTTCATTAAACTCAGTGTGCACACAAGCAAAATAACTAAAAAGATCTATGCAGGTGTGGAATAGTGGTAGCCATCTCTTGAGAAAGTTTTCCAACTGTAATTAACCTTTTATCAAAAGACCTGCTGTTAAAGAATTTACCACTGTGTTGCAGGGAAGATCGAGGGTATGTTTATTTTGTTCACTTCTATTTCTTATATGCATGTGTCACTGTGACAAACACAGGACTGACACACCCATTCAGATTGCATCCCTTCAATACATGGCACTTCTCATCTTGTGGCTGAGTGTGTGAACTTTCTCCCTCAAAAACTGCTCTGTAGATCAATACATGTGGATTCTCCACATTAGCTAATCCTCAGAAATATTTCTGAAAACCTTCCCACTCAAATTTCTTCCTGCATTTTGAAATCCTGAATGTCTAACAGTGCAAGTCAATGTAATTATTCAGATCTAAGCTGAGCAGCCCTATTCAAGGGACCAAACTGTGCACCACAGCCACGCTAGGCCACTGCCTCCAAAGAGGCTTTCCAGCAGCTCAGGGAAACCCCCATAGGGCTTCAAAGATTTATGCCACCATTTTTGGTGGTGTAGGTCAGGAGCTCAGTCTGCCAGTGCAACATGGTGAAAGGCTGGGAGAGGAGCCGACATCAGCCCAGTGCTGTGTTCAAGCACTGGGGAATGCATGCAGGGGCTGCACGCCAGCAGAATCACCCCTCTGCCAAGGTAAGTGCCCCAGGGAGGTCAAATCCACCTGCGCAGCTATGCACCATGGGTGGATCCCACCCCCCACTGGATGGGGCTCCTAGTCTGGTCTCTGAAATGGTACTGATATTTTCCATTGCTTAATTTTTAAAAGTCTTTCTAACATTTCTTAAGAGACCATGCAGCGTTTTTTGCTACTCCTTTCAACTCCTTCAGTCCTCCTGTGTTGCTGCGATCAGCAAATGTTCATTGATGAAGGGCCACAGAAATGATCTTGATGCGATTGTGTGCACAGTTATAGTGAGATCCCTTTTAATGAAATGTATTAGTAAAACTCTACAAACTTTTTTGGGTTTTTTTGCTATTGTGTTAATAAACACATTCAGGTTGCTTTATTGCAATGTTTTATGAATGCTTAAGAATGTTGTGGTAATCTGGGGGGAGCAGAGAAGGGGATGAAAACTGCAGCACATGTGTAATTCAATTTCAGAATTCATTTGAGAAATTCTCATGAAACTGGAATTAAGGAGGATTGGTGTGCAGGGCAATGAGAGAGAAATGGGGAGAAATAACTCTCTGGAATTCATTCACACATATCAAAAGCTGATGTCACATTCCCTTGGTAAACATGCCCATGTGCCACAGTTCCAAAAGAGTAGGAGAAAAAATGAAGAAGCGAGAAAAATCTATTAACTGACTCTCAAAAATATAGTCCTTTTTGTTCAATCCAAATAGGAAAAATGTGAGAAACATTATCATTTTTAATCATATCGTACATTATACATCATTCTTCCCACAAGTCATTTCAGTATATAATGTATTCTTATACCTTTTTTAACAAGACAGCTGGAGCGAGGTACACATATGCTATGCTAATCGCAAAGCAGATTAATAATCTATTTGAGTCTCTGATCTTACCAGAGAATGGAAGAAAGCCTGCATAGGGTAATTAAAATTTGAATGCAGGGGGAATGTTTATATCTGGAAGTTTTATAGTATCCATTCCCTTACGAGAAGCCAATACTTGAAAGGGGTTTTCTTTTCAGGTAAATTTTTACTTATTATTATATTTGAAATTCTCTTCACTACCATTCAACAAATGCTGAAGAGAGCTCATTAAATGAAACATAATATATATTAGTTTTGGAGGGAAAAAATCCATAAGACTCTTGAAAGGCTCCATGTAGTTTGTAGGTTATATGACTCATTTAACGATGACACCCCCCCACCCCCCCACCCCACCCCGCAGCAAAGCAATTACTCCAAAATTTTAGTCTATTTAACCCTACTACTGAGGAAGCTGTGGACACTTCTGGAATTTTGAGAACAAGTTGTGTGTAGACAGACAAAATGGCTCTCATGAGAAATGGATGCAATCATAAAACACCAGCAGTTTGCACACAGTTTACACCCAGATTTCTGGAAGATTCCAAGCAGCACATCCCCTATCATGAAGGCAGAGATGTAGCTACAGAAAATGGCCCCCAGGGCAAGCAATGAAATTGCACTCCCTCAAAAAAAGTTGACATGTCTTTCTGTTCGGATTTTATAAGTGCCTGCTTATTCAGCCAAGCAAGAGCTTATGTTGAAGTCACATGCCTCAAATCACATGAGCTTCTGGAAAGATGTCTCCTTTTTTCAGCAAAAGAGGAAAGACAGATACACAGGCACAGATAGGCCCTTTCTGCACTTGCAGAATAATGCACTTTCAATCCACTCTCAATGCACTTTGCAGCTGTGTGGAATAGCAAACTCCACTTGCAAACAATGGTGAAAGTCGATTGAAGTGCATTATTCTGCATGTGCAGAAGGGGCCAAAGACTGCACAGACACTCAGGCCCCTTCTGCACAGGCAAAATAATGCATTTTCAAACCACTTTCACAACTGTTTGCAAGTGGATTTTGCTATTCCGCACAGCTTCAAAGAGCACTGAAAGCAGTTTGAAAGTGCATTATTCTGCATGTGCGGAATGAGCCTCAGACTGACACTTGAACAGAGAGAGTTTGCTGTTCCTATGTTTAGTGTAAATTAATTTGTTATAGAGTAAAGTTCTACAAAACAACTCACACCTCTGCCCTATTCACTGCAATACAACAAAAGGTTATGGGCACAGAGATTTCCACTGCATATACTTTTCTCTTTGATGCAGAATGGGCAAAGGAAGATCCTAAAGAAACATGTCAGATGCAGAAGCCTCAGTCAAAACTTCGAAACCAGCAACGACCGTTTCAGCAAATGTGAGTGCAATTCAAACCCAAAACCAATATTCCCTGCCAAGCAGTCCCTCTCTACCTGCTCTCCCTCATTTCGATGAGTGAAATGGCAATTTCATATGAAGCTTGCTCTTGCTATTCAGAATCTGTCCCCTGTGACTTGAACAAGAAATGCCCCCAAATCCCCATGAGTTGGAACTGTTTAAAATGATGGATTCCAAAGCATGTAATCCCCTGGCTTCAGCAATAGGGATGTGGAGAGTGTAAGCTGCAAATCTGCTCATGATCTTTGGAAAGACTTGGGAAAAAATACTGTGGAAAATCAGTTAAGAAAATCAGACTTCTAAAAAGGAAGTTCTACAGTGCAAGAATGAAAGAAGGGGGCAATTTGAACGAGCATTTAAAATGGATGGTTGACATGGTTATGCAAATCAGGGCAGCTGGAAAAGTTTTGAAAGATGAAGATATTTCTGTAATCCTGGGGCTTTTGCCTGAAAGTTTTGAAAACCAAGTGTCTGTGCTTGAGGCCAGAGAGTCACTGGACCTGAATTATGTTCTGAACTACCTAAGAGATACAGATGCAGAAAGGAAAGCATCAAATACAATGAAAGGCTTAGACTGGATAGTACCAATAGTGAAGTAATTTGCTTTAACTGTGGAAGAAGAGGACATGCGGCTAATATTGTTGTGAACGAAATCAGCTGGGAGAGGTAGAGGGGAAAAACAAAGTAATGCTTATAAAAAGAGGTGATGCTTATGAAACGTTAGCTGTAAAGACAAATAAAGAAAAAGAGAAAGCCACTTAAGTTACAGAAAAGGGACAAACAAATAAAAGATGTGCATACTATTGCAAATGACTGCAACAGTAAAATGAATTTATTTCTTTTGAACTCCAGATCTTTTCCCCATGTTTGCAATAATGAAAAATATTTTATTGAAAGAAAGTGTAGAAGAGAAACTTTCCAAGTTGATGGTAAACCACTGAAAATATATGGAAAAGGTACTATGAGAGTTGATGTTTTGCGTTCTACTTGAGAGACAATGCAGCATGACCTAAAAGAGATACTGTGGCCATTTCTGCACGGCACAATTATACTGGGTTTGAATCAGGGTTTCACATAGCGCATCTAATTTATGCCTGTTTCTTCTTCCACATGGCTCCTCGCCTCTTCCCAGGAGCAGAGCTAGGACTGGGAAGAAATGTTCCTGTTTGTTCCGCACAAGCACGGGACTTCTGCGGCCGTTTCCCCGCTTCAGAAGTGAAAGGGGAGGCAGACTGGGCTCGTAAGAACCGGGCGTTGTTGAGTGCGGGTTAATGCTCCCCACTGCAGTTTGTCCAATAGGGGAACTCACCTTTCTGCTGTGGTTTTTTAGATGCAGCACTCCCCATGGCCCTGCTTTCTGCAGCGATTGGCAGGGTGGGTCTCTGTTAACAATTGGTTGGAGTTCCATTTTGGAGGCTGAACATTTTTAATTTTTTTATTTTTCCTTCTTGGGATCAATGTTGAAACGTCTCCACATGCATACGTCATCACAAAGCTGCCCAATGCGATTTCCCTTCTTTTGGTGCTGGCTTTTGATTGGCCAGCACTTGCGACGTGAAAATTTGCTGAACTTCCTGGTTGTTTGTTTGTGGCTTCATGATCACGCTGGGGACAGAAACTGTGGGGATTAATTGTGATGTGTTTTGAGTAAACCTAAATAACAGTGGGACCAGTGTATCAGAATCACGCTGCTTTCAGCCCAAACAGAAAAAACTTGTCCGGTCAAAAATCAGCCCCAATTCCTTCATAGACAATTTTTTTCTTAAAAAAAAAATTAGTTGTCCCTAGCGGGATTAGAACTGGCGAGCTTTCACATTGCAGCACAAGTAGACAGAAGGCTGCATTACCTAGTTAATCCACAGAAACTCTAACAGCAGATAGGGATAAATACTGGGCTTTCAGTGAGTGCACTCTCAGAGCATTGTTATATAACGGACCCTATGTTTGCAACAGTGAGGGTCAAATACAATACTGATCTTTGTTCCTCGAAATAAAAGTTAGTTTCAAGCAGCTTGTGCAGTAATTGAGCCCACTGCTTCCTTATTGGTCAAAAGGCTCCATGTCACTACCATGGGCGGGAAACTCAAACTTGGAGTCACCCCCTGAACTTCCCCACTGCCCCACGGTCTGTGTGGGGTTTTCCAAAAGGCGCTGTTCCAAACAGGAACAGAAATGATGTGCGATGAGGGAGTCGCAAGAGCAGTAGAATTAGGAACCATATGGAATTCTCGACTGCACAGGGATATTTTTCTTGCTCGCCCCAGGATATTTTGGTCATGTAGAAGCAACCTGTGTGTACCTGATACTAGTGAAAATTTAATATCAGTGCCTAGACTGCTGGATAATGGATCCAAAACTTGATATGGAATTCAAAACTGAAGAGATTGGAATCTTTTTTTAATCTAAGAGATGTTGAAAGTGCTGTGAGAGTTATCTATCACATAAAATAGGAAGACTGCCCTCACTCCAGTTGTGTTTATGGTTGGCATGTAAAATTAGGCAACAGAAGTATGGATTCAGAAGAAAACTTATAAAAGACTGTGATTTAAAACTATTTGAATGCAACAGAAGTATGGACTCAGAAAAAAAACTTATAAAAACTGTGATTTACAACTATTTGAATGCAACAGAAGTATTAAGGCCATTTGCACTACTCATTATTCAGGGCAAAAAGGAGCAGGAATAAAGGAAGTGCTAATAAAAGTACATGTAACCTCAGCTTGTGGGTTCTGTGGGGCAGTACTTGGAATGAGTTGCAACAACAATTTTTAAACAACAAAATGGTTTACTTTTCTTTACAATTAACACTTTTAAAACATCAACATTTAACGTTACAATTCAAGGTCCTGTTCAGGTTGCATTTCAAGTCCTTCTATTTACAGTCTACTGATATTGCCAAGTCCAAATCTTCTTTGCATGTTAATGGTTCCTGAAGACTCCGGCAGTGCCGGATGAGGGTTGGTAAATATTGGCGCCGAAAGGTCTCCTGGAGAACTCTCAACGAATACAACCACAAAAGAAACCCTCGAAAACAATAAACTCAAATGGTCAAGCAATTATTGAAAGCAAAACAAACAAACAACCTTCCGTGAAGTTCCCTAACAATATTGAAATTACTCGAACAAAGGTGCTGGCGGCTTGCGTAGAAATCTACATCCGGTTCCAGTAGCCTTTGTTCTTCTGCGTAAAAGAGTTCTTTCAGCTCTGCTGCCCGGAGCCTCCACTCTTTATCAATAACCATTCTTGGGGCTAACCCATCTGGGCATGGGGGTTACATACACTCAGACCTAATTGGGCCTGCAGCACCTACTGCTGGTGGAAACAAATACATGTTGACTTTTATTGATGCAGCTAGCAGATTTGCCCGTGTTTATTTTCTCAAATCAAAAGATCAAATATTGAATAAATTCAAAGCTTATATAGCAGCTCTTAAAAATAAGTATGGAAGAGCACCAGAAATGTTATTCTCAGATAATGGGACCTGAATACAGCACTAGTGAATTCCAAAATTAGCTAGAACAAGAAGGTACGCAACATGAAAGATCGTGCTATACTCACCTCCTCAAAATGGCCTAGCAGAACACTTTCATCATACAATACTGGAAGCTGCACATTGTTTATTAATGCAGACTAGATTACCTGACACCTGTTGGGCAGAAGCTGTCAATACAGCTGTATAACTCTATATGAATACATCATGCAAACCTATTGGGATGACTCCTTTTGAAATATTGCATAAGAAGAAACCCAATAAAACACTTGAATCATTTGGAGGACAAACTTATGTACAAATTCCCAGAGAGAATAAGAAAACTAGATCCAAGAGCTGAAGTTGGCATATTAGTTGGCTACAATCCAAATTCAAAAGGCTTCACAATCAGACTTGCGATCAGTCACAATCAGTACTCCTTCCAGTCCCAGAGTACTGATTTCTTCCATTGCAGAAACCATCATTCCATTCCAGGGGCTGTATTCCTATGCTAGAAATTTTTTATCTGCAAAACAAAGCATTAGCTATTCCCACCCAATTATTGGTGGAGCTTGTGCAATGGCACCCCTCTGTGTCATAGGAGACATGAACATTACCTGAAGGTAGTGTGTCTCTGTGAATCTGCCTTGAGACCCTGCCATTTGGTCAACAAATGCAGATGGACAGAGCAATAAATTGTATCTTCCATTCCATATGGGATCAAGTGTTGCTTTGAGCCAACTGGAGTCCATTGGAGTGTTGTATCTAGCCTGGTTCCCAAGACTTAGCAACTTGCTCAGATGTGGATTAAACCACCAGACAGCCTATTGAATTGCCTTCTTGCCTTCTAACCGCCAACCCTGACAGGTGTTTTGTTAAAGAAAGCCCGGTATACTAGCTTCTGAATACGTTTGACTAGCTGCATGCAATGTCATCATCAGCAATATATATAGAACACTCTCCACGCTTCCCAGCAGCCCCTGAATAATTTCTTTTTTGGACTAGCAATAAATCACTGCAGGTGTTGCTCTTTGGGGGGATTATTTCTCTTCTCAGTACTTGACCTTCAGCCCAAAAGTATGATGGCGTACCTGAAGCATGGTCTAATCCCTAAAAAATGTGCTACCTGTTGTGTCTAATTCTTTGAATATAAGATTCCTGTCTGCTGGTGGCAGCGTAACAGAGCTAAATGCTTGCCTCCTGCCTGGGTCTGCTAACCCTTATTTTGCCAGATGCAATAGACAACACAATTGACACAGATATTCTCTCAGACACAATGCACCTCTTTTCTTCCACACCTTGGTAAAGTAATTTAGAAGTCAGGAAGGAAATAAAAGACATGCAGACAGTTATGAAAAAGAAAATGCTTCTTAGGAAACAGAAAGGAGAAGGAGCTCTTCATTTTCTACATTCAGATCTGCCTGCCCATTCTTTTCTCACAAAAGCATTCATCTCAGGAATGCCAAAATTCAAACGATGCTGTCAATTAGTGTAGCTGGGGAAAAAAGAAATCCTCTTAGCAAGAACAAGTGGGTAAGAATATGCACCCTGTTCTTCAGATCAAACTGGCGTAACTAATGTATGGTCAAATCGCATAGTGGTAACGTTAGTACCTCTTTAATGAGGTACTAACTTTTCATTCTAAGAGCTCAGAAAAGTGATGGACCAATCAGGGACAAGCTGTGAGATGAGCTAGGAACTGCTCCATCTCCATCCACTTTTAGTGACAGATTACACAAAAATGAGTTGGCGCCCTATTGTAAAAAGTTCATTGATGCAGTGGGGAAGGTGAGATTGCTGGAGGCATTGATAAGAGTGCATGTACATTGCTGGAATCCTTATTGAAATGCTGTTGGAATGAGACAAGTTGCTTTTGTGGTATTTGAGTGCAAAGCACTCAGCTTGAATAAAAGGGGAAGATAGGCTTGAATATCTTTGGAAGAACTTCTTTGCAGGTCTAAATATATTCTCTTCCAGGATAAGCAAAGAATGGCAGAGGATCCCTCCCACATACATACCCTTCACCTCTGTTGCTTGTGACCTGCATGACTTTATTCTAAGCTTTTCTAAAGAACTCTTCAGGCTCATACAATTCTACTTTCCCCCACAAATGACCCTTATATTTAAAGCCTTGAATAACGATCCAAATCTTCCTTGTGTCGTAGCAAGTATGAAATTTGAAGGATGGCTGATCTACAACTAACAGGCCCATATTCAAGCAATGTTGTATAGTAAACATACACAACTTAACATAAATATACATATGGCTACTTGGTTTTGTTAAGTATAATTCTTTAAGTTCAGAAAATGTTAATGAGCTACTATCTCTTCATCCACCACTGAGTGTCCTGACTGTTGGGTCCATGTGGTAAGGCACTTTCCATCCCCCTGCAAAAATCTCTTTTCACTGCTTGGAAGCCCTAATTTGTGGCTTGTGGCCTCATTTTTTGCCAACTAAGTTTATCCTTACTGTCTTGGAATCCACCAGAAATCCTGTGGGGAAACTGGCCTCACAAGCCCTCATTTCTGCCTGAGATAGGAGAAGGTTGCCAATTCCAGCTTGGGAAATTCCTAGGGATTTGAGAATGGCGACTGAGAAAGGCAGAGTTTGGGGAAAGGAGGGATCTCAACAGGGTAAATGCCATGGTCTGCTCTCCAAAGCCACCATGTTGTCCAAGGAACTTGTCTCTGCAGCTTGGAGATTAGTTGTAATTTGGGGAGATCCCCAGGTCCCTGGAGATCTCTGTAGCTTGGAGATCAGTTGTAATTTGAAGAGATCTCCAGGTTCCACCTGGAGACTGGCAACTCTAGGGTCGTTTCTGCACGGCCAGGAGGCGCCCCCAAGCCGGCAGGAGTTCTGCCGGCCACAGAGCGAGGTAGCCTGCTCGTGACGCAAAGGCTGATGGCGAAAGCAGGCGAAGCAGGCTTCCGCAGACGGCAGGCGACTCACGCATCGAAGTCGCCTCTGCGCTCCCCTCCGCCCACTCACGGTGTCCTCGCAAAGTAAGCCTGCGGGGCGTCGCCAGCCCTTAATGCTGCCTCCGACCCTGGAGGTGGGGAGGACGGTGTGGGCGGGCCTAGCATAATTCCCCGCAGGTACGCTTAATGAAAGGAGGTGACTACTGGCAATGAAGGCGGAGACGAACAGCGTCTTCCCGGCGGCGCGGTTCGCACCGCGCCGCAGGGAAGACGCTCCCTCCCCAACAACAACCCTTTAAAAGGGTTGTTGTTTAGGGCGGCTTGATGCGGCTTGACGCCGCCCTGGGGGGAGGGAAGCGCATTCAGGTCGCCGCTGCTGCGTTGCAGCAACGGCGCCTGTGCACCTTTTTTGGCGCCCCCAGGCCGTCATTAATGGGCCGTGCAGAAACGGCCTAGGTTGGAATGAGGTGGTTCTGTAGCCATCCCATGTTTTTAGCCCAGCCAGGCTCTTCTTCCTCCATGTCCCCCCCCCGCCATCGCACCCGGATATTTTTGCTGCCACCAGAAAACCAATTTCTTACAATCTCCTTTTCCTTCCTTTCCCTTCAACAGACACCTTGTGAGGGCTGAGAGAGTTCTGAGAGAACTGGGAGTAACCCAAGGTCACCCAGCAAGCTTCATGTGCAGATGTGGAGAAACCTGGTTCACCAAATTAAAGGGCACCTGTTCTTTACCACTATACCATGCTGCAAATTTTGGCATCATTCAAGGGCTGTGAGGCATTTCTCGACACTTCCCCCTTAACTCATGGATTTCTCTGGGGAAAGTGTGCAGCACTTGGCCTTGAGACACCAATGTGAGTTATGACCTCTGGTATCACAAGAACCAAAGGCCCATTTAGTCAAATTTGTGGAGTTCTTCACAGTCATTCTTGGTTTTCACCATCCTGAATAATTTTGTGTCATCTGGAAACCTGGCTACTACCTCGCTCCCCCCTACAAACAAATTAAATAGTATTAGGCCCAATAGTGATCCTTATGGGACCCTAATGTTTACTTCTGTCCATTCTGAGAACTGTCTATGTATTCCTGCTATTTGCTTCCTTTCATTTAACCATTTTTAATACATTACAGAGCCCGTCCTCTTGTCCCATGACTGCCATGTTTTGCTCAGAAGTCACTGGTGGGGTACCTTGTCAAAAGCCTTTTTAAAGTCTGAGTATATAATGTCTTCGAGGGCACTTTTGTCTACATGCTAGTTCATTTTCTCAGAAAACTCAAAAAGTTTGATGAGGCAGGACTTCCCTTTGCAAAAGCCATGCTGATTTTCCCTCAGCAGGCTTTCCTTCATGTGCTTAATAATGCTATCTTCAATCACAGTTTCAACTAATTTGGCTGAGACAGATGCTACCATGACTAGTCTGTAATCTCCTGTTTCCCCTTGAGAGCCCTTTTTAAAAAATCAATGCAACATTTGCTACTGAACTTGGGTTGTTCAGGATGGGACATATATTTTACCACTGACCTATGGCTCCTTCCCAAATAATTCAGGAAAGTTTTTTTTTTAATACTGAGTCTGATAACCTGTCTACCTTCCTCTGTATTGTCTACTTCAGTAGCTCTCAGGCAAAGATAGACTCCTGCTTCTTGAGACCCTTTAGTAGCCTAAGATCCCAGGAATTGGATCTGAGACTTTCAGCATACCCAGCATGATCTCTTCTACTACATCTCTTTTCTCTATATGGCTGGAAAGTATGCAAGGACCATTTATCCTATTTCCATATAAGTGTGTATGTACATACCAGTGATGGCGAACCTTTTCGAGACTGAGTGCCCAAATTGCAACCCAAAACCCATTTATTTATCGCAAAGTGCCAACGTAGCAATTTAACCTGAATAATCCTCTCCAGCAGATCCCACATGTACTGCTCTGCACCGTTCTAGCATCTCTGCCGCCTCTGCCCCCCCCCCCCTCGGCAGCAGCCACCTGGAGCACAGGCACCAGGCCCGCCAGCTGAGTACTCCCTGCTTGCTGCGGTGCACGCACATCAAGTCCAGCGGCCCAGGCCAGACTAGATGTGTGTGTGTGTATGTGTGTGTGTGGGTGCGTGGGTGGGTGGGTGGGTGATTTCCCCTCCACATGACTAACTCTGTGAGCGCATGCCCACAGAGAGGGCTCTGAGTGTCACCTCTGGCACTCATGCCATAGGTTCGCCACCACTGGTATATACCTATTCAAGGGGGAAATACACACACACACACTGTGCAAGGGAGGGGTGTAACGTAATGTTTCCAGTCCAGTGTTACTGCATTTTAGACATCCATTTCTGCATTTTTGATTCTGTCAGAATTATTGTTATTTGTTTACTTGCCATTTAGGGTTAAATATTATGCAGTTACATTTTGGGGGAAATTTAATATGGATGCATTTTAGCACTTTACTGTTAAATCTAGCTATTAAAATATCTTGGCATATTTACATTTAGATTTTGCAACTTATACTCTGATTAACATAATGCTATTAGCTGGATGAGTTATTCTCCATTTCCGACCTCCTGTTTTGCATAACATTAATACTATTTAATTGAGGGTCACAATCTTGACAGAGGTGTGCACCAGGGAAATGTACTCCTTTTGTGCTGTGTGCTTGCTTGAGCTATGAAAAGCTGGTAGAGTTTCATTCTGCATTGGGTCAGCCTCACGCACAATGCATGTCTTAAGGCACAAGGTGTATCCCTCTCCAGGTGGGCTTTCAATCTCTCTGTGGAGAGAGAGCAGCCAGCAGAACATGGGTTGAGGTGATGTAGCCAGGCCAATCACATTCCTTTTGGCCAGATACAGCTGCTGACTTTTTCATTTCTGTTTTCACCTGTTGCCACTGTGAACCTTTCATTTTTGTTGTTTGTATCCCTGATTTGTTTGTTTATTTTATGGCACTTTAGCATCATGCTTAAACACTATTAAACAATCAAGTGTTTGTTCTGCACAACCTAAATAAGATGTCCTAGAGATGCTAAAAAAAGGTGTCCTGGGGAGGCATTCCACACAGCTTACTTCCCAAGATGTCTTCAGGACACCTTATTTTATCTCAAGGCATCTTTTTTGGAGAACACTTTAAAGTGCACTCCCCCCCCCCCTAAGCTGCCTGCAAGATGCCTCCTGCCTGGCTGTGTGGATGCAGAGCTCAGGAGGTGTCTTATTTTTCCTGTGCAAAGATTTTGCCTTCTAGTCAGTTTCACCCTCAGCTTGTGCCCGACATTTTGTGCGCAGCTGAAGGGATTATCCCTGCCTCCATTTGCTGAAGGTCACCCCAGGACGTTTGCTCTGCAGGCTCTGATCCTGGGTGTTTTTTCAGCCCAAAAAAGTATATAGTTGTTCTCATCTGGTACTGCTGATGTTGGCAATATATAGTTTTCCTATTTTTATAAAAACAAATTCAACGAGCTATCTCCAAAGATATGCAACACAAATAAGAGAACCTTCGACGCTTGGAAGATCCATCTACCTCCTATTGAGAAACATTGGGTTGACAGGTCAACTGATGCAATAATAATAATAAAAATAATATACATTTAATGGGGAAAATATGAAGCAAGTTTGCAAAAATGGCACCAGTGAATTCAAAATGTGATCAAATTAGCATGGATGATAAATTTGATAGCATTTCTGTTCTTGTGTTGGTTCTTTGAGTGTTACAAAGCACCCAACAAGTAGATATCTAATTTCGATGTATTCCAAAAGACTGAAGAGTATGGTCAGAATCCATTAAACCATGAGCTGAGGTTTGTGTTTGCTCTGGTGTTATGTGCTAAGAAGATGCAGGGCTCTCAACTTAGCAAGTCCTGCTCAAAATATTTCAGCGGGGAGGAAGAAGCTGTCTATGACCTGAGAATGGATTCTCCATCACCTCCAACAGAATAAGTAGACACATTTGTTTTCAGTATAAAAATAAATTTTAGCGCCAGTCCACCAGTTCACACAATCTCAACAAAAAAAATAATGTCAAACCAGAGAATCTCTAAAGGAAAAAGTGAAGGGGGGGGGGGTTGCAAGCGCAGAAGAAGGAAATGCAATGCAGAATGCCTAGAACAGCCCAATCTGTCAGTGCAAGAATCACAACAACATTCCACATCCAAACAAGAAGGGTTATTTGGGGGATATATTTTGGTTTGGTTTTATTTGAATGCACACCTCTATCTCTTCCCGCACACCACTACCACCCCGGCCCAATCCCTAGGACATGCCAAGGGGAATAATTTTTTAAAAGGTGAGTTAGAAGAGCTGAGTCTGGAAGTCCCCTATGCTGTTTTTGTACCACCAAATATTTCCCCTGCCCAATTTTCTCTCAGATTTGCTTTCAGATTATTTCTTCATATTCAAATGGGAGGGGGGGGTGCAGGGGTAACTTCTTTTATTTTTATAACCCATTTACCGTTTTTAAAAAGTTTTAAGGAGCACATTTGTGGAGCCGAGTCTTGTGGTTTTCATTTCACCCACGCTCTGAACCTTGTTGGGAGAAAGCCCACAGAATTATCATTTTCAGTGGAGGAATAGTAGACAGAGAAGATGTTATAACTGTGTCCCTCTGCTGCTTCTCCACCCACTATATCCTCCTCTCAACTCTTTTAGTTTATAATAACAACAATAAAACAGCACTATATCTCTCTGTCTGTTGCTTCTAGTGGAGTAAATTGATAATTCAGTCCAAAGAGGTTCGCAATAGTTCAGAAGCGTACAATAGGCTTACAGATCGGCTTTTAGATCTGGAATTTGCAAATTTACATCTAGCAGCCAAACGAACCTGCTCTCCAGTCGTCAGCGGCAGAGCAGGAATGCATAACTGGATTCGTTGCATGTACTTTAACCTTAAAAATAATGTTCTGCTGAGTGTGTGTCTGTCAATCAACTAAAATAACAGTTCAGTATTATGCAGCATCTTGTGGGGGGAGATTTAACCCAACTTTCTGCATTGGTTCCCTAATAGCAATCCTCTCAAGTTGCTATTTGCCATAGAAGGGTGGGAGAACAGACATTTTCATTTCCCCACCACCACTACATTAAAGATCAGCTCAGCCTATTTGTATTAGGCAAATTGTACCAATGGGAGTATAAAACATCTCCTGTCCAAGGCTATGGTCCCAACCCAAACAGGGCATGATGTATGGCAGCTTTCTAAATACACAACGAGAGATCAGAGTACAGATCCCCAACATGATATGCAATTTCATTTGTAGTCCCAGCTTCTTCCACTGATAAACAGTGCTTGCCCGTGACATTATTTTTGGTGTATGCCTTTTGGGTCTACTTTTGGTGTATGCCTTTTGGGTCTACTTTTACAAACTGTATTTTATAGTGTATTCAATCTTTACCTGCAGGGCTTCTGGTGTGTTTAATGTAGCACTTCCCAATTTAGTAACTGTCTTATTTTTATATTTAAAAAAACCTTCATAGCACTAATGGAGAGCCAGCCAAGTACACACATATATATTTCAAAAGTCTGACAAAGTTTCATTGCCAGTACTTGCTCACCAATTAGGATGCCATCAGATAAGAAGCTCTCTAAGAAGATGTTTTCTGTTCAAAGGTTAACTGCAAGTGAAAGGTTCCCGCTCTTGGGGAATTGATTATATTTTGAAATCTTAAATCCTCTGAGTTGCCTCAGTATGGATATGACCTCTGTGCACTCTCTCATGGCAGCTGAAAATATTGATTTGTCGCAACTAAATTGTGCTGCTAAAATAAAGGACAAGACAGAAGACCATCCCTCCTCCCCAATCAGGATGCAAGTGGAGCTGAATTTGCACAAAGTAGCAAGGACAGAATCTTGGTCTGGCTGGACAAATCTTGGTCTGCTGAAGACCATCTAATAGCAAGAGGTCATTCTGGCTTGGCAGTTCCACCTCCCCCACAGTTCTCTCCAGAAATATGTCCTCCCCACTTCTACGCCTCTAGAGCAAACCTGGACTAGTTGGTTTCTACTTTAGGACTGAGAAACAATTTCCAGGTTGTAATAAAATCAGTTCATTTTTGTCTATTTTGAAGAACAGGAGTTTTGAGGGAACTGCAGGTGCTCTTTTAATATGAGAACCCTCATAAAGGTCAACAATTTATAATAGCAGGAACAGCACATTTTTCCAAGTCACACAAATGGTTAGGCAGTCTCCATTGATAACTATTGGGCTGTATAGATTAGTGACAAATGCAGAACATCATTTCTCAAATGAATGTTTTACTCAGTTTTACCTAAAGTGACAACTGACATGTGTCATTATTCCAAGACATGTGGGTAAATGTCTTTCAGGATCAAAATAAGATTCATTTGGTCTAGCATTCTGTACCCAACAATGTCCAACCAGAAACTGCTGGGTGATAATTAAGAATGACAAAAATGTTGTGGCAAAATTTGGCAGGCAAACATGCCATGTTCGACAGCTATAATTATTAATGTACTGAGTCTCAGGTGTCAATCCCATACCATTATCTGTACTTCATAGCTGCTAAACAGCTGTATGACTGTGCTATAACTGGGCTGGTGGAGTTTTGTTTCTGTCTAATGGTGGAGTTTCATTTCCTATCCTTTGTGGGAACTTTTATATCTGCCCAGTGGCAGTAGCAGAAAGTCCCATCAAGTCACAGCTAACTTATGACAACTCCATAGAGTTTTCAAGGCAAGAAATGCTTAGAAGTGGTTTGCCATTGCCTGCCTCTGCATAGCAAGCCTGAACTTCCTTGGTGGTCTCCCATCCAAGTGCTAATCAGGGCTGAACCTGCTTAGCTTCTGAAATGTGACAAGATCGGGCTAGTCTGGGCCATCCAGGTCTAGATGTCTATGTAGTAGATGAAATAAACTCTCTATCAGAGTCATGTTTTATTTATTTATTTAGGATAGCACAATACTGCCTACTCAGAGTCCTGATGGAGATGGCTTCCAAATTAAAACCATGTAACAACAAAAATAATCCATTAAAAGCAAGCTATTGAACATAAACAGACTAAAAGTTATCCATATAATAGAAGCACATAATTTCAAAAGCTGGTAAGATGAAACCTTTAATTAAAAAACCTGTGTGAAAAGATGTGATTTGTCCTGGTGCCTAAAAGTAAGCAAAGTAGGCACCATACAAGCCTCGAGGGGGGAGGGCATTCCACAGGAAAAGACACATCTGTAGGCACCTCCTGCCTCACTTCTGAAGGAAAATGCACAGACAGTAGAGCTAGAGAGAGGTGGGTCTTATGGCAGATTGGATAGTATGGGAGGAGATACCCCATCCCCAAGCCACTTAGGGCACTTTGACTTGTGCCCAGAAACAAATCTTCCAGCACAGAGGTGATACGATCCCTGTAACCAAACCCTGACAATAACCTGGCTACCACATTTGCATTAACTGAAGTCTCCAGATCATTTTCAAAAGCAGCCTTAGTACTCAGATCATGAATCATCTTGGCTAGATCACGTTTTGGGTCCCCAAGTGATGGGCCTCCAGGACAGCTGACTCCACACTTGCCAAGCAGCTTCTCTATTGACCAGTCTTGCCTGGATTGACTTGCCTGATTGGTTGGTCATGTCAGGCCATTAAATGATGTGGTAGGCATGACTGCAACATAGACTATACAAAAAAAAGAGAGAGTGTGCTCTAAGTGCCGTCAAGTCACTTCTGACTTCTGCTGACCCTATAAATTATTCCCCTCCAAAACATCCTATCATTAACAGCCTTGCTTAGATATCAGTAACTGCAGGTGATGGCTTCCTTTATTGAGTCAATCCATCTCATGTGGGTCCTCCTCTTTTCCTGCCACCTTCAACTTTTCCTTACAAAATATGCATGCACAAAATAACTTTGGCTCATTCCGCACACGCAGAATAATGCACCTTCAAGCTGCTTTCAGGGCTCTTTGAAGCTGTGCGGAATGGCAAAAACAGTTGTGAAAGCAGCTTGAAGGTGCATTATTTTGCGTGTGCGGAATGAGCCTTTGATAACATGGACTTAGATAAATACCAACTTTTTAAAAAAGCCCAGTGTTTATCTGTAATCACTAGCTGGCTAATTAATTTGCACACTCTTTGGGCAATTAGCTGCCAAGCAATGCAATTGGCTGCCAAGCAAACATGTAGTGGTTTATGGGGGAGGGGAAACTGGGACTCCCAATAGCCTGTGTGTGAATGTACATGTGTGAAATACTGCTCTGTATTGTTCTGTGTTGTTTGATCACATTGTATTGTTTGGATTCACAGAAAATCAAACCTGATGAACAGGCTTGCAAACTGCTAAACTGCTGACCCAAAAAATCATCTCCCTGATTACCAACCAGCAAGTAGAACATGAATGGAACTGGCACCTGTTTGAGCATCCTTATGCTAACCAGGCAAGAGCTTTTCCTTAGCATCTGGCTTTGAAATATGTTACTTCTGTGCATGAGAGTTCCATATAGCTGTCATGGCTAATAGCTGGAAATAGACCCTTCCTAAATGAGGGTTGTCTATGTCTTTATTATGCTTTTTCAAGGGACTGTGTACTTGGTGAGTAATGATTTTCATTACTATGCCCAGTATGATTTATGAAAGTCTAGAAAAAAATATGGTTATGTCCTTGCATATTATGGTTTTTGAGGATCCCCAGCACTGCACAGTCTACCATATACATTATATATATGGCACTGCAATGTTTATACATCTTTATTTTAATTCGTTGTACTGGTCGTTGACTGTAAATAAACGATTGATTGATATTTTAATTTATGTGTGCCCTCACCTTTTTGGAATGTACCTTCTGAGGCTATGCATTCCTTCTCCCTTTGCTATAACTAGGAATGAGACCAAATAGGAAGTGGAAGATTTCAGTTAAAAACACGGACCATGTTTCAGACATCTATTCAGAATGAAGGCAGGGAGCCCTGATCTACGTCACAGAGGTATTATTTAGTCAAATCTGATTGACTTCCTATTACTATGATGTCATCCTGAGATCTATGTGATCACTTACTGGCTAGCTCAAACAGAGGAAGAACGAGACACCTCTTTTAATGATATGTCTTTGCAGCTGCTGAAAAGACAGCAGATGGAACTGAAATGGAACCTGGCAATTTTTAAAAGTTTGAGGGAACTTTGTGGAATATTTTTGCATATTAAAAACCTTATCCATACACTTTCAGATCTATTCTAATTACAATCCATTTAAAAAAAGGGTTCCAGCTTTGCAAAAATCCTCATAACTTGTAGTAGACCATAATGCTGCCCTAACTGAATCAACTCTGAAAACAACTGGCATTTACTTTGTGCAAACTGAACCTACTTCCTCTCATTACTTTCAGATCCTGTTCTTTTTTCTTGCATGGACTTTGGTGGATTCTGCATGGTAGAAATATAATGGTCTGGTGAAGTGAAATATCCCAGTTTGGGGAAGTACTTCAGGTCCCTCCCCCAAAGCAGGAGTAGCCTGTTATATTTCCATCACACAGATTTGTCAAAAATCGCGAAAGTATGGTCTTTTTTCCCCACAGCAGGTACACAATCTGCAACATTGTTTGTGCATCGGTAAATCAGCAGTGTGACCTAAATTGAAGATATAACTACTGTGTGGGTTGTGTATGAAAGCACTATGACACGGATACACAATATGAACAAATCTACCAAACTAAACAAGCATGAGAAGTCAATAGAAATTGCTGACAAAAATATAAACAGATATTGAAAGAAAAAAAATAATGATTGGTGGTGAAGGAAGAACACTGGCGGACAATCCTGAGCTTATCAGTCAGCTTCATTCTGCATCCCCCCCCCCAAAAAAAAAACAGATCAGTAACTTCTCCCAAAGGCATCATTATGATTCAGTTTATGTAGATATTTCCCCACCTCTTCTTAGGAGTTCAGAATAGGTTAGCACATACATCTTTATCTTTTCAAGTAATTCTTGCAGCAAAAAGGAATATTATGACCTAGTTTCTTTTTTAAAAAAAATAGTACTTGATTATATAGAAGCAGAAGAAACTTTGGAGTTTGGTGAATATTCCAGAGGAAATTGCTACTGATGTGAAGAGGTTAATGAGTATGAGTGACACAAAACATTTCAATGATGTCAAAATACAGTACCTGGAAATGGAACATGGAGAGAGAGAGTGTGAAAAATAATTAACTTGAGAATAAGGCAAGGTGAAGAAAACTCCTAATTATTATACTGAACATGATACTATTACATGGCACATTTATTCCCACCTTTTACTCTTTTAGAAAGCTGTCCCAGTAATAAAAGATTTCTGCCAGTGAATAGAACAGCTTGTCTCAGTATGAGACCAATTTATTACTTTTGCCCTGTTCCCTCAAAAGCAGGGTTGTCAGCTCTCACTTGGGGAAATTCCTGGGGATTTAACAGCAGTTCTTGGGGAGGGCAGACTGTGCAAAGGTCAGGGAGTTCAGCTGAGATTAGATGCCATAGACTCCACCCTCTGAAGCTGCTGTTTCTTCTATCGGAACCGATCTCTGTAGTCTAGAGATCCATTACCCCTCCTAGCACCCATATGGAGGTGAAGAGCTTGACTTAAAAGTCATACTGGGAGCCAATTCACGAAGAACTTCTGTTCCACCAGAGTCTGTCCATAACTGGATGTTACAAAGTTTCTGAGAGTATGCCAGCTGTGTCCAGACATTCATACTGGAAGGGGTAAAAATCTAGAAGGTCTCTAATAAGTGAAAAGAGGAAGCAGAGACATCAGCTCCTTCCACTTTCCAAAGCCGCCATTTTGCCTAGGGGAAGTGATCTGTATTGTTTGGAGATCAGTTTTAATAACAGAAAATCTCCAGGCTCACTTTGAGGTTGGCAACACATTGGTAGCCTTCCCAGAATAGTTACTAGCATGTAGGACACCACAGGTTATGGGGGCCAGAATCACCAGTTGTGGGTTGATCTTCCTCCATTTAGGAGGTGGTCATAAGCATCCACTTTATGTGCCTTGGTTTAGTATATGATCATCTAGATAATTTGTGCTACAGTTATAATCATCTGGACATACTACACTAACTTTAGAATTCACATACTACTTATGGTTCCGTTGCCCCTTTCTTTCCTTGACCATATGGAAGGAAACAAAAATACTGTGGCATGGCATCTTGCCTTACCTTAGATTTTTTTTTTTGTCATTTGCTGCCTGGAGTAATACAGAACTATGAGAGTATAATTTAATTTCCATTGACTCCTAAGAAACACTTGATATAGTCCCTGTCCTCCAAATCATCTTATAACTTACACTGACCTCTGAGGAGCACTGTAATAAGGAAACCCTCTTTCTCAGCTGTAAAGTAATTCCAAGTGACTTACTTCTCCTGTCTGAGTAATTACCCTTGACTTCCACTGCATATCTTAATATCTTTTCTCCATTACACTGACTTCAGGTTCATTGTTTTTTTGGCCTGTCAAAAGACAACAGATTCTATTTGCAACTATCCCCTACAAGACCTTAAAACAGGGAGAAAAAGAGTTGGGTTTTTATACCCCACTTTTCTCTACCTTTAAAGAGTCTCAATGCAGCTTTAAACCACCATCCCTTCCCCTCCCCACAACAGGCACCTCTTGAGGTAGGTGGGGCTGAGAGAGTTCTAAAGAACTGCTGCTCTCCCCCTCTCTCTTCCCCCTCACACATTTCCTGTTGCTGCTGTCATGAGAGCACAGAGAGTGCTTGTTACTTCCAAGCACCCTCTGTTAGTATGTGTTGTGAGATTGATAGATCAATGGAATGCAGAGGTTGGTGTGAGTGAGCTTCTTTTCTTTCACTTTTGATGAACAGGCAACAAGGAAGGGGATGAGGGGGAAGGTATGGATAGCAGTGCGAGGGAATGGAAAAGCTGGCCATGGGCAAAGATAGGGAAGATGTCCAGGGCAAAGTTGTGCTCACTGGCAAATATCCCTGCTCTGTGCATAGTGCTTCACCACACTTCAAAGTGGATGTGAGACTGGCTGAGGACACAATAGCCCTCTCATGGCAGCATGAAGCAGCAAGGGTCAGCAAAAGAGGAGTTGGGTACTACAAATCCACACTCCTCTTTTGACTTGAGGCTACAGGGCTAACCATGAATGGACCGAGAACAGGCCCTGGCTTGGACGGAATGGCTTGTTCGACTTAGACACCTTGACATTCAGTTTGAAAGAACAACTGACCCAGTATCTCACTCTATCATGTGGGACCTTTTGCCTGAGCCATAGTCAGATTGGTCAATACCAAGCTAGATGGAGTTTGGTGTAGTGGTTAGAATGTTGGACTAATATCTGATATGTCCACATTTCAGATCCCCACTGAGTGATCTTGGACCCATTATTCTGCTGAACCAACTTCAATAGAGTTTTGCGAGAATAAAATGTAGAAGCTTCAATGATGTGCTGACCTGAACTCCTTTGAGGGATGACAGAATAAAAATATACTGCTTAGACAGGTGGCTCAGCAGTCAGACTTGGTTTAAGGCAACCTCATATGTTCACATATCCTGAACAGAGTATTGACAGATCAGGTAGAAGAGCGGCAAGTTTGTGACCTGTGACTGAGCATGTATGCAAAGAAATATCTGAGGTTTTAACTGAATAAAGAGATTGATGTTATCCTACATCTAAGGAATAGCAGAGGAGATGAAATTTGCAGGAAATTCTATATGCAGGTCAGTTTTCTGTGAAACTTTCTGAGCTTATAAATGGAAATTGAATAACTCTTGCATCCTCAGTAAGAAAAAAATCCCTAAGGAATTATAGGATTTGTTCTACGGATTCTGCATTTTATATTTGATTGACTGACTTCATGCATGTCCTATTCCAGTTCAGTTAAGCAACTTAAGGTGCAAGCACATTGAGTTCCCAGAAAACATCCCATCCAGTCAGTGACCACACATAGGCTCATTCCACACATGCAGAATAATGCACTTTCAAACTGCTTTCAGTGCTCTTTGAAGCTGTGCGGAATGGCCAAATCCACTTGCAAACAGTTGTGAAAGTGGTTTGAAAATGCATTATTTTGTGTGTGCGGAAGGGGCCTTACACTTTCTTAGCTTCCATAAGGTGGTCCCTTCCCAGAATTGCCAATTCCAGGTTGGAAAATTCCTGGAGATTTGAGGATAGAGTCCGCACTCCGCACAGGGCAGGGTTAGACAGAAGGTGGGACCTCAGCAGAGATGTGATGCCACAGAGTCCACACTCCAAAGCAGCTGTTTCCTCTAGGGAAATTGATCTCTGTAGTATGGAGATCAGTTGCGATTCCAGGAGATCTCCAGGACCCAACCGGTGGTTGGCAACTCTACTGCATCCTGTGTTTTCCAAACATGGCCCTAACTCAGGTGACATTTCTATTAAGTATTCATTGCATGGCAGAAACTGCAATGACACTAAATATTGATGAGTTACACCACAGGGACCCTGTTTGGGGGGGCTGAGTTTGTACTATCTGCGTTTTACCTATCCTAAACTAAGCATTTGTTATGAGGCACCAGGGAAGCAATTTCTTGAAATGAACAGATAAGAATCGTGAGCTGCTCTCTGCTTTGTGGCTGAACAGGAAGGGGAAAAAAAGATGGTTTTAATTCTTGTGTCTCATGTCTCCTTGCCATAAAAAAGGTTGACATTCACCACATTTTATTACCAGGGCCCAGAGATTAAAATGTGCCCTCTTGAGTGTGGCTGGCTGTAATTCAGTGTATTTGTTTATTTGATGCCAGAATAAAAGACACCCTCCACTGTCCTTTATTCGTCCTTTCTTGCAATCTAAACTTATCCTGAGGGGAAGAGAAGGTAATTTTCAGATAGTTACATCTCAAAACAGCATTTTTTAAAAACAGAATTGGGTGTGTAATACAATCTTTTTAGACCCATAACCTAGAAATACTTCATAGCAAGGCTATTCCAAGGTGTCCTGCTATTTATTATCCCTCTCTTGTTCTGCTGTCTATTAGCCCTCTCTTCCTCCAAGGAGCTGGGGGTGGCATACATCTCTCTTTTCTCCATTTTATTATCACACAACAATGCAATGAGGTAAGCTAAGCTAGGAGCGACTGGCTGGTTTAAGGCTCCCCAAAATTGGTTGATCAAGGATTTGAAGTAACTAAGAAGGTTGACAAAAACTAATAATAGACAGAGTAATAATGGGTTGCATACAAAACAAAATTAGCAAAGCTTTAATACATTCTATATCATATTAGTGGTATAAATTGTAAGAAGGGCACCATAAAGTACAGTCATTCCAAATATAACACAACAATTTTGACCAAGCTAAAATGCCTAACAGAAAACAAAATGTGTTTCATTCTAATTGAAATTTTTTAATTTACAGTGTATTAAAGCTTTGTTAATTTTTATATATAACTCATTGTTATTCTGCCTATTATTAGTTTTGTTTTGTTTTTCTTTTGTCAACCTTCTGGGTTACTGGCTTTTTCTGGATTGGTTCTTTCTTCCCCTTTCTTTTTGGGTTTAGACTAAGAATTGGAACAAACAGAGGTTACTTGGAAAAGTGCGTACAAAATTGGACAGGGTGCATATAAACCACCCCAACAAGTGATTGAAGACAGAAATAAACCCCCATTGGTTCTAATTTGGGGTGCTATGGTTTTCTTTTCCAGCAGCTCTGATCTGAACACCTTAGCCAGCTTCCCTTCTCTCTTCCCCCTTCACTTTTCTCTTCCTTCCCTTCATCCTTTCCCTCACCTTTCTGTCCGTTTGTTATTGGTTTTGTACCTTTCATTTATTATTTCTTGATTTGTTCCTTCCCTCTGCATCAATTTATGACCTGTTGGTTGAGGCACCAAGAATTAATATTGCAATATGATAGGTTGTATGGCATGATTGTGTGAGTCACTATGAGCCTGTCTTGATGGGGGAGGGTGGGGTATAAAATGAATGAATGAATGAATGAATAAATGAATAAATGAATAAATGAATGAATGAATGAATGAATGAAGCACCCAAATTATCTTTTCAAAGAGGAACATGAGATAAGGAATTAAATTTTCTTTATATATATATTTAGTAGAAAAATTACACATTGTTTAAGTGTGAGGTGGTGATAGTTCGAAGATAAACTCTTCTTCTTCTTCTTCTTCTTCTTCTTCTTCTTCTTCTTCTTCTTCTTCTTCTTCTTCTTCTTCTTCTTCTTCTTCTTCTTCTTCTTCTTCTTCTTCTTCTTCTTCTTCTTCAAAATGTAGTTTGGCTCCAAGACACCCAAGTGCAATTCCAAAAATCTGTAACAAGCATGTACAACCAACAAAGATTGATTTGCCTAATCTAATAGTTTGTCATCGAATAGTTTGACAAAGGACAGACTTTTAACATGCATCCTAGCAGCGCGCGCAATTTCATTTTTTCCCTGTTTTTCTTTTTGTTTTAATTAAAAAGGGCATTTCTTGAGGGATAGTACCTACAGATATCTCCAGGGGGCACTGACTAAAAGTTTAATATTTAAATATCTAAACAAAAACAGAGATGAAGGCAGGAAGCCAGCAGGGGGGTGGGGGCTTTCCAGTGTTTTGCACTGTCACATGTATGACTATCTGCCACTGGGACAGAAGTCGTGGGTGTGCCCTCGCTGCAATGAGCTCCTGGCACTCAAGGAACGTGTGCGTTCTCTTGAAGCCAAGGTGGCAGACCTGGAGAAGCTGAAAGAGGAAGAGAGGGTGACAGGAGAGGCTTTCAGGGACCTAACAGCCGGATCCCACTCCCAACGTGACGTCCATTCAGATGTCATGGAGAATGAAGGTCTTGGGGACGGAGGGTGCCAGTCTGAGGTGGGGGAAGATGCTCCCTTAGATGGGACCCCTTCCTTAGCTGGTGATCAGATATCCTCTCGCACTGAGGATACCCCTCAGGGAGGTGGGGGGCTTCTCGTAGTGGGTGATTCGATCATTAGAAATATAGAGAGTTGGGTTTGCGAGAGGCGTGATGACCGCATGGTGACTTGCCTGCCTGGTGCGAAGGTTGCAGATGTCACGCTTCGTCTAGATAGGCTTTTAGACAGTGCTGGGGTGGAGTCAGCAGTTGTAGTCCACATTGGCACCAATGACATTGGGAAATGTAGCCGGGAGGTTCTGGAAGCTAAATTTAGGCTGCTAGGTAACAGGTTGAAGTCCAGGACCCCCAAGGTGGCATTCTCAGAAATGCTACCTGTTCCACGAGCAAGCTAGGCAAGCGGAGATACAGGGTCTCAATGCGTGGATGAGAAGGTGGTGTAAGGCAGAGGGTTTCAGATTTGTCAGGAACTGGGGAACCTTTTGGGACAAGGTAGGCCTGTACAAAAGGGACGGGCTTCATCTGAACCAAAGAGGAACCAGGCTGCTGGTGCTCAACATTAAAAAGGTGGCAGAACAGCTTTTAAACTGAGCCCTGGGGGAAAGCCGACAGGAGCTGAGGTGACTTCGGTTCGGAATACAGTATCTATGGGGATGCAGACAGAGAGGGAGGTTTTTCTAAATCAACCACATGCAAGCGAGGAACATAGCAATGTGCATGTGACAAGGGATAGTGTCTACAAAAGACTTGAGGGTAAAGCACATAAATCCCAGGTTAAGGACAAAGACAGGGTATACAGGTGTCTCTATGCTAATAGTAGAAGCCTGCGACCTAAAATGGGGGAGCTGGAGTACAGAGTTTTGAAGGAGGACTTTGATATAGTGGGCATTACAGAGACATGGTGGAATGAGGAGAACCAGTGGGATGCTGTTATACCAGGCTACAGGCTCTATAGGAAGGATAGGACAGGGCGCATTGGGGGGTGGAGTTGCCCTTTACATCAAAGAGAGCATAGTGTCACATAAAATAGACAATGAAAGGGGAGCTGGTTCCCCTACAGAATCACTGTGGATATCAATACCAGGTGTGAAGGACAGTTTAATATTAGGAATATATTATTGTCCCCCTGACCAAAGTGCACAAGAGGATTCTGAGATGGAAAAAGAAATTAGAGAGGCCAACAAAAACAAAAATGTAGTGGTAATGGGTGATTTTAACTATCCCCATATAAACTGGAAAAATGCATGTTCAGGTCATAGTAAGGAGAGAGCATTCCTGGATATGCTAAATGACTGTGGCTTAGAGCAGATGGTTGTGGAACCAACCAGGGGAGAGGTGATCCTAGATCTAATTCTATGTGGGACCCAGGACCTGGTGCGGGAAGTCAGTGTTGTTGAGCCGATAGGGAACAGCGACCACAATGCTGTCAGATTCAGTATCTCTGCATGTTGAACAAGTGACAACTACTAATGTAGTTACATTCGCCTTCAGAAAGGGAAATTTCTCAAAGATGAGGGGGGATAGTGCGCAGGAAGCTGAAAGGGAAAATCAAGAGAGTCAAAACTGTCCAGGATGCTTGGAGGTTATTTAAAAACACAGTCATAAAAGCTCAGCTGGAATGTGTTCCACAGGTTAGGAAAGGCAGCGCCCAGTCCAAAAGAAAGCCACCATGGTTAACAAGAGAGGTTGAGGAAATTATCAGAAAAAAGAAAATGTCTTTTAGAAAATGGAAGTCCAGTTTGACTGATGAAGAATATGAGAGGGAACACAAATGGTGGCAAAAGAGAAGTAAGTTAGCTATAAGGGAGGCAAAAAAGGATTATGAGGAACGCATGGCTGCGAACATCAAAACCAGCAACAAACAGTTCTTCAAGTACATCAAAAGCAGGAAGCCAGCAAGGGAAGCGGTAGGCCCGTTAGATGACAAAGGAACAAAGGGTGTGCTAAAAGATGACAGGGAGATTGCGGAGAAGCTGAATGAATTCTTTGCATCTGTCTTCACCCAAGAGGAGGTGAGGAACATTCCTGCACCTGAACCAAGCTTCTTAGGAGGCGATTCTGAGGAACTAGCGATGATAGTGGTAGACAAGGAAGAAGTTCTGGCAGCCATTGATAAACTAAATGCTACCAAATCCCCTGGCCCAGATTGCATTCACCCAAGAGTTCTTAAAGAGCTCAAGCATGAAATTGCTGATCTTCTCACTTTAATATGCAACTTATCCCTGAAATCAGGCTCCATCCCTGAAGACTGGAAGATGGCCAATGTCACACCAATCTTTAAGAAAGGATCTAGGGGGGACCCGGGAAATTACAGGCCAGTCAGTTTGACATCTGTTCCTGGCAAATTAGTAGAATCTATCATTAAAGATAAAATTATTAAACATGTAGAAAAGCAAGACCTGCTGAGGAAGAGTCAGCATGGCTTTTGCAGAGGCAAATCCTGTCTTACAAACTTACTAGAGTTCTTTGAGGGTGTAAACAGGCATGTGGATAAGGGGGGAACCAGTGGACATTGTCTACTTGGATTTCCAAAAGGCTTTTGACAAAGTTCCTCACCAGAGACTATTGAGAAAACTCAGCAATGAAGGAATAAGAGGGGAAGTCCTCCTATGGATTAAAAAACTGGTTGAGAAACAGGAAGCAAAGAGTGGGTGTAAATGGGAAATTCTCACAATGGAGAGATGTAAGGAGTGGTGTCCCCAAGGATCCGTTTTGGGACCAGTGCTCTTTAACCTATTCATAAATGACCTGGAAGTAGGGGTGGGTAGCGTGGTGGCCAAGTTTGCAGATGATACCAAATTATATAGTGTGGTGAGAACCGCAAAGGATTGCGAAGAGCTCCAAGCGGACCTTGATAAATTAGGTGAGTGGGCTAAGAAATGGCAAATGCAGTTCAATGTAGCAAAATGTAAAGTGATGCACATAGGGGCAAAAAATCCAAACTTCACATACACGCTACAGGGGTCAGTGCTATCAGTCACAGACCAGGAAAGGGATTTGGGCGTCTTAGTTGATAGTTCCATGGGAATGTCAACTCAATGCATGGCAGCTGTGAAAAAGGCAAACTCTATGTTGGGGATAATTAGGAAAGGAATTGAGAATAAAACTGCAAAGATTGTCATGCCCTTATATAAAGCAGTGGTGCGACCGCACTTGGAGTACTGTGTTCAGTTCTGGTCGCCACATCTCAAAAAGGATATTGAAGAGATAGAAAAGTGCAGAGAAGGGCAACGAGGATGATTGAGGGACTGGAGCACCTTCCTTATGAGGAGAGGCTGCAGCGTTTGGGACTCTTTAGCTTGGAGAGGAGACGTCTGAGGGGGATATGATTGAAGTCTATAAAATTATGCATGGGGTAGAAAATGTTGACAGAGAGAAATTTTTCTCTCTTTCTCACAATACTAGAACCAGGGGCATTCATTGAAAATGCTGGGGGGAAGAATTAGGACTAATAAAAGGAAACACTTCTTCACGCAACGTGTGATTGGTGTTTGGAATATGCTGCCACAGGAGGTGGTGATGGCCACTAACCTGGATAGCTTTAAAAGGGGCTTGGACAGATTTATGGAGGAGAAGTCGATTTATGGCTACCAATCTTGATCCTCTTGATCTGAGATTGCAAATGCCTTAACAGTCCAGGTGCTTGGGAGCAACAGCCGCAGAAGGCCATTGCGTTCACATCCTGCATGTGAGCTCCCAAAGGCACCTGGTGGGCCACTGCGAGTAGCAGAAAGCTGGACTAGATGGACTCTGGTCTGATCCAGCTGGCTTGTTCTTATGTTCTTATGTTCATTTAAAGAAAGTCTCTTTAGAACAGGACAATATGAGACTCAAAGAAATCGGTGGCAGTTAGGGTTGCCCATTTTCAGGTGGGAACTGGAAATCTCCTAGAATTACCACTGACCTCTGAACTACAGAGGTCTATTCCCCTGGAGAAAATTACTATTTTTGGAGTCTACTAAGACTGGTAACATCTCTCCAGGGCTTGGGAAAGAAGTGTCACATATTTTGTACCTGTTTCATTTAAATGGAGATTCCATCAATTAAGTCTAGAACTTTCTGCACATGAAGGAGATACTTTACCCATGAGTCATGTTATCCTGAATAAAAATTCTCCTTTAACTACTGTGACTATAAGTATGGCATGATTGTAAGAGGATTATTAAGTAGGCTATTGCTTATCTATGTAAGGTGAATAAAAGTTTCTGAACTTGATTTCAACCCCATATATCTTGTAGTAACAGTTCATAGGCACTGGAATACAAATAGATGTAGTGCTATTCAAGTGGATTGTATATAGTTTTATAAAGAGGAAATTGCTGCTTTCCATTCATGTCATTGAAGCCACACCCAGAAAATTGGAAGTCCCACATAGGCTCATTCCGCACATGCAGAATAATGCACTTTCAAACTGCTTTCAGTGCTCTTTGAAGCTGTGCGGAATGGCAAAATCCACTTGCAAACAGTTGTGAAAGTGGTTTGAAAACGCATTATTTTGCGTATGCGGAAGGGGCCATAGTGAGGAAAACTGGCTACAACACTGCTTGAAAAACAGCCAGTGGTGACCAAGAAATACTTCCAGGTGACCAGATAAGGAAGCTTTTGTAAACCCTAATCAGTTGGCTCTTTAAAATATTAGGATGTTGATGACACACTTGACTGACATCATAAGTAACTTGGAACTGAAGGACTGCTAAAAGGCTGCTTATGAAAGAAGATTTAAAAAGAAGTGTCATTTGCATTTAAAACTAAGAGGCCAATAGGCATACAGAAAGATCCAAATGCAAGGCAGAAATGTCATTTTTACTCCCAACCTATCTACATTCTAAATCCATCCTTTTGTTTAATCACTGTGACACTCTGCAAACTTTGTCTTGTAAATCACTGATGGTAAAAACCTAGATTTACTACAGAACCAGTATTTTTTTTTACTGTCCCCATTACATATTCAACCTCTGTTAAAAAGACACAATATTAAGCTGCATCTTTAACTTGGGGGATATGCCTGAGCCATAGAATGATCCCATAGTTCCAAAGAGGTGCTGTCCCAAGTTGATGATAATGTGACCCAGTTTGAAATGGAGTTCAGGAGAAAATAGGAACACATACAAATCTCAGGTGACCGTATGCCACAAATTGGTTGCTGATAAATTCACTGTATAGTGTCTGTCACATCTGGCCACATGCTGGAGCAAACATTACTGTATCTATACTAGTGCACAGAAATATAAAATAGTTGTGTCACTGAAGGGCACTAATACACTACAGACATACAGCAGCCTTATGACAGACAGACAGAAGCCTTTATTGGCATTATAAATTACCATATTACAATATTAAAAACAAAAAGGGAACGTTTATCTATTAACTGAATCCATTAAAATCCATTATTATTAAATACATTAAATATCTACGTACAGACCCTGTATATGGAACACAAGAGAGCTAAATTTACCATGACTATTTTATGGAGAACAATTATGTTTAGCCAGGTAATGCTTCAGAAAGTTCGCAACATTTTCACAAATAAGTTCACAATGACCATTAGGTAGGAAGTTCATAACAGATGATGACATATCAATATTTAATCTCTCTATCATGGGATGAATATACATAGAGAGTGGAAGATCATTTATAGAACACTCTAAAAGTACATGTTGGACAGTCTCAACAGCGATTTTACAGTGGCATAGCCTATTCTCATAGGGGATATTATGGTATCTGCCAAATGTAATAGCATTAGGTAAGGCATTGAATCCAGCTAATGAGTATGCTCTGCATTGTTTGGGATCACTCAAGATATACAAATAGTTGGCACAATAATCTGACCTGTCAATTCCCAAGGACTGAGGAGAGCAACTTTTCCCCCTCTCCTGCATCATTCCTACGGGGATGGGGCGGTATAATAAATCGAAAAATAAATAAATAAAAAAATAAATAAATTCCATGTTTCTATTGTTCTATTAATGCAGATTTGATTTCATTATAGATTCTGGTGGCAGACATCTTTTGGAATTGGTCAGTTGTTAAACCTATGTTTTTGAGCTTCTTATCTTATCTATGTCACAGCAGCCTTATCTAGTGTACTCCATAGAAGCATGGAAATGTCTTGATCCTGGCAGAAGGAAAGGTAAGGATTTCTAACAGAGAAGTCTCCACTTCAGCAGGATTTGTCTATGGGATGACAAAGGACAGGTTAGTAGTTTGGAAATGCTGCTGTCTTTCAAAACTGATATGAAGTAGTTTTCATACAATAATTTTCATTTCAATGAAAAATAAATTTATTTATTTATTTATTTATTTTATTAAACTTATAGGCCGCCTTATCCCTGAAGGGCTCAAGGCGGCTCACAACATGGCTGTTAAATCAAACAGCAAATTGACACATAAACATTAAAATCATTAAAACCTAAGCAGGAGACCTTGGGAAATGTAGTTCCCACCAGAACAGGCCTCCAGCCTGCTTGGTTTCCTAAAGTAAGTGGTGGTGGGGAACCGGAGGGGGGGGCATGAAAAAGCCAGAGTGCGCACCGGGTGCACTCTGGCCCAGCTACACCTCTGAGTTAAGCAGTGTGAAGAACTGTTCCTGTATGGACAGGGAAAGGTAGGGAGGAGTAGAAAACCTAAAGGAAGGCAAACACACACTGGTCTGCTTTGCTTTTCCTGTGCAGACAGGGGGAAAGTCACACTTTCCCCTCCTCTCAGAAACAATGGGAATTATCTGATCTGCAGTGCTGTGAGTTTGGAAAAGGGGAAAACATATGTGCAATCAAAAATCTGACCCAAAGGCAATGTAGGCACACTATGGTGCAGATCACATAAATACCTTACATTTTTTAAAACCTCAGTGAATATGGAAAATTAACAAGGAGCAGGCTGCTATAGAATCTTTCCCTGTGATACTAGTTTTCCACTTGTAGACAGTTTTGTATATTAGGAAAATATTTTAAAACAAATGAAACTCTCAACTACTGTGGTAAGCAATACAGACAATTCTGTCATCTCAGGATTCTATCACTTCATTCTGCTATGCGTGCATGCTGAATCATACAAGAAGCTTACCAGGTTTTCAAAGGAAGCACATTTGTATGTTTTTACATATGTGCAGACGTAAAATGCTTTAAAAACCTGCTGACATGTATGTGCATGGATCTAGGCTGCTGATTAGAGAAGATTTCAGTAGGTACCCTAATTGTTCCAAACACTTCTGGAATAAAGAATTAATGGAGAAAGCTGTTCCATTATCCTTTAGCTTCCATTGCATCAAAATAACACACAAAAATGCTGTTCTGAGCAAATTTGACTTGACAGCTGATAAAATAAGTGACAGGATCGTATAAAATATGGCAGTTATGGGTATTGGCATTCTGTGGTAATTTGCAAGTGTTGTACATATTTTATTCTCCCAGATTTATTGTGGAGGAGGGTGAAGACGACCAGGATGACAGATGTGGTACATGTGAAGCGCCATTAAAAATGTGAGGGTTGAAAGAATCCTCTCTCCTAAAAGCTATCAACTGTCTTCAACTTGATTTGGTAATATAACAGCATGCCCTTTAGGGGCTTGGGAGTATATGCAGGCTGAAGTTTCAGGAAATCCCCCCTTTTTCTGCTCCTCAGTTCTGCACTGAGCAGCTGCAGAAGGAGAAATTTGCTGGAGGGGGTATCATTGCAACAATGCCATTGTAAAACTATAGAGTTTGGGGAAATTACTAGAACCTCGCAGTGATGCTATGATGTCACTTCTCGTTACACAACTGGAAGGACCACCACAGAACACTGGCTGCACCCAAAACGTTCCCAGCCCTTGACTGTAGTCCCAATTTAGGCTCTTTTACAAGTCCAGAGAGGTTTGGGCCGCTTCCACATCTTGAGCTCCTTAACCATAATAAGATATCAAAACATGAAAAGAAGGAAAGCATCAAAAAAGAGACAAGTTGCACAGTTTATCAATTCTCTCCAGCCTTAACACACCTGAGACCCCTTTGAGATTTAGGCCCAGGCCAAATGACCCCATCGGCTCTGCCTCTGATTGGCCTTGCCTTGTCTATATATTTATCCTTACCTGGATGGTTCAGGCTAGCTGGATCTTATCAGAACTCAGAAACCAAGCAGGATCAGCCCGAGGGTAATACTTGGATGGAGGATCACCAAGGAATTCCAGGGTCGCTATGCAGAGGAAGGCAATGGCAAACCCCCTCTGTCAGTCTCTTTTGCTTTAAAACCTTTACTGGGTTGCCATAAGTCAGTGTGGCTTGACAGCACATTACACACACATATTTAACATTTATGGAGAATGAATAGAGAGGGTGTGTTGTTGGAAGATAATGCCAACATGCTGAAGTGAACTGGATGAGAATCTGGCATATCCAGGTTCAAATCCATATTCTGCCATAAAAGTTTGCTGAGTGACCTTAGGCCAGTCACTGTGTCTCTTAGCTTAAACCTACTTCATGGTGTTGTTTTTGTTAGGATAAAATGGAGGAGGGAATGCCAATGTTGTAAGCTGCTTTGAGTCCCCATTGGGGAGAATTTTCTCTCTCTCTCTCTCTCTCTCTCTCTCCCTCCCTCCCTCCCTCCCTCCCTCTCTACCTACCTACCTACCTCTCTACCTACCTACCTCTCTACCTACCTCTCTACCTACCTACCTACCTATCTATCTATCTATCTATCTATCTATCTATCTATCTATCTATCTATCTATCTATCTATCTATCTATCTATCTATCTATCTATCTATCTATCTATCTATCTATCTATCTATCTATCTATCTATCTATCTATCATCAAAAGATTTTTTGAACAGAGGACCCCAGGTTCAGGTGCTAGCATTTATGTTTAAATTATCTACAGTAAATATTTGGGTATATTTTGTCTTTCTCTAAGAACCTGAAGATCCAGGTGTAGAAAGCACTAAGCAAAACAGACCAATGGTCTGACTTGTTATAAGACAGGATGCTTCTTATGGGAGGAGCCATGGCTTAGTGCTGGAGAACATGAAGAAAGTTCCACATTCAGTTCCTATTGTGGCCAACTGCTGGCCAGAGTAGACAAGACTGAGCTTGTTGGACCACTGATTCCAGGTTCAGGCTCTAGCATCTCTAGAGTCTCAAGTGTGAAGTGTTGAGAAATAGTTTGCCTGAGCAATCATGAATTGCTGATGTAAGTCAGAGGAAGTAGTGAATCAGATGGATCAAAATTCTGACTCAGCAGTAGCAGCTTCTTATGTGCATTCTTGGCTCATAATTAATGAGAACTACCCACAAGTAAGTTGATTGTTCCTCATTAGTGAGTGAACAGCAGCTTCTTAGTTTTAAACATGAATCATATGTACCACTTAGCTGTTTTCTTGAAAGATCAGGTTGGAACATAAATCGCCTTTAATAGTGTGATATCTTTCTCAGAGAACGCTCCAGAATTGTTGCATGCTTTATGTAAATTGGGCCAAGACTAATGAAATAACAAATCATTCTAAATCGCAACATCCAACTTACCCTTCATTTCCCATTTGAATGTGCAAGTGCTTGGTTTGGTAGCAGAGCTCTATGCTTCAGGAAGAATTAATTTGGTTCTGCATGTTTCTGTATTGGCATACATAATTTCATAATAGATGTATTTGTGAATTGGCTTCGTCTATGAAAACAGAAAATCCATTAGGAGTGCTAGGGAAGGAAATAAAGCAGAATATTAATGAAATGCTCAAAATGCAACCAGGACAGAAATTAAATATTGTTGCGATACCGGAATTGATGATGAATAACTTCGTCAAAATGCACACACACCATTCAGTAATCACAAACCTGTATTATCTTTGGGCAAACAATAAGTTGTGCTAGCACCCAGCCATCCAAATTGGAGTCATTATCAGGCTAGGGTTAAATTGTGTGTGTGTATGCTGAGTGACATCAAGTTGCATCTGACTTACAGCAACTTTTTGAACAAGTTTCCTCCAGAATACCTTACTGAGTTCTTGCAAACTGAAGACCTTTGCATCCTTGATTGAGTCTTCTTCTTTTCCTGCTGCATTCAACCTTTCCCAGCATTATTGTTGGGCAGAGCAATCCAGGGTGGGGGGAATCCCCCTCTGAATGCAGAATGGACTTCTTCCTGCATAAATGCCCTCTCCAGGACACTTATACCAGGGGAGGGGGAGATCCACCAGAGCTCGGCTGCTGCAGCACCCTGCAATGCCCGGCGGCAATGCCTGGTCTTGCACCACCAGCACTTGCATGCTGCCCCCAGCTACACTGGTGTTACAGGAGTGTTCTGGGAGAGCAGGGCCTCTCAGAACCTGTCTGCTGGTGGAGCTGCCTTGTGCCACAATTTTGCAGTGTATTTTTATTCTCTCCTTTGGGGGCGTTGGAATGCTACTCCAAGCAGCTTTGAGGCTGCATATTAGGTGCTTGTGCTACAGGGTCATGACTTGGTTATGCCTTCTTTCATTTACATCCATGTCACTGTCATAAAGAATACAGAGATCACAAAATATCAAAAAAGTCAAGCATTATGCTTTTAATAGTGGGCCTTGGATGTGGTGGTGACAGCAGATGTAATAATGGGGAAGTGGGGGCACTGTGAGAAAACAGCATGTATTTTCACATGTGCAGCCATCTTTCTCCTGCTGTTCAGATTGAGATGAACAGCTTGTTGAATGTTAGGGCCTATGATCACTCCCCGGGAAAAAAAGTTACAAGCTGAACTGGTTGGCAATCAAGCATCCCTGCTCAGAGATGAAGAACCACAGGCTGGAATCTAGAGATGTTATTTTTCTCACCTCATCTTTGTGAAAGCAAAGTTGGTATCCTGGACTTGTCTTGGTTATAATTCTACACTTGGCACTTTTTTCAGCTCTACAAATTATGAGAAACAAAGTGTTGCCATAGAAAATGGAACCTTTGGGCTGACTTAGCCATCTCCATAATGTATAGAAAAGTTTGTCCGATGTCCCGAGGACCTCAGGCTATGCTCACTTGAAGATTCTATGCTCACAGTAATGAGCTCGTTGTCAATAATATACAGAGCAGGCTGTTTTACAACCTTAGCTATGTGTTGCTAGCTGGAACAGAGATCCAATAGGTTACATTTTTCAACACCAGCTTAATATTTCCTGTAATGTCTCTTTATCCCCAGAACACACCTTGTAAGGAGTATTTGCATTCCACAACTCACTTTTTTAGAGAAAGAAAATGTGTTCATTACATAATTTTATTTGATTACATATTATGGAGCCCTCACAGAGAAGGAAATTAACAAGGAAAAGAAAAACAGTGACGGCTTTTCTCTGATAGTGTTTCCATTTTCCACTTAATAGGTGATGTCAAGCAAAATAAACACCCTTCGCCAATCTCTGTATATAAATGTTGGCAAACCTCTAACTTCTTTTTTGAAAAACCACCATTCAATCATCAGAGAAAACAGAGATCAAATTGCAAGCTTTTGACAGGCAGCCCCAGCCTACAGAATCTTGTTAGCAGGAAGTCAATCTCTAGTTAATATTATTTTTCACTTGGTGAATTGCCAACAAGTTGTTGCAGTTCACCTGCGGATGACGCTTTCACAAAAGTGGTGTGTGTATGTATTCAAAGAAAAGTGCTGAGAACTGCAGCTTGCCAACCACTCAAAACTGTAGGATGCATCCTACGCAAACTGTACTTTACGAAAAAGCGTGGAACAATTTTTTTGTACTCCTATTAAAAATCAACCTTGTAGATGGTTTCACACATTAATGGTTCAGAAACTGGAATTCAGGTTATGATCCTTAGCCTTTTTTCACAGGGCTGCTTAAATATCATCAATTTATGAAGCTCTTTCTCATGCAGCACTGCTGTTCATTAATTCTGTTTGTTTGCATTTTGTTTAATTAGCATTACGATGAGTCTTGTGATTGCACATGAAAAATGTTTTTGATGAGGAAGAAAAACAAAAGAATGCAACTCGTTTCAAACAATGGGTCAAGTAAAAAAGTTTTCATCTAAATCCATCTGGTCTTCTGACTTGCAAATAATAAATGACCTGAATATCTATCATTCCTTTGGATTCCTTTTATTCCAATCCCAGAATTTCAAATGTGGTTTTATTTTTCAGTCATTCACTTGGTCGTTTTAGTGAAAAGCATTAAACTTTAACAGAACAATAAATTATTTTTGTGCTGGATTTTTATCCTGCTTTTTTTACCAAAATGCAAAAAGTGGCTCACCATTTTCATAAACTGGAAGCAGCTGAGGTTATTTAAAACTCATTTTGATTGATTGGAGGTTGTCCTGGTAATAAATCTGTGCAATCTGAAACTACTGTCTTATTTCAAAATATGGTGCTAAAGATAACAGATTTCAACAGTGTGTGTGTGTATGTTAAGGATATAGTCCTTTACCAATTTTATAACATTTTCAGTGTTCAGAGCACTTCATATACATTATCTTGTAATTATTACAATAGACCTACAAAGTAGGATTGCCAACTCTATGGCCCTTTTCGCACCCGCGTGGAATAATTTATGACGGTGGAGGCTCGGGGACCGTTTGCACGCTAGCGTGTGAGCGGCCCCCACTTCCCCCCCAGCCGGAGAGGCAGCTCCACATGGAGCCGCCTATCGATCAGCCCCCTCCACCGACCTTCATGTCCAGCATCGCTCTGGAGGGCTGCAAGGACCCGCCCACGCTGTCCTCCGACCTCCAGGGGTCGGAGGGCAGTGTGGGTGGGGCTTTGCAGCCCTCCAGAGTGATGCTGGACATGACGGTCAGTGGAGGCGATGGGGAAAGCGGTGTGGTTTGCACCATGCCGATGGGAAGACGCCACTGTGCAAAAACCTTGCTTGTTGAGTGAGGTTAAAAGTGGCGGCTTCATGCCGCTCCTGTGCGAACAGCAGCCCAGGGACGGCGTTTTTGTCATCCCAGGGCCGCTGTATATAGCCCGGGCAGAATGGTCCTACATGTGGTTTGGAGATTTCCATGAATTACAACAGATTTCCAGACTACAGTGAACAGTTGCCCTGGAGAAAATGGCTGCCACATAAATTCTGGCGTTCTTATACCCATATTTGCAGATGATGGCACCAAAACTGGCATAGAACGACTTGCTAAAGGCTACCTATCCCCACTGAATGAGTTTCTCACCAATCACTAACCCTACTGAATGAGTTTCTCACCAATCACTAACCCTATATCCAGTATGTCAGAGTGAGAATTTCAGTCCTGATCTCTGAATTTCAGTCCTGATTTCTTACTTGGGTAATTCTTACAACCATGTTATACTAGTTCCTAGAGGATCTAATTTGGGTTTTACAAGGTGCTTTGTGTTTGATGTCTGAATTTGTCAAGAGTTTTGTGTGTGTGTGCGTGTGTGCGTGTGTGTGTGTGTGTGTGTGTGCAAAATATCCCCCTATTTCCTTTCTCTTGGCATGTTTTCAATAATTTCTGTATTTCCTTAGACAAATGCTTCAACACATGATCTGTCACCTCATTGCTGTTAAGCGTCACTGTTTAAGAACTGACCTTTGAAACAGATGAGGAATGATGACATTTGCTGTAACAGCTTAATTTTCTCCCCTAATGCTAAGCATTGGGATATTTACACAAAACAGTCTGCGGTTGTTAATTATCAAGAATCGTGAGTTTTATTTTTCATTTATTTTTGTCTATAAAATATATATTCATCTCTCTTTTTCTACATAGCCCAGCATGTGAATATTCCTCACAGCTGTACATACAACCCCCAGCACAGAATGTAGCATCTAGTACTTCTTAAGATTTGCAAATTTAGTTTGTAAAGTTAATAAAAACTGGGTGCTTTCAGTGTCACTGTTTGTCCCCGTACTCCAAAATGAAAACATAAGGAACAAGCACATAGATTAAACTAGATTTATTTATGGCTGATCAGCAGCATAAAAATTCTCCAGAAATTAAAACAAGAGTCCATGTAAAACACACAACCAGTTAACCAAGTTATAAGTAATTTTAAAAAAATTACCCATCTGGAACTGAGGTTGCATGGAGATCCCAAGGTCCTTTTAGTCATAGCCAGGGAGCAGAACAGGCATTTGGAGTGTCCAGCCGCTGATGTAGTGCCCCCTCTCTGCTCTCTGCTTTTTATATCAGGGTAATCCAGGCTGACCAGACATCCCGCTTTTGGTGGGACAGTCCCACCTTCAAACAATTTGTCCCGCGTCCTGCGGGTTATTGAAATTGTCCTGATTTTTGGGAGGCTGCCGCACTGCCTTCTGGGGCGCAAGGCAGTGCGGCAGCCTCCCGTGCATGCAGCCACAGGAGCACGGTCTTCTGGGGCTTGCCATTTCCCGCCCTGTGACAGGGCGAGAAACGGAAAGCCCCAGAAGGCAGTGTGCTCCTGCGGCTGCACGCGCATGCTGCCACCTACCCCCGTTCTGGTTCAGAAAGGTGACCATCTGGTCACCTTAGGGTAACCCTCATATTGAGGGGCCCTGTAGTTCCTCCTTTTGGGGGAGGGTTTTAAATGTGGGTTTCCTGGAAGCCTTTTATTGTATTAACCGCTGTTTTTCATGGAGTTTTAGTAAGTTTTAATGACTATTACATGGATGGAGCTTATGTAATTTGTTATTGTGTATTTGTATGGTCTGCTCCTCTATTCAGCATTGTATGAATTTTATGTTGTACACCACCTGGAACCCTTCGGGGATGGGGTGGTATAAAAATCTAAGTAATAAACAAACAAATAAATAAATAAAACCAGTAAATAAATACATCTTCTTAGTTGTTTATGTATTAATCTAGCCTCAGTATTCTCAGTAAGCATCTTGTGCACCACAAAACTTATTTCACAACATTGAACCCAAAGCATATAAACTCACTACCTGTAGAACACCTGGAACCTGAGAGGAATGTTTATGGTCCAAACTGAACCTAGATCACAAAATCTTAGGAAGCTATATGCATCCCCTCAACAGGAATAAAAGGGCTTATCACATGACCTTTGTCAGATACAATTAAGAACCAAAATCTCTGAGTCCTTATACCCCAGGCAGATGTTGGGAGGGGTGTTGAGAAGGGTGTCATGGTATAAGATACAATTTATAGGTGTTTGTTTTAGGCGGTGGTTAACGAATCTTGCTCTAAATGGCTTGCATATGCCAAGGTTTCCTGCAACCTGAAAAAGACTTTGAATAATTTAAAAATACTCTACTTCCCTTTGTATTTGCTTCTGAGTTTCCTCCCCCACCCTCTTAAAACAAATACCTATATTTTTTGGGTTTACTTGCAAACTAAGGCATCAGCAATTTGAACGACAGTTCCAAAGTTTAATTTGATTGCTCTCCCCCACCCCAAATTCCCTAGTTTCACCAATTTTCTCCAACCATGTCTCAAGAAAAACATCAAGGTTTTAACAGTAACTGACTGGTTGGAATGAAAAGGGAAGAAAGCCACCATTTTAAATTCATAATTGAACCAAGTATCCTGATCATCTCAGAGGCATTCATTGTTTCTCCTTCTGAAATGGAGAACAAAAATTATCACTGTGCAATCTTATACATGAGAATTGCTGCCGGAGCTGTAAAAAGACCTGCATAAAAACCTTCCGCGTTGAGCTTTATAGCTTTGCAAAGCTTTTACATCCTGCTTTATTTTAAGGAAGTTTTTTTTTATGAACCTGATCTCCACTCATTTTTAAAGGTTGATGTTGGAGATTGGGAAAACCTTGTTTCTTCCCTTTGTATCATCACCTGCTATTTTCCAGCTGAACAGTTTGTAGACATGTGGCTCAGGCAACTGTTAAAAACCATCAGATCTTTGGGTGCTAATAATAAGCTGTTTGTACGAACAAGGCTGCTTTGCAAAGCAAACAGGAATCATGACTGCAGGTCATTAACTGTCTTCTGCTGAACCCTTTCCACACCTATGAGACTCTGGTTAGTTTGGTTTTGAGCCCTGATGTTGCAATTTCAGCATTATAACAGCGCTCTCTCTCTATCTCTCTGAAAACAGATGTGCTATAAAATTGAGTAATAATAATCGTTCTTTCTTTTGGGATGTCATGTATGTAGATATGCTGGATAGGCAAACAGACCTAAAGAGAGTGCTGAAACAAAGTCTCTGTTGCTATAAGTATTTGCGTGCGGATGTGCGGAGACTCGTTCCATTAATAACACCACAACATATTAGTTGGAAAAGTAATCGGCCGCAGCCCAAATTTATTTAACATATGATAATAACCTTGAAGCTGGGCGAGCATAACAGAGCACATCCTGACCCCCAGGCAGCAAGCCGCTGAAGCTGGTTTTAGGGCAGCCCCAGCTGACCCCTTAGGCCCTTCCGACAGCACCACTATCCGGCACATCCCCCAAGGGAACTGGAACAGGAAGTTAATAGGTGCCACGTGGATGCAAACCCACTTTGTGACACCCCTTCCTGCCGGGCAGTGAGCTCTCGGCGTGGCCCCAAGGCTTGCCTACACAAGCTCATCACCACCTCGGACCTCATAAGGAGGCCCCCGACATGGGAAGGTCCGGCACGCAAGCTACTGCCTTCCCAAATAGGATGTGCTCTTATGCCCAACCACCCAGTGAACTGCGACAAAGTATAACAATGAAGAAACAATACAAGAAACCTTATAATAGGGAGGGATGGGAGGGCCTTTCCAGCCACTGGCCTCAAAAGAGGCCAATCTCTGCCGGCACAGCCTTTCATAGGCTGGCTGGCCCCTGTCACATGTCAGTTCCTGGCCACGTGACCACCTGCTCGGCTGGCAGAGGGAAGAGGCATTCCACTCCTTCCTTCCCTGCCACAACGACGTACCCAGGCTGAAGCCTAGGACGCGATTTCCGAGTCATACAGGAAAATCTTTGGGTTTTTTAAAGAATCAAAATATTCTTATTTCATTCTCCAGGACTTCCAGGTATCAGGGATGTGCATGCACATTTCCTTCCTGCTGCTAAGGAGGGGAGGAGGCATGTCTCAGGAAATGGGCTGTGACTTTGAGGGAGGGGCTGTGGCTCTGTAGTAGAGGCCTGTGTGACTTGCAGGAGGTCCCAGGTTCAATTTCCATCATCTCCAGTTGAAGGATCAGGTAGGAAGTGATGTAGAAGGCCTCTGCTTGAGACCCTGGAGAGCTGCTGCCAGTCTAGGTAGATGATACTGATCTTGATGGGCCAACAGTCTCATTCAGTATAAGGCAGCTTCATGGGTATGGAATGGGTGGTAGAAAGCATGGGGAAGCCCTCATCCAATCAGAGCTGACCATTTGTCTAAAGTCAATAGCTTGCATTTGATCTTGAGAATTTGCTTTGGGAAATATATAGCTTGTTTGTGTTAATTAGATCAGCAAGTATCCTGTGGTATCTAAAAATGGGAACAGACAACCAAACCAGGCAATTCATGTTGACTGACTCAAGTGCCTGATTCTCTGTGATGGACATCAATGCCTGAATCCACATATTGTCTCATCGAGAGGGACGGTGATGTCCAGCAGCATTTTTCAGCATAGTTTGGGTGTTCAGGCTAGGATAAGTGGGAAAAAAACTGTTTTATCACTCTAAGCATGCACACAAGGTTTGCCAAACAATGGAAAAACTTTGGTTGCCTCACAAAGGGATGGTAAAACACACAGTTCAGTGCTAAAATTAAAAACCTGAGTTCAATACAGTACTGGTATCTGTGTCTTCCTTTCTGAGGGGTGGGAGCCCAAATGAACAAGATAGCTAATACAAAAGAATGGAAATATACACAATATTGGATCAGATCTCAAAGAAATGGCCTCCCCACACTTCTGTAGTAACGTACAACTTGAATGTATCTCTCCATGGACTATCCTTTCCCCGCTTTTAATCACACAGGACTAGGGGGGTGTTGTGGCTAAAGCATCAAACTGGGATCTAGGAGACCCAGCTTCAAGTGCCCACTGTGCTTTCAAGGTGATGATGACAATCACACTCTCTCAGCCTGACCTGAGTTATCTGGATAAAATGAGGAAGGGAAAATAATGCATGCTTTTCTGAACTGCTTGGAGAAACAGTGGAATAAAAATGGGACACTTCTTATTTTATTTACACTCTCTCATTGTATTTACACCCTCTCATAAGCCACTACAAAATGTATGCAGAATAACATTAACAAGCCAGGATTCTATGGCCAGAGGGTACCCAAGTCATCAATAACCTCAGATACTATCCATTAATAACTTTCACAGCCCTGGCCCCGGCCTGGTGCAACACTCTTCCTCCAGCTGTCCGGGCCCTGCGGGACCTTGGTGAGTTCCACAGGGCCTGTAAGACTGAGTTGTTCCACCGGGCCTTTGGAGTGTCCAGTCGCTGAAATGTGTGCCCCCCTCTCTATATTCGATTACCACCATATGCTACCCTCTTAGAGGGGAGTCCGGCCGTTCCCTTTCCTTAGAGAGGCCTCTAATTAAATTTGGTTTTGGGGCGCCTGATATCTTTGTACTGACCGCTGCTTTTAATAGATTTTAATAGATTTTATTGGTTTAATAACTTTGCTGATTGTAATGAATGTTGTTGTGCACCGCCCGGAGCCCCCTGGGGATGGGGCAGTCTACAAATTCAATAAATAAATAAATAAATAAATAAATAAATAAATAAATAAATAAATAAATAAATAAATAAGCAGTGGCTCAAGGCTATGTCTTCTAGCTCTGAAGGGTTTTTTTAGGATCTCTGCAGAGTAGAGATAGAAGAACCAGGTGCACTTGGGTTTTAGCTAGTGATGACAGCTATCAGGTCATATTCCTTGCACTGGTCAAAAAGGAGGGGGAGAAGGATATGCTTTGGCTACCCAAAAGGCTATGCTGGGGATCATAGGACCAAAGTGGACAAAAGCCACATGAAGCATAGGCTACAGTAAAGAAGAACTGCATGGAAAAGCTGGCTGGATTCATTCCTTCAGATATACCTTTTGATCAAATGTAAGCATTCCTTTAAGAGGTCTTGTGTCAAAAGTGATTTTTCACAGCAGAATGGGATCCATGGATTTAACCATTTATACTCCCTTCCCTGACTGCCATTTCATTATATGATAATCCAAATTATCAACAAGTGCAGTCACAATAAGTCTGGATTTGTATTTTCTGAGATCTTCAGAGGATTGCAGCATATTTAGAAATCCTATAATGCCAAGAAGTTTTAGAGACTGAAAATATTGTCATTCATTGATCCTTTCCTTCTCCTAGTTGTGTATTTTTAGAACAACTGTTTACTTCAAAGTTATTGAATACTCTAGTTTGTTAAGATAAAGCAACTTCTTAATGATTTTAGTAGATGTATTACTATTCAATATTATTAAATCCCCTCTTTTTTATATTTCCTGCTGTTCTGCTAATTTTGCGAAGACGTGAAATTTATTTAATTTAGACTTTGGATGCAAAGATTCCATGCAAAATTAATTCTTTTGACAACACGTAAGGTTTAACTAATCTCAGAAGACTGCCGAGAAAACAAATCATTTTTATTTGCCTTCAATACTCCCCATAAGACTTGCTGAAAGACGCCAAATAGATTATACAGTGCAGAATGATTGCATGTGATTGTGCTTCTTATTTTATGAATGGATGTTATTACCACATACAATATATTATTTGTGTGTTCATCGAATTAGTGGTATAAATGACAGAAATAAATATTAACTTGTAAGGGTATTGAGGCATCAGACTAAATATTAGTTATCTATAATTTTTTTAAAATAGTAGTTTATTAGTTTTTAATACCTACATAAATTGGGGATTTTAATTTTATAAGTTAATAGGAAAGGCACATCTCTCTGTGAGCACTCTGCGAAGCAGACGGATGAATTCCATTCTGACACTACATGCTGACATTCAAATTAAGTAATAAATGGGTTGAAAGAATCCATGTTAGTTATCTTGATCTGGGGGAAGCAAGTACATAATTGTAATTGACCACAGTTTAACCCATTTGCAATTCACTGTCAAGTGAACATTTTTTTATTTTTAAAAAAGATGTCTAATTGTACAGAAGCAAAATGAGATAAATGCAATATTGCCTGTTTCCAGGGGACCTGAAGCAGAACAATTTGAGCCTTCTACTCATAACCTTCTGAAAATAGAGTCAGTGAAAATTAAAGGCATCAACATGCCTTGGTTCCTTTCTAGAATGACAGCATTAATTTATTGCGATGATAACTATGATATTGAAAATGAGGCTGCCAATGGGCTTGCTGTAATTATGCAATGGACAAAAATGGAAATGTGCCGTATAATGTTTAAGGCTGTCTTTCTCTTGTTGAATAATTAGATTCCTTGGGCTATCATTCACAGGGTTTGCTGATATAAGCCCCTGGAATAAGTATGCTTGTCAATGTAAGGAATATATGTAAGGGATGGACTCACCTCCTGGCACAGAAATAGACGATAGTGTGTTTTTGTTCATCAAAAGTCATCCCAAATGATCTTTAGTACAGGACCAGACAATTGATCTGTAGTTACTAGTTGACAAGATTTGTCTCAGTGGTTTGGGATACATATTTTCATACACCTTGACCAGAGTAGTTTTTAGTGATCCAAGTAGAATATCATGATAAGTAGCACATTCAGATATATCCAAATTGTCAAAAAATGTTAACCATCTGATTTTATTATCCTCAAACAAGGGAAGCAAGCAATGCTCCAAATGAGACGTTCTGCCAAGCAGCAACTTCCAGCAATCTCTTTGGCATAATTGAACACATTAGCTTCTGTAATGGTAAAGCAGCAGATCCTCCTGACAGGTTGCAATTTCAGACATTCTATCTTTTTAAAAAAACCCAAATGCTGCAAATTTAATTTAGAGACCACTTGAAGAAAGAAGGAAATAACGGTCCAAGTGGAGGTTCTGATAACTGCTCAGAAAAATTTATCTGCTCAGAAAAATCAAGCAAAACCTACTTTTTTTGCCTTAAAAAAAGCAGATCATAACAAGCAGCAGTTTCTGATCACTCCTCTGTCAAAACATGCTGCCTGTCTGATTTTACTATCTTTAGAGCAGGGAAGTTGTGGCCCAAGTGATAGGTTTTACTAAGTAACACTATCTGTTAAGAAGTCCTAGAAAAATGTTAATGTGTCTATTTCTGTTTCCCCACAAGATAATGGTTAGGTGCAGAGGCATATCTAGGAAAAATGTAGCCTGGTGCAAAATCTGAGTTTTCCACCCCACTCCTACCTCCATATGGGCAGCCACCCTTCCCCACCATGACAAAAAAACAGGGTCAGGAGGAGGGTGTGGGGGTGATTCCCCCCACATGACTAAATGGCCACAGCACAGGGACATTTGACCCCATATGTCCCTCTGGGACATACGCCCCAGGTTGGGTGACCGATCCTGACAGGTAGCAATTTTAAATAGCATTTCTAAAAGTTTACAATTCAAATTAAACTTTGCAGTCTTAACAGTATGTATTGCTCAAGTGATCATTTTTGTCACTGCAAAACAGCATCCTTCAGGCATTCATCATCAACCTTGGCTTCAATTGTACCTGCTAATGGAAGGCATAGTGTTCGAAGAAACATTAAAGCCATTACATGTTGAACATGCCTAAAATATGTTGCAACAGAAAACAAAAACCAACAAAAATCAATGTCAGTGATTTTCTTTCTTTTGTGAAAACAGTATATTTGTACACTTTGAAGGAAAATTAGGCAAGACTATTCCCCAGTGTTTGTCAAGGACATTCTCTGCTTGAGAAATGTATTTCTTTGAGAAAGAGAAAGACAGAGATCTTAGTACATTCTAGTGCAACTTGTAGAATAGATATTTAAGAACCCGATCCTTCAGCATTTGTTGACAAATAACAAACTAGTGATTTAGAGTTGCACTCTGTTTTTAAATTGCCTTTTTGTTTGTTTAAAAGATGAAAGAACTTTAGTACTTTACAACCAGCAAAATACATAAAATAACAAAATACATAAGGTTTTATGAGATCTAAAAACGTATTGTAATAGATTAAAATGACCATTTTTCAATAAGTGTATTGGTTACTTTCCCTAATCTGTTCCTATTAGAAGATGCCAATTTAATCAGTTTGACAATTTCCTGAATTTTTGGGAATCACTTTGTCACAAACATAAATGGTCACTGGTGACATTTTGTTTGAATTTTGCTCAATGTTATAGATAGGTTCTGCAAAGCAATTGCATGAAACGCATCTTAAAATAGCTATTTGAAAGGTTGACAAGTACCAGCTCTGGTCAATTTCTTGCAGGGAGTCAAAGGAGTATCCTTTCTCTTCCTCTCAAGAAGGCCAAGCATGAGTCAAAAGGTCTTCTGCTCAGCTTTTCTTAGGAAGGCAAGGGAAAAAAAACACAGAAAGTAACCTAAAGGATCGAAGCTCCCTAACTCAGGATTCCAGAATTTGGGAAGCTTTCTTTATTTTAAAAAAGGAGATGCTGGGGGAGAAAAGCAGTAGTGACTCATCCAAATGGTGAGAAGGGCTACAAAAGAACTTCTGGGGAAGGTTCAAGAAGTCATTCTGATGGAGCTGCACCTTAGCAGTAAGTGTTGAAAGGGGGTGGGGGTGGGGGTGGGGGTGGAGGTGGGGGTGGTTTCCCAGACCAAACTTAGCCTTGCTAATGGGCTGGATGCTTAGCACAGGCCACGAATTATAGGCATTCAACTTTAAATGAACATTTCCACTTGGTGATAACAGTGAACCACTTCATCCAAGGAAAAAAGTAGGCCAGATATTGGGAGGGGGGGGACATCTGCTACCATCTCCCACTTACTGTGACACTACCAATGCAATAAATGTAACTCATTGTGCAATTGTGCACAACAACGCATGACATCTGGGGTTTTAAAACTGTGAACAGTAGGACTGTCAAAATGGAAAATTCAGGCACAGAGTGTACCTGAGTTCTGTTACTCTTTGCCAGAAGAAAGGAAGGATTATGTTCCGAAAAGTAGTAGTATGGAGAGACTAGTTCATACGAGTTGCTGTTATGAACCTGGTTTTTTTTCTATATATCCATATAAGGATTTTAGATACATTCTCTAGTGTTGAATTTCTCTGCTGAGTTCAGTCTGTCCTCTTATCACCATGACACAATGAAACAGTTTATTTAATCCATCAGGGTGTATGTATTTATTCCCATATTTTTCCATGCAGTACCAGGAGGCACTGGGATTAATAGGTTTTGCGGCCTGATGATCCTGGGGATCATTGTTTCCTGCTTCTCTACCCATACCGCAAACAAGGCCTCATACCAATACATATATAACCTTGGGGAACAGTATATGACTGTGTAGTTTGTTCAGTCAAGTGCACATGAGATGTCATATTAAATGGCAAAGTAAAATGCCTATTCAAACACAAACTCGAAAGTGTATCCTGTGTAACAGTCAGATGTGGTTTGCAGATTCTGTTCAATTTCACTGAGTGTGATATGCAATTGAGAACAGCACTGAAGTGTGTGTGGACAAAATATTTCAGTTCTCTGCCCACAAAGGGCCTTTCCCCACTTACCTTAAGCCCCGCGTTACTTGAGGAGAGTAGCACGGGGTCCCCCGGTACTCCCCACAAGAGGGGCGGTGATAGCGCAGCTGCCCCAACGCTGCCGCTGTCGTGCCCCCTCAGCGCGAGGCATTCCTGGCGCTCTTGCAAAGGGCACCATTTGATGAAGACGCCCGGGCGTGTGCCAGGGATGCCGCGCGGGGGGAATTGCGCACAGCAATGGCAGCCGAGGGAAAAATGGGGAAAGGCCCCTAGACACACAAAGAGCCTTATAGCCCAATCTGGGGGGGGGGAACCCCCTATGGAGCTGGCTCATCCCTGTGCCTGTGTGGTTGCCCACCCCACCCGAGCAAGGGGCAAATGTGCCAGAGGAGGGACCACTTACCTAGGTGGCTGGGTGCTGTGCAGCTCCATGGCTCCTGATTCAAAAGCTGTCACTTGTCCCCAGGCCTGCCAGTGCAAAAAAGCTGCTCTGGAGAGGCCAGGAGCATTTCAAGACCTGGGGCTGGAGCCAACCTTAGCCAGGTTCCTCCTGGTCTTTGCTCACTGGTATGCCAGCACTCAGTGTTGGGACTTACACCACTTTTGGAGGTGGCATAAGCCCATGGAGCCCCATAGAGAGCTCTATGGCAGTGGCAAAGCTTTTTTTGTTTTGTTTTCTGTCTCCCCAGTGCTGCTGAGAAGTACTGCATCCTACCTCCGGGGCCTCTGGATGGGGCTTTTCAATGATTTGGGGAGTCCTATTGACCCATTTTGAAAATCCATGGGGTCTCTGAATAGAAGCAAGCAGCAGAGCTGGGGTTTTTTATATCCCCACTTTTCTCCACCTTAAGGAGATGCCCAACTATCCTGCACTAAAGTTAAGCAAGTTTCAGTCTTTCACTTGGTATGGATTGGGGCCAGATCATTTTTATTAACTTTTGTTTGGAATTTTTGAGAACACACTAGAAATGTTTGTCGTAGAATTGCTGTTCAGAAGCCTCTTTGTCAGCACAGAACAGCCCAGCTTCCCTTAAGTTGAAAGGAGCACATCTGGCTTATGCCATCTGAGGACCTGCCCCTCTTCTGCTTTGCAGGGACTGCATATGGCAGATCAAACATCTCCTCTGTAAGGACAGTGACTGTTCCAAGCACACAAGGATCTTTGAAAAGTATCATTAATGGAAATGAATTGACTCTAATCATCTCAGCATGCCAATTCCTAGACCAGCAGGTACTCAGAGGCAGAACAGACAGGACAGTAAGGAGCCAGGAGGACACCAGTACATATTTGTGGAATACAAGGAAATTAGTTAAAATCAGGAATCTTGGCATTTAACAAATGGAGTCCTGCAAGGCTTCCTGGTGTGCTCATTTTCCCCTGGTGCTTGGAAAGAAATGGGCTAGAGAAGAACAGTGGCCTCTTCCCAGGTCATGCAAGAAGGGAGGCTTAGCAGGAAAAAAAAGTGTGAAGCAACATAGGCCTTTTCCCCACATATCTCCTAATTTTTAAATTAAATGTTTGTAATTTTACCCCCCCCCCCCCCCCCCCCGCCCTTGTATCTGCATTCATCCCCTCAAAATGATTCCTGGTCACCATTACGAGATTCCTCTGCCACTGCCACAGGATACACTGCCACAGGATGTAGAGATGGCTACCTTGGAAGGCTTTGAAAGGGGAGTGGACAAATTAATGGAGGACTGGGCTATCAATGGGTACTAATCATGATGGATATCTACTCCCTCCAGTACTAGAAGCAGTATGCCTCTTTAAATCAATTGCTGGAGAGCACAGGCAGGATGATGCTGTTTCAGTCTTCCCATTTGTGGGATTTCTAGAGGCAACTGATTGGCCATTGGGTAAACAGAATTCTGGACTAAATGGGCCTTTGGTCTGATCCAGCAAGGCTCATCTTATGTTCTTAATATATATAGTTATAGGATTATAGTTATAGAATTTATGAGTATATAGAGAACTTTCTGTACAGATAATTGGCAAAGCTGGATGACTTTAAGATCTTACCATGACATGCCTTTGAAGATGCTGACCACAGATGAGGGGAAAAGTTTCTAGCAAAAAACTACCAGGCTACAGCCACACAGCCCTGAGAACCCACAACAGTCAGCCGATTCCAGCTGTGAAAACCTTAAACAATACCAAGTTGGATGCATTTCCATGACACTTCAAGGCCACTTCAAGGACACTGCAGAGCCCATTGCCGTAAAAGCCACAATTGGTGCAGAATTCTGACAAAATTGGGTCATATGGACCACATCACTACAGTTTTCTTCTACTTTCTGGGACCAATTTATGGTTCCGATATTGACTTTTAATAGCCTAATTGGTTTGGGGGCTGCCATTAGGATTGCTAGCCTCTAAATAGTGGTGAGAGATCTCTATACTTTTAAAAATGAGAACAGAATGGAGGACAGTTCACCTGGAGATAATGGCCTCTTTGGAAGATGGACTATATGGCATTATACCCCCTTGTAGTCACTCCCCCTCCGCAAATCCCACCACCTCAGGCTGCATCACCAACATCTCCAGGTACTTCCTAACCTGGAGCTGGCAACCCTAGACTGTGTACCTTAAAGACTGCCTACTATACGAATTGTTAATCTTATTTTATTATTTATATTGGTTCCCAGCCATGGAGACTCAGGCAGCCCAATGCAGAGCCCCCAGCAATGGGATGCAGAGCAACTTTGGCACCCTTTCTCAGGTTGCCATTTGGCTATGGCAAAGCATCCAAAGCAGGGCCTCCAAGAATGTCATAAGTTAATGGATCAGTTTATATGGGAGAAGACAGTCCTTAAGGTATGTTGATCCCAAGTCATAAAGGACTTTAAAGATCAATACCAGCACCTTGAACTGAGCACAGGTGGACCGAGACTACAGTGATGTGATCCCCACAACCCACTGCAGTAAACACTTTGCCTGCAGCATTCTGTATCAAGAGAAGCTTCTGGACAGTCTTCAAGGGCAGACTAACATAGAGAGCATTGTCAGAATCTAATCCAGATATTACCCAGGTATACACCACAGAGATATGATCTTTTCTGCCTAGGAAGGGCCACAGATAACTTGTAAATGATGCAAATGTATGATATATATAAATGCTTGAGGCAGAAAATTAGCATCTGTGGTGAGATATGAATTCTATGTTCCTGTTCAGCTCAGGGTGGGGAAAGGAGCTGTCCATTGTTCTGAACTTGTAAATGAACTCAAGATCATCAATCTTGCATTGTAATTTCACCTTGAAGTTTCTAGCTCACCAGTTCTAATCACTAAACACTATTAGTGCCTTTTCCCAGGATGATCCCTACCAGCTGGCACTCAGTAAACAGGTCTTGGCTACCATACACATTTTTTTTCCTGACATGTCTGTGGAAGTTTTCATTGCCCCACAATGAACAAACCATCTTTGTCAAAATGCTGTCATTTCCGCTACCTCTCAACTGCAACAAATCCTTGACAAATTCGACAAACAAACATCGGGAGAATGTCAAAAGCACCTACAATCATCCTGTCAGCTGTTCAGTATAAAGATCTGTGAAGGGTGGAGGGAGGTGAGTACTGATGGATTTCTCTTCTGTTTGTTTGTTTCTAGGTGACATTCAAACTTCTTTAAAGAAGACAAAAAGAGGTTTTGAAGGTATAGGTGTGGACCCACCCTGAAACTGTTCTTCATGTATTACACATCCTAGTAAATTAAGATTTCATTTTTGGACACATAATAATTACAGTGACTGATATACGCTGAAAGTTTTCAGTTGCTGGAAGGATCACAGAGTGCAACTTTCTTGCTTTCTCTCTTCCATTTGGAGTGATGGTTAAGAGAGACACCCTAATCTGGAAAACCAGGTCTTACTCCCCGCTCCTCCATCTGAGTGGTTGACCCTAATCTGGCAATCTGAGTTTGTTTCTCCATTCATCCACATGCTCCATTTTTGCTGCATAATTTTGGGTTAATCACAGTTCTCTCAGAATTATCTCCATCTCTAAAGATGTCTGATGTATGGAACGGAAGGAAAGACAATTGTAAGTTGCTTAGTGACTCCTTTAGGTAGAGAATAGTTGAGTATAAAACCAACCTCTTCTTCTTCTCCCCCCCCCCCCGCCCACATCCTGTTGTGGGAAGGGAAAGATGAGAAATTTGAACTTCACAGGCACAAATCTCTCCACCCATGGAAATCCTGCAGGGCATCAAAGTCAGGATCTTTCACTGCATATGTGCCAACTTTTGGCTACCTGGGTAAACTAGAAGCACCTGAGTTATTTGAAGTTTCTTTCTGAGTTCCTTTTGTTGTGAAAAATAGGTGCAGCTACAACTTTTAGTCCTTTGTTTTATTAGTCAAGCTGTCAGGAGAGAATCTATTTTGTTTCTTAAAACTGCTAGAAGGCCTAATAAAAATCCTTTCACTCTCACATGAGTTCACAAAGTTCAGGAAGCAGGTACCAGTGATTGGAGATGGGTATACTTTACTCCAAGGTTATCATCTTGTTAGCAGAGCGTAAAATTATCCTCATTATTTACATCCAGCAGCAACTGGTTTGAAGGAGGCTACTTGGAAAAGTTTCATTTATAAGAAAGAGGGGCCCAGCATCCTCATCAAGAAAGTTCCTAATTAACCTATTTATTATTATTATTATTATTATTATTATTATTATTATTATTATTATTATTATTATTATTATTATTATTATTATTATTATTATTATTGTAGATTTGACAGCTGCCAGATCTTTAGCTGGTTGTTGGCCTTCATTACAATTCGAGTTTCACCCAGAGGCCTAGGAAGTTGTAATGTATTGGCGTAGTATTCGTGCGGATCCCAGCAGGGCTGCCTTTTGAATTTGACCAATGTTAATTTTGTCAATTCAAAGATGTTTCAAGTGCTGCCCTAGTGTTTTTGGGATGGCGCCCAGCATGCCGATTACCACTGGGACGACCTCAGCTGGTTTGTGCCATAGATGCTGAAGCTCGATTTTCAAATCTTGGTATCTAGTGATCTTCTCGTGTTCTTTTTCAATGACCCTGCTGTTACCGGGGACTGCTATGTCGATGACACTCATTTTCTTGTCCTCGATCACGGTGATGTCTGGTGTATTGTGTTTCAACACTTTGTCTGTTTGGATTCAAAAGTCCCACAGGATCTTGACCTTCTCATTTTCCATTACTTTCTCTGGACAATGTTCCCACCAGTTCTTAGCTGTTCTTATGTTGTAATTCTTGCATAAATTCCAATCGATCATCTTGGCCACTTAGTTGTGTCTCTGTTTGTACTCAGTCTGGGCAATCTTTGTGCCACAGCTGAGGACATGATCTACAGTTTCATCAGCTTCTTTGCACAATCTGCATTTTGCATCGTCCAAGGATTTTTCGATTTTGGCCTTGATCAAATTTGTTCTACTGGCTTGCTCTTAAGCAGCTAAAATCAGGGATTCAGTTTCCTTTTTCAGAGTACCAGTTGTTAACCACAGCCAGGTCTTTTTGTTGTCCACCTTGTCCTTGATTTTCTCCAGAAATTGCCCATGCAGTGCTTTGTTGTACCAGCTTTTAGTCCTCATTTTAATCACATTTTTCCTGTATTCTTGTTTGGTTTTCTGGGTCTTCAGCAAATATCTGTTCTTCACTTCAGTCAAGGCCTGTTCTTGACTTTCTTCACATAATCGGCCAGTGCATGCTTCTCATCTTCCACTGTTTGCTGTACTTGCAGTAAGCCTCTGCTGCCAGACCTCCAAGGAAGGTATAATCTATCAGTATCACTGCGTTGGTGTAAAGCATGGTGCACTGTCATAAGCTTCTGAGTTTTTCTATCCAATGCATCCAACTCAGCCTGTGTCCAGTTGATGATTCCCGCAGTGTACCTGATGACGGGTATGGCCCAGGTGTTGATGGCCTTGATGGTATTCCCACCGTTTAATTTAGATTTCAAAATTTTCCTGACCCTTTGGGTGTACTCTCTGCTGACAACAGTCTTCACTTGCCTGTGCTTGATGTTATCCAACTGCAAAATGCCCAGGTATTTATAAGCTGCCGGTTACTGGCATCTGATCTTAGTTTTTTAATCTTCTGTTCCAGTCTAATTTTCCACTTTGGTTTTGATGGTTGATTTATCTTGGGTTTAGGTATTTCAATGCCCATTTCTCTTGTGACCACTATGTGTGTATATGTGTGTGTGTGTGTGTGTGTGTGTGTGTGTGTGTGTGTGTGTGTGTGTGTGTGTGTATTCGCACTGTATTTATGTACTAGAATCTTAAACTACTTTTTCTTATGTAACTATCACTCACAAATGTTAAGTACGTTGTTTATAATTAATGTGGCAGATCATATTCTGTTATTACTGGAACCACTTAAAGTCAGATTGTCTGCCAATTAATATGTATTCCTAAATGATAAAATAATTTTTAAAAAGATTTTATATATAAAAAAAGAAAGTTCTGGCTAATGTGTAACCCCATTGGTCAGTTGTTAATTAGATGGCATGATCAGCAGAAACCATACATTACTTTCAGTGTTAGTAGCTATCTTTGTCTTTACCTTTACTTCATTCTTCCTTCATTTAAGCTTTTGCATGTATTTTGCCTGAAGATATTTTAAAGACTTTGCTCAGGTACTGAGGACTTCTTATATTTTGCCTGTATTTCTTTCTAGTAAGTAGACCTTAGTGTTGTTTTATTGTGTGTCTCAACTGCACCTTTCAGTTGGTGTTCACTGTTTTTCTTTTAAACCATTGTTTTGCTAACTTTTCATACTTTTTTAAAAAAATACAGTTTTCTCTGGAGTTTTTGTTCAGAACCCACAACACAACATTGCTACCCATGGCTTGGTTATAATCCCATTGCTACCACCCCAAAAGCCAGGGTGGATCTTTGATGCATTGTCATTTAGCAGTGAAAGTTATTATCTGAGACATGCTTCAACCTCCTAGCTAATGTTGGATTATTCATTTGAGGGATTCACCTTAAGTCCCCTTTTTTGGGGCAGAATTGCAGTTTTCAGCTTTCAGGGAACCCGATAGTCTTCCATATGTATGTGGAATTACAAGGCTATTCTGGCCTATGTCATTTACAGGCTGCAGTGGTGGAAAACATGGATCTGAAGGCAATGAATAAAATCCTCATGTGGCCAAGTATGTGTGATGCAGAGGTCCTACCTATGCAACTCGTTCATTATCTAGTGAAACTTCCATTCCTGTCATTCTTCTGCCAAGCTTGTTTTGAAAGACATATATTTTTAGAACTTGGTATGACCCCATATTTTTTGTCCAACCTGTTTTTTTCCTGCCAGATAACCTCTGGTTAAAAATAACCAATCATGAGTCTTCCCAGGACTCTCATGCAGATGCTCATATATTGTGCTTCCTTTGGAGTTCTTATGACAAAGGAGCATGGTATGGAGGAAGGGAAATAAATTGCATTCTAGCACTTCATCTCTATCCCTCTGGAATATTGAAATAATGTGCTATGCTGTGTGTAATGAGAAATAAACTAAGCAGTATTAAAGAGAAAGCAAAAACAGCAAGTGGAATTGCTGGTCTAGCAATGTACTCTAATTAACAATAGACTGTAAGAATAGATGGGAGGAAGAAATTTGAAAGATCAGGCAGAGATCTTCTGAGCCTTTCAGCTTATTCAATCTTTCTTTTGTCCAGCTCTGAAAATATTTGCCATTTTTTTGCTCATTAAGACTAAAACCTTTTAATTTGACATCACACAATTTCTGGACTATTGTATAAAGAAAAGGTCAACTGTCATGCTTGAAATGCCCAATCTTATAGGGTGTGCTTCTTAGGCCCCTTCTGCACATGCAGAATAATGCACCTTCAGTCCACTTTCACAATTGTGCGCGAATGAATTTTGCTATTCCACACAGTAAAGTCCAGCTGCAAAGTGCATTGAAAGTTGATTGAAAGTGCATTGTTCTGCACAGAGGTGTATTGGGGGAAAATGGCACTGTAGGACAATACCTTCTCTGGGTGCCCCCCTGCACTCAGGGGCGGGGCTTGGAGGCAGGGGTGCCAAGCCCCATCCTTCCTGCCTCCCTGCAGGCCAGCTCCTGCCATCCTCAGGGTGGGGGAGGGCAAAAGCCAGTCTGCACGGAGGCTGGGAGTGGGACTCAGGGGGTGGGGCTCCCATTTCCCTGCAGGCCAGCTTTTGACCTCCCCAGGCCCTGGGGATGGCAGGAGCCTGCCTTCAGCGAGGCAGGGGCAGGGCAGGGTGCCACGACGGGTGGCCTAGGAGTTGCCCCCCTCCCCTGAGGGCCTGGAGAGGGAAGGAGGTGGCTCAGACAGGCACCACAGCAGCAGGCCAGCTCTTTCTTTAGGCACCTCCCCTATGCTGACCCAGCTCTTCTGAGTCAAGTTGGCACAGGGTGGGGAGGGGGGTGGTGGCGATTTTGTGCCCCCCTGCCATTGCACCTGGCATCATTTGACACCCGTGTCCCCTTGGGCAGTATGCATAGGAGCTACACACTAGTTCTGCTCAATCATGAAGCTTGCTGCTCATTCTGAATGGGATCACATGATTCCCAGTTGGCTATTATCTTTGATAGTCATAAATGAAGAAGAAAGACATAGCAATTGAACTAAACAGTTCTGTCACAGCAACATGATGGCCAGACATCAACCCTAAACTCCCATGTTTCATCTCCCTTCTCAGAACTCTGAACATAAGTAGACCTGGAGACTCACAAACGGACACATAGCCCAGATAAATTCCCAGGTCCGGAAGCTAAAATCCTACAGAATCCCTAAGGCAGAAAATAGGATTTTTAAAAATGAACATTCTCACAGCATAGGGCTGTTTCAAGAAACATTGTGGCACCTCCCAAAACTGATATATTTATGACAGTCCTATTTTTAATATTATTCCAGGTGGATCTCTGTGCTATTTAACAACCAGGCTTTCCACACCACATTAATTTCTGTACTACCTCTGCCAATCACTAGGAAAGTGAAGGCTGAAGAGTTTTAATAATATTTTAACAGCCAGAATAAGACTTTTTATATCATTTTCCTTGCTACTGCACACTGTCATTTGGGAAGGAAAAGATGTTGAGTAGGCTAACCATGGTATGCATTTCTTAAATTGAGCACACTAACTCTTTTTCCATTTTAACCTAAATTTAAAGCATTATATAAATTATCTGGGATGTGCTTCCAATGGCAGGATGCAATTTAATACTGGCACACAACCACCACCTAGCTCCCTGTCCCCTGCTTATCCCAGCCCAATTTTAAAAAATGTAATAGGACCATGTGTGGTTTCATGAAGATGGACTACAGGCCAGGGATGGGTTGCACCTCACAGCTGTAGGTAGGAACATTTTTGCTAGGAGCCTCACAAACCTGATCAGGAGGGCTTTAAACTGAATTATGTGGGAGAGACAGACAATAGTCAAGTGGGCAGGAATTCAGAGGTTATGGAGAGAACTGAGCAAATAATTCAAGAACCCAAGAGCTCTATCATCAATTTTCAATTTTCCAGCACTCCTCATTCATTGTTACTCAGCTATTTTCCCCACTATAAGAAGGTCATCTTTCTCTAACCAACACTGCTGCTAAATATTTTCATCCCAACATTGCTGCATTACCCAAATCTTTGCCAGTTTGAAATCACTATGCTTTGAGAGGTCATCTTGATTTCTTCTCTTACTTGCAATGATTTGCCCCTTCTTTATGTCATTGTCATATTAGAGCTCAAATAGCTTTCTTGCATGCTGCTAAATCCAATAAATATGCCATTTAACTCCTCTTTGCTTTGCTAAAAATACTAAGGAAAAATATCCACTGCATTCTGTACTTTTTGTCTCTTTCTTTCCTCCTTTCTCTTTGTGACTTCTTCTTGGGCAATGCTCATTCTATTCAACAGTCTCCCCCCCCCCCACCCCCGTCTTCCACCTTCATTACTTTTCTGCCTCCTATGTTATCTCTCTCTTCAATCTTTGACATATGAAGACTTAAAATGTATAAATCAGCCTGAGCTATGTGACTTGTACTGACTCCTCTGACCAAATGGATAGATTGTGGTTTATATCTCAAGTTGTGGGTCTTGCATTGCCTCATGACCTTTTGACAGCTGTATTACACACAGAGAAATTGGTCAGCTCCTGGTGTTCTAGAAAGAACACTCTTCTAAGAGTGCTCTATACAAGCAAACAGAATAGCCTGCTTCCAAACTCCTCTGTATTCAAATTCCTCCTTGAATTCTGGAATTCCAAATTACCTGATTGAAAATGGAAATGTCAGAAATCTTTTTTTTTTGCAAACGTTGTACCAAATATCAATGCACAGCAGTGCCTCTGCCCTTTCTACGCATCCACTTGTGAGTGTTCCCAACTGACCATAAATCCTTCCCCTTCTCACAAGCCCTCTCACCATGTGCAATTTCAGCTGCCTGCACGGTATACATAGTCTTTCCACAAAAAAAACTGGCTGTTGTGCACTACTACTGAGCAACTCCTGCGTGCACTTCTCCATCAATACTGGGAAGCTGTAAGCAGGAGTGGTAAAGTGCTTGCAAGCAAATGTGCAGGGGAAGTGAGCAGGTGTGTGTGGCGGGTCAGTGGCATACCACACAAAATGGTGCCTGGGGCATGTCCAAAAATGGGCCCACCCTTGAGCCCCCCAAAAGCACACCACCACCACCCCAAGTTGCACCCCTACCTCTCCAAAGCAAGAGTGAGGTGGTAGGTGAGAAAGCCAGTATCAGCCCTTCATATAAAATGGGTTTTTTGATGTGTGCGTAAAACACACATACACATATTTCCTAATTTCTGCTTTGATGAAGATTCTTAGAGAATTCAAAAACTTGTTCGCTATTTCATTTTATTTAGTTGGTCCCAATAAAAGATGTAAAAAAGTTTTAATGGTAGGATTATTGAAATCTTATGGGATTTGTTTTTTGCATATATCAAATTTCCTATACATGTTTACCCAAATGAAATATATTTTGCTTTTGGCCAAATATAGAACAAGAAATAAATATATCTTTATATTTTTGGTGTGTATTCAATGGAGGATTTATGCATTTTCAATAGCTACAGCTAATGAAAAGGTAAGTATATCTGTGAATACGGAGGGGGATCTCTGTACCTAACTAAGAAGCCATATCAGGCATTTATTTTGCAAATCAGGCTCAGTTCCTAACAAATGATTGGCTTTTTCAGTTATGGAAGTCTGTTTTTGAAGTCTATGTCAAAAAGATTATGAGAAACAATGATAAAATTATCCATTGTTCAAGAACCAGCACTATAGATAAGCATATCAGTGGCTCAGGAGTTCTACACACTTAGCTCATTTGAGAATCATGGTTAATTCTTGAGCATGTACAGTACAAAAGAAGTGGATTGTGTGCTACTTCCAAAAAATGGGAAATATATTTATTTGGATTTATATGACCCAGGATGGGTAATGACATCTTGTTTGTTCTATTCTGTCTTGTCTTAGCCTGGACTACTATGACTCTACTATGAAGTAGGAAGATATATGACTGGATCTCTATAATGTGTTTCCTTGGTAAATGGTGACTTGATTTGCATTGGGACTGTGACACGGGAGAAGGAAACATTCAATGTTTACATCCACATCATTTTCTTGAATTCAAATGCTTCCTGGCTAGACCTACTGTTGACCCTACTGGTTTTAAATACAGGCAATCAGCATATTTCCCTCAACAGACAAATAGCAACTTTCAGGAACATTTAAATTTGCGGGGTGGTGGTGGTGGTGGTGGTGGTGGTGGTGGTGGTGGTGGTGGTGGTGGTGGTGCAGGAAGAGGTTTAGCCCCTCCCTCCATACCATGGCCCTCTTCGTCTGGCTATTTATCAGCAGAAAAGAAAGAAAAAAAACAAAACAAAACAAAACAAACCCCTCACTGAGATACAATTATGTCTTTGCTGATTTCCTCTAGGTAGGTTATCAAAAATAACAACAACAACAGCATACAGGAATTATTTCTAAAATAATTTGCCAGTAGTATTGGATTTTCAGGTGATCAACTAGATTTCAGCAATAGGGGAGGAAAAGCTTTAGGCAAGAACAAAGAAGGAAAGATGTTCAGTCTGATCTCTTAATCCAAATAATTTAAACAAAATAATCTTGGTGCAAGGGAGAAAAGCTGTCACCTGAAGAGGCCTGCTCAGAGCTCCCTAATTTACATGCTAATCAAGGTTTGCCTCAAGGTGTTGTTTAGACTTTTTAACAGAACCAAAAATAAAAAGAATGCAGTGAACACATGGCCACGTTTGAGCATTCATCCCAATGAGTTTATCTGCTTGTACAAAAGAGATGAAGATGTACAAATAAAAAACTGATGGAAGAAAACTCTCCTTCAAAATATACACACTTCACTCCTTATTTTGTTTTTAAAATTAAAAAAAGGAGATTTGCTGCCCTTTAACAGCTATGAAGCAAGGAAAGTCGATTCTTTAGCAAATTGGTTAATCCTCAGGGTGCTACAGAATTCCTCACTTTTATTGTCAACCCAACCAGACTAGCCCACTGGCATTTGATGTACCCTACTGTTTTGAGAGGAGAGGGAGAACAGAATGAATTTTTAATCATGCTTGCTGTAGACCATGAACGTGGTAAGTTCTAGCTGGTATAGTGCACATTTTTATTATTAGCAAAATACCATCAGCAGTAACTGTGATATCTGCAAACACTGTGTTCACAGTACTCATGTTCTCTTAAGTTGAGCACTGTATGCTGTCACACTGACTTAAAAATGAACATAGAGTACATGGTGGTATTGCTAGAGTGTTGCACTGATGTGTGACATTACTATGGGTTATCAAAGTGGAAGTGATGCCACACAACATCTTGCTCTGCTCCCAAAATTGCTGGGGGATGTCAGTCCTTGGCTTTTGCCCTACCAACTGCAGTTGCCAGATTGCGCCTGATACTTGGTTGGAGACAGTGGGGGGTGAGGGGATTATGAGGTAGCATCATGACATCATTTCTGGGACAAATACCTCCTCAGGAAAGATTTCCATAACACCAAAGCCACCAAACAAACAAAGAAAAAAACCCAAGCCTACCTTGTGACCAACTGGGCAGCTCACAGGAAGGGTTCAGAAAGGACTATAAAAGAATAATAGGCCGTTTCCGCACGGCCTCCTTGCGCCCCCACGCCGCCAAGAGTGCTGGCGGCGTGGGGGCGGCGCTAAAGCTTCTTCGCTTCGCGCGCAAGTGTCGCGAGCAGGAACCAAAGCAGAAGACGCCGCTTGGAGGTCGGGAGGACAGAGGTCGGGAGCTCTGCCCGGCCAGCAGGAGACGGCGAGGACATCGTGAGTGATGATACCCAGAGCGAGGAGGAGGCGACGGCGTCTTTTCCTGGCAGCGCTTGGTTAAGCGCACAGCGCCCGCCGGGAAGGCGGCTTCCTCCCCAACAACAACCCTTTAAAGGGTTGTTGTTTAGGGTGGCCTGACGCCGCCCTGGGGAGGAAGCGCATTCAGGTCACCGCTGCTGCATTGCAGCAGCGGCGCCTGTGCGAACGGCGGCCTGGGGGCAGCGTGTTTACCGCCCCCAGGCCGTCGTTTATGGGCCGTGCGGAAACGGCCATAGAAAATAAAGCATTCAGGGATATTATTTAGGTAGAAGTTTAGTTTACACTTTGACCGCAGTGCTCTCAGCCATAAAGAATCAATTTTTTGGTTGTTGCATATTTCATCTTTCCATCTTGATCACACCAGAATTTTGGAATTGTTTCCTCCTCTATAAGACTAGACCCTGTGAACCTGAAGCTAGAGAGAGGAGATCAGTTTGAAAATACTGGAGTGAAAAAAAGTGAAATTCTGACATGCATTTAAATACATCTGTGGAAAGAGCCAGACAGATACCAAAGAGTTCCAATAGCAGAGAGTAGCAAAGGGGGAAAGAGCACAGCTTTCAAATACTAGGAGTCAGAAACTCCCCCTCCTCAGCACACCCAAGCCAGCTTAAAGACTGCTTAAAATAGCTCTTTGGAAATTGTAACCCTTTTTCTGTGCACAAAAACCAATTCAGACACTTGCCTTTTGTGGAGCATCTCAGCTTTCTGGCCTTCTCCCTGTGAGCTTCCCATCACTAATTATTAAGATGACAGGAGACAAGCTTGAGTGTCATAATAAGTCCGTCCAGATAGCATTGCCAGGTGGAATTTGTACTGCTAATTAACTCATTTACAGACTTTGGGAATCAGCCCATCGTTTCCAATTTTCTGGACAGTTAGACTCTTCTTTGGTATGAAATGAAAACTTGGATGATTCATTGAGGTCACAGCCAGCCTCCATCCAGTTTTTTTAAGGGAGGGGGGGAACTGAGAAATTGTTGGCCCAGTCCTACAACCATGGCAGCTGCTTTTCAAGCTGAGATGCAAATGGTGTGAATGACTCACAAAGTTTTGCACTGAAGGAGTGCACAAGTAGTCTGCAGAATCCAGTCCCAGGATAGCTGCCTTTTCCCCCCTGTGGCTGGCCTCATGTTTCCTTTTTCAGCCACAGAGCAGGGGAAGAAGCAACAGGTGTAGTAGCTTTTCCCTCACAACATTGGCAAACCAGAAAATGCTTCACCTCCACAGCAAAGATTTGAAAATGCCCCAGAGCAGTGTTTTAACAAAGTCCTATTTCTAAAGCTTTAATGAAGTTCCATTTCTTTGCAAAAATTGAGTTGATTGTAGATCACATTTCAGATGCCGGATTTCGCATTAGAGAATGTCATAGAAATATCCTAGCTGTCGTCAAATCGTGTAGTAATAATCAGTGAGCATTAGAAAGAGGTTTGCCTTTTCAATTACCAAAGTCAGTTATAATTTGATTTTGATATGTAATACGCACCATAGAAAAATAAGTCTCAGTCATCAATGGCTTATGTAATGCTGCTCAGTACAGAAAAGACCCAACCACAGGAATGCACGGTGGGATTCTTGCTCCATTTTGTGGTCTCAGATTGTGAGCAGTTTTGCAGGGTCTCATACCAAGATATATGTTTAACACAGTTATCGTTAAGTGGAAATGATTGAGCAGGGACTGTTTTGGGTTTTTTGCACACACACTGTGTACTTTATCGCTAAGCCAAAGCCCTGCCTACATATGAATCAGTCCCCCTCTTTTTTTTTTGCTGTCCAAAGTTGCCCCAAACTCTTTTTTTTGGTGTCCAAAGTTGCCCCAAACCCCAAAGTTACACCAAACTCTTAAGAGTTTTCAAGGCTAGAAATGACCTGAGATACCAACCTCCTTGGTAGTCTCCCATCCAAGTACTAACCAGGCTGACCCTGCTTAGTTATGAAGTCATGCTAGCTTTGGCTATCCAGGTCAAAATGAATCTACCTCAAGTAAAACAAGTTCATAGTGATATAATGGGTGGCGTAGAGGTATTCCATTGTATTTCATAGTCTAGTTATTGGTAGTTTGGGGACTTGCCCTAAGATCACATAATCTTAATCCTAGAACAAGGCTTAGAGATTTCTGTAGGAGATAAATGTTCCCATACTGAAATTGTTTTAAGACATTTCTGTTTACCCATGAACTCAGAAATATTACTCATTGGTATATTTAGTTCAGCACAGTATGTTTTGACTTTTAGCATCTCTCCAGAATGTGTAGCAGCTAAGAGCTTTTCCCAACATCAGCTCCATGAAATCCTTCACTTGAAGAACCTACATTTAAACTTTGGAGTTTTCACACATGATGAAAGAACTCTCCGAGCTATAGCCCACATTCTTATCTCACTTTAGTATTCTTTTGCAGGGTTAAGGGAAACTAAACACAAATGGCAGCTAAAGACATACGTTCTGAAGAACCTGAGTGTGCATTAATGAAACTGAAGGGAGAACAACATCTCTGAAAAGCTCTGTTTAAGCCACAAGTAGGACATCAAGGCCTGCCGGATTCAGCCTTCTGAGAAGATTTGTGTGTCTTTGATATAAAGTATGCTGAACATAGACGTGGGGAAGTGCATCCACATCCACATAAATTATGTGACCCTGTATTGATTCCAAAAGTAAGCTGCATAACTCAGTTGTCATTCCCTGTATATTTTAGGGCTGAAAGAAGACAGTCCCCCTTTTCTGACACAATTCCTTTCCCACTCCCCCAATCCCACATTTTGACAACCTTTTCAGGATCTCATAAACAAGAGTGCAAGAATGTTTCTCTGCTTTATAGAGGCCATTGCACCTTCAAGGGAAGTTTTCCTTAGTGGGATGCCCAGCACGTATTTTCCTAAGGGAAAAAGGAAAGGTCATAACATCATACTTACATATTATTTTTCTAGGGTGGAACTGCTTTTTCAGAGATAAGTTTGCACTCTTGAAATGGCAGTTTTCACTGTGAAAAATGGATCCTGGGGAAAAATCATGGCAATCTAGTATATTTTGTGCTTTTTTCAAACAAATCAGTTTATGCCCTGGCGTTAGCAACATTTACCAGATAAAGAGAATATCCCTGTCCCAGTGCATATTGATGTGAGTGGAGCTCCTTTCTATGAATAGAGATTCCCCCATTTGGGCTTTCATGGGACTGTCTCCATTCATTTCAAAGAATCTACATGCATATTCCTTGCATGTTTAGAGCTGGTGTCTTTATGTAAACAAATCAGGCATCTAGGTGTAAATTCCAGCAGCTCATGGGAAGATGCTGACCATCCTGCCCCCACCCCAGGCCTAATAGAAAATACATAGAAAGGACAGGCATATGAAACAACTGCTGTTCTTGTCTGCCATCATTTGATCCAATGAGCAGCCACTCAAGTAACCTTTTCCTTCCAAGTGGATGAGTGACATGCATCATCCAGTGACTATCTGGCGGAGATAGTGGAAGCAATGTTCTGGGTGGTGTGCATACTCATGGAGTGAGGAATGCTAGTCAGGCAGGCCCAGCCCTTCAAGAACTCCCAGTGAAACTGTTAGGAACTTTTGAAAGTTGGGCTCGGCTGGGCATTGCCAGAGGAGATTGCTAGTGCATTTATGGCAATGTGTAACATCATTTCCAATTAAATGACATCACACTGTTTCCATGATTGTACTTCCCTCTATTTTCTCCCACTGCTGTCCTATGACAGCTGGGGGCAGAGAGTGGGAGATTTTCTATTGGTCCTTGTACCCCAGTGTCACCATTTAGAGAAGGGGGCAAGCCCCAGTTGCTGTGAGTAATCTTTCCCAAGGATCTGTAGCCATGATGGCTATTTTATGAGATCTATCCTGATGTCACCTCTGAAAACAGCTTAAGTTGACAGGAGCTTTGAATGCATATTAGTGAAGCAAAGCTGTCAACAGGCAAACTGTCCCTGTTCAGTTTTGGTGGCTTCCCGGCTGCAGCCATATTTGGGATTTTTCTATGTTATAGGATTACACTCAGCTTTTTCCAGGCAGTACGTGGATCTGGAAGATCCAGGTTGGAATCTCAACTCTGTCATGGAAACCAAGTCCAGTGGCACCTTAAATACTAACATTTATTTTAATATGAGGTTGTGTAAGTCAGAGCTCTCTTCTTCAGGTTCAGGTTTAATCACTCAGGGCTATTGTGAGGATACAGTAGAGGAGACAAGATTGTGAGGTAGTTTCAGTCACCATCTGGGAGAAAACTGAGGTACAAATATCTACATCAATATGGAAGTCAAACTTGGGTTTCACAAGGATAACCACAAATAAAGAGGAAAGACACTGCAGTTGGAAGGAAACACATGCACATGTAAGTGTGTATGCAGGGGGAGGAATAAAGTCACTATTAAGAAAAGGAATGCAGCTTGGTTTGGATGATGGTGAAGGGAACTGTGGTGGAGGGATGCATGAGGTCTCATGACCAAGGACCCACAGACAACTGGGATTGGCTCTGCCTCTATTTCCTAATCTCTGGCACAAAAACTGTTCTCAGAGTCTCCTTTTCGGTCCTATGGGAAACTACAGCTCTGGAAAAAGATTGATGAATACAGACTACTTCTTGGTAACTTTTTGTTGAAAATGAAAAGGCTGGGTGACACCTACAGAATTTGAGAAAAAAAGGAACTGATGATGATGATGATGATGATGATGATGATGATGATGATGATGATGATGATGATGATGATGATGATGATGATGAAAGACCAACAGCCAGCTAAAGAACTGGCAGCTCTGGTATCAAACTCAATTTAACAACAATAATAGTAAAAATCCTTCTTTAAGACAGCTTACCTGTGCGACATTGACTGGATAGCATGGGTTTGTTAGAAAATATTTCAAAGGCAGGCACACAGTGACAACAGATGAAAATATACTGCATTATTAGTGTCAGGCAATCCTCACAGGGCCCCCTGCCATTCTGTCTTATTTTCAGACCAATGATGTAGGAGCCTTCCTTGACAATGGTCACAAATAAGTGTCTAAATCTTCTTATATTGAGAAATGTTTCATGTCACTGTGGCTTAAACAGATAAAACAGTTTCAAACGGCATTAACTTTTAACTTTGAAGGAATGGAGGTGTTCTTCCTTCAAGAGGAGTTTCAGCATGGGCTCCTAATGTGCTTGTAAGTCCTCTCCCATGCTGAGCTGAGCCTTCTTCCAATAATATTATTCTTTTTATGCTGAGCTGAGCCTTCTTCCAATAATATTATTCTTTTTTATGGAGGGCAAATCAAGGTGTTGGACCCTATTAAACCAAAGGTTCTGGTGACAGATTTTTTTCCTCAACAGGGACAACTTATCTTTTTGACAGGTTTAAATTTCAGGTTTACAGTTTATGAGAATCCTCTGAGCTGTAGTTCTAGAAAACAATCATGGGGCTCAGTCTTCATTCAATTCCTGGTGTTCTGTTTCGCTTCCTCCCTCATGTGCTTTGCCTATGGATGCCTTGGCAACGGTCCTGGTTGTCATAGTTGCCAATATCTCACAGATAAAAACAGGGGCAAGATTTCTCACTGAAGAAATAAATTCGGGATGTACAGATATGCCCTCTTCTGTTTCTTTCTCTTTTTTTGGATTTTGTTTTGTTTTTCAAATGCTATGAGCATTTTTGTTTCATCCCTTCCCCTTTTGTCAAACTCCTTTAAAGGCTTTTTATACCATAAGTAGATGATATACCATTTGTATGCAGCTTAAGTGAAGTAATGACAAAAATGTATGTGAACATATGTGGGGAGATAAACAGGAAGATTCAACATACAGAAACAGAAAATCATTCAAAAATAAAAAAAATCACAAAGCGTGGCTGTGCCCTACCCGCAGCCACCATTGCAGGAGAGAGAGTGCCCGGTAGTGAGGCCATCTGCCCGGTCTTCTTTGGGGCCGGAGTTTTGGGCTGTCTGCGTCTGCGCACAAGTCCGGGCACATGCGCAGACGGCCGTATGGAGGCGGTTTGCCCTAGGAAGGGCAAGTGCATCGCTGTTTGCTGGCGCGCTATCGCGAGGTGCGAGAGCACGCTGTTGGGATGGGGGCCAGGTCAGGGCCTATATAAGGCCCTGCCTCATTGCCAGGCCCCACTCAGAGTGTAGTGGACAGACAAAACCAAAACAGGGATTTTAGATAGGACATAAACATTTCAATCCTGGGAGTAAGTGAACTAAAGTGGACTGGATTAAGACATTTTCAGTCAGAAAGTTACCAAGTGTTTTACTTGGAGAATGACAACAATAAATTAAATGGAGTTGCTTTAATAGTGAGGTAAAATGTAGCATGGGTAGTCAGGAGCTATAATGCAAAGTCTGACCAAATACTATCAAACAGACTTTAGGGGAAGCCCATCAACATAGTAATCATTTGAGTTTATGTCCTAACTACAGATGCTGATGAAGAAGAAATTGACTGGGTGCTCTTGTACAGACTTTTTCTTATGATTGTATTTAAAAGAATATTGAATTTCACAAGCAATCTAAATATCCTTAATTATAGAGTAGCTGAAGTTCTAGTAGCAATGGCCTTTCGGTAAGCAGTCATGATGGGAGATGGAAGAAAAATGAATGCTCTCTGCACGTTTAGATGCATCCCTTAACCTCCCCAAAAGGCATTAAACAGGACCACTGCAGACCACATTGCATGGGACCCTGGAGTTGTAGAACTGGAAAGTCTATGAAACCTGATATCCAAAAGAAGCCAAGAGAGCTACACTGAACTGGGCCAGTCACTGTCTCAGCCAACCATCCTTCACAGTATTACCTTGTTTTTTCTAATGTTCATTAAAAATCTATCATCTTACAACTTAACCCTTTATTTGTAATTGTTTTTTTTTTTATTGATAGGCTGCTGTTCCCTATGGCGGGCTCAGGGTGGCTTACATCTGAAACAGCAGATGCATAGATTCAAACCCATCAGTTCTTGGCATGCCACCCCAATGGTGCTAAAACCAAACTAACTGAGGGGGATGGGAAAGATAGAGGGAAGGGAAGGGGAAAAGAACAGGGAGGCCAACTCTGGTGGAAATACCATTGTGGCCCTCAGCCATTAGATTGATCCTTGGTTTCTGGACCAGCAGAAAACAAGGTTTCACTCTCTTTTGTCTCATAAGAAGGCCTTTATAGTGCTGACATCAGACCTGTGTTTTCAGTAAATGTTTGAAATTGGGCTGGTCTGATCAACTGCAGACTTTGCATCGTACTCATTTAGAACAAACTATCTATTTGTTTAGAGACAGTAGATTTAGTAATCAGAGTGAAAAAGGATCTACAAAAAGGAATAAAACAGAAATTTGTCAGTGCTCATATCTGCAAGATTAATTTTACACAACTGAAGCAGTTAAGCCTCCAGCAGCAGGTGGACTAGAAAGCCATTGACAGCTGATAGGGAAATTACTTCTACACAAGCTCAGTAGAGTTCTCATACCTATTAGGGCCTCAGTGGAAAAGAGATATGTTTGCCTTAAGCTTCTTCTGGGCTTTATGCCAGAAGTTTGGCAGAGTGCACAGGCATGAAGCTGAGCTCTTGGATTTGCAGTCATTCAAATTTGGATTTGGTGTTTGACAGTGGTCTGCCTAACAGGAGCAAAAGCGGAAAGGCAAATGGAGGGGGGAGGGGAAGGAACAGAAGGGCTGATTTGCTTTGATTACTCAAATCCTTAAGGTGCAGTATCTCTGCAAGAAGTAATTTAATGAGACAAAATGTATGCATCTCTGAGATATATATTTCAGAGAAGAGAATAGTGCACATTGGGTGATGGTAGTATTAAACCCAGAATGAACTGAATGTAATCAGGGCTGTTTCAAGTTCAAACATGCAGTTGTGTTGGCCTTACTAGTGAGCACTGACCACTAACTTCAAAGTCCCAGTGGTTTGGGAAGTACCTGTGGCTGAATGGTAGAGCATCTGCTTGGCATGCAGAAGGTCCCAGGTTAAATTCCTGGCATCTCCAGTGGAAAGGACCTGGTAGTAGGTGAGAAAGACCTCAGCCTAAGATCCTGGAGATCTTCTCCCACTCTAAGTAGATGTACTGATCTTGCTAGACCAATGGTCTGAATCAGTATAAGGCAGCTTTATGTGTACATGTCCCCACTGGATCCTACAACCAACTGAATGTAATCAGACAACAAGACAAACTCTGCAAGATCAGAGCAGACGTTTACCTAGTCTAGCATCTTCTTTCTAACAGTGGCCTTGCAGAAAGCTCACAAGTAAGACATGACGGCAACAGCCTTAACATGCTTTTTGTCATCCTCTCCCAGCGATTGGAAAATATACTGCCTCTGTACCTGGAGGCTCTATTTAGCTACTTATCTTCCACAAATGTATCTATGAGAGACCCAGAGATCAAGGCTTGAATTGCTGATGTGCACAATAGCAGGTGGGATTGATTTACCTATTCAAATCCTATAAATTTTGCAGTTCTGTACTTATATTTGCATGTGTCTTAAATGAGATCCAGTATGAGATAGTGGTTGGGCCATTGGGCTAGAGTAGACCCAGGGAAATCCAGATGCAAGTCTGCTCAACCATGAATCTCATTGAGCATCCTTGGACTACTTCCTCCCACCCCTACATAAAACACATTTCATATAGGCCCTTTCTGCACGGGCCAATAACAGTGCCGTCCCTAGGGAGCTGTTCGCATGGGGGGCGCAGCTGCATCGCTCCCCGAGCAAGGTTTTTGGGAAACAGCAGCTTCCAACCGCTGCCATGCGAACGGCAGCGGCTGGAAGGTGCCATTCCCCCCCTTTCCCAAATGCCTTACCATGTCCTCCAGTCTCCAGCGTGTTGCACAGGCCAGGGGACACGCCCCCCCTGCCCTGCAACTTCCGAGCTGTCGCACAGAGCGGGGGGGGGGGCATGTCCTTTGGTCTGTGTGACGCGCCGGAGGCGGAGGACATGGTAAGGTGTTTGGGACGACGCAGCCTGGCTTGCTGGGAGGGCTGCACCATCATTCCCCTGTTCGCAATCCTTCGGGACCATTTGTGCGAGCGAAACGCAATCCCCAGAGGGGATTGAATCACACATGCGTCATGTACGCCCGACCCAATAAGCGATGGGCCATGCGGAAATGGCCATAGTGATTTGAAAATAAATTGGAAAAAGGGGAAATTGGGTATGCTTTACTAACTGCCTTCAGTGAAGAGTGGAATGAAAATATGGCAGAATCTATTGCGGATTCTGCATGGGCCAAAAACAGTGGTGTGAAAACAGTGTAAAATGGTTTAAAACTTTGTAAAAGGGTTTTCACCATTTTCACACCACTGTTTTTGGCCCATGCGGAATCCTCCTAAGAGCCAAACTTAGAAACTTGTCCTGGATTAATCTGTAAGGTGCTATAGAACTCTTTACTCTTTTGGCTAAAACAGGGAGACTCATCTGCAACTTGCCACTTAGGTTACGTAGACTGCTGCTTTGCCAACGAGCACTCCTTGGCTCTTTTATCTAATGAAAAGTTGGGGGGGGGGGTTTCCTCCCAGCTGCTGAAAAATTTCACATGATAAGTGAAAATAAAGTGTTGCACAGCTCTCTTCAGACCAACAGGGCCACCTTCTCTGAAATCATATGAAATTTGTTTCTCTGTTGACAGAGGAAATGAAAACAGATTGGGAGAGCTGTCATCAATAATGCACTGGATTCCCCTAGTGGTGCTGTTACTTGCCGTGCCATGTGGAATGTTTACAGAGCTGTACACATGCACAGCAGCATTCACAGTGTGAGTGGGTTGCCATACGTCGCTCGTGCAAGACAGATTTTTGCAGCTAGTACCTGTAGATGCTCGGCTTCATTACTTCATACCAGCAGAGGGGAAAAGAATAAGTCCCTTGGGAAATCACTCCCTTTACAAACAATGTAAGTAGTATTTGCTGCTCTGCCAACACATTTATAAACAGATACAGCCACCTTCTTGATGTGTGGGCATTCCGTTTGTGTCAGTATACAGTGATTTAAACACTCCGTATTTTACCAGCCTTTAACAACAGGCACTAAATTCACATTTCTTTTTCTGGGCTGTAATGCTATCTATAGAAAAGCAGGTGCAGACAAACTGATAGCATCTTAGGCTTTACTTGAGAGTGCAATTGGGTGACATTGGGTCAGGATTGAGGCTTTCGATTGGGCCCAGTCATACACAATTGGCTTCTGGCATAATCTGGTGTAATCTAAGCGTGCCATTTGACCACCCGTAATGGGGAACCTCCTGCCATTGGCCCCATCCATCACCCTGAAGAAACTGACAAGTATACCCCACCCCAAAAAGGCCCGAATATGGTCTCTATAACAACGTTCTAGAAAGTTCCCTATGTCTCTATGATGAAGGGAAATTCCTAAGTATTACTCAGAAAATACAACAAATACTCTCTCAGATCCACTCTCCCCTAAAATTACCCTCAGAATCCACTGGCATTTGCCAAGGTGGTACTGGTAGCCCTACTAGGGCCCCAGCTACCATTTTGCCACAAACTGGTGGCAGTGCAGCAGGAGGCAATTCATAAGATGATCCTGATTATCATTGTTGAAGAATTTGAGCCAAGTTGAGGACAGTTTGGGATGAATTTTAGAACATTGCTTCAATGGCCTATAATTTAAATTGGCCACCATTTGTGTATTGACAGGTCTATTCATTTAACAGTTTCACGGCAAGCTGAGACCAAGACATAACTTTTCCCAGTCACTCCATCTCCATATAAAGAAAATGCTTCTGCTATTGATTCCTATGTGTCCTGCAGTTGTCCTATACATGAAAAAGATGGCACTCGTAAATGGATTTGAGCCTTCACTGCCTACCTATGGGGAATACAGAAGGATAAGTATATTCAAAAATGGGTCTGTGTACGGGGAGGGAGAAAAGGTAAGAAAAAAAGCTGAACCACTGCATCTGTGCAATCCAATTATTTGAGTTCCAAAAACAGTCCTTTGCTTTTCACTTCATGATTATATGGCTGAATAATTCTTGTAAATTATCTTTAAATCCATTTTATTACAAAATATTTGCATGTTAAATGCAATTGTTTCCTTTTAAGCTCAGTTAAAATTAGGGTCTTAACTATGTTTCAGGAGTGATATATTGAGTTGAGCGGCACTGCCATACGTTCCGGGATTCTGCTCCATGAATAAAACCATCGGAGTAAAGCAACCAATAACGCTCCATCTTGACATTAGGTTCTGTATAACAAATAAATCTTCGGAATCTCAGCAGACCCGGCAACTTCATTAACAGTTACGCTGCAGCAGGGAAAGAAAGAAAATCAATTCACTGACTTCGACACGTTCGTTTTTGCACCTACCCGGATCATGTATGTTTCCATCCCTTCCCTTAGTCTTTAATTTTTCCTGACTACAAAAGGCAACAAAGAGAACAAATCACAAAAAAGTAAAAATGCTGGAAATGCCACACTAAGCCATGGATTCCCAACCTTGTTGAACTCACAGGAGCTTTTGGGCTTTGGAGAACAGCTAGTGGGTGCAACCACATAATGACTGCAATGGGAGGGGGGAATGTGCAGGCAACCACAAAACAATTGCCGTGAGAGTTCCGAGCCAGGTGCCATCCTATGATAACTGGTAACTGTTTTTGAATGGGGATTCATAAGCTCACAAAACACATACTTGTTGCCTCCTGTGCTCTTTTGAAGCCTCTTCTGTTCCAATGAGAAGGTGGAAAGCCAAGGTTCAATGGAAGAGAAGCTTTGGGGAAGAATGCTGTGGGCACAATGGAACTCACAGGTGTGATGTGGGAGATCGCCCAGTCACACATTCCAATGAATCCTTTGAGAAATGAAGAATGAGCTTGGCGACAATCACTTACATACCCTGTAAAAAAACAACTAGTAGTGGGTGAATTGATTCCAGATTGATTAGGAATCAGACTCTAAAAATTATATTTTTTAAAAATAGAAAATTGCTAATTTTCTATTGAGCTCAATTTTGAATTAAATAATCCACCACAGAGCCAACTCTTGGGTTGAAGGGGGATGGATTCTGGGGGAAAAATGTTTTCCACTGAGCCAAGTGGATACCCATATTCATGGATGGATAAATGCATAATGCATATAATGCCTATATGGCATTGACTGATTTTGATTGGTGAATTTATTCATACACCAATATGGCTTAAGCCCCCCACAAACACTAAAAACTGCATAATGGGATGATCTATGTCAGGGAAGTGTGAGATATTGGACCTTTCTCTGATCAAAATGAACAATCTCTTGTGGATGCTTTGAAATGTACAAAAAGAAGTGGGGACAACTTTCAGGATTCTCTTTTGTTGTATCTGGTTTGTTTACTTATTTTAAAATGTCTAGCTTGCAATTTCTCAGCCTGCATCTCTCAAGGCAGTTTATAGTCATAAATGATAAAATGACAACCCAGATAAAGCCAGATATTAATCAGCACAACAGCAGCATTTAAAAAAAACTTTTGAAAAGTGGGCAAGCAAGAATAAAGCAGCATAAAAGAATAAAACAAATAATAGGCCCACTAACATTCCACATACATTCCACTCACAACAAACAAAGAATGATTTCAAAATTATCAGTTACAGACTCTACTGAGGCAGACCATTTGGCCCATTTATACCTGACTGGCTATGTCTATATCAACTGGCTACAGTTTTTCAGAGAAAAGAAGACGAAGAAGACGAAAACGAAAACGAAGACGAAGATGAAGAAGAAGAAGACGAAGAAGAAGAGTTGGATTTATATCCCCCCTTTCTCTCCTTTAGGAGACTCAAAGGGGCTTACAAACTCCTTACCCTTCCCCCCTCACAACAAACACCCTGTGAGGTAGGTGGGGCTGAGAGAGCTCTGAAGAACTGTGACTAGCCCAAGGTCACCCAGCTGGTGTGTGTTGGAATGTACAGGCTAATTTGAATTCCCCAGATAAGCCTCCACAGCTCAAATGGCAGAGCAGGGAATCAAACCCAGTTCCTCCAGATTAGAGTACACCTGCTCTTACCCACTACACCACTGCTGCTCCTTTGCTAAGGCTTTGCTAACACTGAGGCCTGCCACCCCACATACCCTACCACTGAGCTACGCACCCTTTCTTCTAGGGCAGGGGTTCCCAACCATTTTGAGCCTGCGGGCACCTTTGGAATTCTGATATAGTGTGGTGGGCACGGCCACAAAATGACTGACATAAAATAGTTGCTGGAAGAGGTGAAGCTAGCCATAAAATGCTGCTGTGGCTCACTTTCATTCACACAGTGAAGATCCTTGTGCTATGGTTGCAGCTCCTGCCAAAGCAACACTTTAAAAATCTGTAGAGCTAGGGTTCCCAGGTACCTGCTAATCTCCTGGGGATTCCTGCCCCTGCCCACCAGTACTCAGTTATTTGGCAAGTGGAAGTAGGCCAAGCAAAAGGAGGGGAGCAATCTACATCAGAGTGTGATGACATCACATCTAGCATTGCACTGGGGCAACAATCTAATCACTCTCACCCAAACTCTGTAGAAATCATAGGCCTTGGAAGCAAATGATAGAGTGTCCCCCTGGTGCAATGCCAGCATTTCCATATTGTGCTGGAAGTGATGTCATCACACATGGACACAAATCGCTCCCTCCTGTACCCACCTCCCAACATCTCCTGCCGGTTGCAAGGAGGGACCTGGCAATACTATGAAGAATCAACCATATCTTGAATGTTTAATCAGAAGTCTTGCTGGGCAAAAGCCCTCCCCATCCCCACCCACTTTCTAAAAACATTTGGTGGACATCATAAAATGGCAGACGCCATGGCATTCAAAGACATTACACTGGGACCCCTTTTCTAGAGTGAAGTATCCAGCATTGAGAAGGAGAAGACCCAAAGGTAAGTCTCAAGGCAACTTACAAACTCCTTTCCCCTTCCTTTCCCCACAACAGACACCTTGTGAGGTAGGTTCAATGCCAGCATTTGTCCCATTGAAATAGATATTTTTGAATACTGGCTTGGCTCAATCCCCCACCAGGTACAAACTGTGAACCAACTTCCCAGAGGGTTTGCTGGCTGTCAGTGGGACTGACTTTGTTCACTAGGCAAGGGTCCCCCTACCTTGTACCCATGCGGTAGAGCGAGATCAGAAGTGATACAGAAAGCATATGACACTTTTTTCCCCTTGGCCTTTTTTTGTTCAGGGCTCTGAATACAAATGGAATTCATACTTTTGTGTAGGGGAGGGGATAATCAGTCCGCTTCTGTGTTGCTTATATTGGAACTTTCTGAACTTTTGGATTGCAGTTGTCTCGTTTGTACTAATTACACCACTTGGCCTCACATTAAATATGAGAGGCAGGACATGAAGATTTTATATAAGCAAACAAAGAAATCTGGGAGATCCCCCCCCCCCCCCCCCCGGACTGCCAATGGTGGAACCTGGAATTATCCTGGAATTGCACTGATCTCCAGGCTACAGAAATCAGTTCCCATGGAGGAAATGGCTGCTTTAAAGGATGGCTTCTATGGCCTCACATTCCTACCGAATTTCCCTCCATTCCCCCTAACTGTACCATCTCTGGGCATTTCTCCAGACCTGCAAGAATGTCCCAGGCCTGATTTAGCAACCCTTCCTCCTCAGCTGAAGACCATTTGCAACTTTCAAGGTAATCAACAGCACTCTGAACTGGGCTCGGAAGCAAAGGGGGCCCCAGTGTTGTTCTTTTAAAATGGCAAGGAATGTTCTTGAGGCTACATATTTGTTCAACTGAAGCCTCTGCAAAGCCTTCAAGGGCAGCCTCATTCTGAGCATATTACAGTAATGTACCATGGATATGATCAGAGAAGAATCATCTGGCCAGATCATGCCCAAAGCTTGTTGATATCTATCTATCTATCTATCTATCTATCTATCTATCTATCTATCTATCTATCTATCTATCTATCTATCTATCTATCTATCTATCTATCTATCTATCTATCTATCTATCTATCTATCTATCTATCATTTAACTTGGGCTAAAAGGTACTATAAATTTCTTCCATGTGTGGAGGAACTCTGCAACTAGTGGATCTAGAGAGCTTCCAAAGGAACAAAACAAAACCAGAAATGGGAATGTTGAGAGAAGCTTCTCTTCTTTATTAATTGACATTTAAAAGTCCTGAGCAGCAGCCACATTTAGATATCGTACTTTGGTTAAGCAAAAGCAGTTATTTACAACTGGATTTCCCTGGGTGGACAAGGCAATCCATTTGCAATTAACTGCTACACTTGCACAATATCCAATGGTGTATGTATATAGAAGAAGAAGAAGAAGAAGAGTTTGGATTTATATCCCCCCTTTCTCTCCTGCAGGAGACTCAAAGGGGCTTACAATCTCCTTGCCCTTCCCCCCTCACAACAAGCACCCTGTGAGGTGGGTGGGGCTGAGAGAGCTCCGAGAAGCTGTGACTAGCCCAGGGTCACCCAGCTGGCATGTGTGGGAGTGTACAGGCTAATCTGAATTCCCCAGATAAGCCTCCACAGCTCAGGCGGCAGAGCGGGGAATCAAACCCAGTTCCTCCAGATTAGATACACGAGTTCTTAACCTCCTACGCCACTGCTGCTCCTATAGCCCTGTTCTTCCTCCAAGGAGCTTGATAAATTCCTCATGCACCTCTTTCCTCTCCTCAAAACAGTCCTTTTATAGAGGTTATATATTCTGAGAAAATATAACTAGTCTAAGGGGAAGTACGGTGCTTCATGGGTGAGTGGGGATCTGACCCCGAGTTTCCCCTGATCTGATGCTCTAACCACTATGCACCACACTCTTTTCTCTAGTACATTAGATCACCTTTTCAATATTTTTTCTGTATGCAAACATTATGTTCCAAAAGATGCTTTAAAGCTAAGCCCAGTACTTTTCTGGAAATCTGAACAAGTGTTGCCCATGTAGTAGAAACAGCTTTAATGCTGAAAATTGTGTACAACCTCAAGTGCTGTGTAACAGCCCTTAACTGCTAGCTTTTCTGAGCAGTAGATTTAGATTATTAGAAACCACAGAGCTACTTGTAATGTGAAAGGAAAATAAATTGGTTGAGATTAGCAGACAAGTGGTAATAACAAGTGGTAACGAAAGAAAGCAGCCACACTCTTTGCTAATGTGTCACACAAGCGTGGAAAGGCAGCTTCGCAGTTTCCTTTTTTTGACTAAGATATTTGCCAAGTATTTCCCTAAAGTGCCAGTTCTGACTGCAAGTGGAGTGAGGACTATCAGTTCGGCCTTCTTTCACCCTGGTGCCTTATATATTCTCCCCAGCAAAAATGCTGGATCTCTTTGCCAGTCAGCAGCATTCAGTGGTGAAAGCTGATAGTCTTCCCACCAACTGGCACCTGAGCCATTGGTGATTGGCACAAAGGGGTCATAAACCCTCTTGCTTGCCTCCAAGAAATGGCACATCTCTCATTTAAGCTTCCCTTTTGGTCCCCTCAAAATTGCTTAGATGTTTCTCCCATGCGTCTGTTTCCCCTACCCCTTGTGGTGTCTGACAAAAAGGAACTTTGGCTCTCAAAAGTTTATACCTGAAAATTGTGTTGGACTCTAAAATGCTACTGAGCTCAAATCAAATGAGAGGCAGCATGCTGTGCTGGTGAACAGGATCAGACTCTTTTCTGGAGAACTAGTTTAATTCTCCACTCTTTCACATGAGCAATGTCCTCTAATCAAGAGCACAGGGGTCACTTCACCACACTTCCACATGAAGTCACAGTTCTTTCAGAACTCTCTCAGACCCACAAGAGGTCTGTTTTGGGGAGAGGAATTGGAAAGAGTTTGTTAGCCACTTTGAGACTCCTTATGGTTAATGAAAGCAAGGTAGAAAAACCATTCCCACACACTCCAGCTGGGTGACCTTGGGCTTGTCACGGCTTTTCGGAGCTCTCTCAGCCCCACCTACCTCACAGGGTGTTTGTTGTGAAGGGGGAAGGGCAAGGAGATTGTAAGCCCCTTTGAGTCTCCTACAGAAAAGATAGGTGGGATATAAATTCAAACTCCTCCTCCTCCTCCTCCTCCTCCTCCTCCTCCTCCTCCTCCTTCTTCTTCTTCTTCTTCTTCTTCTTCTTCTTCTTCTTCTTCTTCTTCTTCTTCTTCTTCTTCTTCTTCTTCTTCTTCTTCTTCTTCTTCTTCTTCTTCACTGTTCTCCTGCTTGGTAATCTCCAGGACATTGCTTCTGTGATGACAACTACAGGGGTGCTGCAGTGGCATCTGCGGTGAGAGAACTGACAAATAATAAAGATGTTTGAGAATGCCTTTCAGAAATCTTGCTGTGATTCACTACCGTGGTAGCCCGAAAATTAATAACTCGAGTCTTGTGGTAACATTGAACAGAAAGGTGATGTATCACTGTCAGAGGCAGGAATTACTTTCGCGATCATCCATAATTACAATTTCAGCAGTAATATTTGAGTTGGAGTGCAGAAAGGCTACCTGGCAAATTTTAACATTCCTTCCTCCTCCTTTGCCGCAATTATGAATGGATTCGTACAGCCATGACTTGCTTCCAGACCCGTAAGTAAGATCTAAGACACTAGCCTGAATATAACAAAAGCAGGTTCAGGCATGCATGCAGATCACTTGATGACATATATATCAGAGCTATTACTGCAATACACTTGACATAGAGCTTCTTTTTAAAATGGCTTTTGAAAATGAACCATTCAGCTAGTCAGAAGAGAACTGAGCCCTAGACCTCCCATCACCATTCACAACAATGTGGGGATGCTTTGGTGTTTGGACAACATGACAATGTCATTTCTAGTGAACACTGGAAATCACTTGATGTCTCACTGTCAACATGCTGACATACAGTCTATCTTAAAAGCTGCCATTTTCTCTGGGGTAACTGACCTCACTTTGCTGTTGGTAAGTTCTCCCCACATCCCACTCCCCAGTGAACCTATATCACCAGTCCTCAAGTGAAGTGTAATAGATGCCAATTTATTTACAGTTAAATAATGCACTAGGGTTGCTAACTCTAGGTTATGAATTCCTGGCAATTTGGGGGTGGAGCCATGGGAGGTCAGGGTTTTGGGAGGAGATAGAGTTTCCAATTTCCAGATGGTAGCTGGAGATCTTCTGGAATTATAGATGGTCTCCATGCAACAGAGGTCAGTTCCCCTATAGAAAATGGCAGCTTTTAAGGTAGACTGTATGTCATTATACCCTGCAGAAGTTCATCAGCTCTTCAAATCCCACAATTTCAACCCCAAAATCTCTAGATATTTCCCAGTTCAGAGCTGGCAACCCTAGAACGGAATGGACCTCAGTTAAGTACAGTGCTGTAGAGCCCACCCTCCAAAGCAGACATTTTCTCCAATGAGACTGATCTCTATAGTCTGGAGATCAGTTGTAATTCTGGGAGATCTCCAGTACCCACCTGAAGGCTGGCAAACCTAAGAAAAGAAGTTTTAATCATGTGTTGCTTATTGGTGCCACAACCCAATTTTCAGACCATCAGCCACGCATCATATGAATGAGAACTCATTTCACAAATGAGCAGGTCTCTGATACAGATCGAGACCATGTCATGGGGAGGAGGGAGAAGGGGTTTCAGTTTTCCCATGTATGTCATTGTGTTGTAAAGTGCTATCAAGTTGCAGCCCACTTATGGCAATTAAGTAGGGTTTTCAAGGCAAGAGACTAACAGCGGTGGTTTGCCATTGCCTTCCTCTCCATAACAATCCTGGTAACCAGGGCCAGTTCTGCTTAGCTTCTGGGATTTGACAAGATCAGGCTAGCCTGGGCAATTCAGGTCAGGAACTATGTCATTGTATTGACCCAAAATGGCCATGGGGTTGTTGTTTGACTTTTGGAAGAGCTGGACATGTACTGGTGGGCTACAGTCTTAAGTCACTAACTGGCCTGGTATTGGGGTACCTAAATTATCTCCTGCTGTCACCTGCCCAAGAATTAAGCTGTCTTTTACTGAAGTGCTTCTTTGGGTGCCCCCGTTATTAAAGTCATTTCATGATTTGCCTTTTCAGTAGTGGTTTCTCTTTCCCCACAAATGTCCATAGAGTTTCCCTTGGCAGAACGAATACTTTTTTTGTTGCTTTGTTTGTTAGTGTTATTTGTTTTTTTTAAAGATTGTGTGCATGTTTGTGTGTTTTACCTATAGGTGTAAGTGTGGCATATGTGATCTTTACCATATGGCTACTGTTAATGCAATTGGAGATTTATTATATTTGCTACACAACTGTTTTCAACATTTGCTGAGCTGCCTGAATTTGTAATTTGTGTGGATTTTGATTTGGAAGCTGCCCTGAAAGCCTTTGCCTGAGAAACAGGATAGAAATATTAAAATAATAAAAGAAGTGCCAGGATGGACTCAGGCTGCTATGAATGTTATAGTTCTGGGTTATGATCCAGTTGGGGAAAAAAGGTCTCTAACAAGATGCCCATGGGAAAGAGGCACCCAGCCAATCTCTCCCCTGGGCAGGGAAGAATGCACCCAGTCAAGCCACATGTGAGACCAAGCTGGGATGAGCTGGCTGGGCAGTCTTTTTTCCTCCCTTTCTCCCTCCATTGAGGGTGGGCCCCTTTTCCGTGGGCATTGTTTCCTTCCAGTCCACCTCTAATTGGCATCAACACCCATTCTCAAAATTCCAAAAGTACCCACAGGCTCAATGAGACTGGGGTACTCTGTACTAGGAATTTAGCACAAAGTATTCCCTAGGGCAGTAAAGAGCTCTTGGGTTTTTGACTGTATGTAGGTTCCTGGTTCCTTCTAACCAAGAAGGACTATGCGTGCTTTCTATTTCATCTAGGACATTGCTTGGGAGATATCAATATTCACTGACTCCTTTCTGTGATTCCTGACTGTACCTAGATTCTAGCTTTCCTTTGATGACTCCTACAGCCCAGCATGAACAGATGCAAAGCTTTCACTGAACTCGATTCCTACATTCAGCTACCAGTCTTCAAGGACAGCCCACACATAGATATTCATCACTTGAGGACTCATCTGGTGACATGCATATGTGAAACAGGCTTCACAGATCTTATAACACAAGGAGTTTTTGAATCTTTTTTCAATTCACCTCAGACACAATAGAATCTTTGCTGTCCATACAATATCCGAAAGGCATGAGTAAATCTGGGACTGCTGTTGAATTAATGATACACTGGATAACTCTAACAGTGAACCTCCTCCTGTCCGGTGCAGTGCAGTTAATTAGTACTCCACAGGACAGCAAAATGTAAGCTAGTTTCCAAACTGCCTTTTATATAGCTATCTGGTCAATAGAGAGACCAGCAGAACTCCAATTTGCCCTCCAATACCCCAATTTGTGAAACGTGCTAAGGACCTTGCAGTCAAGACTGCTATTGTCCAAAACATGAGAGCAACCAGTTGATCAAGTCTGCATCAATACTCCACAAGCCCATGCAACTAATATGAGAATATTCCACATGGATTATCCAACAACAATTGCGTCATTTAGATCATAGCAGTTCAGCCCTTCACCTTCCCCTTTTAGAACACATACCTTCCCGTCCTGTAATTCTCAAGAAATCTCTTGCAAATTGCATTTGAAATATTAAATCTCTCCTTCTTTATCACGCCTTTTTGAATGACATTGACCTATTTTTAAGTCCTTTTTTTTCTTGGAGATCATTGTTCTGCTTGACACTTCTCAGTAATTATGCTCACTGGAAATTGACTTTTCCCCCACTGGAAATAAAGGCAGTGGGAAGTGCTAGCTCATTAACTCAACATTCCTTAGTATGCCCCCCTCCCTCACCACTTGCTAGTAAAAGGAATCACCCATGTAGACAGACATGTCTATTCAGCCAACTGCTTTTTATTTAAAAAAGCAGTTATTTCTTGCCATGAACTTGATTAACTGTGAATTATTGCTTCTGTTAAATTAATAGCTTAAATTCTTAAGATACTTGCAGTAATTTGGACATAAGACACCAGGAATGCTTCCATAATCTGGGTCCTAAATAGTGTCTCGTGACAATAAAGCATTATATAGACAGTGTTTTAAAGGGAGAGAGAGGGAGAGACAGAGGGAGGGAGGGAGAGCGTAAATAATTATTCTTTGGTCACAGCTAGTATAAAAATCTGCATTAGCATTAATACAAGAGATATATTGCAGGGAATTATTGGGTGGCATGAACATATTCGCCATTCAGTAATTCTATGATATAGGAAGAAAGGAATGATTTATCAAAATCCACCAGGTGATCAATTCATAACAACAAAATAGATGTCTTTGTTTGCCTCACTGCAGAAGCACTAAATCACTGAAAAGCACTGAACACAGTAGCTACATAAAATACAGCACCCGGGAGAACCTGCCTTATGGAAATCTGACTTGCAACAGCCATTTTTAATAGCACTGCATTTTCAGAACGAATGAGGACAGACAAGTCTTCTTTTCAGCCACTTCACTTGCTGGTAACACCTTTGTGCACTGCATCTGCCAACACACCATAAATAGTTATGTCTGAAGTGTCTGAAGTGTGAAAACTATCAACTGTTCCAATGGGGATATTGTCAACTCTTACACAGCCAGGAGAATATCAAAATCATTAATGCAGAATTAGAACTCCCCAAATCACCTTGGTGTTATTGGGCTGATTTCAAGTAATGGCGAGCAAAAGGAGAACATCTGCTTGAGGAAGGGTTGCCAAACTCCTGATGAAGCCTGAAGATCTTCCAGAATTACTACTGATTTCCAGAGTACAAAGCTCAGTTCCCCTGGAGCAAGTTGGAAGTGGACTCTATGGGTGTGAATTCGGTTACAACCAACTGGGAAGATGGCAATCTGGATAGAATCAAAAAGTAGAAAGATGAAAAGCCAAAACCAAAAAGTCAAAAGTTTGGGAGTCCAATTTTATGGGCCCCCAGATGAGGGGCCCCCAATTTTCATGAAATTGGATCCCCTGTCTCAAATTTCACCAACTTGGATATTTGTTCATTTAAGGAGAGTCGCTTACAGCTGTGCTGCAAATTTGGTCCTTCTGCTTTGAAAAACAGCCCCCTCTTTTAGACCCTCAAAAACATTCAATATAGACTTTAATGGAGCTGAAAATTTTCAGATGTCTGAAAAAAAGTTGGAAAAGAACCCTCAACATTTATTGGTATGGATATTCTGCTTTTTTGGACTTTTCTGGAAATGACTGGGTCTAACACCCCTCCCCCAAAATACCAACACAATGGTACATACCCCCAGTGCACTCTATGGCATTGTACTCTGTTGATGTTTTTCTTCTCCCCAAACCATGCCACCCCCCTGGTTCCACCCACAAATTAAAAAAAAAAATAACCTATGGTTGGTACTGGTATTTCTAGCCAGAGGTTTTATACAAATATTAGCGGACCCGGCCACGCGTTGCTGTGGCAATGTTCCTCCTCAGGGTAATGTTCCTCCTCAGGGCCTTTTTTCCCATAGTGGAAAGCTGCAGCACCTTGGCTGGAGAGAGACAGTGCTTGGCACATCCTGGGGCATGGAAGAGCAGCTGTGTTTGGATGGCTGGTGGCGAGAGAGGAGAGAGAGAAGATGCACGGGGATAGGGAAGTGACACCCCAGCCTCCTTCTTGGGAGAGAGAGGACACGGCAAGAGGTGGATGTGGCCAGAAGGAGGCTGTGAGCAGTGTCTCTCTCTCTCTCTGTCTGTGCATCCTGTGTCTCTCCCAGAGACATGCCACCGACAGGCTCCTCCTCTGGTGCACCAAGGAGGAGGCTATGGGTCCCTGGGGAAGACAGAGGAGTGGCAGAGAGATTGAGGGGTGGCATGCAAGGGAGGGGAGGGAGGGGGCCCAGCATCTGGATATGACCCACCCACTCTAGCAAAGGGAAAGGGGAGGGAGGTAGGGGGAGGGGTGCCATGCAAGGGAAGAGAAGTGAGGGAGGATGCGGTCACACACATCAATGACATCACACAGTATTAGCCTGCACATTTCCATGAGCACATACTGCTGGCTTCTGCAGTTGATTTGCTGCTACTGTTCCTTTCCCATTTCACCACAATAAGCCACAGCAACGCGTGGCCGGGCCCCGCTAGTGAGAAATATCTCTGCAGGCACATCATCTTATGTATCCCTGATGGGAATGAAGGAGTAAAATTCTGGCATCTGATCCAGCATCCATTCAAATGGCCTAGACTAGCTAAAGGATCACCAGCTCTTGTATGAACTTCCACATTCACTTCATCACCAGAAGTCTATGGGAAGTAATGTGAGTGGGCATCCCTTCCTCAAGAGGTCAAGAAAAATATTTCACTGTTGACATTTAATGTCAAGCAGGACACTGGGAAGAGGGACTGAGAGGACCGAATTTCTGAGTAGCTAAGTTAGTTAGCTAAGTCTGGGAAGCTGGAATCACTATACAGTGAAAGCATTTTTAAATCTATTTTGCTTCTAGTGCCATTTTGTATTATAGCCACTAGGGACAAGAGGCCCATTATGCATGGAGCACTTTTCTTGGGGCTTGTCACTATACAATGGGGTCATAGTGGGGGTCTCCTTGCTTTCTCTTTTTACATATGATGATGTCAACTCTTTTTACATATGATGATGTGCCTGCCCCCACTTCTGGGTCTCTCTCTGTAGTCACAAGATGGCTGGCCTTGTTAAAGCCCTTTAAATTGTTGTTATATTGATATTGCTGTTATGTTTAATTATCATTATATGTATATTGTTCTATTGCCATTACTGTGTTTTTTAAACAAAAGAAGCAGATCCAGCTGTTGTCTGAGGGAGGAGGCAGACTCATCTTGGTGGAGTACTGGCAGGCTGTGTGCACCCCCCCTCCCCCCTGGGATCCTTCTTTCCATTCTCTCCTGCTGGGAAATTGGCTGCCAGGTGTGCTCTGCTGGTGTCAGAACCCAGCTCTTCCCTTGCTGCCATTGCTGCTGTTGCCACCTCCTCCTCCTCTTTTTGTCAGACAGCTGACTCTCTCTGTTTCTCCCTTATTGAGCAGGGAGCAAGGAGTGGAGGTGGGGAGACTGGAAGAAGTGGAAACCCTGAAGCAAGGGAAAACATCACTAACCATAGCTCTTCCCTCACTGCTGTTGCTGCGGAGCTGTAATACAGAGGATGCCTGCAAATAAATCTCTGTGACATGAAGAAAATGTTCTCTCACTGCGGGGCAGAGCAGCAATGTATAATCAGCCAGAAACTCTGACTTCCTGGTACTCTTTGGCATGCTTTTTAAAGCAACTAGGGTTGGTCAATACTTAAAAAATTCGGTAAAATTCGGATTTGGGTATTTTGGGGCATAAAATGATTTGTATGCCCAAATCCGAATCATAGCCGATTCGGATATGCCCAAATTCGAGGGTAAATCCGAAATTAGTCCGTTTTATTATTTTTGAATTTTTGAGGTGTTTTTTACCGTTTGGCCTGCAGGGGTGCAATTTTTAAACCCTAGCAACACCAACTTTCAGGATATCATCTGGAGACTGTCCTGATGATTCTCCCCAAGGATTCAAATTTTAGTTTCGGTCAGGGGGGGCAAAGTTATTGACCCACCTCAAAAGTGCCCCATCCCCCATTGTTTCCAATGGAAGCCTAACAGGAATGGGGCTACACTTTTGAAGGTCCATAACTTTGGACCCCCTGAACCAAACTTAGGGGTATCATAGGACAGTATGATGCCCTGAAATTTTGGTGTCAGTATCTAAAACTGCACCCCTCACAGTCACCCAAAAGAAATTTCCCCAGATTCTGTGCTCTGTAGTGGCTGGCTGGCTTGGCTCCATTGCAGCCAATGAGGAAATTTCTGTGGGAGGGGCTGTGGGTGCACATTCTCATAGTAAACCCACAAAACTTTCAGGGGTGTCTTCAGGGGTCTTCATGACACCATCCAGGTTTTGGTGACCGTTGCTTCAAAGTTTGTTATGGGTAGGGTTCATCTCCCTGCCCCCATAAAAGCAAAGTTCCTCAAACCTGGATGAGTGTCCTCAGGCTTTCTCCTGAAGATACCCTAATTTATGTGACTTCCAACACCTTGATAAATGTGCACCCCACAGCCCTCCACCAGAAATTCCCCATTGAAGCAGCAATGCAGAAGTCACTGCAAGGAACAAAGTCTTGGGCAAATTTTGGGGGAATTGTATACAGAAGTGCATTTTAGACATATCAGCACCAAAATATGAGGTATCATCAGGGGAACTGTCCTGATGACACCCCAAACTTGAATGCAGTTTGGTTTCCAGGGCCAAGTTATGGACCCTCAAAATGGTAGCCACCATCTCCTTAGCTCTCATTGGAAACAATGGGGGATAGAGGCCCCCCTTTGAGGTCCATAACTTTGGCCCCTAGCTAAGCTACACCAAACTTAGTGTCATCCAGGACCAGTCTGATACAAGAAGTAATTGCCACTAGCTTTTAAAAAATTCCGGTTTTCATGTTTCTACGCTCCTGCATGAGCCTGCTGGAGTGAGTGGTGATTGAAACACCTAATCAACATTTTTTTAAAGCTAGTATTTCCTGAAACTTTCAGGGGTATCATCGGGGAGACTGTCTGATGATACCCCCCAAAGAACTAGTGCAGTTTGAATTCAGGAGCCAAGATATGGACTCTCAAAGGTGTGGCCCCCATCCCCTATCAGCTCCATTGGAAACAATGGGAAGTGTGCACCCTTTTGAGGGGTCCATACCTGAACAAACTGCACCAAACGGTGAGTGCTTGTAGGACAGTTACCTGATGATGATACCCTGATAATTTGGTGCCCAATACATCTCAAAATGAGTCCCCTGCAGGCACCCCCAGAATTTTGCCCAAGATTCTTTGTTCTGCAGTGACTTAGCTGTATTGCTGTCAATAGAGAATTTCTGGTAGAGGGCTGTGAGGTGCACATTTCTGAAGGCCATGGGGGTTCGAGGTATCTTCAGGAAGTCTCTAGATGACACCATCCAGGTTTGGGAATTTTTTTGCTTCAAGAAGGGTTTAATTCTATGGGACCCCAAAAGGGTAGGGCCATCGACCACTGCCCCTAGTAAAGTTCCCCAAACCTGAATCAGTATCCACGAAGATACCAAAGTTTAAATGAGTTCATGAAAAAAAATGTTGCACTCCACCTCTATCAAAATTCTATTGTTCAACAATGCAACAAGTCACTGAGGGCTAAGAATCTTAATGCACAATTCTGGGGTGCCTACGAAGGTACTACGATTACGTAGATATCGGTACCAATATTTCAGTGTATCATCGGGGAGACTGTCCTGATGATACCCTCAAGTTTGGTGTGAAGTTTGGTTCAGGGGCAAAGAGTTATGGACCCTCAAAGGGTGGCCTTCATCTCCTTAGTTCCCATTGGAAAGAGAGAATGGGAGATAGGGACACTGCACGGGGTCAGCAACTTTAGCCCCCCAAATAAACAAACCTGGAGGGTATCATCGGAGACAGTCTCCCTGATGATACCCTGAAATTTTGGTGCTGATATGTTTACAAATGCGCCCCCCTGCAGGCCAAGCATTGAAAAACACCAAAATAAAGCGCGAATTAAAACAGTGATCGAATCATGGATTCGGATCTGTTGTTACGTCCGGACAGCTCAGATTCGGACCCTGCTCGTCCGAATCCGTCCGAATCAGTGCAGATTCGGTAAAAATTCGGATTTGGACTGTCCGAATCTCCAACCCTAAAGCAACTTTAGAAAGATCTTTTTGACTTGAAGCTTTTAAAACTATAATGAGGCTGAGGCAAACATTTGCTTATCATGAGATGTTGCTAAGTTCATTGACCACCCTAGTATGCCTTCACTTCTGTCTCCTAGTGCTGCTAAGAAACCTCCCACTGCCAGCTGTCCTTGCCTGGCACCACTCCAAGTAGTAGCAGGAGAGAGAGAGAAAAAAAGAAGTTGGTGTCCTGTGCACAGGTACATCAGTTCCAGGGAAAACTTATAAGTGACATAGGATAGCTCCAGAAAATTCATCAATTCCTGTTGCTACCCTATGTCACTGCCAGGTTTTTCTCCGAAGTAAACTTCAGCACACAGGACAATGCATTGTCACGATAACAGAGAGGTAAGGTGTACTGAAGTTCACCAGGGGTTTCCTGAAACTCTGAGAGCAACTTGCTTTCCCAAGGAAGAGAGACATAAAATGCACAAGAGTGTCAGCAAGAGCAGATATGCATTTTCTTGAAGAGAAAACCATCTACTCAGTCTACTAGGAAGAGTAAGGACAGCTGTTGTTAATTCATGAGATGGATATAGAGATGTGAGGGACTTGACTGAGAGATGAGGGGTATCACCCATATATGAAAAGAGGTGCCCTCAAGTGTCTGCCCACTGCCCTGTGCCTTGAGGGAATTTTCCCTCCAAAAAGAAACTATAATGGACAGTACAGCTCTGTCTGAGCAGTCAAAAGATTTTGTGCCTGAGTGACACAAGTCTTGCAGGGTTGGCATATGTAATCCCAACTTTGTCTTTTGGATTCCATTCTCTAGTTTTCCTTTGGGGACGTGGGAGTTGGTTTGCCCCAAAATTTCCCTCAATCTCATACATTGATGAGGCAATTTCTGCCACTATCTTTAATAAACAAGCAGAGTTGCTAAGGGACTGTTTGGTGAAATTGTTCTAAGCTAAACAGCTCTTCAAAAGTAGTAATCTTACTCCCATCCACCCTCCTATTCAGGGCTTTGTCTAAGTGGCTCCCCAGCTGGGAGTATGTTTCACCTGATTGGCGTTTTATAGCTCTAAAGGCTTTGCCACTTTGTTCCGCTGTCAAGCCAAATCTAATCTTGACCAACTCTTTAAAGAGATGATAATTAGAGGTTTCTGCCTCTCTTAGATCAGCATAGACCTCGCTCAAAATTTCACATAGTAGTGAATGTAAAAACAACATTCTTTTTCTGTCAAGTATTTCTAAATCATGACAAGTTCACTTGAAATTAAATAAATATGCCTCCACATTACCTCCTTTTTGATACTTTGGAAATTGTTTTGTATCTATTGAAGGAGTTGGGCAACTCAGTCCTAAGTTGTATCTCTTGGATTTTTAAGGCAAACATTTCATTTTCACGAAACAACCTGACTTCTCTCTCTTTTTCCTTTTTTCCCAGTGAAATTCTAACTTCTCCTCACCTTGAATTTTGGCTAACTCAAACTCAGCTGCCATTCTAGCCTACTATTGTTCTGCTAAAAACCTGGCTTGTTCTTTTTCTTTCTCTACCCTTGCCAACGCCAACTTTATCTTCATAAGCTCCAGTTCCTGATTAACATTTTTCTCAGGTGAAACTGCATTTACAGCAGCACCATCTAGCCTCTTCAGTTTTCTTGGTACCGGTATGTGCCATTTTTGACAAGTTTTTTTTTCAATACAGTAAAATAAAAGCTTTATTATATTGATAAGCAAAAGTTTTAGGAACACTTCTTTGTGAGTTTTATTTTCTGTATCACAACACTGCCACCAAAATATCACATACATCCATAAGAGAAAGGGGGGTGCCCACAAGCACCTGCCCATGGTCTGGTGCCTTGAGGGAATTTTCTATCCAAAAGAAGCCATTTCAATTTCAAAAGAGGCTTTAATGGACAGCATGGCTCTGAGCAGATTTCCCTTTTTCTTTATTTTTTTTTCCTCTGGCAGAACAGACTTGTGGTACTGTGGAGATGGTGTTTGAGAGTTTGTATTACTCTTTACCTTTTCCCACATTTATCATTCTATTAAACTGTCAAATTATTATTTAGCTGCTTATCAAGGGCACTTTTCAGTTAGTCACAGGAGCTGCTTTGAAGGAACACCAAAATAACCTGTTTTCATTTTGACAAGAAATAATAAACTGGCACCAGAAGCTTGTAATGTTGAACCATGAAATTAAAAGATTTTATTTACAGGAACCAAGTGAAAGAGCTTTACTGGCAAAGGAATATATAAGGTTTCTGACAGGTTACCATTTACAAGTTGTTTCAGAAACTTTTTCCCAATTGATACATGTTTCATACATACATCTTAGTGACTTCCTGTTATTACAGTCACTTCACTCCCCTATAGATGTTATAGTGTTCTTTTTGGCTTTCTAGCCCTTTGTTTAAAAACATTAGTTTCTACCCTCAGGTAATTATAACTCATACAATTCTTTGAACGCTAACTTGAAGACAGTCTCTCCACTAGAGTGTCTCTCTCACACAGGGCTTCTCATAGAAGGATGGCTGCTCTCCCTCAGGAAACTCCAGTCTTCTCTCTATACAACCCTCCCCCCAATCAGGAGCTTCCCTGCTCCATATCTGAGTGGGATTCTCCTCAAAGAAAACTATCAAGCCACCTGTGTAATTAATCAGTGTTACTGGGTTATGGTTAACTCCAGGACCTCGGCACAGATTCCCTTACTTAAAACTGTCCTTCCTGGCCCTTGATCAGAGTACAGCTCACTTTGAACTGACCCTCAGTTAACAGAGAACAGAGCTAAGACAAAACAACTGTTCACTCAGGTTCTCAGTTCTATTCTCCCCTCAGAAATCCCTGTCACCTGGCTGTTGAACACTGTGCAGTTCTCTCAGCCAATCATGTGGAGTTCCAGATTAACTCTTTGGGCTCTAAACATTCTACTGCCCAAATGTGCCAAAGTATCCAAATACATTATGAGACATCACCATCCCATGTGGGAGTGGGCACCTGACTTCTGGTTTGTGTGAGAACAGTCCAGTCAACTAGAGTGGGAAAGATTCAAAGGTTGGAACCAGTGGTGTAACCAGGCAAGCTGGAGCCCTGGGCAAAACCTGCGTTTGATGTCCCGGTGCAACGTACACCCCCCGCCCCTTGTAGCTACACCCAGTGGCATATCTAGGCAAACTGGAGTTTGGCGCCCCTCCATGGGCAGCCATCCTCCCCCACCGTAACCAAGCAATGATTTTTTACACCAGGTCATTTCAAAGTCACCATCACATTATAGAACATGCTCCAACTCACAAATCTGAACACAGCAATAGGCCATGCCACACAGCAGAAATATTTTTGAAAACATTTTCAAAATGCTTTCAAAATGTTTTATTACGGCTATGAAAACATTTTATGGTGCTGTACCCAGTCCTTCCAATTGGGGGAAACAGCCTCACTTTCAATGTTATTTAAACTGGGAACCCCAGATTCTCCCTTTAAGGTGGATTTAAAAAAGAGAATCTGGGCTCCCTAGTTTAAACAAGTGATGCTAGAATCCACCCCTCAAACAGCATCATTTTCAATGGTGTTTAAACTAGGGAACCCAGATTCTCCTTTTAAATCCACCTTAAAGGGAGAATCTGGGGTTCCCAGTTTAAACAACATTGAAAGTGATGCTATTTTGGGGTGGATTCTCCCCCACCCTGAAACAGCAGCACTTTCAATGTTTAAACTGGGGACCTCAAATTCTCCCTTTGAATCCATGCCAAAGGGGGAGGATTTAAAAGGAAAATCTGGGAAAATTTGGGGGTGCCTGCTGTCAGGAGTGCAATTGTTAAGCTAGCAGCACCAAACTTTCAGGGCATCTTTAGAAGACTTTCCTAATGATACCACCCAAATTTGGCGAAGATTGGTTCAGGGGGTCCAAAGTTATGGACCCTCAAAGGTGTAGCCCCATCTTCTGTTAGCTCCCATTGGAAACAATGGGTGATGGGGCATCCCCTTTGGGTGTCCATATATTTGGACCACCTGGACCAAACTTCACAAAACCTGGGTGGTATCAGTAAGATACTCTCCAGATGATACCTCCCAGGTTTGGTGAAGTTTGGTTCAGGGGGCCAAAAATTATCGACCCTCAAATGTGTAGCCCCATCTTCTGTTAGCTCTCATTAGAAACAATGGGGGCACCCCCTTTGGGAGTCCATAACTTTGGACTCCCTGAACCAAACCTCACCAAACCTGGGTGATAGCATCAGAGAATTTCCCAAAAAATATCTGACATTTTGGTGCTGCTAGCCTAAAAACTGAGCCCCCTGCAGGCCAAAAACGGAAAACCCACTAAAATACCAAAAATAAAACACAAACGAACCCTGCATTTTTGGCGTCCGCCACAAGGGGGCGCCCTGGGCAACTGCCCACTTTGCCCAATGGGCATTACGCCCCTGGTTGGAACATCCAGTTAACATTGCTCAAATTCTAGCAACAGGATTCCCCTTCATGGAACAGGTGTGAGTCAGCATCAGTGTTTGTTCCCTGAGTTTAGAAAGAGGTTATGTTAAGGCACCTTATGTATTGTTAAGGTTAGCTTAGTGATATTTTTCCTGCTTCTTTCATTACATTTTCTGTAGCTTATAGTCACTGTAGTCATTTTCCCTTATCTTGTGATCAACTTTGAAAATGTGTAATTAATAAAGGTTGATTAATAAAGGGCTGATACAAAGAGAAAAGTGGAGTTTCGAGAACCTTTAACTGATAGAAAGCAAGAACAGCTTGGCTGAAAATTGCTGAGGAAAGCTTCCCTTGCTTGCTTTACACAATCATGATGGCTTATATAGATCTATAAGGTATATAAATATAGAGCAGTGGTGGCGAACCTTTGTCACTCCAGATGTTATGGACTACAATTCCCATCAGCCCCTGCCAGCATGGCCAATTGGCCATGGGAATTGGCTAATGGGAATTGTAGTCTATAACATCTGGAGTGCCAAAGGTTCGCCACCACTGATATAGAGGCTGTGGCGAAACGGGCTTGCTTTTGGCTGGCAGGCCCTATTTCACACTCTGCACACCCCCAGGAGTTACTGACTTTTCCTGGGGAGGGCTAATTTTCTCTTTGGGTATGCTGCCACCACCTGATCAGTTGAGGACTGCCTGCTGGGGAAGATCAGGATTTCCCAGCTTCCTTTCCCCACTGCCACCCGAGGCCTCTAGCTCTCAGTTTCCCCTTGTTTCCCCTCTCCTGGGTTCCACGGGGTAGACTGGCGCTCCTGGGGGCAAAGCTGCTCAGCCTTCCTCTCCCTCCTGGTTAGCATAAGCGTGTCCAAGACAGTAGAGGCATAAGTGGTACCAGAGAACTTCTCCTCCACAGCTAAGTTGGGTTTTAAAGTATTATTTATTAAAAGGAAAATAGATTACCATATGTTTTAGCCTTATACACCAGATTTAGCAAAGGGTATACAAAATAAAAAGGAGATAAAACGCAAATCCTCTTCCTTCCTATCACTTCAATATGGACATACCCTGGCTAAAAGATGCAGGTAGAAAGCAGGGTAGGTCCTTAGAGCTTAAAATCAAGTTGCCATTGGCAAGAGGCTCACATTACCTGGCTGAGCACATGGTCCAGAAAATGGATGCAGCACTTCCCAGTTCAGGCAAGAGCTCTGCTCCCCTCTCCAGAGAGACCTTGAGCCAAGGAGATCTAGCCCCTCTCTTCCCCTCCATTTATCAGATCCCAGACCCCACCCTCCTTTGACCAGGTCAGGCTGGGTCAAGATATCATTTCCCCCTAGGTCAGGTAGCATTTCCTGATGTATCTCTGGGATTTCTAAGTCCTCCAAATCTCTGGTACCTGGTTGGAGAAGGAGAGGATGAAAGAAAAAGGAAACAGAAGGGGGGGGGGGAAGGAGCCATTTCTCCACAGAGGCTTATAAACTAATAAATGGTGTGAAGAAAATGAACAGCGAGAATTTTTTTCTGCCTCACTGCCAGAGTTCACCTGTACTGACTTTAATTGGCAGAAGGTTCAAGATAGCCAACAGGAGGAACTGAGTCACATGCTGCATAATTAATCTTTCAAAATGTTACTATAAGAGGTGGCTTCTGCTGGTTTAGAAAGGAGACTAGACAGATACATGGAAGCGGACAGGTCCATGAATGGTCATTCGCTATGGTGGAGAAACCAACACAAGCAAGAACAAGCTATGTCAGGCTACAAACCAAGGACCATAAATGTGATAAGTGCAGAAAGCGCTAATCATATTTAATGCAAGTGTGCATGTGTCTGCAGAAGCACAGAAACTACAAATTCATGGGGATCATCAGACTCAAGAATCTCCACAATGCACCATAGCCACACAAATGCAAATCTGGCATAAATTCCTCAAGGAGAGAGCCACAATGTCCACAATTAAGATGAGATCTCTGGGGTTTTGTTTTTTATCATGGTAAAAACCACTTCCTCAGTATGAAAATTCCAACTTGCCTACACAGTTTTAAGGGACACTGTCTTTATTTCATCAGGTTCTCGTATTAAATGTCAGGCACATTGAAAACAGGCTAAGAATGAGTGCAAGCAGTTTTGGTGCTGGAGTTTATTGTACTACATATGCAAACTTATGTCAGGCCCTTTCCGCACGGGTGATATACAGTGGCCCAGGGATGGCAAAAACGCCGTTCCTGGGCTGCTGTTCACACAGGACAGCAGCACTGTCCTGGCTGCCCGAAAGCGGCATGAAGCTGCCACTTTTAACCTCGCAAAACAAGCAAGGTTTTTGCAAAGCAGTGTCTTCCCATTGGCACGGTGCAAACTGCACCGCTGGGAAGAGGCTGCTTCCCCCGTCACCTCCACTCACCATCATGTCCAGCATCACCCTGGAGGGTTGCAGGGACCCACCCTCGCTGCCCTCTGACCCCTGGAGGTTGGAGGGCAGCGTGGGTGGGTCCCTGCAGCCCTCCAGGGTGATGCTGGACATGACGGTTAGTGGAGGGGGCTGACCGAGAGGCGGCTCCATATGGAGTAGCCTCTCTGGCTGGTGGGGTGGGGGCCGCTCACACACTAGTGGGCAAATGGTCCCTGAGCCTCCACCAGCATAAATTATGCTGGTGGAGACTCATTTCTGCCCGTGTGCGGAAAGGGCCTCAGTTAATGTGATCCATTAACTACATTAACAGCCCAATCCAGATTGTGTGGCAGCCAGGGATGGCACTGCTAATGCAACCTCTCTCCACCTCCAGAGAGCGTTCCAAACCCCAGATGGGAGCAGACTAATGTCTGCCCATGCATTGGCCCCTCTGCTGGCACATTTGCCCTTTGCTCCAGCAGAGCGGACACCCTCACCAGTACAAGGCTGTGTTGGCTCCATAGTTAGGTCCACCCCCAGTGGATTAGGCTGTAACTGACATAAGTTTGCATGTGTAGCACAGTGAGCTCCAAAAAAACTACTTGTGCTCAATCTTAAGTTGGAAGAATGCTTCAGTTGTGGGAATCAAAGCAGCAAAATGGACAAGGCTGGAATAATGGGTGATGCATCATGGAGCTGGAGATCTTGGACACTGAAATCAGCTATTAGTTAACCATTCCTGTATTAGAGCATTTATACCCTGCTTTTGGTGCAAGCAGCTTACCAAAATATAAAATTAAAATTAAATATGTTTCAATGAAACAATAAAACTAAGATTAAAAAATAGTAAGGAAAGATCTATTTTTAAGTTAACTTTATTTTTTTCAGGTAGGTGGGTTGGATGGATGGATTGTGACAAATTTTAGCTGTACAAAATCAGTGTCAGAATGCTCATTTGTCATACACTTTAGAACAATTTTTGTGCTTCCCTTGATAAAATGCAAACTTCTTTTCCCGTAAGCAAGAGCACTGCTCTCCCATTCTGTGGATCATCAGATTAGCGATCTCAAGCGGCAGAGTGATCTACTGCGTAACTCCAGGCCAAGACTTATCGTTGTGTATGGACTCTTAATTCTAGCATTTAAGTGTGGGGTCAATCCCAATTGAGTCCATTGCTTATTGCTCAACATTTGAAAGCTTCAATACGTTTTGGAGGAGCGGCGGTCTTGAGCCATAAATTGAAGCAAGGAGCTATTCATTTACAAATCTATTTTGGAATGCATTCACTTCCAGTACAAAGATCTTTTCTCCAGGGGAGGGCACTTTTAAAGGACCCAACGTTCACAATATTCTTCAAGGTTGCCATTGACTTCGCTGGGCACAAAGCAAGGTCAGTTTAGAAGGCTTTTGAAAAGCGCAACCCCTAGTTACCTGCTGAGCCACATGGATCACTTTCTTTATTGGTTTAACCTCTTATACTTTCCCCCTACAGTGAAGGCAAAACCCACTTGTTGCTGTCATACTGTGTCCAAACTCTTTGGGGATCTTGAAGAATGTATGGCATTTTCAACATTTCCAATCACAGAAAGTATCTTTTTGTAAACTTGGAAAAAAGTGCAAGACAATGTTCCCTTTAGTGAGATCTCAAAATGAAGAATTCCTGTAAATTCGGAATGAGTAAATATTCCCTGCACCTTTATTTTTATGATAGTTTCAGCTTTCCAGTGGCCCAGCTTAGCTTGAGTTCAACAGAACTTGGAAGCTAAGCAGGGTCAGCCCCTATTAGCACTTGGATAGAAAATCAACAAGGAAGACTTGAGCTGCTAAGTAGAGGACAGCAACCGCAAACTATCTCTTCTCATCTCTGGTCTGGAAGGGCCTAGGAATGGGGTCACTAGACAGTTACCAGCTCTAGGCTGAGAAATATTTGGAGATTTCGTGGGCATTTTTCTCTCAGAGGAAGTAATCTCTGTAAACTGTAGATCAATTTTAATGCTGACAGATCTCCAGATGCCATCTAGAGATTGACAGTCCTAGGTGACCATGAGTTGGTATTGATTCAATCTCATGTTTTTCTTCAGTTCTCCATTTTTGTTGGTACTGTTGTGTACATGATATACAAGGTGTATAAATTGCATATAAATAAATCCATATTTATTTATATCCATATTTATTTATATGGATTCTCGAGGGAATCAAGTGATTATAAAAAAGCTTCTAATTCATTAAATAAATAAATAAATAAATAAATAAATAAAAATATATAAATATAGATATGCAATTTGTACACCTTGTATATCATGCATACACAATAATGTACATATTATATATAATTATGATTAATTAGTGTACAAATATTGGGAAAAGCATACATTTTTACAGGAAAGGAATCAGTGCAAGGGACCCAATCACACCATTTTGCACCTAAAAGCTACAGGATAAAAACACCCTGCAAATTCAAAACTTCCTTTTACTCACTGGTACCAGTGAAGTTTGGTACCAAAGAAGTTTGGAATTTGCAGGGTGTTTTCAGCCTCTAGTTTTCAGGTGAAGAGTGGTTTGGTTGGTACCTAATGGTGCACCTGTCCCCATAATTGTGATGGTTGACAACCTGGGGGTTAACAACTCTAGTCATAGAGTCCACTCCTCAAAGCATTCATTTACTCCAAGGGAACTGATCACTGTAGTCTAGGGATGACCTATAATTACAGGGAGTCTCCAGGTCCTACCTGTAGGCTGGCGTCCATATGAAAACTGAGAATTTCACAGTATGTTTTGCTATTTTTGTATGGTGTAAATAAAAAGCATGATGTGGTTTCTGTTTTAGGCCTTATACACTTTTGTGAGGTTATCTGCTGCTGATGTGAAATAGGCCTTTATCTCAGGCCTCTCTATTAAAAACCTGTCCCTGCTCCCTTTCTATTCAAGTAGCCCCCATCACTGGTGACTGCCTTGCTGAGCTTTTTTTAGAAGCATGAGCTGTTCATAAACAACCCTGTTTGCTCATTAATTCTGTCCACAAAGCTTTCCCTTGTCTGGATTTCTGTGCAGGTTTGAAGGCCTTGCAGGGTAGATCGTTGTTTTTCTCCGATGCCATTCTTTTGTGATCTGCAAGATTAGTTATTTACATTTTCCCTCAAACATTTCCAAAGACATTTGTCTTCTCAAAATGGGACACCATCAAGGAAGTTTAACAGCCAAGAATTTTTAAACACTTGGGTTTTCAAAGCCTGTCAAACTTATGAAAGGAAGAGAGATTTTTGTAGGTTTCTTTCTTTAAAAAAAATCAGACATTTTTCTTCAGTATTTTCAACCTAGATACATGTCCCAAAAATGCTAGAGTTCTACTTCAACATCTTAGGGAGGTGGGAGGGTTCAGCAATCAGATGTCAAGCCCTTAGGGTTGGGAAATTCCAGGAGATTTGGCAGAGGAATCCAAAAGGTGGGGTCAGGGGACCTCAGCAGTGTATAATGCCAAAGGGACCATCCTGCAAAGAAGCCATTTTCTCCAGGAGAACACAATACTCTAGTAGTCTGTAGATCAGTTGACCTGCTGGATGATCTCCAGGTTCTATCTGTACGTTGGCATCTCTAAGCCAGGACTGGAACAGCCTGAGTTCAAATGTTTGTCAGCCATGCAGCTTACTGGGTTATCTTGGCCTATTTGTCAGAGTTTGGAGAAAACGGAGAATAGGAGAATCAAGTGTATCTAAGCTTTTTGAAGGAAGGGTGGAAAAAAACACAGGAGATACGAACTTCAATCCCAGGTGAATATCTGGTGGCAGCTGTTCCATATGACAGGTTACTGAGTTTATTGTTGAGTATAACTGTAAAAACTCTTTTCTATGATTAAAAGAAGACATATTATTTTGATGTATTTGGGGGTGACCAGTGTGTTTGTAGGAGAACCTGGCAACTCTGGGTGTAGCAGTGTACATAATAAAGGGAATTGTGAGCACACCTTCTCAAAATTTATGCAATTGGAGTGATATTTGCACAAGTACCATGAATCTGAACATTGGAAAGTGCTTATTTTTTTTTACTTTACTTCATTTATGCCCTGACTTCTTTTCTCCAATAAGGACCCAAACATTTCCTCCATTTTATTCTCACAACAACACTGTGAGTTAGGTCAGGATGCATTTGTGGGACTTAGGTTGCCCAGCAAGCCTTTACATTCACATTTATATGTGTTTATATACCATTTCCTTCCCAGTTGACACTCAGAATGGCTTAGAACATTATTCTCCCCTCTTCCATTATTTCACAATAACACTGTGACGTAGGAGAGGATGAGAGTTTGTGATTGGGCCATTGTCTCCCAGAAAGCTTCCATAGTTGAAGGAGGAATCTGTGGCACAGTGGGGAACCAGGGTTTTTCCAGATCCTAGTCTGATATTTTAACCACTATACCACACTGGCTTACTATTGCTATTCATTTAGGCTGAGGTCTGGCCTTAGCAGGAAAATTAATAAACATGAATGGAAGTAGATTGACTTTTGGGCCAAATGCCTTTCCATAGTATGGACAATGTTTTGTTGTTGATAAATCCTTCACATCTTGCTGCCTTCTTGGGATGGCACTCATTTGGGATAGTGACATATTCAGACATGGAAGAAACCAAATACCAGGATTGCCAAAGGCTTTCAACGGCCAGATTCAACAAGAAACGTTAGGAACAAGATCCACCAGACCAGGGGTAGGGAACCTGCGGCTCTCCAGATGTTCAGGAACTACAATTCCCATCAGCCCCTACCAGCATGGCCAATTGGCCATGCTGGTAGGGGCTGATGGGAATTGTAGTTCCTGAACATCTGGAGAGCCGCAGGTTCCCTACCCCTGCACCAGACCATAGCCACACAACCCCGAAAACCCACCACAACCAAATACCAGGAATTCTGCAAATCATCCTTCCTTTATTCTTTTTGCAAATGTTGTAGTACTGCTGCTTGTTTGACTCATTTATCTTGCTGACCTTCCTGATTCATTTGTTTTCTATTTTGTTTTCTGTTCCTTCATTTTAATGTCATTTACACACCAACAATATACAATAGATGCAAAACAAAAACAAAAATCTGAAAAGTTGCATGAATGTAATGGAAAGAAAATTTGGTGTGCGGAAAGAGAAAATGATGCAAATAGTTCACACAAGAGTGAACTGAAAGAAAAATGGGATTTTTTAAAGAGTCAAAACAAAAAGAATATAAATTTGCAATAATCCTTAATCCTTTCTAATACTCAAAGAGATTCCCTTTTGTGCTGGCTGAGAATGTGATCCTTAAAACATACTCAATTATTTCCCAATTCCTGCATTACCTTCATACTGTTATTTGAGTATATTTTTTTCTAATACACTTCAGTACAGATTGGTGGTTCCCTTGATATTTACTGTTCTATCACTACTTGAGATAAAAAGCTATTTCCTTCAGTCATTTAGTCAAGGTGCCTCTATGGCTATAGTCTGTTAATAATGTACCTTTTTCTGCCCCACCACTACACTACAAAGCTTGGTTACAACCTGATTTTTTGTTCTGCTCTGATTTTTTTCTTTTGCTTCCTCTTTCTTCGTTCTTCACCCTGCAGGGAATAGGATGGCTTTAGTATGCAGAAAATGTAATGCAACATACCACAAACCCAGCAGTAGTCCAGACAAAATTCAATCTGGTTCTGTGAGCAAAAGTCCTCACTGGCTTAGCTTTATAAGTTTATGGCTTTATAAGTGGCATTAAAATCATCTCTCTAAAAATAAGTAAACCATCGATATCAGAAGATAAACATTTACCATTGTTAAATCAAGTAATACATTGTACAAAATAAATGGGGAGGGGACAGAGCCAAGTGATAAAGCACCTGCTTTGCTCGCACAAGGCCCCAGGTTAAATCTCTGGCATCTCCAGTTAAAAGGATCACCCCAATCCCAAATAATTTATGAACATAATAAATAGTACCACTTCCAATGCCTACTGTTAAGGGACCCCACTTACATTTCCATCGTTTGCATTAACCCAGTTTTTAATCCGTAAGAATCTTATTATTGCTAAGCTTACTTAGGAGTTTTTAGTGAGGTACCAAGGGAAGCCCAATCCGGGGGAGAGGGGTGGATCCGCTTGTGGATACGGCATGGGCTCATGCCAGTGGAAGTGCCCTCCCTGGGACACTTACACTGGCAGAGGGGCACTAACACTGGCACTCGTCTGCTGTGGAATCCTGGGACACCCAGCAAAGGTACGCAGCTCTCCACCAGCACATGCCTGCCAACCCAAGCTGTGCCATTGTGGTAGGAGTGTGGCAGGGGCATTTTCAGGGGAGGAGCCAACATTAGTCAACTTCCACTGCTGGTTTAGTCCCCTTGCACCAATGGAATGGGGTTCAGACATATGCTGTGATTTTCTCAAGGTATCTCCACTTCCCCCTATGGGAGAGTTTAGGTAAGGGTTTTTAAAAACTTTTTGGCCTTCCGGTGCTGCATAAAAGCCCTTTGGAACTAATGAGATGGTACCGAAGCAGTGCTGTCCCTTCCTGCATGATAACTCTGGATTGGGCTGTAAAAGTACGAACCAGCATTCTCACTTATGCCCAGAATCAGATTGGTAAACTGTGAAGATCTTTCAGTACATGATACCATCCCTGTAAATTACAACTGACAACATTCTGGCTGCTTGCATTTTGGACCAATTGAAGTTTTAGATCATTTTCAAAGACAACTCTATGTGAAATTCACTGTGATTATATATAAAGTGCTGTCAATTTGCAGCTGATTTATGGTAACTCAGGCTGATTTAGCACTTTCTAAATGTTCCGTGGCTTATCTGGGGAGTGCACCTGCTGTGGGGCTTCTCACCCTGCTTGTAGTTCCCCACTGCTGCCCAGCTCTTTTCTTCACTGGAGTCAGGGCTGTTGAAGGAAGCCCCGATTGGTTCCCCACAAGCCCTGGGCATTCCCATAAGCACCGCAAGCTCTTCCATAGTCTCTTTCATGATTGCATGGGCAGGCTCCATTTTCTGCATTCAGATTGGCTGAATCTCGCCCCATTTGCCCCACTCACTTTCACTATTTTAGTTTTACATGACAAATCAGGCACTGAGAATTGGCGCCCTCACCACCCACCCACCCCGTCTAAAATCTTTGAGTGTGTGACAGGATCACCGTCCTCCACCCTCACCCTCCGTCTAAAATGTAAATCTAAAATCCTTGTACGTGTGAGCGAATCACCGTCCTCCCATTCGCGGTGCCTGCACACTCCGCTTTTCTGCCGAAGGTTTCTTCCTCCTTTATAAAAACCAAGGTTTCTCCCTCTGTTTTTTTCACTGCAAGGGGGAGGGTACTTCTCAGCGCATGTCCATTGGTGGGGCAGGCCAGAGCTGCGAGGTTGGAAAACTGGTCCTGTTTATGCTATAGAGGAGTTTTGCTTGTCAGTGGAAGTCTCTGGAGCAACAAAGAGGCATTTTAAAAGGACCTCACCCTTTTCGGTTCAGGACATTTATGGAGCAAAGCCATTGCTGCAGGGCGGCTCCAGGGCAGAAACGTGGCAGTCATGCTGCAGCACGGGGGCTATGCAAAACTTCCAATTCCATTGGGGCATTCCCATGCCAACAGAGGGGCAATTTTGACATGCAAAATCAGCCCCAGTACGGGGTTCAAGGCAAGAGACTAACAGAGGTGGTTTGCTATTTCCTTCCTCTCCATAGCAACCCTGGTATTCCTTGATGGTCTTCTATTCAAATGCTAACCAGGGCTGATCCTACTGAGCTTTTATTTATTTATTTATTTATTTATTTATTTATTTATTTATTTATTTATTTATTTATTTATTTATTATTCTACTTTTATACCGCCCTCCCCCGAAGGGCTCAGGGTGGTTTACAACAATGATAAGACAATAAATATTAAAACAATTTAAAAGCAGCATCCAATTTCTGTATCAATTAAAATAAAGATGGCGTCCCGCTATTAAAACTCCTACAAAGGGAACAGCGGGTTGTAGCTGTTTCTGGACTTGTAATTGTTTCCGGGCTTGTAATTTCAAGAGAATTATCTGCAGCATTCCTTTGTCATCTTTTGAGGTTTGAAGAGATGGACCATGCAGGTCAGGGCATAGTATACATTCCAGTGATCTAACTTGGATTTGATCAGAACATGGGTCACTGTGGCCAGTCACACTTTCCAAGAACTGACATAGCTGGTGAACCAGCTGGAGCTGATAATAGGTGCTATGTGCCATAGAGGAGATCTTAGCCCTCAACCATAAGCCAGACTCCAGTAGAATCCCACACTATGAACACTATGAGGAGCGCAACCCCCTCTAGGACATTCTGACTCTGCAGTCCTTAAACAGCTTCTCCATTGACCAACAGCAATGATCTTGTCTGAATTGAGCTTCATTTTATTGACCCTCATCCATAGAATAGGAAATCCTATTTAGGACTTGCACAGACTTATTTGGCCTAGCTGTTAAGGAGAAATAGCACTTTCTGTCATGGTGTAGTGCAATTTTAAATAGTTTCCAGGCATTCTGTAGGGATCTGATTCTCTTAATTTTCCTTTTTAACTTCCTTCTAACCAATCCCCTCATTTTAGCAAAGTTTCCTCTTTTAAAATCAAAAGTGATTGTTTTGGACTTTGGGGGCAATGTTTTGTTGGCATGTTTAATAGTGCTGTGGTCACTGTTCCCAACCAGTATTATTTTACTTTTTCCAGAAAACAACTTGATGGATGCTGCCTTAAATCATGCATAACATGAATTTCCTCAGCATCCAGGTTGCTTCCCTCCTGTTGCTTAAAGATGAACAGTGACAAGACAGGAGATCTGTGAAGGGTTCCTGAAAATGAAGCAGAATCTTGTCATAATGCAGTTTCTGTAACTTTTAGGCATATTGGCTTAAAACTTCTAGTATGGGCTCCTATCCTTCATGTATGGTCCTTGGGTCAAATCCATCAAAAGATATTTCTTCCTGAGTGACTATGGCAGGCAATGAGCCCCAAGACTAGCCAACTATGTTTGGTTTGGTTTTCCTGCAGAGCCTGAAGCCCCGACTTGTAATGACACATTGGCCGTTTGGCTGTGAGCCCTTGTGCTGGCGACATTTGTAATTTCAAGAGAATTATCTGCGGCATTCCTTTGTCATCTTTGTAATAATTACACTTGAATTTAAAAGGCCTGGGAAATTAGTGAAATTCCAGATAATTGACAAGAGAAGAAAGACTGATTTAAAAGACATTTTCCTCCTTCCCATTTTTGTTTAATTTGACAAAGTTAAAGTTTATGAAAAAAAAGTTTTAGAATTAGAAACGGAATTGAATTAATCAAGCTGAGTTTTAAATTAATTTAATAGTGACAGATAAACCCTGATGCAAATGAGATGTCTGTCTCTTGAGGCAGTTCTGGCAAATACAATTTTAGATTCTTAAAAAAAAAGAAAGGAAAGGAAGATAAGAAATCAGTCAAATTCTTTTCTCATTTTCATCTGTGAAACCCCACTGACTTCTTCATGGCAATGCTCCACCAGGTAATTTGAGATTGAGTACTATTATTTTCATTAATTTTAACTCTTTATAATCATTCTAATCCCACTATCTACCCAACACTTTTTATTTGTACTATTATTTGTGCAAAACTTAGAAGTCTATTTGAAAACGGCAACTGATCCAGAATGAAGCAGCCAGATTGCTGGCAGGAACAGGCTTATGGAACATGTCTGGTTTATTTTGTTTCATCTTTGCTGGTTAGATTTCTGGGACCAATGTATAGTGCTTTTTTTTACTTTTAGGGGTTCAGCTGTTTACCACTACAGTGTTTCAAAAGCTGCCTTTTCCCATATGGAGCTTTCTGGGCATTTAAATAACACTTGGTAGTCTCTTTTATGTGTTGTCCACCATTTGAAATATCATGGTGGGTGACACAAAAGGCTGTGTCTTCTCCATAGCAGCTTCATCAGTTGTTACCCCCTCCCCCTCCTGGCTATAATTCTGCTGTCTTTTGAAGATAGGTTCACCAACTCTGCCTTCGGAAATTCCTGGTGATGTGGGGACAGGCAATGTTTAGAGAGTTCAGCAAGAATGTGGTACTGTGAAACTGCCACACCCTCCATGGAAACTGATCTTTGTGGAGTGGAGACCAGTTGTAATTCTGGAAGAATGTCATACCTGGTAACCCTATCCAAAGATGGTCCTTTTTGAGATGGCCTTTGGTCAAACAATTGCTGAACCTGTTTTTGGTTTGGCACTTGACCTTCAGAAACAATTTGTGAGACTTCTTAAAATATTTTAAAATGGTGGCAATCTTTTTGTAATTTGTATCTATTTTTTGATGGGGGTGATATATTAGTGTACATTCGTGTGATTTTAAATGGATTGAAATTACTGCGGGATTCAGATTTGAGTGGATAGGCATTAAATGAGGACAAGAATAAACAGGATGAAAATATCAGCAGCTGAGTCTATGTGGTTGATCTCGCTCTTTGTCAAGGAAGAACTACACAGGAGGAAGTAAGCTATGAGAAACAGAATATACTGTCCTATGTAAGCTTTCAGGCACTGATGTTATTTGTTCTACCATAAAGACTATTCACAGAGTTCTGAGAAGGGACTATAGAGAAGAGAGCAAGGAGTTTGCCCTTCTTGTTAACTTCAGAAATGTCACCTGATTTATGTTTCAAATGATGCTGTTGAAAAAATAATTACCACAACAGGTGTGCCAACAGCATCCAGAGAAACATGATGACAGTAACAACTTGATAATTTGGATTTGGAATCAGAAACACAGTACTCATGGATAGTTTGAGCAATTAGGAAAAGCAGGTGCTTAGACATTTGGCAAATTTGAAACGATGGAAACCCACAAGTTAAACAAAAAAGAAAAAGCCTACATCCTGGCTTTGATGATTCCAATAAAATGACAGCCCCCCACTGAGGATGTGAAGATAATTGTGGATTGATTCCTTTAAATATAATATTATTCAGAGCTATAAAGGAAAAGAATGTTCTCATACTGGGAACTTAACAACTCCCTCCCACTTAATTTATTGATTGATTGAACTATTTTCATCCAGCCTTCTTACAAAAAAGAGATTCTCGGGGTACTCAACTATAAGGAGTTGAGTTAAATTAATAAAATACAAGTAAGAACTTGCAAAAGGCATCTCATTTTCCCTTCTTCCACTATTTCCTCTTCCCCTTTCCTGAAAATCCTCATAGACTCTCTCCTTTTCCTATGTTCCTTCTTCTAGGGTTGCCAAACTTCAGGTGGGACTTTGGGGAGGGGACTGTGGCTGTGGGGAGGGGAGCACCCATTTAATGACCTAAATTGCTATCTAAAAACTCTGTGGCTGGTCTGCACACGTGCAGTTCCACATGGCACTGCACAGAGGCCATGACAATTAATATTTGGTAACATCCCTACAACAGATCTTAATGACAGGGTGAATACATATGGGAGAAGGTGCTCTTTTAGATAATTTGTTTCTAGGCCACTTAGGACTGTTAAGGTAATAACCAGCATTTTAAATTGAGTCAGGAAATGAATGGGCGATCAGCACAGTTGTTTTACAACTAGTGAAATGTGTTCTCAGCAGCCTAGCTGGCTTGTTCTGCATCAACTGAAGCTTTTAAATTGTTTCATTATTCTAACCTATACATGGTCAGAGATGGATAACCATGCCCAGATCGTACCTCTCAGGAATGTGGCAATCCAGACAAAGTTGCCTAGAGATTCTAAGTACTAGGGGTGGACAAACAAACACAACAAAAAATATTTTTCAGTTTTGGGGTTTAATAGACCTGGACATTTCTGTGGGGGAAAAGCCCCAAAAGCTGCTATTCCATATCTGCTTTTTTTGATTTTTTTTTAAAAAGAGTTATTGAACCCAAAAATCTGTCTGTCACTGAACTCCACATGAATGCCCACTGCTACTAAGTACTACATTGGTGACTGATGCTGCAGTCTCATGGTTCACTAAGCTGTGCACCACTCCATCAGGAAAAGTGCAGTCCTATCTTGAATGGGCTGACATCACAATCTGTGATTAGCTATACTTTTTTACCAATGGCATCTCCCTCTTATCTGGACTGAGCTTTAGTTGGGTGGCCCTCATTACACCCATAATTGTTCCCTTGCAGTGGTTCAGGACATCCATTGTCTTACCTGATTGTGCTAAAAAAGAGAAGCACAGCTGGGTGTGATCCATGTATTTATGACACTTCATTGCAAATTCCTAGAGCCCCCACAGTGCTTTCACACAAACGTTACAAAACAGCCTACATAGAATCTCATAGTTCAAATGTTATGGTCTTGAACAGTTATCAAACAACTAGCTAAATACTCTCAGAGGCCCTTTCTGAACAGGCCAATAAACACGGGTGAAAGGCGGGTTACATAACTGGGTGAAAGGCAGGTTACATAGCCGTCCTCTCCCTGGCCCATTCTCACGGCTGGCTGTCCCATGGTCAGCGAGCGCATTGGCCATGGTGCGTAAGGTTCTTACCTGCCTTTTTTGAGGTTTTTACCTGCTAATGCGTAGCTCCGCAGGCACGCATGGCCGATTGCTGTGTGGCTTCGTGTTCCTCAGATGGAAGCCAGGGAACCCCAAACACACCTGAATTATTTTTTAACATGCCTCTTGCCCAGCTGTTTGGTCGGCCGCAGCTGTGAGGCACATTAAAACAAAAAATCGCAAAATGGGGGGGGGGCGGCGAGGTGGATTGTTTTAGGAGCGGGATCCATGCGAAGTTACCCCCCCACACCAGGTTTTCTCCCACATTTAACACGAGTTTATTGGCCCATGTGGAAAGGGCCAGTTTTCTTTAAGAGACAAATTCAAGAATTTGATCATTATCCCATGATGTCACCCAGGGTTCTATACTATTCCCTATGCCATTTAATATTTATATAAGGGGTTGGATCCAGCCAGCTTTTCTGATCAATATTACCCCATTCTTCTCTATATTACAGCCCCAACACAAACTACTTTTGTTCATGCAGTCTCTTGATTTCCAGCATAAGTTTGTTGATGGCCAGACAAGACTCCCTCTTCTTCTTTTTTTATTAGCTGGGTGAATCCAACCCAGGACCTTTGGATGAAACCATTTAAAGTTCTGGAGTTGGTTGTCATCCATATAATGACGACACCCACCAAACCTTTCTTTATCTTGTCCTGCAATTGTATCTGTCTCTTTCCTGAATTGGTGTTAGGAAATTGTCAAACAAGCTGAAAGTGCATTCAGACAAGGAGATGTTGGTTTGGAAAGTGAATGTTTTTGGAGAAGCTGGATTCACTGAATACATACCAAACTGACCCTGTTAGATTGAAGTGCTAAAGGGTCACCTGGCTCTCACCCTGATCTTTGAAAAGGTGTTGAAGTTGTTTTCTGGAGTGCCTTTTAGCATCTGCATCTGATTCAGAAACTTTCCTTCTTGACCTGGTCATACTGATCCATGTAACCTTTAGAATGGATGACTGAAATGCACTCTGCACAGTTACCCTTGAAGGTAGCTTGAAACTTCAGTGCATAGAATGTAGACCTGCCTTTTGACTCATACTGGCTGGAATTCATATGTAACCTCAATTTTCCAACAGCTATATTGGTTACCGATTTATTTCCAGGCACAATTCAAGCTGATAGTTTAAAAGTTCTTCACAATCTCTGATCCACAAACTTGAAGGACAGTCTCTCCCTATGTATGACTACCTACCAAGTTAAGTCATTCCAACATTTTTCTTTCCCTAAGGATATCTTAGAGAAAGAAAGGAGGTTTCTGAGAGGTTTCCTGTTGGCCTGTCTGAGCTCCTTGACCTTCTCTACAATAGTACCACATTGTGGAAAAACTTTAAATTATAGATGAGTAATGCTAAAATGACATCTGTAATTTGTAAGATATTTCTAGCTGAGCTCTCAGAGATTTGATTTGGTATTTTATAACACGTGATGTTTTTGAGTTGCTGATTTAGTTTTCAGTGCTGCTTTTTATGTTCAGATAACACTTGTTCTGGAGTTTTAGATGACTCCTTTTTAATTTTTCTAATGATGGTATGTTGTGTTGCAGGGTAATAACACCCTATATATTGATTGGCCAGGTATGAGAAGAATTTCTGGAACTCAGTGTCTCCAAGAGCTATCTCAGCCAGCTGGAAAGATACCATGGTTGATAATATCAAAAGCCACTGACAGTTCCTAGAGAATCAACAGGTTAGCACTTCTCCAGTAAACATCATCAGTCAGTGTAGGCAGTCGTTTCTTTTCCAGTCCACATGAAACCTGATTAAAACATTGGTTTAGAATGGAAACCATCTGGTTCTGTCCTACTTCTTCAAGGCATGTGCAGTGGCATACCTGGAAAACAAATCTGAACAAATTTGTGAAGTAAATTAGGTTGAGGGATGGTCATCAAATGACTGTTAAGATGTTTTAAACCTGGTACTTTATCCACTGCTGACTTTCTATCCCAGACGTCACTGTGACAATCCTTGGTTCAGAAAGTAAATTAGAGTTCAATCATGAAACTGTTTCCTTCCATATTGCAACATTTTCTGCTGAAAACATATCATGTAAGTGAAATATGCTAACTATTTCCTTATCTGACATGGTATCACAAAAGCAAGAAAACAGCCACATGGAAAGGCATACAGCCATATTCTCTGAGTGCTAAGAGTCTATATTGGTCTCCATTCCATTTTATATTTCAGCATTGTAGAAGCATTTGAAAACTGTGTATGTGTGAAAGAGAGCGTGCCACATTTTCTTTCTTTATCAGCATAATTTATAGGGCACAATTTCCAGAACTGCTATTTCTGCTTATTCTCTATTTTTCCCCCTTCCTCAGCAAAATAATCAAGAACATTACTCACAAGCAGCAGTTGGAGATTAGTAACCCTCCCACCTTCCTCGACATTGGAGGAATTGCATTCAAATTAGATTTCTTTACATATTAATTTCCTTCTGTGTGCGCCAAACAGTTTGCGTTTGTATATGAATCGTATTAATAATGCCTTTAGCTTTACAGTAATTAAATCTGACAAGCAGCCATGCCAATATCAATTTATCCAATTGATAGTGTAATCTGAAGGAAGGACCAGCAATCTGTGCTGAAAGAAAGCTACAATATTATGGGGAACAAATATATGTCTTGGATAGTGAAAAATGACCTTCCTCTATGGTTTCTGGATCTTCTTATGTCTGCCAGCCATGTTTTGAGCCTTGTATCTCCCTTCTAGCCATCTGGCTACTTTACTCTCTGGAGGACAAATCAAGTGTCAAGAAACAATTTTGTTCTGTGGGGAAAATAAACCATTGCATACAAGTTACAGTTCTGACCTCTTCTGGAGGAAAATAAGCAAGGAATGCTTTATATTTCTCAATGTTTACATCACCACATACCAGCATGCATAAAATTTACTTTAGGCAATTCCTTAACGAGCCATGTACTGCATATATATTTTGCCCCTCGCCTATGCTGTTTCTTCGAAAATGGGAATATGGCTGATGTAATGTGCACGGTGAGAAACAGCCACTTTAAAATTCAGAGTAGAATTCTTGTTCCTAGAAATACAGTGATTGAATTTGAATGATCCAGTCGATGTACAATTTTCTCTTGTTTGGAACACGGGAGTTCAGAGAGGTGCAGAGCTGAGGCAATTCATAAAATATAGCAGCCATTGAAAAAGCAGCCAAAAATTAAAACAAAAAACCTGGGAGAAGGAAGATAGAAAAAGTAATGCTGTGCATTTGTTAGATACACAACAGCCGTTTAGTTCTTGTGGACTGGGAGGTCCAATCATGTGCTATTGCTTAATTATTTTTCCTTATTTTTCCACGCCTTTCCATTTGATGGACTTCATCTGTTCTCCTTCATTTCTCCTTCTGTGCTGACCCCATGTTCTGGTTATTCATTTTGGTGTGTTCATTCCTAACATTTCCACACATAGAACAGCTTGGGACAGCCTAAAGCAGATTCCGCATGGGCCCATACAGCGGGTTCCCACCGGCATATAGGATGCCAGTGGAGTCCCAGGGCCACTCACATGCTGAGGTGCGAGCAGCCCCAGAGCAGCTGCGGCCCACAGAGCTCCGCAGGGAGAGGAGGTAAGTGTGGGGAAAGAAAATGGAGGTGCTGAAAAGCGGCCCCTCCAACCCAGTGCCGTTTGTATGGTGCCGACTGGGAAACGCTGTTTCCCAAAAGCCTCGCTCATTGACCAAGGCAGGGAAACAGCGTTTCCGCCCTGGTGGTGGTGGGGGAAAGCATGGCACTGCCTTGATGCAGAGGTGGCAGCCGTGTGAACAGTGCCCCTGGAACTGTGTTTTTACCGTTTCAGGGACACTGGTTTTGGCCCATGCGAACTCCACCTAAGAAATGAGAGCAGAGATAGGTCATGTGACATGTTTAACTCTATCATATCTGTGAACAGTATAGTGCGATCTAACAAATAGCAAACTAAAATAGTGCCACCAAACCCAATGCATAAGGCTTCGCATTCTTTGTAACCGCTTGCAAATTCGCCTTTCTACTCATCAGGATGATCAATTTGACCAGTGGTAATTTATCCATAATGAAGTCCAACCCCCAACCCTCCCACCCCCGGAAAAAAAATCTTCCATTTTTTGTGAGGATAACTGCTGATAACTAGAATGTGGATATTCGACAGAGATACTCACAAAATGCAAGTTGGGCTGTTGCCCAGGGTTAGCAGCTCTGAGTTGGGAAATACCTGGAGATTTTAGGGTGGAGTCTGAAGAGGGCAAGGTTTGGGGAGCATATTGCCATACAGTCCACCTTCCAAAGCTAATTTCCTCTAGCTAAACTGATCTCTTGGATATCAGTTGTATTCCAAGAAGATCTCTAGCCACTATCTGGAGGTTGGCAAGCCTACCGTTGCCTACCTGCCAATTCCTGCATTCCACAAAACAATATACCTTACTTTTCCAAAGGGGGTGTATCTAGCCTAGGTTGGTCTCAAAATGAGTTTGGTTGGGGAGCAACAAGACTTTGAAGGATGGTTCTTCAATAGGCCCCAGCTTGGAATTTTGAGGAAACCATTTTCAGACTGACCTAAATTCAAGCAGTCTGTATCCAATTTAAAAATTGGGTGAATTTTTCTATCTTTTGAGGTTGTCTAGATCAGAATTCATTGATGCCACAAGGTATCATGATGAAGAACAAGAAAAAGAAAAAGAACAAGAAGAGGAGTAGTAGGAGGAGTTTGGATTTATATCCCCCCTTTCTCTCCTGTAGGAGACTTAAATAGGTTTACAATCTCCTTGCCCTTCCCCTCTCACAACAAACACCCTGAGAAGTGGGTGGGGCTGAGAGAGCTCCGAAAAGCTGTGACTAGCCCATGGTCACCCAGCTGGTGTGTGTGGGAGTGCACAGGCTAATCTGAATTCCCCAGATAAGCCTCCACAGCTCAAGCGGCAGAGCAGGGAATCAAACCCATTTCCTCCAGATTAGAATGCACCTGCTCTTAACCACTACGCCACTGCTGCTCCTTATAGGTAGTCACCCATTTTCAATACTAACATTTTCTGTGTCTCCCTCTCCCATCTTGTATGTTATAAACCCATCAAGGCAGTGACTGGATCATTTGGCATTTAATGCGCATTTAGCAGTCTCTCCAGTGCTAGTAACTTGCCCTTCAGTCCCACCGAAATGGTCCAACATGTCTCGCACTCTTAAATGAAAAATGCAAGCAAGTTTTAAGGGAGTCTTTATATGAGACTAAAGCCATAAATACGATTTAGTAGCACAGCCTAACCACAAAGCACCAAGCTTTCTGCAACTCCCATTAATGCTGGGTTAAAAATATAGCCCAAAGCAAGGATCTGGGATAAATACCAGATGTGGGAAATAAAAGGTATGTTTAGTCTATCTTTCTTCTGGACACCTACTGTCTCACGCAACTCCTTGCCAGATTCTGTGTTTTATAAAATGTTCACACATTCCTCCTGTTACAGCTAAGGCCACCAGAGTCCATCAGAAGGTAGGCAGGACATTACCAGACATAGCTCCATCATGCCTGGTTCAAACTCTATCTGAAAGCTCTCATGCTGTAGTTTCTGACCACTGTCAAATATGTCACCAGGGAAATGAGGCTGGAAGCAACCAGCTGAGAATATTCTCCCAAATAAATGTTTAAAATATTTCAGCCCATTAAAAAAAAGGTTTAGAACACATTTTTGTCCACTTTAATTGAAATTGATACTGTCTTTAATAGCAGTCCAGAAGCATGGGACATATATCGAATACATATGCAAAACACATGCAAAAGGTACTTTCAAATGTACATTGTATAAGAATCTGTACAAATCACAGTCACTGAAATTCTCAGTACCTCATTGAATGTACCACCTGATGTTGCAGAGCTAAGAAACAAGCATGGAACTGCATGGAATTGCTTTCCTCCAGCTCCAGTTCAATCCCTTCCTCTGTATTTATTCATTCTAAGGGAACATGACTGGAACATGGAACATGTTACCACTATATAAATGTTATATTTGTATTCATCCTGGCCTTTATTGTTCTCTTCCATTTTATTTTCAGAATGGGTATTTAAAGTGTATTGAAAAGGACAGAGTAACAGCTGGATGAATTCTAACAGTCCTTCAAAGCTATTAGGATATATTATGCAAATATCTGTTTAGGGAGATTTCTGCTCTCTTCTCTGAGTGGTTACAGATTGCCACAGAGGACAAAAAAGAAACTTCTCAATATAATTAAAATTGCAAGCTTCATTTGGAATCTTAAACTAGTTGGTCACATAACTCTCTTCAGCAGGGCTACTTACTTAAAACTCCATGTTAAAATGACATTAGTAAAACAGAAATTACAAGTGTGTACTGCTCTGCGCCTTTGTAGCTTTATATGGAAATATTCTATTTCATTTACTTTCACCTTTGCTTGTTTTCCTTTGGACCAGTCTTCTTTTCTGGTAGCTTTTCCTGGCAAACAAAGAGTAAACTTCACATTGGAAATTAATAATGAATGCAATAATTGTTGGAATAAGCGACTTCTGCATGCCTGGACACTGGGGGGTGCTGTATATCATTCTAACTGTGATGCTGCCTCTCTTGTTTGCCCTCCTTGTCTGGGCCAGGAGACCGCCCACTAACTTCCTTTCTTCCCCATGCTAGCTTCACTTCTGCTCTAGCCTTTGAACCGAGCGCATGGTCAATGGCAGCCTGCTCAGTGGGGCCTTTCCCACTGCAGCATCCTCTCACATCCACACACGTGATGGCGCGTTAGTTGTGCCCACTTGTTGTAGGGAAAGTAATCTCTTTAGACTAGGGTTCTTTCTATCTACCTTTTCTTGGAACAAAGTTGTGAACTGAAGATGATTGAATAAATGTAAGTTTTACCTTTTACATTTATGTCTCTGGAGAAGTTTCTACAAACTGCATTCACACACACTACTGGGCATATCCATGACTCTAAACGAAATCTAACATGGTAGCAGAGATTGATGGTTATTTTTGAAGCCCAGATGCTTTAAAGTTGTTTTAAAGTTGGAGCAAATTTTTTTTCCTTGCATGGCTTAGAAGCCATTGCCTTGGTTCTTGTGTTTTTTCTTGCTCACCTGGCTCTAACAGGCCAGCGAGTAACAAAAGGTTGCATAGCCTGAAGGCTTGCTTCCTCTTTCTTGTGTGTGTGACTCATTGAGATTGCAGAGAAAGACTTTTGCATTAAAATGGCTCAGCGTAAGGCAATTCTTGAGAAGCTTACAAGCCTGAACTTTAACTCATGGCTCTACAGAATTCAATCCCAAATAAAGGAAGAGGGCATAGGTTTTGTTTTAACTACACCAAAACCAAACAGTGGAAATGAAGAGACTAGATGGCAAAGAGCAGATGAAAAGGCCATGAATGTAATTGTTAGTACTCTCACAAACTCACAACTGGTATATGTTAAAGGACAAGATTCTGCCAAAGACATGCTAGAAGCATTAAAAAGGGTCTTTGGAGAGCAAGACAGAAATAGCAAAGTGAGTTTATTCAAACAACTATTTTCAATCAAATTACAAGAAAATGGAGATGCTGATTGCCATATATAGAGAAATTGCTGAATCTGATTGATAAGTTAGCAACCACAGGCACAATACTGGAGAAAGAAATGAGAATTGAAATGATTTTAAGCTCATTGCCTAAGGAATCCTCGGCTTTAGGCTCTACTGGAAATGGCAAAGACTGCACATTTGAGGAAATTCTAGGACTAACTAGGTCTGAATTTAAGCAAGCAGCAAGAGTATCTCTCTGAGAGCAGAGGAAGAATGGCTCAAGTTACATTGCCCAAGAAGCCAGAGGCAAGGGGTAGGAACTAAATCATTTGGATACAGAAAATCCAATCCCACAGGGGAAAGGAGGAGCCCACCCATTTGTTTCAAGTGCAATAAACCTGGTCACCTCCAGAGGGAGTGTCGACGTAATAAGAATGCTGAGACTGGCAGCAAGCCATCTCACACTGCTTATTCACACAGACAAAGGGATTTTACTCCTAAAAAATCCGTTCAACTTTTGCACAACCCACATGATACAAACTAATGAAAATATAAGCCTTGGATTATTGATAGCGGTGCTTCTAGGCACATGGCTTCAGATGTTGCTTTGTTCAATGAATTAGACAGAGATGCTGGATGCAATGTGTATTTAGCCAATGGAAAACAGATTCCAGTGAATGGAAAGGGCAAAGTTACTTTACATTGCCGACTGGATGATAATGGAACTGAGATTGTGGCTGAAAATGTCCTGTACATTGCAGACCTTGCGGCTAATCTGATCAGCATCCCCACACTATCAGAAAAAGGATTTGCTGTTCACTTTGAGAATAATGTGTGCACTATCTCGCGCGATGGTGAGCTATATTCCACAGGTACTCTAAGAAATGGAGTCTTTGAACTGGACTGTGAGGAACCACAAGCCTGCACAGCCAAGGTAACTTAAACCCAGCAGTCTTTGGAGCTCTGGCATAGGAGGTTTGCCCACCGTGATAAAGAGGCCATCCTGAAGCTGAAAAGCAAGGACTTGGTAACAGGTATTTCCATAAAAGACTGTCCCAATGATAACCAATTGTGTGATTGTTGTTTAAGAGGAAAGGGAACTAGGCCTTCATTCCCAAAGCAAAGCCAAAGATGCTCTAAGCAGCCTCTTGACTTAATTCACTCTGATCTATGTGGACCAATCAAACCAGCATCAACTGGTAATAACACCTATCTGTTGTCTTTCATTGATGACTACTCGAGATACACTGTGTGTTATTTGCTAAAAGAAAAGTCTCAGACTGAACAGAAATTAAGAGACTATGTTGCTATGGTATCTAATAAGTTTAATAGGAAACCCAAGTGTTTTCAAACAGACATGGGAGGTGAATACAATTCCATATCTATAAACAATTTCTTGAGGGAACATGGGATCCAACACAGACTTACTGTCGCCCATTAAGCCAGAACAAAATGGAATTTCAGAAAGAAGAAATCGTTATATAATGGACATGATTCGGTGCATGCTCATTGATTCAGGCCTTCCCCGCAAGCACTGGGGAGAGGCAGCAATGACTGCAGTTTACCTACAAAATAGATTGCCAACCAAAGCCACAGAAGCAACTCCATATGAGTTATGGCATGGCAGGAAACCAAATGTAGAACACATCAGAGTCTTTGGATGTAAAGCTTATGCTCACATACCAAAAGAAAAGAGATCCAAGCTAGACCCTACTACGCAAGCAGGTATATTTTTTGGGCTATTCTCCAGAAAAGAAAGAATACATGATTTTGGATCCATAAACTAACCAAATTACTATATGCAGAGTTGTGCAGTTTGACGAGCGACCCAGAGATGGCAAGCCTGCTGTGATGGATGACCATTCAGAGGGAGATGGCAATAGCGACCAGCTGATTCTACATCGCCCAGAGTCCCAGGATGACATCACCGTGCAGATGCCAGCAAATGCTCAACCTAAAGAGGGAGCAGCGGTGGAAATCCCAGACCTGACAGGTGAGGCAGAGGAGTCACAGACTACTGCGGAGGCAGACAGACCTTTGGCCCTCAGGCGCTCATCGCGGCCTAACAAGGGAGTTCCAGCCGAGAAACTTACCTACCTTGCAAGGGCGCCATCACTGCATGAACCAGCTTCATGGGCTGAGTTACAGCGAATGCCTGAACCAGAAGCAAAGAAGTGGAAAGAGGCAGCACAAGAAGAAATCGCTGCACTACATAAGAACCAAACGTGGACTCTCACTGAACTACCTAAGGGTAAGAAGCGTTATCGGTTGTAAATGGGTTTTAAAAGCTAAACAAGATCGCGGAAGGTCAGATTGAGAGATATAAGGCCAGACTTGTTGCTAAAGGATTCTCTCAGATCTATGGAACAGATTATGATCAGACTTTTGCACCTGTTGTAAAATATTCTACAATTAGAATGCTCTTAAGCATTGCTGCATCTAGAAACATGAAAACTGAGCATTTGGACGTTAAAACCGCATTTTTGCATGGCGAAATTGAACAGGAGCTATATATGAAGCAACCACCAGGGTTCATAGATGAAAAGAATAAACATTTAGTCTGTAAACTTCAGAAAGGACTTTATGGATTGAAACAAGCAGCTAAAGCTTGGTCAGATAAGCTAGCCAAGATGCTACTAAGTCAGGACTTCAAACAAGGCAATGCAGACCCCTGTGTTTATAGCAGGCACAGAAATGGGAGATGGACATTTATCCTGACATATGTTGATGACCTGATTATTTGCCATGAAAATGAAACTGACTGTGCTGAGATTATATCCCAACTCAACAAGGAAGTAGAAGTCAAGCACCTGGGAGATGCCAGCTTCTACTTGGGGATCCAAATCGAACGTGAACCAGATGGAAGCTATCTTCTTAGCCAGAAGCAGAAAATATTGGAACTGCTACAGAGTCTGAACCTGGAAGGTGTCAATCCAATGCCTACCCCAATGAGTTCTGATTTCTACAGACAAGTACTACCTGATGACTTGCTACCTGACAACAATGATTACAGGACTGCAATAGGCAAACTTTTGTACTTAGCAATGACAACCAGACCTGACATTGCTACAGCTGTTAGTATATTGTCCAGAAGGGTTAGCACACCCACCACAAGAGACTGGACTGCTGTTAAACGAGTGGTGAGGTACTTAAGAGGTACTTTAGACTTTAAACTGAAACTGCCAGCAACTAAAGATCCCACACTATTGGGATACGCTGATGCAGATTGGGCTGGAGAAAGAACTGATCTAAGATCTACCAGTGGCTATGTGTTTTTCTATGGGGGAAGTGCTGTAAGTTGGGCAAGCCGTAAACAAAGTGTTGTTGCTCACTCATCTACTGAATCAGAATTAGTATCAGTTTCTGAGGCATGTAGAGAATTACAATGGCTTTTAATGTTGTTAGAAGATTTTGGTATTGATGAACCTTTACCTGTACAAATGCTACAAAATAACCAGAGTTGTATAGCTCTTTCTCTTTCAGAAAAGAATAGTACACGTACTAAACACATTGGAATTAAGGATCAATATGTAAGACTCTTACAGGCAGAAGGAACTGTGAAACTTCGCTACTGTCCTACTGATATGATGACAGCAGACATCTTGACCAAACCACTGCCAAGAGACAAGTTCCAAAGCCTGCGTGACAAACTGAACATTGTATACCTGGAAAGCATGCAGTGTCGAGAGGGAGTGTTGGAATAAGCGACTTCTGCATGCCTGGACACTGGGGGGTGCTGTATATCATTCTAACTGTGATGCTGCCTCTCTTGTTTGCCCTCCTTGTCTGGGCCAGGAGACCGCCCACTAACTTCCTTTCTTCCCCATGCTAGCTTCACTTCTGCTCTAGCCTTTGAACCGAGCGCATGGTCAATGGCAGCCTGCTCAGTGGGGCCTTTCCCACTGCAGCATCCTCTCACATCCACACACGTGATGGCGCGTTAGTTGTGCCCACTTGTTGTAGGGAAAGTAATCTCTTTAGACTAGGGTTCTTTCTATCTACCTTTTCTTGGAACAAAGTTGTGAACTGAAGATGATTGAATAAATGTAAGTTTTACCTTTTACATTTATGTCTCTGGAGAAGTTTCTACAAACTGCATTCACACACACTACTGGGCATATCCATGACTCTAAACGAAATCTAACAATAATGGCCACCAAACAGGCTTTTCTTTTCTTTTTCCAGTTCTTTAGCTGTGATACATGACCATGCATGCACAAAGTATCTGTGATCCAGTTTAGAACACTCTAAATAGAATTCAGCTTCGTGACAATTAAGCAAATTTAAATCTAGTCCAGGGGTAGGGAACCTGTGGCTCGAGAGCCGCATGTGGCTCTTCTGCCCTTGCACTGTGGCTCCATGAGCCAAGCCGCTGGCCCCATCCTTGCCCGCCCTGCAAGCAGCAGGGCAGGCACACCAACTGCCCATGGCTGGCTGGGCCGCGCCGCGGGCTTTCCCTCTCGCCCGCCCTGTTGGAGCGGGGCGGGCACTTTCCCGAGCCACCGGCTTCATCCTTGCCCACCCTGCAGGCAGCAGGGCAGGTGCATCCATGCGCTTCTCAGAATGAGCGGAGTAAAAGGTAAAAAAAACCCCCTATATATATAGTGTTATCTTTATTTTAAATGTCAAAAATTATTTGCGGCTCCAAGTGTTTTCTTTTCCCGTGGAAAATGGGTCCAAATGGCTCTTTGAGTGTTAAAGGTTCCCTACCCCTGATCTAGTCAATGCCTGGACCTCCTGGGAATTCCAGTTCCCCAGATTAGAGTCTACCGCTCATGTGAAGGAGTGGGAAATCAAACTCAGTTCTCCAGGTTAAAGTCTACCACTCATAACCACCTTGCTGAGAGCCACTGACTGGTGCTGCTACTATCAAGAAAGCTACTCTTCATTAGCCAACAAAGTGTTGAGGAGTTGGCTGCACCAATGAACTAATTCCAGGATCAGCTCACTGGAAGCTGTGATATTAAATAGGGTAATTCCATCTAGCCCAACACACATATCTAGAACACCAGTACATGAGCACACATGATTGATTTATGTGAGTGTAGCAAAGGATCATAGGATCCAGCGAATTTCAATGAATGGATCAACAAATACTTATCACTAATAAATCAGGGGGATGTTTACAACTGCCATTACAACATGATCCAGACCTGTAGGACTCTGGCCATCTCTAGGCTGTATTACATACATCCTGTTTGTTTATTTGTTTACTGTATACTTATTACCTGCCCATCACCATAGTGCCAAATGAACAAATAACACATTAACTGTAGTTCTTGAACTACAATGCACGACCATGCATGCACAAAATATTTGTGATCCAGTTTAGAACACTCTACATAGAATTCAGCTTTATGAAAACAAACCAGATTTAGTTCTAATCAGTAACAGGGACCTCCTGAGAATCATACATAAGCTGCCTTGAATTCCAATTTTGTCCTGTGATTATGAGCGTGCTACTGGGAATGCACATTGAGTGATGAAGGCAACTGACCACACAGATGAAAAAGCTGCACCCGGACTTTAAAAAACTGATTGTTTTATAACATAAATGTATCAGCACCAGTCTGAGAGTTATCAGCATGGGAGAAAAACAAGCAATGTAAGTGCAATTTTCAAGTATGTTATTTGTGTGGGGATTCCCACTACTCATAACATCAGTCAGAGCCAGTGTACTTTAGGAGTTACAGGGTCTGAGACACCCAGGTTCAAATCTTTGCTATGCCATGGAAACTTGCTGGGTGACCTTGGGACAGTCTCACACTCTCAGCCTAACCTGCCTTCACAGGATTGATGTAAGGGTAAAATGGAGGGGAGGAGAACAATGACCATTTCAGTACAAGTGAATGAAAATGGTTGCAAAACATTTGCAAAACATTTTCAACACTGCCCCTCACCCCGTTTGTTCACGTTCACCTCCTCAGATGACTCCCGTTCACCATTTTCTCTTTGCTCCATTTAAAAAAATATATGCCTTGGTGGATTTGATGCATCAGTGCTTCGTGTTGCGATTTACCACAGCACGTATAATCGAAGCTTTGACGAAATAACTCTCCAATTTTTTAAAAAAAATCAACTGACAAAATAAACAGGCAAGACAGCCAGCGCAAGCTCAGAACATGGCGCTGAGGAGAAAGTCTGGAGACTGTGGAGAGTCATGGGAAATGCGTTAAAAGATATGCACAACAAGTGAAAATGCTGTGTAAATGTTTGCACAAAAGAATTGCTAAAGAAGAGGATGCAAATAAAATATTTTCAGGCTGAAATTAAGACTAAAAATCAAAATCATGCAGAACTCCATGGAAGAAACACTTTATTTCCTGCCTCAAAACATTTTATTTTGTTGTGCGGAAAGGGCCAATATAAACCACTTTAGGTCTTCACTGGGAAGAACAGCAGAATATAAATGATGTAAATAAATAAGTAAATCATGCCCCACCAGCTCTGTGATAGCTGGCAAGGAGCAATGGAGCCCTTAGGAATATCTGTTGCTGGTTTTATCAGATTTCAGATAATCATACGGGGTATCATATTGATGAAATACCCCCGGAAAGCTGCCTCTGGATTTTGAAACTGAATTCAGAATGAATCATGTTTGACTGTCTAATTTAACTTTGGGATTTTCTACACTGGCATTTGAATGAGTTCTTTTTCAACACTTGCTAATGTTGTCAGAGATTCCCCGTGGAGCCCTTTGTAATAGAGGTGAACCAAGGTCAGCTGCCAATTGCAGGATGTCAGACTGCAGGGAGAACAGGGTGAAATAAAGCTGGAAAATCCAAAATGGGTAGAGACAAAGGCCACAGTCCTCTGGGATGTTCTCCTGAATAAACCTGTTTAAAAAGAACAGGAGCTGCAGAAGGGAATGGCATTGTGCTGCTCATGTGTGGCTGACCTGCGGTGCAAGTGCCACAAAAGGACAGGGGAAGAGGGAGTTTATGGCACACCTGGCTGTGACACAGAATCTGTCTGCTGCTACTCAGCACTCCAGAGGCTAAAACAATCTGAAGATATGGTAGGTTTTTTGTGTACTGTCCACTTGATATGTCAGACACAAAGCTGTTCCAAGGCATGATAAAGTATTGCCCACTTGGTCTTCAGTTTTAGTACATTTACCAAAAATATCAGGCACCCCTGGATTGAGGCAAAAAAGATGGCACAAGGCATCATTCCATCTTGCGGTTGGCTGTATGTGGCCCCTTCCGCATAGGCCAATAAACACGGACTAACCACAGTATAAAACCCATGTTGGGGGGGGGGACTTCGCACAGATTCCACTCCTAATGTGAGTCCACTCCATGTCCCCCCCCCTTGTTTTTTTTCAAGAATCGCACTATTTGTATTATTTTGTTTTGGATTGCAGCTGAGTGAATCATGACCCCGTTACTCAGCCATGGCTGAATGAACCGTTTATGCAACTTATCCCTGAAATCAGGCTCCATCCCTGAAGACTGGAAGATGGCCAATGTCACACCAATCTTTAGAAAGGATCTAGGGGGGACCCGGGAAATTACAGGCCAGTCAGTTTGACATCTGTTCCTGGTAAATTAGTAGAATCTATCATTAAAGATAAAATTATAAAACATGTAGAAAAGCAAGACCTGCTGAGAAAGAGTCAGCATGGCTTTTGCAGAGGCAAATCCTGTCTTACAAGCTTACTAGAGTTCTTTGAGGGTGTAAACAGGCATGTGGACAGGGGTGAACCGGTGGACATTGTCTACTTGGATTTCCAAAAGGCTTTTGACAAAGTTCCTCACCAGAGACTGTTGAGAAAACTCAGCAATGAAGGAATAAGAGGGGAAGTCCTCCTATGGATTAAAAACTGGTTGAGAAACAGGAAACAAAGAGTGGGTGTAAATGGGAAGTTCTCACAATGGAGAGATGTAGGGAGAGATGTAGGGAGAGATGTAGGGACCCCAAGGGTCCGTTTTGGGACCAGTGCTCTTTAACCTATTCATAAATGATCTGGAAGTAGGGGTGGGTAGCGTGGTGGCCAAGTTTGCAGATGATACCAAGTTGTGTAGGGTGGTGAGAACCACAAGGGATTGCGGGGAGCTCCAGGCGGACCTTGACAGATTGAGTGAGTGGGCTCAGAAATGGCAAATGCAGTTCAATGTAGCAAAATGTAAAGTGATGCACATGGGGCAAAAAATCCAAACTTCACATACACGCTACAGGGGTCAGTGCTATCAGTCACAGACCAGGAAAGGGATTTAGGCGTCTTAGTTGATAGTTGTTGTTGTTGTTGTTGTTGTTGTTGTTGTTGTTGTTTATTGGGTTTATAGACCGCCCTCCCCCGGAGGGCTCAGGGCGGTTCACAACATATAGGAGCACAATATCAGATTAAAATACAATAAATATAGGTTAATACGGCTCTAATAAAAATAAACCCAACCCCATTAAAATGCAGCATTATTAACTGATTAATTTAATAACTCAAGATGGTGCCTACTATCAATTCCCTCAAAAAACCCCGAGAACCCCAGGGAAGGGGGGCGGTAGGAGCCACATGATGTTATAGGCAACCAAGAAGGAAGAAGGAAGGGCCCCTATCAACGGCTAGTCTCCCCAAAAGCCTGGTGGAACAGCTCAGTCTTGCAGGCCCTGCGGAACTCAGCGAGATCCCGCAGGGCCCGGACAGCTGGCGGAAGAGCGTTCCACCAGGCGGGGGCCAGAGCTGTAAAGGCTCTGGCCCGAGTGGAGGCCAGCCGTATCATTGAGGGGCCAGGGATCACCAGTAGATTGGTCTCTGCCAAGCGCAGAGACCAATTTGGGACATATGGGGTAAGACGGTCCCGCAGGTACAGAGGTCCCAGACCACGTAAGGCCTTAAAGGTTAACACCAACACCTTGAAAATGATTCAGTTTTCAATTGGTAACCAGTGCAAGCGGCGAAGTACAGGTGTAATATGTTCTCGTATGGCACTCCCTGTAAGCATACGAGCTGCTGCATTCTGGACCATTTTCAGTCTCCGAATCAGGCGCAAGGGAAGGCCCGTGTAGAGTGAGTTGCAATAGTCTAGCCTGGAGGTGACCGTTGCATGGACCACAGTGGCCAGGTCGGCTTGGGAGAGGAAGGGGACCAGCTGCCGGGCCTGAAGTAGATGGTAAAACGCGACCCGGGTTATATGGGCCACCTGGGTCTCCATTGAAAGAGACGAATCCAGGTGGACCCCAGGTCGTGAACAGAGGGGGCCGGTGCCAATATAGCCCCCTCCCACACCGGCGGCTGAAAATCCTCCACCTCCCCCCCCCCGCCTCAGCCAGAGGATCTCCGTCTTTGATGGACTCAGTTTCAACCTGCTCTGTTTCAACCAACCAGCCATGGCCCCCAAACAATGCTGGAGAGCCGCAGGGGCGGTGGCCGTTCCCCCCTCCATCAACAGAATGAGCTGGGTGTCATCAGCATATTGATGACATGTCAGCCCAAAGTTCCGCACCAACTGAGCAAGGGGTCGCATATAGATGTTAAATAATAGCGGGGACAGCAGTGCTCCCTGAGGCACCCCACAATGAAGTGAGCACCTCTGGGATGCCTGGTCCCCACACCACACTTGCTGCGTCCGGTCCCGGAGAAACGAGGCAATCCACTGAAGGACAGTGCCTCGCACCCCGGAAGCGGCCAGGCGGTGGGTCAAAAGGTCATGATCGACCACATCAAATGCTGCAGTTAGATCTAACAAAACCAGCAGCGCCGATCCACCTCGGTCTAGTTGTAAGCGGAGCAAATCTGTGACGGCGACGAGAACAGTCTCTGTCCCATGCCCAGCACGGAAACCGGACTGAAAGGGATCAAAAACCGATGTGTCCTCCAGGAAACCCCGAAGCTGCTCCAAGTTCCATGGGAATGTCAACTCAATGCATGGCAGCTGTAAAAAAGGCAAACTCTATGCTGGGGATCATTACAAAAGGAATTGATAATAAAACTGCAAAGATTGTCATGCCCTTATATAAAGCAGTGGTGCGACCGCACTTGGAGTACTGTGTCCAGTTCTGGTCGCCGCATCTCAAAAAGGATATTGAGGAGATAGAAAAAGTGCAGAGAAGGGCAACAAGGATGATTGAGGGACTGGAGCACCTTCCCTATGAGGAGAGGCTGCAGCGTTTGGGACTCTTTAGTTTGGAGAGGAGGTGGCTGAGGGGGGATATGATTGAAGTCTACAAAATTATGCATGGGGTAGAAAATGTTGACAGAGAGAAATTTTTCTCTCTTTCTCACAATACTAGAATCAGGGGGGATACATTGAAAATGCTGGGGGGAAGAATTAGAACTAATAAAAGGAAACACTTCTTCACGCAACGTGTGATTGGTGTTTGGAATATGCTGCCACAGGAGGTGGTGATGGGCACTAACCTGGATAGCTTTAAAAGGGGCTTGGACAGATTTATTGAGGAGAAGTCGATTTATGGCTACCAATCTTGATCCTCTTTGATCTGAGATTGCAAATGCCTTAACAGACCAGGTGATCGGGAGCAACAGCCGCAGAAGGCCATTGTGTTCACATCCTACATGTGAGCTCCCCAAGGCACCTGGTTGGCCACTGCGAGTAGCAGAGAGCTGGACTAGATGGACTTTGGTCTGATCCAGCTGGCTTGTTCTTACGTTCTTATGTTCTTATCCCATGACTTGGCCACATTCCCTTTTTTTCAGTCCCTGCCTCTCTGCTGCATAGCTAGGGAGGGGCACAGGGAGGCATCATGACTGTGGAGGTTCATGCCTGCCAGGCTTCATAGCTACACAGTGGAGGGAGGTGGGGGGGGGGAAAGCGCCTCAGTGCGAAGGTGCATGCCCCAGCCAATGTGTTCACTGACCACGGGACACCCAGCCATGCGAATAGCCCGGGGTTACAACTGGTTCATTTATCCAGCCTGCAACCTGCATTACATTTGCTGTGAGGAAAGGGCCTGTTTGTTGACACTAGAGAGAACACACCATACATAATCACCCATTTGACATGCTAGCTAACCTCTGATGTGTTGTACTATCCAAACAGTGGTATTATATTTGGATGAGACCTGTGCCAGGAACCAGATTCTCATGCGACACATGGGAACATGATTTGGATCTACAGTATGTGAGGACCAATGGATGTGGAGAGGGATTCCCAATCTAAATAGCCACAGGGTGCTGCTATGTGCCAGGATGTGGGAGTAAGTCTCACTGAATAAAATGGGACTTGCTGAGTAGACTGGTTCAGGATTGCTCCTTAAATGTCAAAAGACAGAACTTTCTGTTTTGGTTACTCAAATCTGGGGGAGGAGGGATATAATATATGATACTAAGCTTAGCCTGAAACTGAAATCATATCTGCCTGGAGCTTCATTGCATCTCTTAGCTGTGGCTAAATCCCTAGCAGGTTTTTGTGAGCAACACCATACAGAATCGAAAACATGGTCTGCCAAATTTAAAAAGAGGTTCTAGTTAAAGAAAAAGCCCATTCTCCCCTCCCACACTTTAACTTTTTTCCCTTCTCATTTCACTCCTACTTAAGGAAAGGGGATAATTTATCACTCCTCTGTTTCAGCTTCTCTGCTGGGCTCAGGTTTTATATGACAGGTTTCTCCAAACACTTGAAGAAGTGGCTTGACTCCATTATTTTTGCATATAATGGAAAGACTCTCACACAGTATTAAGTACATCAGCATGTACTAGGCCACTATAGTAGCAGTTACTTTAATTTGGCAAGGAATGAATAGATCGCTGTGAATCAATTACAAATTTAATAAGGGGTTTATTGTAAAACCCGCTAAGATGAAGTGTCATTGTTCTGAACGGCATGGCATGAAAATGACTTCTTTTTTTAAAAAAAGTAGTACTTTGATAAATATTTGATATTTGATCATTGGTGGGTATTTGGAAATGCTTATCTCTGCTGGTACCACTGGGTTGCATCTCACATTACCTGTAATTACAGCGGGGAACCACGGGGGACAATAGCATATGAGCCACAGGGCTCCTGAGTTAAGTTCTATGGTACCTAGAAAGAGGACATACCTCAAAGCCATTTGACCATGCCATAGATATGGCTTCAAAGCAAATAAAAATGCCTGTGACTTTTCAAACACAGACTGAAACAGAAAATTACCCACATCCAACACTGGTGCTTGCCTAGTAGGATTCCCAAACTTGAATCCTGAAAAAGCTGATGAATATCAGATTTCACCCTCTTCTTTAACATCTGCATGGATTTTCCTGCTATGTAATTACAATACTGAATGAAAATAACTGATTTAAGGATCTCAAATCCACAAGATTTGAGAGTGACCACTGGGGATGAGAAAAGGGATTTGCTTTCATGGGTGTAAAAGGAGCTTCACAGCTATTAGCCATGATAACGCCATAGTTCTCTTCACAGAATTTTTGTACAGTTGCCACCATTTTGTGGAATTACTCCCATTAACAAATCATGAAGATCTCCACGTTATTGCCCTTTTGGAAGTTATATAAGACTGACCATTTCAGCAAGGCTTTTTCCAGTGGATGGTTCATTAGGCAATGACATGATGGATTATTAATCTGTAAAGAGTGTTTTAATTTATTCTGTGTTATTTTTAGACATTCGTTGTTAGCCATCTTGAATCAGATGGAGGAGAAACAAGGATTCATAGGGGAAAAATAGTCAGATACAAGGTACTTTTGAATACCAAACACTGGAAAAGAAGTGAAAGAAGGCACTGGATAAGGAAATTGGCCTCTTTCCCTCCTTGTGGCCCTCCAGGAGGCAACCAGCTGGATGCTGTTAGAAACAGGGTAGTAGGTCAGGTGATCCCTTTGTCTGATCCAGCATAAGTCTTCCTAGGTGAAGTGGGTGTGCACATGTGGGGCTGATTCACAGTGAAGTCCAAAGCAGAGTTGCACGCTTCTAATTCCACAGGTATCAATGGATGTAGGCAGGTGTAACTCTATTAAGCAGTTTTGATCCTGATCAGCATTTGTCCAGGGTTTCTTTTAGGGTTGTCAGCTCCAGGTAGGATATACCTGGAGATTTTAGGGGTGATGCCTGAGGAGGGCAGGCAGGGTTTGGGAAGGGGAGGGACTTCAATGCGGTACAGTCAGAGGTGGGATCCAACCAGTTCTCACTACTTCTCTAGAAGTGGTTACTAATTTTTTCTGAGTGCCGAGAAGGGGTTACAAAAGCAACCTCCCTGCCCAATAGGGACTGGAGGTGCGTGTGTGTGGTGGCGCCACTGTTTGAATCTCACCACCATAGGAACCTGTTATTAAAATTTTTGGATCCCACCACTGGGTACAGTGCCATAGAGTCCACCTCCCATGTTCTCTAGGTGAACTGATCTTTGTTGCATGGAGATCAGTTGTAATGCCAGGAGATCTCCAGCTACCACTTGGAGGTAGTAGCATATCTATGGTACTGTAGGTATGACACTTGCCCTGGGCACCACTTAAGATGAGCACCATCCCTGCCCGCCTGCCCAACACAGCCATACAATCTGTGCACCTTGCTTCAGAGTGTCTGTTGGCTGGCCCCTGGGTGCCGCTTCAGCTTGTAGTGGTGCTGTGCCCACTCATGCCAAGCTGAGCTTTGGGGAACGTTCCCACTGCCCTGAACCAGCAATAATGTGTGTAGTTGGTCAAGAGGATAAATAACTCCCAGGCTGAGTAACTTTGCCATAGGTGCTATTTTCTGTAGATTCATCCCTGCTTGGATTCTATAGATTCATCCCTGCTTGACAACCCTTGTTGCTACGCAGATGCAGGCAATGATAGACCACCTCTGTATCTGCCTTGAAAATCCTATAGGTGTCACTATAAACCACCTACCACCACCAACTCTGTTTTGGATTGCAAAAATTTCAGAGCATTATTGGATGTGCCGGTCTCATAACAAGGACTGAAACATGGTGTATCCTCCTCTGTCCATTTTTATCTTTCTTTGGAGTTCTTCTCTTATCCCCCCCCCCCCCATTTCTTTTCCATTGAAACATTCTTGTTTCTTTTTTGGTTAGATTTACGTTATGTGCATTTGGTGTTTCTTTGATTGGATATGGATATTGGATTGGATACGACACACACATTTAATTTGTCACAAACCAACAGTCCAAAAAGTAAGCAAGCTTTAAAATTCACAATATTTTTTTTAAAAAAATCATGGTGGCTGTTCACTACAACACACACACACACACACACACACACACACACACAATGGAAGGAAGGAGAACCAAAGAAGTTTTCAGCCATGATGGAGAAACTCCGAGTCTACAATTTATAACTGTCTCAAAATGAAACACAGAAGTTGTATGAGCTTAATTAGATTAGATCATACAAGAGCAAATAACAGCTTGGAGGAGACTTACCCCCATTCCCTAGCTCCCGGAGATGTCCGTGCTTCACAATTTGCAAGAAGAGTTAGTCAACTGTACAGTTGACAACTCTGGTTAGTAAAATCCTAGTGCTGTAAGGGTGGAGTGTTGGGGGCGGGGCTTGGGGAGGGAAGCGACCTCCATGGGTTACAATGCCATAGAGCGCATCCTCCAAAGCAGCCATTTTCTTCACGTGAATTAAGCTCTGAACTTGGGAGATCAGTTATAATACTGGGAGGTCTCCAGGCTCTACTTGAAAGCTAGAAACATTGATGCCCTGTACTATAGTGTTGTCCAGTAAGCCAATCTCTCCTACATTTGCTAAATTGAGGAACAAGTACTCCTCAAAGAAACAATAAGAACCAGAGCAAGCAGTGGCTTCTGGAAGCTACCTGGCATTACCAATTTACAAGAGCCTCAGTTATACTAAGGCCCCTTCCGCACATGCAAAACAATGCGTTTTTAAACCATTTTCACAACTGTTTGCAAGTGGATTTTGCCATTCCGCACAGATTCAAAGAGCATTGAAAGCAGTTTGAAAGTGCATTATTCTGCATGTGCGGAATGAGCCTAAGTCAGCAAGACCATTACTCTATTAAATTCAGGTACTATCCATTATGACTGGCAGGGTCTCTCCAAAATCTCAGATTTTGGAGATATCAAGAATTGGAGTTAGGACCTTCTTTGTGTAAGCATATAGTCTACTACTACAAAAACAATGACTATGACTGCTATGACTAGATATGTCCTTTTCATGGCCCCTTTTCATATAAAACATATCAAATGTTACAATATGGAACTGCCATCATGAAAAACAGGGAGAACCAGCATTCAATTTGGAATGTTCAAAAGCAGGCAGATATTTCATTGTGGCTTCCAAGCTGAGAAATCAGCCCACCCTTGGATTATATGGTGCCCAGTTCAAAATAGGTTGCCAAAACCAAAGTCTACCAGCAAAGAGAAGGGAAAAAATGAAAATATAAACACTAACAAGGTTTATGGGAAGATCAGCTGTTTGATACATTGTGCCTTTGAAAACACTATTTCTTTCCTCCCTGCATCGTTGTGACAAGCATGTCCTGACACTATTAGCTTACAGATCTCTTCACGCAGCTGCACAATGGTAACTGAAATCAGCTGGAGACTTCTCCCAAGGAGAACATTTTTTTCATATTAGCACCCAATCAGTCATTTGCAGGGAGTTGCATGCAATATCACTTCCCCTTAGATAACTTCATTAGAGTTCACCAAGGCAGAGAGAAAGAAACACTCAGATTGACACCAATGCTGTCTGTAGCACAGGTACCAGCAGAGAGTTATCATGTTTTCCTCTTAAACATAAATTTTTAGCATGCCATGTCTTGATAGACCTATCAAACCACACTGGCTAGATACCTGACGAATGAAAAAAGTTGTTGGGCTTTTAGAGCCAATGCCCATTTCTGCATAGAACAATTATACCAGGTTACAATCGGTATCTTACAACCCAAGTCTAATTTATCCCGGTTTCTCCCTTCACATGTCTGCCCATTTCTGTGAAGGAACTGAGTGAAAACCAGGAGGAAATTCTCCAGTTTGTTTCTCACAAGCTTGGGTCTTTTGTATTTACATCACAAGCATGTGCAAATATCCCCAGTGTCCCGTGTTCTGATTGGCTGTTGGTTTGGGGTGGCAGCTTGAATGAACATCTCCATCCTGCCTTTTGAATTTGAATTGCTGGCGCCCACATTTACACCTGCTCTACAGTTTTGGGGAGCACGTTTTGTGAGCAGGGAGATCTGAACCTATTGAGCATGGATCAGGATCCAGAGGTGGCGCAGCTGCTGTTCATGTTTGTGGCATTGGTGGTGCAACCTCCTCAACCTCACTACCAGGAATAGATGACACAGGCATCTTTTCAGTCTGCTGTGCTGAGGAGACGATGCAGGCTGGCACAACTACTGATTTTTGAAATCCCAGGATGGGTGAAATATCGCGAGACAAAACTGCTTAGGGCTGAGAACTGTGTGAACTTCTTGCCCGAACCAGGCTATTTCCCTTGCTCAACCCAGGATATTTGGACCATGCAGAAATGACTGAAGTCTCCCTGTGATCTGGACACTGTCCTGTTTGTCTGAACTGGTAGACTGGAGGAGAACCAGTGTTCAGTGATGAGTCTTCGAGTGCCTTATTATGTGCCTGCCCAATATGTTGCTCAGACTGTGGAGCTAAACTATTGATCAGCAACCTCCAAGTGCAAACATATGGATGTGAATGTTGTCTGATTTTTACCAGAGTGTTAGATGGAAAATCACTCTGGTGATGTAAAGTGAGGATACTATGGAATGAGCAGTCCCATCCTCTGCCATGGTGGTTTGGTGAGTCTGAGTTCTGTTAGCCTCTCCAATTTACAGCTGCTAAATCTGGGTTGAGAAATTCCTATATTTTCTATGGTGGAGCATGTATGTCTGGTTTTGGGGAGGGGAAGGACCTTAGTGGGGTATAATGCCAGAGTCCCCCCTTCAAAGCAGTCATTTTCTCCATGAGAGAAAACCTCTGCTGTCTGGAGATCAGTTGTAATTCTGACCCCATGGAGAAGTTGGCAAGCCTAAATTTATGATCCCTAACTGCAATCCTCATCTATTGAATTGAATGGATCCTCACTGGAGTAATTCTATGTAAGACTGCACTGTTAGTGATGAATATCATTGCTCTAAATAGACATTTTCTGTTCCACTTTAGACTAACCCAGCCTCTTTATTAACAGAACCTTCCCGGCACTGCTAATCTCCCTGTCGCTCCGGCAGACAGAACCTAAGATAGATATTTTTAAGTTTAAATTGTGACTTAGAAAATAATACATGTGTTTAGAGGCATATGGGAAGAGGTTAAGGAGTAAATGACATTTCACTATCAATGAGAGATAAAGGTAACAAGCACAGCCAAAATATAATTAACGAAACAAAATTATGGGTTTAGAAATGGCTTGCTTGGGAGAAGCCCTCATGACAGATAAACGGGATGTTGAATGCAAGCACAAATTGATAAAGTTGTTCAGAGAATATAAGAAGAAATCACCCTTGTTAGCCCCCTCCCCCGCCCCATCTGAATACATTTCTCTCTCTCCCTCACACAAGAGAATGAGATAGGCGGTATATAACTATGGGCATTTTATACAAAAGGGATTGAAAATGCTTTTGTTGGTTGTGATTGTTTGATTTGTTGGGGATAACTGAAGTTAGCAAAAGATTAAAAGTGGCATTGCTTGAAGATGGGCACTGAATAAGAAATAGGGCTGCCAGTACCCCAGGGACACTGCCAGTCTACCCCAGGTAGATCGGGGCATGGGGAAGGTTGCCAGATCCACATTGGGAAACCTCTGGAGATCTGAGGATGGAGCCTGGAGGGGGACAGGGACCTGTGGGGTACAATGCCATAGAGTCCACTCTCCAAAGCATACATTTTCTCTAGGGGAATTGATCTCTGTAGCTCTGGAGATGAGCTGTAATTTAGGGGGATCTCCAGGTCTTCTGGAGACCGGCATCCTTAATAAGTAATATAAAACACTGTGAAGTACTGCATGAATGGTAGGACGTCATACCACATTTTTAGCAAACATTTCAGGTCATGTATAACACTGACTTTCAACTTTTCCAGTCACATGACCCACCCAGATGGTAGCACAGGACACATCGATTTGCAGCCAGCAGAATTTTGACCATTAAGTCTGCCAGAGAAAGTCTTTGTGGGAAACATGTCTGAGGAAACATTAGGGCCCCATAATGGGGTGGAGATGCTACTGCCACAAGCTAGTGGCCCCTAACCTTCACAAGGCAGATAGGCATAAAGCAGGCAGGAGTTGCTGCAGTCATGAGCGGACAGTCTCTGTCTGGTACCATGTGGGAAGGTATGAGCAAGGGGAAGCTGGGACGAGCTTGCTTCTTCTCTCCCTCCTTTGAGGGGTGGAGGTCGGCCAGGCCATCTCCGTCCTTCCCTTGTCTACCAGCAGGTGGCATGGGACCCTTTATATGTTCATGTTTGCCTCCCAGTCCATCCCTGTTATCAAAATCATATGATATGACTAAAAGAGGAGGAGTCAGAGCTATGATCTCCCTCATGAGGAGGGGGTTCTGTACTGCATCAGATAAGGAATGCCAGACAACCAACAGGTGGGTATGGGTGGTATGCCCAAAGAGGAGGAAGAAGAAAAGGAGAAGGCTTTATACCCTGCTTTTGTCAACTGTAAGGACTCCCAAAATGGCTTCACCTTTGTGGGGGGTGGAGCTTTTTTTCTCTCCAAGTAGGACAGCTTGTTCAAGGACTTACAGAACAAGAAGAGTGGGTTTTTATACCCAACTTTTCTCTCCTGTAAGGGTCTCAAAGCAACTTACAAAGTTCCTTCCTTCCCCTCCTCACGACAGACACCTTGTGAGGTAGGAGGAGCTGAGAGAGTTCTGAGAGAACTAGCCCAAGGTCACCTAGCTGGTTTCATTTGGAACAGTGGAGAATCAAGCCTGGTTCTCCATGTTAGAGTCGAGTGCTTTTAACCACTACACCACACTGGCAGAAGCTGATGTCTGTGTGTGCACAGGAGATATCTGAATCAGTCTGGATAAGAAATGAATCCTCTCCTCTGCTGAATAGCCTCACCTTGCTATCCTGCTGCTCTTCTTGCCGCTGCTGTGTACGTTTGAATGAACAGCTGATTCTTCCATAAGGAGTAAAAGAAACAGCAGCTCTATATGAGCATGTGACCCACCTTAGTATCCCAACCCATGCACTAAAGACCACTAATCTATATGTTGTATTTACCAGTGACTTCTACAGCTACTAGAAGCCAGCAACTAAAGATTGAACTGGTTATTACAAACCAATATGTGAACTTTTCCATTCATCAGCTCTGCAGCTCTTGGCTGTGTTGCCTCCTCTATTTTTTTTTCTATTGCCTTTCTCAATACAACTGTCAGATTTCTCCCTCTTGCCAATCAGTTCATCAACTGACCTTTCAATCCACCTATCCATCTTGCCCTGTCTCTCTACCTATTATCTATCTAGCCATCCATCTAGATATTCCTATCATGCCTAGCTGCTAAAGCAATAGTAGCCAGCTTACAAATCAAAAAGAGTAAACACAATATTAACTTTTTTTAAAAAAAAAGCAATAAAATGTGGTCAAATGTAGCCAAAGAAGAAAAGATCCACTCTTTTTCAAGTTAAAGATTATTAAAAATTGCATGTGCAGAATATACACATCACTTGAGACTTCAAAGATGTTCACAATTTTTTTTAAATTTACTTCCTGTATACCTCATTTTTCACCCCAGAGGAAATCCAAAGTGACTACCATGGTTCTCTTTTCCTTTTCCTTTCCATTTATAGTTACTCTGTTCCTTTAAAGTTAACACATACTCCTGGGTAATGTGGCTGAAAGGACTAAGGCATTATCATGAGATGAGTAAAGATTAGATAAAATCACCTCGCCTGATAAGAACCAAGACCAGATTTACAAGGAGGCAAGTTGAGCTGGTCAGTGTTTCAAAGGTAGCAGTCTGCACTTCCACGTCCCTGGCTTGCCCCTGGTTTTCTTTCCTTCCTCAGCCTTTTTTTCCACCACTGAACCTGTGCCCACACTGGAACAGCTAATATTCTTTCCTCTCTTTCTTCCCCAGTCAACTTTAAAGAAGACACTCATGTCCAGTAGGGTTTTGCCACCTCTGGCAAGTTTCCTTGTCAAAGACAGAGAGTGGTGGCTGGGGAGCAGGGGAAAGCAGTCGTCTCAGGCAGCACAGCCACTCATCAGATCCCATATCTTTACTTTAAAAAACAAGTGAGCCTTGCAATCAAAACACAAAGAACAGAATTACAGTCAAGGAACGAAAATTATCACAATAATTCAATTTGATAATACTTTAGGTTTTATTTAAAAAGGTAGTAGGTTTGTGCGAAAAGGAAGTAACTGAATTTTTTTAAAAATCAACAGAGCAACCCTAAGCAGCATTACCCAAGGCTAAGCCCACTGACATTGGGAGTAACTTAGCATAGTACTGAATTGCAAGTCCATCTTTGCCTCCCAGCAAAAGATGCAGTGTGGAATCTGGAGAATATATCTTCTTCTAACTCCAGGCTGAAGACACTCAATAAAATATGTGTGTCTTATGGACAACAGTAATGCAGAGCTTCAGGAAGTTTTCTTTGCCTTGGCATAAGATATAGTGCAGGGTTAGAATTTTAGATGCAAAGTAATTTTGTGTGATGTTGCAATGTCATTTCTGCTTGAGTACCTGAAAGTGATGTCACAATGCTATGGAAAATTCTCTATCTCTGTGGTAAAACCATAGACATTTTGAGAATTCCTAGAATACCTAGGAGTGATGTCACAATGCTGTGGAAAATTCTGAATCTCCATGATAAAACCATAGGCATTTTAGAGAATTCCTAGCGAATTGTGGCATTACTTCTAAGTACAATCAGAAATATTGCAGCACTGCTTCTCACACACACCCCACACCACCTTTTGGGGCAGGAGATTGCCTGCCACCCCCTCAGGCAAGTTTCATCCCTAGCTTAGGACCATTCAGCCTTGTTTAGGACCATTCAGCCTTCTCAACTGAGGTTTGCTTATTCAAATAAAGACTGCTAAAAATCATATGAGATTTGATTAAATTACCATTTTTTTCATTATAAACTCTGTGCTATGACCATAGTAACTCTCTCAGTAACAGTTCTGCAGAAGTCTTAGGATCAGTGCAGATGGTCGTTCATTAAATGGTAGCTGCTTTTATAAGTGATCATCTGAATTGTCTTGCCAAGGAGAATTTAACCACTCTGCATTTCATGAGAAACACAACAAACCCTAATGAAGTCTGTGAGAACAGTGAGGAGGAGGCAAATGTTGCTCAGAGCTATCATCATGCTTCCTCGGATTCCAGGGACAATTCTGGGAAAAAAAGTTTTGCTCCTGGCAGAAGTTTAAAAAGCCACAGGGAGACTTATAATTTGCTGTTCTGAGAAATGAGCTTTCTTAAGGGCCTCTTCAGATGCATAAAATTAGCCCACCTAATTCCAATCACTTTTCCTTCAGCTGAATCAACTTCACATTATACAAAATTGTACCAGCATGCCTGGCATCCTGAAGAAGAGCAAGTTTTTGAATAATCAGCATGGTATAGTGGTTAAGAGCAGTGGATTCTAAATCTGGAGAACTGGATTTTGTTCCCCACTTCTTCACATGAACATCAGACTCTAACCTAGTGAACCTGGTTGGTTTCTGCACTCCTCCACATAAAGCCTGCTGGGTGATAATGGGCAAGTCACAGTTCTCTGAAAATTTTCTCTACCTGTTGTTACCCAGCTTTCACAGGTTGTGAACTTATTTCTAAGGACTCTCCACCAGCTGCTAAGAGTGTAACAGCACACAACTATTTTAAAGTAGCAATGGGGAAAATAACTCAGGCCATTTCCGCACGGCCCATTTATGACGGCCTGGGGGCGCCAAAAAAGGCGCCCCCAGGCTGCCGGTCTTGCCAAGACAGGCGTCCGCTGTTGGGTAACGCGAGCAGCTGGGCGCACCTTCGACTCTTCTTCCTCCCCAGGGCGGCGTCAAGCCGCCCTAAACAACAACCCTTTAAAGGGTTGTTGTTGGGGAGGGAGCTGTCTTCCTGGGTAACGCAGCTGTCGCGACTACCAAGGCCGCTGGGAAGACGCTGTCTCGCTCGTCTCCATACTCACAGTGTCCTCCTGCATTAAGCCTGCGGAAGAGTTGCAGCCTCGCCCACACTGTCACCCTCCGACCTCCAGGGGTCAGAGGGCAGCGTGGGCGGGGCTGTGACGCCCCGCAGGCGACGAGGAGGACACCGTGAGTAGGGCGGGGGAGGGCGCAGAGGCGGCTCTGTGCGGAGCCGCCTGCCGTCTGCCGGCCTCCGCTTCTCCCGTTCGCATGCTTGCATGCGAACGGGCTTGCACCCCCACGCCGCCCGCACTCTTGGCGGCGTGGGGGCGCAAGGAGGCCGTGCGGAAACGGCCTCAGCTTGGCAATGCGAGAGGCAGGCCGGATAGGGATATTTTAAGACTATGTATACCAGAAACGGCTTGAAACGTATCTGCTGAGAATTCACAAAAGACCAAATTGTAGTTTAAATATTTTTATATAAGTTTTGGTTTGCAAGCAATCATACAGCAAGAAGTCAAGGCACATACACATAGTTCCTAGTATATAAACAGGGAGGAGAAGATAGGTTGGATGATAGCGCAGGGAGTTGGGGAAGCGGGGATCATATGTTACCTAAATCAGCTGAAGAAGATCCAAAAGAAGGCAAGGATTCAAATGACCAGCATCTGAATCCAGGCGAAGGACAAATTTGTGTCTCACACCAACAAGACCAAGGGAGGTTCAGGTTAGCAATGAATCCTGAGCTTAAGGTGTGTAGCTCTTTTATAGGGTGGATTGCTGGTTTGGCAGGAACTTCAAGCTTAGGTTTCATTTTACTTGGAATTTCCATGCTGGACTTGCTGGTTTGAGCTAATCAAAAGCTCTATTTAATATTCTAAACCCCGGGACAATGGAGTCAATCGTTCTTAAATTGAATCAGGAAGCACAGAATGGCTTTATGCAGAGTAACTCTTTGGAGCCTCCACTCAGGTTATTCAAATTTGGCTGAGGCATCAGATTAGGAAGGGATTGATTGGTTTTAGGAAAATTGTATCAATAGGTTGAGAAAATGCAAGGAAGTAACCATTTGTTGCAGAGCCATTTTCTGAAAGGTGTAGTGAAATGTAGCATCAGATACCAAGGAGGTTGTCAGCTATTGTATCACAGTAGTTCAGTGAGGTGTGGTAATCAAGATCATGTCCATGGGCAATGAGGGTTCCAGATTCTATTGACTGGAGTAACTCATTCACTGATTTAATTTTGCAAAGCAGACCTTTTGCCTGTGGCCTGCTTCTAAGTGGACACACTGCTACACACACAAAGATATTAAAAGGTGGCTTCTGCCAATGTAGTTTAACAGGAAAATATTCTGAAATAATATATCTTGGGGTGTCAAGGGCAAGGCTAACACTGTTGTGGGGCAGAGGAAGAAAAGGCGTTTGTAAGCCCCTTTAAAACTGCACAGTTGAGAAAAGTGAAACATAAATCCAAACTTTTCTTCCTTCCCCTTCTTCTGGGCAGCCAGGAAAGTTAAAATGGCCCAAGCTTGGTGGTCTCTGCAGTATTAGTCAGTGTTGCAAGGATTATTGAGCTAAGAACAGGCCAGTGTTATAAACTAGCATTGTTAGCTGCTTCTGCTGACAGTACAGGAGGGGGCCACAACTGGGGTGACATTCCACACTGACATCTCTGGCCTGGTCTGAGCTGAATGGCCACTGGCATAACAGATACATTCCTTTAGCCTTTACTTTGCTTGCTCCTGGCTACTAGTAGACTATCAGGAGTTTTGTCTTAGTAACTGAAATGGCCACTTTGTTCCTCTAAAGACCCAAGAAGATTGGCAAGGTCTGGCACGAATGAACAGAAATAACAGCCTTTGTCACCACAGTCTATTTTCTTGTGCTATGTGGCCCCTCTGAGTTTACCTGAGTGATTTAGAGTTGATAGCGATTTGCTCCCATTTTCTCTGTGGAGTGACAGTTGCTCTTGTTCCTAGCAACTATCAGCACTTGTGTACTGGGCAACTGAGCACAAAGTAGCAACAGTCCTTTGCTTTCTGCCAGTATCTTAATAAAGAGGAGATTTGTGTGGTTGAAGAGGACTCGGTGATGGTGTCTGTGGTGCGTTTAATGGGAGGCTACCAGAAAGCAACTTGTCCCAATTCTGAATCTACCAAAACTGCACATGTCCAAGAATACACTGTGGAGAAGAAGGATTCAATGGCCACTGTTCTAAGGCATTGCATTACTGCAATAATATTACAGGAAGTGCTTCTCATTTCTTGTTTCTTTTCTTCGTCATGTGCAAATGAGCATTTTCATGGTGTCAGCTCAGTGGAGAGATATGAGAGCTGTCATGAATAAATACAGAAGCTTAGTTTCTCTCTCAGGTTTCCAGCTTAAAAGGGAGAAATGATGAAGTTTACTTCACCATTGACGTGATGTAAAGTGCTTTGAAGCTCACCAGGGGTCTTTGGGATCCTGACAGTAACTTGCTTTCCCAAAATACACCAGGAGGTCAGAGAGAACAGACATGCATTTCTACAAAGAGATAACCATTTTCTCTACCCGCCAGGAAAGGCAAGATTGACAGCTGTTGTAAAACATGATATGGGTATTGAGGTGTGTGGGTAGTTCACCTTGGATTGATTAGGAGATCAGGGTTCACCTTTTGATAAAGGAACGAGCTCTCTAAATCTAGATTGAGTAAGAGGCTTCCTGCCATTTAAGGCAGGAAGGGTTAAAAAAATGGAAACTGCAATGCTGTTCAGTTGTTATTAGTTAGATTCCTGTATGTAGCAGGTGAGGTCAGATTTTGCATTTGTTCCACAGATATCCAGAGAGGGATATCTTCTGTATTGTTAAGTTTCTTAGTGTTATGTTTCCCTGTTATTTCCTTTAGATCTGTACAAGCAGTAGGCCTGATGGTTATTTTCCCTGTGTTGTGTTCTAGCTTAACCTGTAACAATAAAGTTTTCCTGTATATAAAAAAACCCTTCTTGTATGCCTTATCCACACTTGCTCACACAGGGGAAGAGCTGAAATAATTGGGAAATTCTGTCTTTTGTACTTGCTCAGAAGAAGCCTTTGCTAGTATTCCCCGAGTCACTGGTAAATATATGGGTGACTAGATTTTAAATTTGGTGTGGTAGCAGAAAGAAGAGGAACATGCTTTACATGCACACAAGCACACTACATGCATGTAAATACAGATAAACCCAAGCAGGTTTATGACAGCCATAAGCTCATGGGTCCCTCTATGGCATAATTATATTTCCTTTGTCTTTGCTAAATGTGATGTCTGATAATTTGAATCCATATTAGAAGAAAAGTAGAGAAGAGTTTGGATTTATATCCCTCCTTTCTCTCCTGTAAGGACACTCAAAGGGTTTACAATCTCCTTTCCCTTCCCACCCCCAACAAACACCCTGTGAGGTGGGCGGGTCTGAGAGAGCTGTGAACAACTGTGACTAGCCCAAGGTCACCCAGCTGGCATGTGTTGGAGTGCACGAGCTAATCTGGTTCACCAGGTAAGTCTCCACAGCTCAAGTG